>NC_133017.1:24503544-25137710 GCF_048564905.1 Vicugna pacos
CTGGGGCCTGAAACACCGCCCACGCCCAGGCCCTAGCCCAGGCCCTCAGCGGACAAGTGTGAACGGCAGCGAATCGAGCATCCGAGCTGGGAACCCTTGCTCCTCAGACCCGCGTTCGCTTCGCCCGGGTGCTGGGAGGAAGGAAGGCCCTGCCCCAGGCCCACTGAGCCAGAATCCGCTCTCCAACCAGATCCACGTAACCCTCAGGCACAGGAAGGCCGTGTGAGCCTCTCGGCCTCCCCTCCCATGAGTCCCTGCCACTAAGGGACAGAGGGGCCCCTGGCAGAGGTGGTGGGGCTGCCGGGCCCCGAGTTTCCCTGTTGACACTTGCTTCCTGGATTTTCTGTATCAAAGGACCCCAGACGGGGCGGCTTGACAACAGAACTTTATTGCCTCCCAGTCCTGGAGGCTGGAAGTCCGAGATCGGATGGTTGGCGGGGCTGGCTCCTTCTGAAACTGTGAGGTAAGATCTGTCCTGGGATGCTCTCCTTGGCCAGTAAATGACTGTCTCCAGGGTCACATGGCATCTCCCCGTGTGCGCATCTCTGTGCCCAAGCTGACCCTTTTTATAAGGACAAAGTCGTGCTGGATCAGGGCCCACCCTCAGGACCTCATCTCTCTGAAGTCCTGCGCGAAGACCCTGTTCTCTGAGTGAGGTCGTGCCTGCAGGTCCTGCGCTAGGACTGCGACGTCTTGTTGGGGACACGACTCCGCAGCACTGTCCAGAGTGTCTGGAAGGGAGGCTGGTGTTCAGCACATCCCCTCCCCAACCCCGCCCCGCCAATGTGCCAGAACCACCGCGGCCAAGGGACACGCAGGAAGTTCTGACGGCTGCAGCCTGACTCCGCTGCCCCGGCCGTCCTCAGAGGGCATCCCCGCCCACTCACAGCCCGGCCTCGGCGTCCAGCCCTGAAGGAACTGTCGGGTCGGTCAGCCAGGATCTCTCTGAGCTGGGAGCCAGGCCTCGGTTGGACCCTAGTGGGACTCAGCCATTTCCAGGCTCTTGGGATGAACCGGTGAACAGAATGACAAACGGTCCATTTGCACAGTGTTCTGGACTGAGTCAAGTCCCCCAGATTCGCACTTTTTGCTGGGCTGCGTCTTAGCTCCGGGCACGCCTGCACCAGAGCCGGACGTGGTGCTTCCAAAGAAATCTCTTTCTTAAAGTCGGCTCCACCACCCTGTGGGCCAGCTTCAAGCCCTCAGGCCTGACTCTGCCCTGGCCTCTGCGAGAGCCATGAAGGAGACTCAGTCCCCCTGCCCGAGGGAGTCATTCCTCCGAGCCTCCAGGGTGTCTGCACCAGATGATGTGGCTCTCCATGGGGTTATTTGTAAGGGAACGGCTTCGGGCTGAAATTACATTGGGTTTCGCTCATTGCTGGTTGTCCTGCAAGCCGTGCGGGGACACAGGTGCTGGGTGTGGCGGTCGAGGCTGAGATCGCCCAGATTCTTCTCCTGAGCAAGGCGTGGAACCCACAGGGGCCTCTGAGTCATCCTGGGCTGACAACAGCTCCCGACACCTTCTCAGCCCCCCACTCCCCTGTGGGACACCCCATCCCCGTCTGTCAGACTCTGCAGACAGAGAGGGATGGGGGAGGCGGCTCGGTTCCCAGGCTGCTCCCCGAGCCAGCACGGACAGGCTGGCCATGACAGGGCTTCTCCAGCCTACAGGTTGCCCGGTTCGTCTGTGAACAGTGGGAACGCAAATCGCAGGCAAGGGATAAGGTTTAACAGTGAGAACCACAGGTCACATTTCTGTCAGCCAAGAGAATTCAAGGTCGTCCCTCATCACTGAGCCATTTTGGGGTGGCTGGCGCCCCCTAGAGGACTTTACTGGCAGGCATCCAAGGACCCACCATAGGAGACATCGCTCAAGGCCACTTGGCCTCCACTGGAGAAACACAACCTGCTGGACTCCAGGTGGGGCTCTCACCCTTGACTTCCTGCCCCAGGATGCCATATGGTTCCAGGTCCCCCAAGTCAGAGCCCCGACAAAGAGGGGGACCAGTGAGCGGCCAGCATGGGGGACGGGTTATACTTCTCAAGACTGGCAATCAGCGCCTGGCCCCCGGGTCCCCCAGGCCGATGCAGCCGGGCTCTGGGGACAGAGCCCGGGCACCGGGCTTTCTGAGGCTCCAGCCGACCCCACTGTGCAGGGAGGCCTGAGAGCCGGAGCTGCCACACAGCCACCCGGGCTGGCCTGCGCGTCGGTGCCCTTTGCCGAGTTGCCGCCTTCACTTGTGAACTGAGTCAGTGATGACCGGGACCTCGGAAGCTGGCTGCGTTTTGACTTCAGACAGAAAACATGCCTGAGACGGCTCTGCGACCTGGTAAGCGTCAGCAGACGCGGCTGCCGCCACAGAGCGCTCGCGAGCGGCCTGCCCGCGGCCGGCCTGCAGGGGCAGATGAGCCGGGCTGTGTGTGCGGGCTGTGCGTGCGGGCCGTGCTCCGGGTGCTCACATGCTGCCCCTAACCCGAAGCCCTCTGCAGGCTGGTCTGCCCAGCGGCCAGGGGAGCCGCCCCTGGGCTGCTGGAGGCCTCCCAAAGGCGGAGTCTGCTCACCTGGGTGCCCTCCAAACGCTGAGGATGGGGAGAGAGAGAGACTCTGACACCTGCGATCCTCTCTCTCTCTTTTTTTTTTGAGAAGGGAGGTAATCAGATTTTTCTTTATTTATTTAGTGGAGGGACTGAGGATTGAACCCAGGACCCTGTGCACGCTAAGCACGCGCTCTAACACTGAGCTATGCCCTCCCCGCAGATTCTAACGTCGCCCTCAGGTGATGTGAATGCGTTGTCTAACTTTGTTTTCGCTCCTGGGGAAGCCTCCAAGGATCACCAGTGGCCTGAGGTGTCCACTGAGGCCCAGGAAGCGTCCCCTCCGTGTCAGCCTTGCAGGGAGTTGGCTGTGGGACAACCTGGGCCGTGGCTGGCCTCCCCGGGCCGTGCACGTGTGCGGCTCTGCTGGTTAGGCTGGTTCCTCAGGGGAAGGAGGACAGGGAGCCGCAGCAGAAGTCCAAGTGCCACTGAGGACGTGCCTGCAGGTCTGGAAATCACGTCCTCCCTGCTCTCGGTGGCTCTGCCTCCTGCCTGACGGGGGCTTCCCTGCACCCACCCCACCTTCTCGCTCCAGTGGGGCCACAGCAGGAAGCCAGTCTCTGCACAGCGTCAGAAAAGCAGATCTTTCCTTGTGCAATGCTTGGCTCTTATGAAGACATCAGTGACAGGGCATCATATCCCCAGGTCCACGTGGGTGAGTGGGGAAACCGGTTCTGCACACTGAGAACCGACGTGGGCAGAGCAGTGATCAAGTTGGTTAACAACAGAGAATTATTTTCATGTTGAGAGGAGTATTAAAAATAGAGGCAGACCTGGGACAAAGAAAAGACACAGACACCTTTGTGACTCAGAGTCACACACACACACACACACACACACACACACAGAGAATCCCTGGGGAACATTACCATCCAAGGCAGGCCCCATGTGGCAACTTTGGACCCTGTGTTTTCAAATGACGACCTAAGACGCCGGGACTCGGCGAGAGCGGACTCACTGGCACTTCAGGGCAACCCCTCGCCCTCGGTCAGACAGCAGCCTTAGGGAGCCTCTGACTCGGTGCCCGAGAATAAGGTGCTGGAATGACACCGAGAGGAGGAAAATCTCATAGCGGAACATCCAGGAACGGACGACGCGCTGACGTGAGAGGAGGGCGCCCCGGCGTGAGCAAACGGCTGCAGGCCTCGACTGCGGAGTGAAGTCGACTGACGCGGCCCCGGGCCGGGCTAAGCTGTCAGCGGGTCGGGCTCTTCTCCGAAGCCACCTCCTCGGCTTGATTCTGTCCGTCCCAGGAGGCCGGCCTCTCTCTGAGTCGAGCGGACTGCTGACACCCCCTTGGGCGTCCAGAGCCCCTGTTTCCTGCCTGATTTTCCCACCGCGTGCAGAGCTGCATGAGGCACAGCGCCGAGGGAGGCGGGGCTGGCTTCATCAAGCATCTTGCTTTCTTGACAGAAGCAACAAGAGGCGAGGAGGGAAAGGGTGGGCTGGGGGCTCATCTGGCGGCTCGTGCCCCCAGTTCTGACAGGTGCCAAGGATGAAAGCACACTGCTGTGGGGTTTTTTTTGGGGGGGGGATTGGTTTGGTTTTAGATTTCAAAGCATTTAATGACACAGCAGACGTGTAACAGCGAGGGCAGACGCTGAGAGATCCAGGCCATACGACTGAGCCCCGGGCCTGAGTGAGCAGCTCCCTGCTCGGGCCCGGCCCCCGGAGTCCGTTCCTCTCAGTGCCATTCCGACTGTGCAGCAGGACGAGAACGTGTGGTGACAGTAGTTACAGTGACGAGGAAACGCACACGATGTATCAAGCAGCAGGGTAAGGAGGCAAGTGAGAGCACAGCACGGCAACCCGCGAGGGGGTAACCAGGAGGGCTGACATCACTCTGTCCAGGAAATGCTTCAGTTCCACCTGGACACTTACCTCTGATCGAAAGAGTTGATTAGACATTCAATTTTATTATACTTGGTATTAGAATGATCTCAACCATGTTTCAGCAAAAAAAAAAATTGAAATTACAGATGCTTTAAAACAGTATCAGTTCTCTGTTCCTTCCCGTAGACCGGCATTCTTTACCATTGTCACAGCTGATGCAGAAAGGCCACACGTCGTGTGTTAAGGAAGTGAAGCCGGAAGCAAACGGTTTGGTCTGTCGCGTTAACAACGGAGCCACACGGGGGCTGTGGTGGGATTATAATGTACAGTCTGTGTGAGACAGCTTAGACCCATGGTGGGCGCGTCTAATCGTCAAGATCCAAGGTGACCCCTGGAAGTAAATGGAAGAGGCTGGTGTCAGGAAACTGGTTCATTTGATCTGTGGTGAGCGCAGGGAATACGGTTTAAGCCTCACTGCCTTGCGTGCCAACAGCACTGGAGGCGGGCAACTTCCAACATGGCTCACCTGGGCGCCGCCGGCAGCCAGGACTCCCTGCCACCCCGGGGTCACATCCAGTGTCCGGAGGCCGTGCGTCACCAGCCCCTTCAGTGTAAGAGGGGACACCGCTCCCGATGGTCTCCAGGAACCTCCAGGTACATCGTGCACTTGAAGACTCACTTCCCGCACCGTGGGTGCCGGTGACTTGCCTGCTTCTGCGAAAGTCACTTTCTTTCCGGCACAACCCACCTGATGGGGACGTGAACTTAGCAAAACGGTGTTCTTGATCAGCGATCGTGCCTGCCTTTCCTGACTCGTTTGCTCCCTGTGAGGCTGAAGCCGCTCTCCTGCCCCCACGTCAGGGAAGGCAGGACTCGGAGCAGGTGTTCACAAGCCTTGAGGACTCCCAGCACCGTCTTCGGAAGCGCTGTGATGTCCTCAGCAGTTTATAGAAACACATGATATCATTTCACACCCGCCGTGGAGAATAAACAGCCCCAGACGCCGGCTCTTTACTTTTATGAATGAGAAAGTGTCGTCTGTGAACCACAGACATTTTCCACTCATTGTTCCACAGCCAAACGGCAGTCATGGAAAACTGAGTCATTCGAAGACTGCAAAGGTTGCAAAGGCATTAAGTCTTATGACTCACGGCTTTGGTAAAATAACGCCTGGCTGAAAAAATAGCTCCTGGAAACATCCTCAGCTGAGTGGCATGTGGGCTGAGAGCATCACTTGGTCAGCTAATGTCCTGTAAGAGGGCAGTGACCGGCAGTGACCGGCAGTGACCGGCAGCGCCCAGCCAGGGAGGTGATAGGTTCAAACAAGCACAGGGTGGGTGGAATCACAGCTCAGGCGGTGCCAGGCGTCCCGAGGTGGGTGCCCACTGGACTTGGTGGTGGTGGCTCTGCAAATGTGTTCTTTCCTCCTCTAGGGTAATTTTGTAAAACTGCAAAATAAGGAGTGACCTTCACAGACTCACAGACATAGAATACAGACTCGTGGTTGCCAGGGGTGGGAAGGGATAAACTGGGAGTTTGAGATTTGCAAATACTGACTGGTATATACAAAATAGATAAACAAATTCACACTGTACAGCACAGGGAAATATGTTCAATATCTTATAGTAGCTTATGGTGAAAAAGAATATGAAAATGAGTATATGTATGTTCACGTATGACTGAAGAATTGTGCTGTGCACCAGAAACTGACACAACACTGTAAACTGACTATACCTCAATTAAAAAAAAATACAAATCCTTACCATTCAGTAAGAGTAATAAAAAAAAAGCAACCTTAGGAAGAGTTCTCAATGTCATGAAGCATCAAGTCATGGGCCCTGGGCCGTCCTTCTGTATCAAAACGTTATCATAGTGTTTCTTTTTCTTTGAAGGAGAGGTTGGTTATATGTGTCCTGGCATGTGTGCGTGTGTGCGTGTGTGTGTGTGTTTGAGAGAGAGAGAGGATGAGGGAATACGATGTATTAATAACCCGCATTTGAGAACAGGACAGGGCTGGATTTTCAGCGAATGAGAACACGTGTAGCTGCCTCCCTGGGTGATTTCAGGGACGGAATTGCCTTCCCACGAGCGCACTGCAGAGGCCCCTCCCTCCTGCGTGGTGAGTGCGGTGTTTCCCGAAGTGTGTGAGGGACACAAGTTTCATCCTGCGAATAGGCACTGAGCACAACAGTGGTTCTGTGGTCCCGGAGTCGGGAAAACGATGCACTAGGAAAAAAATCTGCGAATAGGTCTTTGTTGCAATAGTCCTCGAGCTCCGAGCGGCTAAGGGGCACGGCGCCCTGATGCGGGAGTGCACTCGCCGTGTTTCCCAGCGTCATGTGACCAGGGAGCCGCGGGGCCACAGCACGGCTCTGTCTTCCAGACTCACACTCGTGGGAAGACACTTGTGAGATGCTCTCCGGGGGCTTCTCTGGGGGTGGACGGCAGGGAGAAGGGGTCGGGCGGGGGGACTTGACCATGCTCCGCCTCTGCTGGGCTCACCTCGCCTGAGAAAAGCCGTGATCCAGGAGGAGGTGCGGTCCCTGAAGCAGGGACGGACGCCATCTCGAGTCCAAGAGAAGGAAGTGGCCGCTGCCTGGGGTGGGGAAAGCCAGCATCACTTGTCCCGAACTAAAACCTCATTCTGCTCACCCGGCTCTTTCAAAACGCTCCCTTTCTTCCCTGAAATAAGCTCGAGTTTATGGACAGAGTCTGAAGTCCTCTTCTAACCTGGGAAAGGCAAGCACGGGCTTAGAATCTCTGGCCGCGCTCACGTCCAGGCTTCCAGAGACCACGCACGTGTGAGCACGCGGGTTCTGCGCCCTCCCAGGGGCTGAGGGTTGAAGTCGCCTCCTGAGCCATCACACAGCGCCACCTGCCGGCCCGCACCTTCCCCATGGGCCAGGCTGAGGGTTTTACAGCGCGGCCCCCGCCTCTGCGCCCGCACGCACCTGTGGCCACAGGGTTGGCGGGCAGCCCTCACCTGCGGCGGTGCTGCAGTGTGGATGGCTCGCTCAGGGTCAGGGATGGAGACCACCCGTTGATGCTGCTTCCAGGGCAGCGGGCCACGGGGCTGCTTGACAGTCTGTGGTCATTCCCATCCTGGGGCTGTCCCGGTCTCAGGACCCACCTAGGGAACATGAGGCCGGCCAGCCAGCCCAGGTCTCCCCCAAACTGCCTGTCGGGAGCAGGAGGCCCTCTAGTGGGGCTGGGAGGGAGGCTGGGGGCTGGGCAAGTCTCTAGTACTGGCCCCAGGACCAGAGAGGGTGGAGGAGAGATGAATGGAGCCACCAGCACGTGTCCCGGGGCAGGATGTCGGCCCCAGCCTGGCAGTGAGGTGGCCATTTGGAATAAGGTTCAGTGTGTGTGTATGGGGTGTTTGTACGTATATGCCCATGCATACGTGTGCCATCTCCTTTAAAAAGGGATGGGGGCTCCAGGCTTCTCTCCTTGGCACCCCTATGCTCCCTAAGCTACCTGTACGGAGAACATTCGCAGCCCCCAAGCCTGCTCCGGCCCCTTTGAGGGTTTCCATCTTCTCAGCCCACCTCCCGCTGGCGTTCCATGCAGGCTGCCAGGCCTTCGCCGGGCAGACCCCCCGCCCACGCACAGAGGGTCCCGGCGGAGCAGGACCCGCATCCACCCGCCTTTTCCCTCCGCGCACAGCGGAAGCCTCCAGACCCACTCCAACAGGCCTGCACACGTCCATCTTTCCAGGAGATGGATGGAAACCTAACTTTTTTTTTTTTTAAACCATGCTGCACAGTTGACAATGCTGTTTGACACAGCATGTTTGACAGTGTAACCTGTTCTCTGAACACCCATGAAAAATCAGCCATTAAAATCATCACAAAGCTAATTTTAGATTTTTATTAAAAATCACAATTGAAAACAAAAAGTCCAGTGACCAAAGACTGCTCTTCTGAAATGGATGGAGAATATGATGCTCAGATTAACTGGTAAGTGTGCTCCTTGGGAGGCTGGGGTTGCGGGGGGTGGTGCCTGAAAATCTGGCGGTCCCCCCAGGACGTGAAAATCCAGGTCGGGTGGCAGTCACTGGGCTGGCGTACGTGTGACACCACCACCCAACGGAATGGCAAGGCTGGTGCCAGTGAGCACAGGAGAGGACACGCTCGAAAAAAACATTTGTCATTTATTATCATCATTATCATCATTTTTATTGTAATTATTTTAACTATGGAATGGATTATGTTTCTCTCACGGAAACCTTTGGTCCCACTGAGGGGACAAGTGACTGTGGTATCAGCAGACAACTGGTGTTGCCAGGGCAGTGTGACGGGATGGTGGTGTCCTTTAGTTGTCGCTAAACAAGGATGGGAAGGTTGGAGGCACGTGGAGGGAACCCAGACCCAGGCAAAGACAGGGTGAGAGCCAGGAAGAGCGCGGCGTGCGGGGGAGCCCAGCCTGACGCCCGGCAAGAAGCCCTAACCCTCCAAACTTTGCTCGTTTACGTCATAAGCTGTTCTTCCGTGAAGTCGCCTTTCCTTGTGTGCCCTCCGCTGTGACCCCAGGGGAAAGGAGACTTACTCCTGACACAGGGCACATGTTTCTTACTAGACAGGATGCGCACGCGGCCGCAGGGAATTCTGCACACAGGCGCTCCCTCCGCCGGGAGTGGGGAGGAGGCGGAGGGCAGCGTGGAGGAGGCGGAGGGCAGCGTGGAGGAGGCGGAGGGCAGCGTGGAGGAGGCGCTGGCCGCCTCCCGGGCTGAGCTTCTCCTGTCCACTCACATCCTAGGGCGGGGCGGGGCGAGGGCTGCTGGACGGTGCAGGAAATCCCACCAGAAAGAAGGAAAGCGCTCTGCACGCGCCCCCTCGTTGCTGTAAGCGGGTGGCCTTTGTGACAGACACGCTCTGGGGACACAGCGGGAGCTCGGCGGCATGCAGGGACGGCTTCCCTCCCAGGTGTCCTCGCCACGTTCTCCAGGCCCTCCTCTGAGGACTCTAAAGCTACGCCCAGCCTGACCACAGACGTTACGTTGCTCATCTTTTTAATTCCAGGAACACCAAGCGTGCGTGGCCACTGGTTTGAGCATCTGCTCAGCACACGGGGACCCTCTCTTTAACACGAGGTGGCACCATTCTACAAAGCACGGGCGGTTTCTAAACATTCCTTAACACAAGCTCTGCGAGTGGGCTCCCGTCCGGCGGAGCCGGGTGCTGAGTACCGCCTGGCCCCCCTGTTAGGGGTGGGGCTCCTCTCCCAGCCAGGGGCAGGACGCTACGATGTCTTGGGCGCCGCTGAAGACGAGACGGTCTGAGTCTGTGTGCCTCAGCTGACCTAAGAATGCGGGCTCATTAGCTCCAACCTCAAAGGCCACAGCAAATCTGGTACCAGTGGGCTGATGACTTGTAGAAGATCAAACATTAGCCAGGAGCAAGGGCCGAGGGGGCTGGAGAAGTTTCCTGGGTCCCCTATCCTTCCCTGGGTCTCACATCCTCAGCCCAAAGTCACACTCAGCGAGGCCTGCGTGAAGCAAGGCCACGATCTGCGGCTTTACGATTAATTCACACTTAGGAAACCCATCTGCAGATGGCCCTGGCTACCAGGTTGCCCCCCCTACGAATACAGGAAAAGGCAGGAAATTCCGGCCCGGCCGCCGTCCCCAGGGGAGAGGGAACGTGGACCACGCCCGGCGGGGACAGCCCGCAGCACCCGGGGCCTGCCCTGCGTCAGGCCTGACATGGCCACAGCCTCTGCCCGACTGCGTCTCTGCAAAGAACTTTATTAATGCGTCTGCAGCCAAGCACTGTCCGCAGGAGCCCGCAGGAGAGGGGCTCTGGGGCGACAAGCGAGCCAGTTCATGCCAGCAGGCCCCGTCCTCACGCAGCCCGGAGCCCTCTGCCTCAGAACTCACAGGGCAGAAGCCGTCCCCAGAGTTCTTTCCCCCTTAACTGGCCACCGGCTTGGGCCCTGTACAGATTCAGCTTGATTTTTTTTGTTAAAGCCTCCAAGTACTTCTATGGGGAAAGCTTTCCGGTGGCAGGACTCGGTCCTGGGACCTGAGGGAGCCTCGTTCCGGTGGCCGCCACACCCCTTCTCCGCTTCCTTCCTCCCCCAGGGCAGGTGTCACGGGCCAGCGGCTGCCCCCCGCCGCGGAGAACGCAGAGCTGGGCGGGGGGGGGGGGCCGTTCAGCACCCCAGGTGGTGGTGATGCTGCGCGATTCAAACGCAGCCCAGGAGCCAGGGGGCTGCAGACAGAAAGGAGTTTGGATACACATCCTGGAAATTAACCTGCCATGAAAACCCCGCAGTCAAGAAACACGAACCCACGGGCCCTCTGATTCTGGGCTCCGTCTGTCCCCCCATGGCTCCTCCGGGACGGGTTTGCCTGGCGGAGGGCGGGTTCCGTCCGGGACAGGCTTTGGGGAACGACAGTCAGCACGGCTCTCCCGACGGGCGGAGGGGGATGGAGACTCAAAATCAAGGCGCTTGGCACAGTCTTCCCGCGCGGGCGCATCTGCTCCACGGCAGCCACCGGCGGGTGGGCCCGCCGTCATCAGTTAACCACGTCGTAGTAGTAATTGCGCAGGCGCAGTTCCACCGCCACGAACGCTGGCCGGCTCTCCACGCTGCAAGGGAGTGGGGGCGGCATCGTTAGCGCGCTGCGGGGAGAGCGCCCCCTGCCGGCGCCCCCGCGGCCCCGCGGCTCTCAGAGCGTCCCCGCCGCAGCCCCGGGCGACCAGAAGCCTGCGGGGAACGCGGCGTCAGGCACACCCCAGACCCCCGGAGCCCAGGCTGCGCTCAGCGAGGTCTCCGGGTGACTCGCGTCCACCTTACAGATGGGGAGTCTTGTTTATCCCCGTCTGTCCCTTCAAGATGATACTTTGTAGCACAGGGAAGCGTATACAGGATCTGGTGGTAGCTCACAGTGGAAAAAATGTGACAATGAGTATATGTATGTTCACGTGTAACTGAAAAACTGTGCTCTACACTGGAGTTTGACACAACACTGTAAAGTGACTATAACTCAATTGAAAAAGGTAAAAAAAATGAAATTTTTTTGTGTGCGCGTATATGTATATACATATTTATTGAAGTCAATTTGCAATGCTGTGTCAGTTTCACACTCAAGGTCAGGATCTTTTAATCCCACGTTCACAGACTCTTTATGATCTAGCAAAACAGAGTGTGCCTGAAAACGTGCTGCAGACATATATGGAACATCTGACCCATAACCTTGTTAAAAGAAAAATTTAGACACGATTTAGAGGTTCCCTCCTCACACCCCAGTCGGACGGCTCTGACTTTTCTGAAGACGTGCTGCTGTTATAAACCTTAACGTGCCAAGGCCTTGCTTCTGTTGGCCGGTGAGGTGATGATGTACATAAACCACAGGTAAAAGTTTTTAACAATTTGCAGCGTCTAAACAAAACTCTTTTGGGCCTGTCTGCTTTCGCTAACACTGGCACACTGGAAGGGTAAGTTGGGAGCAAGTATTTCTCAAAACTCTGAGACTCTATCTTAGCTTGGAAATTAATTTTATTTTGCAAGACTTGGGGCCACATGGCAAGTAGGTAAAACTGCCCACTAAGTGAAACAGACGTTGAGGTTCGGTTGCAGGAAGTGTCCACACGCAACCTTTCCGACCTGCAACGGCTGCAATCTCACGTGGCTCAGTCCAGCTACGAAGGAAGAGCCAGGGATCAAGAATCGCTTGCCACTATGAGGGCAGAGTGATGGCTGCAGAACCAAAACGGGTAGTTCCGTCAAATGGCATCAAAATAAATGGTTGGACCGAGAGCTTTCAAGAGCAAGCGAAAAGCATGATAAAACTGTTTGCAAAAATCCTGTGGTCCTGTCTGGAGACCAAAGATTCCTCTGGCTCACTGCAGGAAGACGTGTCTCTGGCCACCAAATTTTGTGACAGGAGGGGAAGCGATGACCAAGCCTGGGATGCAGGATCATGTGCGGAAACCTGTGTCCACACAGCGAGGAAGCCTCCCCCGTTACTAAACTTCTACAGCCAAACGGCGCAGCCTTATCATATTTGCAGGGCAGGGCGCTCTGCTCCAGCCACGGGGATGCCAAGGCACAGCGTCCCTTTGAGTCTGGCCACGAGGGCTTCGTCCACCCAGGAGCCTAGCACCACGCAGACAAGCTAGTGGAGGTAAACAAGAATACGGACCGGCTCTCGGCAATGACACCTGGTCAGTTTTCCAGGGAACCTCTCCTTTCCACCACGGGTGAGGCTGCCTCTAGGAAGCCAGGCTGAGGCCGAGCTCCTGCAGAGGAGAGTGGCCAAGCGTCCTGCCTGTGTGCCAGCTTGCCACCCACCCCTTGCCCGCCCACTTCTGTCCACCTGGATCTGGGGTGCTTTTTCCTGCCCAGTGGCCCCCTTCCTCGTGTCTCATTTCTGGCACTCAAGCGCCTCATCCTGCAGCTCTCAGCTGGAATGCCCCTTCCCTTAGGCTGATACGGACGCCCCAACGGGAAGATGCACACCCACCGGAATCCTTTACTCTCGTTCACAGCACCCATCAGAATACGTAATCATGTGTTTATACGAGGGTTAATTTGTTTCCCGTCTGCCTAGCAACGCCCAGCCCCCAGCCCAGCCCAGAACTGTAACCTCCATGAGGAGTGTCAGCTAGTGCTTATTCGCGGGGCTCAGTAGGTGCCGGGCCGTCAACAGAGTGTGTCGGTGACAAATCTAAAACTGCGTATGTATATGTTTGTCAAAATACCCGTCCACCCATCCGTCCATCATGAATTGATCAATCTGTCTGCCTAATCCGTCCATCATCAGTCTAGCCATTTATTCATCTACACATCCATGTGACGATTCTTCACTTTGGCAAAAGGTGGCTGACTGTTTACAATGGAGGAAACCATGAAAAAAAATGCTTTAAAACGATTGGCTGGAAACTATACGGGGATCTTTTGTATTTACTTCTTTGAATCCACCAGGTTCTGGAAGCTCCATGTGCTTCTGTGCCCCAAGCAGCCATTTCCTTTCCTTCTGCAGAGAAACAGCCACCACCCAGGAGGTCCTCACGCACACGTGCCACTCCCTCCCGGGCCCGGGGTCCTCCTGGGCTCCGAGCTGCCCGTGGACTCGACACCATCTGAGAACACCTCACAGATGCACTGGTTCTTGAGGTTCTCGGTCCCTGCATGCCTGCCTGCCCCTCCTCTGGACTGCGGGCTCCCACAGGGGTGGGACCTGTGCCTTCCGTGAGGTTTGCCGACCACACGCCCGCTGGGGACAGCAGCCTGGCCTGCACGCAGCTGGCTCGGGTGGTGAGTGTGGCCCCAGTGAATGCCCGCGGCTCTCAGACGATGAGGCGCACAGAGGCCAAGGACCTGGCGCCGGGGCAGAGCAGGGACACTGTGCCTTGGGCTTGCCAATCTCTAAACAGCCACCTCAATCGCTGCCAGCTCTCAGAGAATCCTGAACGTCCCCAGCTTTTCTCCGTTAGGCAGAGGCCCTGTGTTTTCAGGATCAGGATCCCCACCTTCTCGCAATCTGCAAGGGCTTTTCCCGCAAGCATGTCTGATCACCCAGACCGGATGTGAACTGACCCTGGGACACGCTTATGAGTGACGCCCCCGCCCCCAGCGTGGGTTCCTGTTTTTCTTGGGGGTGGGGTGGGGGACTGTTTCCTTCCTGGCTTTGGCAACGCCACCCCCACCGCCGGCACTGCCGGGAGCGCCTTGTTCCCCTTTGCAAAGTGAGAGGGCTGGGAATGATGTCGGTCCCTCGGGGTTCTGCCACCCACGCTGAGAGTCCCGATGAAGTCCCCCCAGGACACGCGGCGTCAGGAGTGAGAAGGCTGGTACGTGGAGACGCCTGCTGCCCGGGGCGGCTGGCGCCTTCCCAACAGCCCCAGGCAAAGACCCAGGTTGCCAGACAAGCTCCTGCTACTTCTGAGTCCCCCCAGGAAACAGTGTTTTTTTCAGTCAACTGTGTTTCATCAAATGACAAACTTTCTGAACACCTCCCCCGACCCCTAACGTCTACCTTTTCAGGTCACTACTAGAAAAACTTCAGCCTCCAGAAATACAGCGTGTTGGAAAAGAAATCAGAGTGTGAAAAAGAGCCATCATTTCGAATTCTAGGCGTGAACATCATCAGTTTCTACTCGACTGATACTTCAAGTTTGTAGCGAATTCCTAGGTACAGCTGCACCGAGCTCACGGGAAAGCACCCCTGGCGGTAGAGGTGGTGGGGAAGGCGTCCCTCCCTGCACGCCTGGCTCTGGCTGTAACTTAAATCTCCAGGTGGGAAAATACATTGGGAAATAACGTTCTCTTGAGGCTATGACCCCGGTGTACACCGAGAACTGTTTTCTCTTCACATCCTCCCTTGTGGACAGTCCTGGCAGTGACAGTCCCCGAGGACACAGACCAGTGAGCAGCACCTGCTCCTGATTCCCTAAGGCCAAGAAGGCACTGAGGCACCCAGGGAGTCCAGCAGGCTCACGGCGCCTCCCACGCCCGGCGGGAGGCGTGCCCTGGCGACATCGCCCCGCCTGCCTCGGGCCACCGGACACACCCCTTAACACCCCGTTCCCACCGGAAACTTCCTCTTCTGCACCCCGCCACCCCCTCCCGCTCCTCACTGGTAAACGGTAAAAACAACATGTCAGCATTAACATTAAATGCAAAAACACTAACTTGATGTCCCTGAGAGCTTCATCTTATTTTCAGGCTTTTTCATCTGTTGCAGAATGAAGTAAAAGTTCACCTTTCCCCAAGGAAGGGAAACCTTGCAAAGGAAACCGCAGGCAGGACCAGACAACACTTCCACGCAGTGCTCACAGGCTCGCATGCCCCCGGCCGTGCCCTCCCCGGGGCTTCCAGGACGGGGAGGTCGATTAGACAGAGTGAGGCGGGAAGCCCCATAAACAGACCCGCAGGGCCCCCAGGCAGGGCCGCTACTCTCCTGCCAGCGCCATCCGCCTCCCTGGCCCAGAGGCTCTATCTCGCTTTCTGCCTCTGAAAGGGCTTACTTACCCCTAAAATTCTATTGGTTCCCCGAGCTCACTCCTGATTGGCTATTTCCCTTACTCCTGATTGGTCCATTTCCCTAACTTCTGATTGGTCCATTGTAGTACTTCATTTGCATGGAACTCACTCCTGATTGGTTATTTCTCTCCCTCCTGATTGGTCTATTTCTACAAAGCTTGTTCCTAGTTAGTCAACTTCTGTTATACCTCATTTGCATATGATGTTGCAAAGTGTAAACTGGCAGCCTATAAAGGCCTGTGTAAACCTACAGATGGGGCCCAGAGCTTGGAGTGTTAACTTCTCTGTCCCTACTGGCATAAAAATCCTGAGTTCTCCAACTCTCTGAGTGCTGCTCGGTCTCTCGCGTGGATCCAAGTTGTTGTCACAACTGAGCTGTAACACATTTTTCTTCAACAAGCGGGTGGGGGAGAGATGCCATGAGCTTGCCTCCCACCCTGGGGGGGTCTCTCTTGCTCCTAGTGTCTCCTCACAGACCACCGGGTCTCCAAATCCCGGTGGGCCAAATGGTACCTACTAAAAGCCAGGAAGAGCCTGCCCCGTTCCCAGTGGCTTTATAGGTCCTTCGGAATTGTGTGTCGAGGAAAAGCTTAACGGCCTGTCCTCGTTTCTGGGATTCCTGGAACGTCTTGCAGGTGCTTCCCGCCCCTGCCCCTCAGAGGCACCAAGAGGTGGGGCAGCAGGGACTGGACTCAGCACTGGCACACGGTGGCCCGACTGCAAGGTTTGTAACATCATCTTGGGGTAATTTATCTGTTTCCTGTATCTCTCCCCCCACCGTGATTTGTAGCCCAGAACTTCCATGTCAGTTTCACTCCCTGCCTGTCAGTGGTTCTCTGATTCCCATTCGGGCGTGGGAAGGTGACATCAAGACTGCATGTGATGGACACCTAAGACCCATCAGCTGGATTTCGCCCTTGCTGACACCCTGACATCCCTTTGGCAACCTGGGCTAGAGAAGCTCCCCCAGAGCCTAGACGGGCACCTTGGGTACCGAAAGGCCCCTTCCCTGAACCATGTCTGCAGGGAAAATCTCTGCCCTCTCCCTTTGGGGCTGGTGCCAGGGTCACTTCTAGATAATAATGAGATTCTTCACTTCCACTCCTGGCTGTGGTGGCGGAAGACGCTCTCTGGGACGTAGAGAAACCCCAGGTGGCATCTGCAGGCACTTGGAACATCCCTCATCCTTAAGATGCTCCTGCAGCCTGAGCTGCAGTATCTGAGAACAAACCTCCCGGTTACATGAGCTGCATCACTTCCAAGCTGCACATTTCAGTGCCAGAGGGACAGAGACCATGGCTTAGGGTTTCCCCATGATGCATTTCCAGGTTGCCACACCTAGGTAAGGTCAAAGGCCATGTTCCTGATTCTCAGGTTCAGCGCATTTCCCTGGCCAGCTGAGCTGCCCTGAATGTCACCTGCCCACAACATCACATGTGCTCCACCAGGCAGGCCACGTGAGGGCCCTCAGGGCAGACTCTGAGGGCCACTGTGCCAAGATGTGAGCCACTTCTCAGGACGTGGTACCTTAGCCAATCCACCTGTGAGCTGGCCCACATCTGTGGTCATGCCTCACTAAGGAAGGTGATCGGGAATCAGAAATTAGCCAAGTATGGCACCCCCCTAAGTACCTCCACCACCATCCTCTCTCACCAGAAATGGCACACACCCTCAGACCAGATGCTAAAGAATATTTTTTTCACTTTGACCGCCCCTTTTACTCCTGGGCCAACATTACTGACATTTAAATTCCAGTGCCCTGAATTAGAGTAATTGTCTACACTCTTTATACTGAAGAACACGAGCACCTGGTCCAGGAAGCAAGACCCCTCCCCCATTGCTTGTTTAGAGGGAGCCCACCCTGATTCATAAAAAGACAGCATTTATGCTTTTGAGTGCCTGGCGATGCCACCTGCCTGCAGCGTGCTGGGCTGAGTGGCAGGGAGGGCTGGGTACTCACTCGTAGGTCCAGCACAGGGTCATCAGCTCGTACATCTCTCTCGGACACCCTGGAGGGCACCCCATCCTCTCTCCTTTCTCCAGCATGGCAGAAACTTCGCTGCCTTTCATTCCCTGAAACATGCAAAACACACCGGAGCTTTTAAAACACAGCATTCAGCGAAACACAACAGACACAACCCAGCCCCGAAAAGAAACAAGAGTGCACGCTGTGCGACGTCCATGACATCAAGTGCAAAACAGAAGCACCTAATCTGTGATGCTGGAAGTCAGATGGGGCTGCCTTCGGGGTAAGGCTTGTGCATGGAGCGGGTGTAGGGGGCTTCTGGGGTTCTGTTCTGTTTCTTCATCTGGGGGCCAGTTCCATGGGCACGTCCCATTTGTCAAAATTCCTCAGTCTGTGTTCTAGGATTTGTGCACTTTTCAGTATGTATATTTTAATTTAAAAAAATCCAAAAAATGGTAACGGAGCTGCCAATTTGATAATGGGAGTAGTCATTATTTCTATTTCAATCCTATTAAATGTTGATTTGGGCATATATTTATGCGTATTTAAATGTGTAAGACATAATAGAAAAAAAAAACACGCACTGTCCAGGTAGCTTCAAATATTTCTTTCAGTTTTAGAAGAAACTGAGATCATACTAACTGCCCACTCTCAAAAGATAAAGACTCAGAATGGGGGCCCAGATCTGATGACCGTCAGGGTCCGGTGAAGATAATCTGGTGCTTATCTGTTCTGATGGCCACGTAATCAGGAAGTGAAGCAGAGGTCGCTCACCCGATACGGCTTCTGCCCGTAGGAGAAGGCTTCCCACATCAGCACGCCGAAGCTCCACACGTCGCTCTTGCTGGAGAACTTGTAGTAGTTGATGCACTCGGGGGCGTACCACTTCACGGGCCACTTGCCGTGCGTCTGCGCCTGAAACACACGGGAGACGCTCCGTTAAGAAGAACATTATGGTCACCGTGTTGGTTCACAGCAGCCGAAGGTGGAAGTCACCCATGTGACCGTGGACAGACGTGTGGATACATGAGCTGGGTATACTGATGCAGTGGACCACCATCCCGCCTTACGAAGGGAGGGAATTCTGACACATGCGAAGACGTGGATGAGTCATGCAGTTACCTGTTACTAGACTCAGTGAAATGAGCCAGTCAGGTCACTGAGGGACAAACACCGTGTAACTCCACTCATCTGAGGCCCCTGGAGGAGTCCGATTCACAGAGACAGAAAGCAGAACACGGGGAGAGAGGGACGGGTGGGGCGTCATTCAATGCGTACAGAGTTTCAGTTTGGAAGATGAAAAGAGCTCTGCAGATGGGCTGCGAACAAAGTGCATGTACTTCACATCGCTGAACTCTACCCTTAAAATGGGTGAGGTGGTCAAATTTAGGTTGTGTGTATTTTACCACAATTAAAAAAAAATGAAATCATGACTCGCAAAATGCCTGTGTATGTATGTTTAATTTGAGACTCAAAAATGCGATTTCATTTTAAAATCTTAAGTTTTTAAGATTTAAATACGTATTTTTGAGATTCAGACTGAATTTTTTGTAGCTTTTAGCCTCTTTCCCTTACCTCTCGCAGCTCCTTGGAGTTTGGCATGTTGAGCTTGAATATGGCTTCATGGTTATGCTCCACGAAATACTGGACTGCTCACAGGCATATTTCACTATTACTGTATATTAATAGCTATTAACTATACTTAATTATATTAATTATAATATAATTATATATTAATACTAATTATTTTGGGATAGACTGCTAGTTGTCATTTAAAACAAAGTCTTAAACTTTCTAATTAAAAAAATAGTGAATGGCCACAAAGAGATGAAAATCTTGCCCAGCAAAACCCTTCCTTCGGGGCCGGGGGCTCAGCCTGGCATGAGTTACTCCTGCTCCCTTGGGTGGATTCACTTCACTTCTCCACTATCTTCTGTTTTCTTCTTTATTGGTTTCCAGAGATCAACTGGCTTACTTTGCAATGGTGTGTCGTTTAATATCAGTGGCAGTGGGAAAAGCTGGCCCCCTGTTCTCTGTCATTCTTCCCCGCTCCCCTGAATAGGGTGGTCCTGGCTCTGCAACAGAAGCCCGGCAGCCTCCCCTGCCTGCCTCCTGAATAACTCGCTCTCAGGGCCCAGCCGCCAGGATGCGAGGAAGCCCAGGGCACACGGGGAGGCCGCGTGCAGACGCGTCATCGTTTGTGAGCACAGCCCAGTGGAGGTCCCCGACCACGGGCCGTGTCAGGCCAGTCACGAGCTGTGTGAGTGTGCAGAGTGGGAGTAACCCCCGCGCCCCCTCGGGACCACTCCCCACGGGGACGCTGCGTGGAGCAGGGGGCGCGCCCCCACCAGGCCCTGCCCGAGCGGCAGGGGTGCGAGGGAACCCACGCCCGGCGTCGCCCTAAGGCACTAAGTTTTGGGGTGACTTGTTCTCTCACTTCTCCATCTCCTGTTTGGGTCTATGTTTTACATGGTCTATGTTTTCTTCTCTCTCATTGCTGTGATGAAGTGCAAGACCCAAAGCACCTCCAACCTTAAAATCTCCTTTTTTTTTCACTGCTGTGTATGTCTGGATGTCATTCTAGGTGAGCTGTTCCCTTTGGTCCATTTCCCAGCAGTCCCTGGATGGGGCTCACTGGATGCTTTTCTAGTGAAGGCTCATGTCTGAAGTGGCTTTGCTCGGGGGCCAGCTCCTCTATGAAGAATGCAGGGAGGAGCTCTGCTCCTGTCGGTCGTCCTTCGTGCTGACTCTTAGCTGGACGAGATCTGCTATCTGTTGCCACCTGCCACTCCCCCGGCTGGCCTCTTGGAGAATCATTGCAGCGGGGGGCAGTGTGGTCACTTAACCATGCTTCCCCAGCCACTCAGGGCAACCCCACAGTGCCCCGTCCCGCCATTCTCTGGTTAGACCCTCAGGCTCTGTCCTCTGTTTCTGGACCACCAGACACTCCCAGGGAAGAGCTGGGAATCTGTCCTTGGCACCCTCTTCCACTGCCTGGGCTCAACCCCACAGCATTTTCCAATTGACCAACTTAGACTCTACATACGCCCTGTGTTTGAGTTCATATGAGGATGGGGCTTTTGTATTTTTCCCCCTTGTTTTAGTTCTGATTAGTTCATTTGAGGGTTCAGAGAGGGGCTTCGAAAAACCCTGCGAGAGTCAACCTGTTCAACCTATATATTCCAAAGTAATTCAATACAATAATTCTATTCTTATTTTTTTAAACAAATTGTCATTAATACCCTGATTCCCTGTTGTTCTAAGGAATAGTTCGGAAGACATTATTCCGAGTAAGTCGCAAGTTGTGATATATTACAGTGTTCCCATTTTTTAAAACAATAGAATCAAAGCTTATGAACATTTCTTACATAGTTATATTTACACAAGGAAATTGCCTCTTGAAACCCTACTGTAATAAAATAAAGAAGACACACATTCGCATTTCAGATTTTTGCTACCCGCTGCTCTGAACGTCAGCTGAGCTGCCCCTACCTTGTAGTAGTTTTCATCAGCACGAAGTGCTTTGGAAAGTCCAAAGTCACTGATCTTGGCGTAATGCTGAGTAACCAGCAATACATTCCTTGCAGCCAGATCTCTGTGCACAAAATTGCACTCCTCCAAATACTTCATCCCCATGGACACCTGATGCACCAGCTCGATGATGTTCTTGTCCTTGACGTGCCTGGAAGTCACAGAGGTGTCGTCGGTAAAAGTGAACGGTAGTTCATTTCAGAACAACCAACCACGCCCCTTGCGCAGACGGAATGTGAATCCACTCATTTCCTTTTCTTCTTAAGCAAGAGTCACAAATGGTGAGAAACAACCACATTAACCTGCAGGTGTTCAAGTGCGAACACCATTCTCCTGGTGTTTAACTGGTAGGATTTTCAAGGTGTGCTTTGAATTGCATGGAAAGCCGTGTAAGGGGGTGGTCAGACCTGTCTCACGGAGACCCAGGCGTCAGTGGGAATCCCAGTTCCAACACTGAACAGGTAACAAAACCAACCCTGAGTTTAGTAGGAACATAATGTAGCAAATGGGATGGAGTAATTAGTGGCTGTTAATATAACTTACTCCACGTGAGTCCCTCCCTCCCCACCGTGGCTGCAGGTGAGCCCAGCATGGCTACTCCATCGACGGCTGTCCTCAATAAAGACCAACAGATATTTTCAGAAGTGATTACTGAAAATATCACTGGTTTCCCTTGTAAAATCTTTATTTAAATATTTATTTTACTCTAATTCAGAAAAGATACCTGCACCCCAATGTTCACAGCAGCACTATTTGCAATAGCTAAAACATGGAAACAACCTAAATGTCTACTGACAGATGACAGAATAAAGAAGCTGTGGTATATTTATACAGCGGAATACTACTCAGCCATAACAAAGAATAAAACAATGCCATTTGCAGCAACATGAATTGGACCTGGAGATTGTCATTCTAAGTGAGGTAAGCCAGAAAGGGAAAGAAAAATA
Organism: Vicugna pacos; assembly: GCF_048564905.1. Lineage (NCBI taxonomy): Eukaryota > Metazoa > Chordata > Mammalia > Artiodactyla > Camelidae > Vicugna > Vicugna pacos. The sequence continues at coordinate 24,525,409 of NC_133017.1, forward strand.
AAGTGATATCACTTATGTGTGGAATCTAAAAAAAAAGTCACAAATGAACTTATTTACAGAACAGAAACAGATTCACATAGAAAACAAACATGGTTACTGGGGGAAAGGAGGTGGGAAGGGATAAACTGGGAGTTCAGGAGTTGCAGATACTAACTACTATATATAAAATAATAAACAACAGGTTTCTACTGTATAGCACAGGGAACTATATTCAATATCTTGTACTAACCTATAATGAAAAAGAATCTGAAAAGGAATATATGTATATATATATGTATGACTGAAATGTTATACTGTACACTAGAAATTGACACAGCATTGTCAACTGACTATATGTGAATTAAAAATAATAAATCAATACATAAACAAACAAACAGGTAAATAAATATTTCTTTCACAAGAGCACGCTCGTTCTGCCTGGTACGGGGAGACTGCTTGCCAAGATAGTCTAAGAATGACTCTCTCCACAGGCCCATACAGAGTGAGCAAAGGAAAAGGTAAAAAATTTGCACAACTACGAGCACTTGATCCTAAGACTGCACCTCTCTTGCCTCCCCATGCAAGACCCCTGAGTGTGGACCAACACCAAGTAGGCGTGGGAGGAGAGACGGCTTCTTGTAGAAATCAGGCTATTGTGTGTGTTGGGCAGGTGGACTCTGCCCCTCAGAGCATAAGCAGTGGGGGCGCCTAAAGGTACCTGTTCTGCTGTAAATATTTGTTGAGTGGACCGAGCTCCGCCATCTCCATGACCAGCATCCAGGACTCGGCCTCGCATATCCCGATCATGCGCACGATGTACGGGTTGTCGAGCTGCTGCATGACGTTTGCCTCTGCTAATAATTCATCTTTAAGGGCAGGGTCATTGGCCTCGTTTTTCAAGATTTTCACAGCCACTGTTTTCACGACTCTGCAAAAGAAGTCATAACACATAAGAAATTTTTCAAAGTGGCTCACTCGTACATAATTATTTTCCATGAAGCATAACTCCTATGCTAGAAATGGTACCTGTCATGGAACAGAAAGTCATCTTGAGAAGCCATGTTGTAAACGACTAGCTTTCCAATCATGTTCTCTCATTTTATAGACAAAGAAAGTAACATCTAATTAGTTAAACATAATGGGAAAGCACTGAAGATTGCCCCAAGCAATTGGAAAGCCTACGTATTATGGAATATTCAAATAACTTTCAAATAAACTTTGCAACTTATGACATTCATGAATTCCAATAACACCTTGAGATTTACCATCTCAAGAGTATTTCTAATGTATGTAAATACAACATTCCTTTAATATATCTTACAATGAATTTCTAGATGCAGAATTAAAAAGCATACACTATTACAGTTCATAATTTACAAAACACTTAAAAAAATAAAGTTTGTTCATTTTAAGCAAGCTTTAACAAGTTTGCAAAAAACAAATTATTTCTGTTTTCTAGTAAAAACATCATCCAGGTCATGTTTGAGCTCTTGAAACCATTCTGATATAGCAGGGCTTAAATAAAGGAATGGAACTCAACTAGGCATGATTTGAAAAACTGCATCTCTCTGGGATACAGTTCTCAGAAATGCTGGAAGTATTCCTCTTCTGTTGAACTCCGAAACGGGAGAATAAAAACAGAACTATCCAATGAAATAGGTAAAACAACAGAACAACAGAGTAAGTCGGACATAACATTCAGAAAAGCACATACAGCTTCAGCTTAGGACTCAAAGAGTATTTATATGCTTTGTGTCACTGGACAGAAGCTGTAGCTGCTACACAGATGGAGGTTTAGAACATCATCAGCATCCTGGGTCCACCCCCTCCCCGTTCATTCTGCTCCTGAGACCAAGGAAACAGCCTCCTCTGTGACCTCTGGACAGTTTACTGTTTTACCTTTCACACTGCAGTCTACCATCCACCTGGATGTGGTTTTGTGTATGGTGTGAGGTAGGGGTCTAAGTTAACAAGCAGACACCTCTTGATTCTCCCCAATGTTTAAGGAAGAAAGAACACCCACAGACTCTTCCAGAAAAGAAAAGAGAAAGGGAACTCCCCAACTCACTTTATGAAGCCAGCATTAGCCTGATGCCAGGAACAGGCAGAGAAATTACAAGAAACTAATGTACTGACAACCCCTCATGAACATAGATGTAAACATTCTAAGAGAAATGTTAGTAAATTAAATGCAGTGATTTATGAAAAAGATAGAATGACACATAATTCACAGACAAGGTGGGTTTATTCCAGGAATGCAAGGCAGGTTTAACATCTGAAAAGTCCATCAGTGTAATTCGCCACATAAACACAACAAAAGAGAAAAAAAACCTGTGGTCATATCAGTAGAGGAAATAAAAGTCCACAGAAAATATAAGACCATTTATGATTAAAAACAAATCTCTCAGAAAAGTAGAAACAGAAGGAAACTTTCATAATCTGAAAAGAGCAGCTATAAACCTGATGGTGAAATATTAAACGTTTTCCCTCTGAAATAAGGAATGAGGCTCCTGCCACTTAAATGTAACGTCAAACCACAGTTCCTAGTTAATGCAATAAGACAAGGAGGACATATAAAAAGAATAAGGATTGGACAGGATGAATATAATCAAACTGGCATCATTTACAGAGAATTTTTGGGTCAAAGAATACATAGATAAACTACTGGAAATGATAAGTGGAAAATAATAGGGGGCTTCAGCAAGACTGCTGGGCTTCAGGCCGACAGGCAAAACCAGTCCTAGAAGAAATAGCAAATAGCAAATATCAATCTAAAAATTATACCATATATGTTGACATCAAAAGGACTAACTCCCGGTGAATGAATCCAACAGGGAAGTTGTGCGAGACCTCTACGCAGAAAACTAAATAACCGTGCCGAGAGAAACCCGAGAGGAGTTAAAGACGACCCCAGGAAATGGAAGGGTGGGTCGTGTTTATTAATTGGAAAACTCAGTGTTGCAAAGACATCATGTTGCCCCAAAATGACCTACACGGCCTCTCCTCTCCCCAAACCTCTAGCTGAAATAATGCATCCATGGTCACGCCTGCTAATTTATGTATTTAATTAAGCAAAGAATTTCAGCATCGCAAACCAGTTGAGAAAATTTATGCCTTGATACAGGGTAATTTATATTCATTTTTCAAAATAAGTGTAAGATTATATATGTGTATATACATATATATTTAAAAACAAGCATAGCTGTCATATGCACACACACACATACATTACACACACACACATCACACACACACACATTACACACACACATATATTACACACACACATATACATTACACACATACATTACACACACATATACATTACACACACATATACATTACACACACATACATTACACACACATACATTACACACACACACACATTACACACACACACACATATATTACACACACACATATACATTACACACACACACACATATGGTGGAAGGGGCAGGATTGAAAGCAAAAGTTTCCATGTATACTTTTGTCTGTATTTTTGACCCTTGAATCATGTAGACCTCCTACTCAAGAAAAAAAAATTACACAAATTCCTTAAATTCAGAATGGCATCAAAAAACCCAAACCCACTTATATTTATCTCAGAAACATACTAACTCAAACATACATATGCAAAGAGAGAATTTGTTTCAAAGGACTGCAGAAAGCAGTATTTTCCTGAACATTCCTTGTGGGGTGTCTTCTAAAGACCAAAGGAAGTATGAAGAGATTTTTAGCAATGTCACAATTCCAATTGTTGTATCACATGTATTGCCATTTGAAATGACAGGACAAAGCAAATAAATAATCAGACGAATGATATTTGTCAACAGGAATTTTCTGGTTAAGAGGAATGAAACAATTTAAACAATCAAAAAAAAAGTGAAAGCACTGTGTTCTCATTGAATGATTGCATTTTAATTCAACATAAAGATCCAAAAAAATTATATAGACATTCAGGCTCGTTAACAGGAGAAGTGTTTGGGTCATAAAATATGACATTTTTATCTTCTTATGTTTTGTCTGTTTCAATTTCCTAATTCTCTATAAGGGACGCAACTAACATAATAACACAACCAATATAATAATATAAATAATACCACTAATATATATAATTATTATATGTGTAGCTAATATGCATAGTGGATGCATTCCTTGTAATTGTACCAGAAGTGAACAAAAATTACACTGCTGATGAAAAAGGATTTAGCAGTGCCGGGTTATAGTTCGTGTCTGGGATTAAATGAACACAACACGTGAAAACACGCAGGAGCTTCTGGAATGTGAGCGCGCACGAGCACGAGCTGTGACGTGAGAGCGCACAGCCGCGACTTACTTCTTCATCTGGTAGTAGCCCTTCTTCACGGTCCCGAAGTTGCCGGAGCCCAGCTCCTTGTCCTCCAGGGTCAGCAGCTTCCGGTCCAGGTAGACCTCCTTGGGCCTGATCTCCTCGGGGTCCGCATACGGGCTCTCGTAGACCTCGGTGTCCATGGGCAAGGCCTCGCGCTGGGCTTCTGCAACGCAGGCCAGAAACACAGCACCCTGGGGCTGGGTCCCACGTGACAGTGCCACCCTCCTGCATCCTGCGGGCACACCTCCCCTTTCGAGCCCTGGGCCACCCGGGGCAGTTACGGGGCCTGTGGGCACTCAAGACGCGGTCTCCCACAGCTGGTAACGGTGGGGAAGGGGAAGCCCTCGTCCCTGTGGCACCGGACCCCTCTTCTTGCATCGGGAAGGGGTCTTTGTGGCAGAGGCAAAGTCAGACGGGGTCCTCCTAACGGGCCGTGGTGGCTTTAAACCATATCTGAAAATTCTGACCCTCTTTCATCGAGAGGTGGAGTCTGTGTCATCCCCCCTTGGTGGCTTCTGTAACCCTGTCACCCCCGAGAGCACTGCAGAAGCGAGGCTGGTGGCACACTCAGGTGAGCTGCCAGAAGGCCGTGCACCTGCCTGGCCTGCTGGAAACTGGCTCTTGACGCTTCAGTGCCGTGCGGGTTGTCCAGCCGCCCTGAGCCCTGCTAGGCTGGGAGAGTGCCCAGCCAGGCTGGGGGCAGGGACCCGGCCGGGAGGCCCCCGGGGCTCAGCGGAGGCAGGGAGGCGCCTCCGTCGGCCTCAGCACCCCCGGCCCCGCCCGCCGTCTGCCGGGGAGAGGCCCCGCCAAGCCCCGCCCGGGTTCCTGGCCCGGTGAGGGTTTGCACGACTACGGTGGTTTTAAGCTCCTAAGCTGGGGGGCGGTTTTGGGGAGTAATAAACAGGCCAAGTTCACCAATTAAAAAACCGCCTGGAAAACCTAAGAAGGTCACCCAGCGGCGATCATCCGGTAAGTCTAGCGGAGGCCTGCGGAGTCCGAGGGGCTGTCTGCCTGAACCCTGCCCTCTCCGGCCTTGCAGAATCCGGATTCCCACAACTCGGACATTCCTCCAGTGCCCACCAGTCGCCCACTACCGCACCGCCTGCTGAGACCTCCTCGTGGCACGGATGCCCTGCCAGGCACGCAATCTTGGAAAAGGAAGCTGTGAGGAATACTGGTGATGACTGCGAGAGGGGAGGGATTCCGAAGCAGCGGGACCGAACAGCACCGTCAGGGCGGCCGGTTTACTGGGGCGGAGGCTGTGCAGGCCGTTTCCCCCGACAGGCACCCCTGTTCACAGGCACGTGGCATCTGCCACCGGCCGCCAGCCCACAGGGCCGCTCACCGCCGGCACCGCCGCGTCACGGGGGCTGGCGGAGCGGTCCTCACCTCTGTCGTTGGCCGGCCCTCGGTCTGGCTCGTACGGGTTGAACGACACCGAACTCTCTGGCCGGTTCTCTTGGGATGAGGAGGTCTGAGGCACACAAAGGACAAGAGCTCAGTTTTCTTCGCTGGTAACACTGTTGAGTTGATGTGGGTAATTGTTTTTGTTTTTAAATCGTCACACTTCAACTTAAGCAGGGAAGACAAAGGAACGAGGGAAGGAGGCAGGGAAACAGCAGGCAACAACGTGGCTTATCTCATCCTTCGGGCAACTGCTGGGGTGCTCGGAGACTTAAATAGGACCCCTGCTCCTGCAGCGGGAGGGCCGGCAAGGTCCCGGGGTTGCTGTGGGAGCACGAACCACGCCGTGGGGGTGCAGGCCCCTCCTACCAACACACCCTTTCAAAGCCTGTTTCCACCTGCTAGAAGGTGCTGGGGGGTCTTCATTACCCCTTGGATAACTTCCCTCCATTAACTCTTTCTCTTTAACTTTACTTTGTAGGGAAATTATTTAAAAAGAGACATTAACTCTCCACCAGCTGCTTCCCAAGTGCAAAGCACCCATGCATTCTGAGTATCCTCCTGTATCTTTATCTTCCATGGCGTTCAGGCGACATTTGGGGAGATGCCAGAGGGCAGCATGGGCCGCTAAGCTAGGGGTCCCGAGAGGAAGCGGCTGCCCCCAGCCCAGGGCCCAGCGATGCTGCCAGCTGTCATCCTCGTCACCATCCTTGTCACCATCATCACGGATCCTGTAAGGCAGGGAAGCCTCGTTTTGCTAACCTGGAGGAAGGTAATTCTTCCCTGTACCCAGAGCAGGTTAACTGGAGCATTAGCAGAACAAATATTTGCTGGCCATTCTTAATGGCAACCTGCTCTATTATTCACTTGATTTGCATCAATTTGCATACTGAAATAATGGGGTAAAAATCTAGTTATATGTTATGTTCCTACAACCCTTCCCTTCTGCGAGTCTCTATCTCTAGTGTTCCTGATCCACCCTCACCCCCAACTTAAAACAAAGGCCTTGCTACTAAATTTGACTTCGCAGGAAAAGCACAGTTGAAACCATTTTGGGGGTGTGCACTGAGCGGAAAGTTCGTATGTCCGCTTTCGTCAGCAGTGCCCCAACGCTGGCCACGAAGAAATGAGATAATGCCAGATTCTGGAGAAATTTAAGGAAACAGAGACATTAAGCTCAATCTGACACAGCCACTGAGTTTCCGCACACACTGAATCTTCGTCTGCCTTCCTGCCGGCCCCAGCCCGGCGACCAAAAACACAGGGACAAAAGCCACAGTGCGCCACGGCTGCCACTTGGCCACTGGTCTCCGAAACCCTGACCTCTTTCTTCCTGCCGCCCACCGAGCTCTGCGGAACCACTGCTGGCTGTGGCAGAGGCCCTCCTGACAGGACAAAGGACATCACACACTGATGAACTCTCAACGGGACGTCACCGGATCCGTTTTCGGACGGTCGTCTCAGCGCTCTTCTCGAGCTGTTTCATAGAAGTAGCTACAATGCATCACGGGTGAAAACAGAATCTACGTTCCGTGGGGTGAAGTCATTTACTCCCCGCCTCAGAGCTTTGCCGCGCCCACCACTGGTACTAGGTAACAAAGGGTTGAACAAACACATGGAGAATGAACGAATGAATGAATGAATGGAAACGACCTTAAAACTGGGAGATGTGAAGTGTAAGCTAATGTGATTGAAAAATGAGTTCTGGCTCCAGTTTTTGTATAAACAGAAAGGACAGGTGTGAATAATTCCTAATGACAATATATCTCTTTTAAAAACTGGCGTATAACTACGAGGCTATGGGATGTGCTGGGCCGTCACTTCGCATGTACAGTCTAATTACCCCGTCTCAACAGAGCTGTCCCGGAAGAGACTAGGTGATTCCCAAGGCTGGCCATCCTCCCGCTCTGCTCAGTTCCCTCCGGCCATCAGACTCCAAGGTGGAGAGACTTTGCACATGAAGACCTTCAAGTTCACATTTTACTACCATTGCAGCTTCTCTGATTTTCCATCCGGGCAGGAAAGTTTTGATGCAAAGACAAAACTTGAAGACATCAGGCCCAGCCACCATGGACGAGGAGGGGGCACCAGCACCCCTGCTCTTGACCGTAAGACCCACGGCCCTTTGCCCGCTCAGGCACGCTTCCCGGGGCTGCAGCCTCTCCACCCGGATGGAACGGTCTCCAGAGCAGGAAGGCTGCATAAAGGCTGTTGCAGTTAAGCCAGAATGCAATTACCTGACGTAGGAATCCTGTGGGGAAGGTTTTAAAAGCAGAGACGGAGGTGTAGAAAGTACTGCACAGGATACCTGGGGTACGAGGAGTAAGAGCTAGCAGAGATGGACAGTCGGCCTGAAGCCCTGGACGAGAAATGCGTGCTCTGACTGGCTGTGTGGGGTTCGCCCCTAGTCTGTCTTCACTACGGATAAGCAAACGGGTTGGGGGTCTCCTTTAGAAGACCAGGTCCCATCTGTTAAGCCAAGGCGACTCAGAGATTCATTTCAGCGCTGCCCACACAGACCACCATGTGCTTACAAGCCTCCCCAGGCCCGGAGAGCCCCGAATTCCCCTCAGGAACCACGCCAGCTCCCTGCTCGGACCCCTCGGCCCTCCTTGCCCCCCCCCCCGACTGGGGCGGAGGATGCAACTGCACTCGAGAGACTGTTCTCTGGAAGAAATGGGAGGTTTTCTCCCGTGTCTGTTAAAGGGGTGGCTTTATATGAAGATGAAGCTACAAAATGCAAGGTTCATCCTTCCCAAAGAACTTGGTGAACGCGCCGTTTAGCGAAAAGAACAACAAAAAGCCTCAGGAATCGAATGCTCAGCTGAAAAGAAGAAACTGAGGACTTTGTAAAACAGTGAGCTTTGAGGCAAAAATGGTCAACTATAAAAGTACATTAGTACTCTGAACTTAAAATTTTTTTTTAATTTACAGAAAACCAGGCTGCCGGTCCACTATGTAAGTCGTCACTCCTCTTCCTGCTTTGTGTTGATCATTTTTTTCTGTCCTAACCAATAGCATCACCCTTTCTGCATAGAACAAGGTATAAATGAAAGGCTGGCTTGTCTTTTTCCCGGTTTTTGGTGACATTCGGAACAGAAGTCACACCTGCAGGACACCACCAGATGGCACTAGCCACCTTCCCGTCCCATCTTCCAAAGAGCGACTTGTGATTTTTAAGTTTTACAAATTCAGGTAGAAATAGCTCACTCCACAATAATGAAAAGAAACTTTAGGTGATAAATCGTGATCTCTTATTTACCAGGCTTAACTGCAATGAGAAAATTTATTTGACAATTACTCTTTGAGTGCCTGTGTTTAAGAAGTATGAATTCAGAAGTGAACAAAAGAGAAAAAATATGTTAGGTTAGGGAGCTGAAAGGGTGGCTCAGTTTCCTGATCTGGGAGCATCGCCACGTGCCCTGCTGTCCGTTTCTGGATCTTAATTTCTAGACTTCTTGAAAGATGTCTTCAAATCAGGCAACAGCAGTAATAAAGACGCCAACATACTTTTGCAGTAGTTAATGACAAGTATGTTTTGATCTGGACATTAATTATTCCAAATATTAATTGTGAAGAATATTATTAAACAGGTAATTTGAAATTTCACGAAAACTTCACGAAAAAATGGGCAAAAAGAGCCCGTAGGCTCAGCCACAGTTCTGTTCCCTGGTGGAATGATCGTGGTCCCAGCGGGGACCAAGGCTTCACTCAGAGCCGAAGGCAGACTCTCCTTGGCCAGGGCACGAGATAACACTAGGTTTGCTTCAGATCCATGAGAATAAACACTCGACCTTCATCATTCATCTTCCCTCACCTTCGAAGCAAAGATCTGAAATCCAGTGCTTTATACAATGATGGGGAAACACCGTCCCAGAGGTCTGGGCCATTGCTTCCACATGACCAGGCAAACGGGTAGGACTTAAGAACCTTTTCTTCCTCTCTCTCAGCTGAACCCTCGTGAATCATGAAATATGTCTTAAAAAAAAGTCCCATCATCAATGTAAATGTTGGAAGAAAACACGAAACAAGTTTTAATTCGAAATTCTGGGACCCTTTCCCCCAACTGCTATGTTTCATCTTAGAGAACGTGCCTTTGAACTGTGGAACAGAAGCACGGTCTTTAAGAATGCTGTTGTTTAAACTCTGCCAACTGTCCTTAATAAAAGGATGGGTTTACATCCTTCAAGTTGTGAAGACATAGATTCCAATGTTAATAATAGGAAGAATTTTGTTCACGTAAGGACTACCAGCCCTTAGAGCAAGCGGTGGCAGGGGGCGAGGACAGCGTGGGTCAAATGCTTGTATTCTTCAGTCAAATTCATTTACATTTTTAAGCGTTAAAATTTACTAAAGAAGAGAAAAAAATACACCTGCCGTTAAGTTTTCGTGAAATTTCAAATTACCTGTTTAATAATAGTCTGCACAATTAATATTCTGAGTAATTAATGTCCTGCAGATCCAAACGTACTTGTCATTAACTACGTACTCGAGTTACTTCAAGTTCTAACATGCACTTGCTGTGCCTGAATCATTAAAAAACAGCTACTTACATTGAGCAAATTAACAAGTTCACGCAAGTTATTTGCACCTTAGCTTAACAGATGGGCTATTTGACATAATGCCCACAAGTTTTTTTCTCTGGTTAAACAATGGAAATTTCTCCTTCTATTTGTGAAAACATAAGGATTAGTTCTCCTAAAATATTTCTGATGAGCAATTAAGATATTTTTAATCCACTGCTTAAATCACACAATCCCTTTTTTCATCAATTAACTACTGATATTTCTGGCATCTATGAAAATTCAATGCATACTTCAAAGTTGTTATAAACTTAAATAGACAACAGCCTTTTTTTCTTTTGCCAGAAAAGTATTTTCACAGTATTCATCAGATTAATTAGTTTCTAATATTTAATTGTCTTTTAAAATTGGTTAAACAATTTTAGCAAGGGCAAATTTAAACAGGCCCAGCAGGGTTTACGACATGGTTCTCCCTGACACCCCATTTCCTACGCCCAAGGCAACTAGGGTTATCGGCATTTTCTGTATTCTTCTAGAACATTCTGTACTACATCAGCACATATCTGTGCATAAAATTGGGGTCTTCAGTTAACACTGTGTTTCGGAAACAATTCTAGATCCCAGCTACCCATCACAGTATGGATGTCATTGTGACTGACTGCATTACTTCCCATCGGCTGACTTTTAAATTATTTCCAGACTTTGTCCATTACACAATGTCAGAACAAACACTTCCGCATGAACGCGATTGCACACAAATGTATGAAAAATACCCAGATGATAGGACTGCAGTGAAGAGGTTACGTGAGCTCTTGATTTTGACAGATGTGAAATTGCCTTTCTTAGAGATTGCATCGTTTCACACTTCTCCAGTAAAGTGTGGCCAGGCTCACTCACCACACCCTTGCTGCACACTGTGACACCAAGCTTGTTTATCTGGGTCCGTTTCACAGATGGACGTAAGAGAGCAGCATAGTTCTAACTTGCATTTCTCTTACAATGAAAGGGAACAGCGTTTCCTACGTTTAAGGGCTATTTATGTTCGCTTTACTATGAACTATCCTCTGCCCATTAACCTGTTAGGTGGCTGAACCTTTGCTTATTGATTTATAAAGTCTCTTTATATATTAAAGAGATTAACCTTCTATCTGTATCATCATTGCTAATGACTATTCCAAGTTTATTACATCTCTTTTGATGATGTGGTTATGATTCATGCATATGTTTTATTTTTAGATAGTCTTACTGACACTTCTTCAGACGTGTTCTTTACCTTAAAGATCTACTAAAACGTATTTTCTGGCTGTTTCCTAGAGCCACCATGGGTGGCCTGAGCTGGCTTCAGCCTGCCTGGAAAAAGGACAGGGGTGGGAGTGGGCTTTGTCCCCAAAAACAGTGCTGGGTTACTGTTTCCTGGGGTGATGGCTTTCTGCTGTGTTGGCCTGGCTCGCCTGAACTATATTCCTGTGTTCGTGATACAAGTGATCCTGGCACTGCTGCAGAGAGATTTTGCAAGTATTTAAAATTCCTAATTAGTTGATTTAATTTAGGGAGATGTCCCTGGGTGGGCCTGCCTTAATCAGTTGAGAGTCCTCAGAAGAGAGTTGCAGCTCTACTAAGAGGGGAAAGGTGGCGGCTTTGGGGGAGAGGCTGTGAATGACAGCTTCAGCCTTGCCTGAGATAATTAAAAATAAAATACCCTGGTGTCCTCCCTTCCTGATGATCTGCCCTGTGGACAGTGAACTTGCCCCTACAGTTGTGTAAAGCAAGTCCTGGTAATACATCTGTGTGTGTGTGTGTGTGTGTGTGTGCGTTTTATACATAAATCTCCAAATGGCCGTGCCCCCCTGGATGAACCCTGAATGACGCCCTTGGAAGCCACAGACTTGCGATACCTGTGGAATGCAGCATCTACCCTGCAGGGAAACCGCTCATCTCTGGGACTGCAGGTGGGCAGAGGGCTGTGCGCTGGCACACGTCCTAAAGGGAATGCTGGACAAACAAACTGCGGGAGCCAGGGGTGTGGCCCGCACCCACCGGGGCTCCTAGCCAAGGGAGCCAGGCGAGGGAGGTGGTCCGGGTCTGCTGAAGGGGCACCGTGCCTGCCCGGGGTCCTGCCCTGGGGTGTTCTATGGAGCTGTGTCAGTGCAGCAGGTGACTAAGGACTCTTGAAAGGATGACTTACGACTGGAAAGCACCCTGAACCAGAACACATTTTGAATCCCCTTGGCTGATGGGGCACCAATTGGCCTACGTCTCCCTGGACTATGGTCCCGTGAGATGGCACCCTGGCCACGGAGCGAGCCCTCTCCAAGGAGAAGGGGCGAATGCTCACCGGGGTCGAGGGCCACGTGGGCCAGAGGCGGCAGCTGTGGAGAGTTTCACCTTGGATCGTGGGCGGTGTTACTTGCTCAAGGCCAAAGCCTCTTGAAACAGGCACCAGGTCATGGGGCAGAAGGGACATGGACAGAGAGCATGCTTTGCCTTGACAACCTGGTCCCCAGCCCCTAACATGCCACCCGTGCGTGGGCAGCCCTACTGTCACCTCCCAAAAGTGATGCCCTGCCATAGGTGATCCATGCTGCCTGGCAGCCATCAAAATAGACAGTCACTCCATCCGGGTTCATCACAGAACTTCCCATCAAACACCACGTTCAACGCACTTCTCTGTTCTATGGTCAGCAAGGCTGGGAACGCTGAAACTAAGACTGCCCACCTGGAAATTAAATCTCAGGACTTCCGCGTCTTTTAGTTCTGTTGTTTCTAACAAGTACTTTAGGCAATCTGCTTCATGAGCTGATGCTCAGTTACATGCTGAAATGTTTGGAAAACTACTAACTGATATGAACATGGGAAGAATGATTAATAAAGTAATTAATTCTGTACCACAGTGAAAAACAAAAAGCAATCCATGCATGCTATATATATATTTTCTTTTTGAGGGAGGTGATTCATTATAAGTAAAAGTCTTCTAAAAACAACATCTTTTTATTTCCCTCATAATCCTGTCGTACAGCCAAATGTCCACTTTACTGTCCCATAAATAAAAGTGGTGTTTCTAGTTCTCAAACTCCATCTCGTCTTCCTACACGTTACACTGAAAGTTCTGTGTCGGAACCCTACAGCCACCGTGAAGTTACCACGGCACGTGGCATTTATAAAAGGGATGGATCCTGAGTTGTCACTGGGTGGGACCCACACAACCTCGGCATTCCTTCCACCAACATGTAAGTTACCTAGTCAATGACCCTCACGCCGCAGCACGTGCTTCCGGCGACTCAAAAGTGACTCAGCTCCCTCTGAAAAGACTTTCCCGGGTGAGAGCTCCCTCCCACCCGTCACCCTGAGCGAAGTGACTTTCCAGAGCACATGTTAGCAGACAGCTGCGCTCACGGTGATGGACACGGCAGCGAAGTGACTCGGACCCACACAGAAAGCACAGTGAAGGCTGGGGCGTGGGCCGCCCAGCAGGGCTACACGCGGCGGGGACAGGAGACCGCGGCGGCGGGAGCGTCAGCAGCAGGGCACACGGAGGGGCAGCCAGAGGGCAGAGCGTGGGGCCGAGCGCGGGTCGGTCCTACCACTCGGGGACAGCGGGCGGGGACGCGTTAGCACCTTTCTGTGGCCAGGCTTTGGGAAGGAGTACGATTTGATTCTTGAGATTATTCCGCCCGCTGACCAAGTCTAGAAACCACAACGGCAAAGAGGAACAGTAAATATTTCAGAAAACACAGGCTGCGTTCGTCACATGACAAGCTGTTTTAACCTGCTCTGTGATCACCCCGCCAGACTCTGCTGATGAGACGCACGGTGGGCGACACCTGATCGTGGGGAGACTCCAGGAAAACCTGCCATTTGAGCAGCAGGAGCTGGAAACACATTTTGGCAATATTTCCCATGGGCGGCTATAAGACACGAGCTTTTGCATTAATTAGCCCGCGTTTCATATAGAATTATTAAGTCCCAAACTCAAGACAAATTGTCCTGGGGAAACTAAAAGTAAACCTGAGTGCCTGATTTTGTTACTTCTTCCATGTGCTGCTTCTGTGACATTTGTGGAAATTCACCGAGTTGGACCCTTAAGGAACATGCTTTTTTTTTTTTTTTCCTGGATGTATCTCACTGGTCAGTGAAAATTTTTTTCCAAAATGTCTAACTTCCTGAAGCCGTTATGTGATGAATGACTGAGCAGAGGGCTTCCTATTCTTTTAAGAGTTCTCAGCCCGAAGCCCTCATGCCGCTCAGAGGAAAACGGATCTGTCTCGTGGAGGGTACAGCCTTCAAGTTGGCTGGCTGGGCCCATGGGCCACGTAAAGGGTGAAATAAAACGATGACTCCATAAAGGTGCTATATTTTAGAGGCTGACGCCAAAGATCATGGGTATTTTAGCAAATTCCAGTTCCCCCAGTCTGGGGACAGGTGCCGCCCCTGGGAGGGCCTTCCTGTTTCAGTGCGGACACAGCTTCTGAGCAGTCAGCAGTCCCCACCATGGGCAGGGTAGGCAGGACGCCATTCCTGCTTTAAATATAAATCTGTGCGTCAGCTCTTAACAGTCTGGAGGGAGGAGAGAGCCAGGATCCTCTCAATTTCGGGGCATCAGGCACGTAGGAGGCAAATCCACGGGGAGAAGTGTGGCCAGGCCACAGTCTCCCGCCCACTGACTTGGAGGGGAGGGGGGTTCCGGCCAAGCCCCCAGCTCCATCCTTCTCTAGGGCTGTCCCTCAGGTCATGGCCCCGAGCGCCCCCCATCCTGTGCCCTCCTCCACTGAGTTATTGCCGAAGCAGCTCTCCTGGAAAGGGTGAGCTCTCTGACAACAGTGTGTTGGGTGATTTAACCAAAAGAGTTGGGCAGTCAACCTCAGGGAGACATCTTTCTAAAAAATTTTTTTTTGGTCCACTACTTTATCATTATTATTTGTACTTTTAATTGACTTATTTTTATTTTTGGGGGGAGGAGGTAATTAGGTTTGTCTATGTTTGTTTTCATGGAGGTACTGGGGATCGACCCCAGGACCTCAGACATTCCAAGCGCACCCTCTACCGCCGTGCGATAGCCTTACATCTTGTATACCAGGCTCACCGCTCCATCGCACACGTGGCCATGTGGCTTGTGCACGGGGCTCCACATCACCGGGTCAGGGCTGACCCTGAAGAGCACGTGACCGTTTCCCAAATCCGCCAGGAGGCGTACGTCTGACTTAACACTGGGGCGCATGGTCACTGTGTACACTTTTAGAAAGCGGAGGGAACTTAACCTTCTAGCCGACACTCATCAGCGATCCCAGTTTATTGAGGGTGATAAAAACCGTCACTGCTTCCCCGCTATCTAAAACGTGCTTTCCACTGTGCTAGTTTACAACTGCCCCACCTCTGACGGTGCCGCTGAATGACACTTACCGCAGGATGGGAGCCTGGCAGCTGTGGACGGAAGTTTACGTTGCCTGGTCAGAAAGAACGCGGACAATTAGTGCTGCGTCAGTGAGAACCCCCTATGTCCACCCCCTCCACTGCAGATCCATCACTGCAACTGTGCGCTGTGACCGCTGGAGAAGTAGGGACATTCTCTGCACACATTCCTTTTTATCCTCTTTCACTCACCTTTCTCACATAAGCAGTGAAAATGAATTAGTTTTTTTAAAGGTATCAGCTGTTTTTGACGAATGACACATATATTTAAGATTGGAGCAGTCCAGCATCATTTTAATCCAGCAGGACACAACTGCCTCGTCCCACCTGGATTTGCAACAGACCAGACTGAGAACGAGGCCGGGTGTCAGCAGCATCAGAGAGATTGAGACCCCCGTGTCTCGGCTACTCACCCGTTTGCCCGATTTTCTGACATGGAACTGTAAGAACTCTCAACAAGCCGTCGGACTTATAAGAATAATGCTCCACTAGCTGGAAAAGAAAACAGTAAGGACGTACAATTAATGACCGAGGCAGGAAATGGAGCAACCCTGACCTGGACTCCTCTTTCTGACTTCAAAAATGGCTCGGGGACAGCCCTGAACAACAACGGTACAAGGTCTTACTGTGCAGCACAGGGAACTGTATTTAATACCTTGTAGCAACCGATGATGAAAAAGAATATGAAAACGAATATATGTGTGTGTGTGTGTGTATAACTGAGTTGCCATGCTGTACACTGGAGATTGACACAATATTATAAAATCAACCAGACTTCAATTAAAAAAATGGTACTTCCTAGGTGGTCTTCCTGATCTCTCCCCGTGCCTCTCCCCTGCCACCCTCCTCAGACTTCTGGACAGAAAGCCACATGCCGCCTTCCCACGCAGACCCTACTGGTCTCAACTCGCCCTCTTTCTCTTTCTTTCTTTCTTTTTTTTTTTTTGGTAAGTTGCATTGCATTTCTTTGTACATATTCTCCTATATCCGTGTGATGTTATGACAATGCATTCAGCAAGCTAACACTCACTCATTTATTCAGTCATTCAACAAACACTTCTGCTGTGTGCTTAGGCCCGGAGATAGGACAAAAAATAAACAACGGTGAATGAGATGCATCTTTCCTGGTGGAGAGACAGATAAATGAATCACAATGGAGAGTGATTAATGCTGGAAGCGCGCTGTGGGAGAAGGCTTTGGAGGGACCCGATAATTCAGCCCAAATGTTTCAGAGAGAAGATGTCCCAGCACAGGTGACACAGGAGCTGGGACCTGGGGAATGGTGACCTTGGAGAATGGCTTGATGTTGACAAAACACAGACTAATGGCTCCCAGAAAACTGAGCTACAGTGTCTGATTTCTACGTCGAAATATAAATTAATGGCAAGAAGATTTATTCATATCTAATCAAAATTATGTGCTAGGAACACAGTCTCAGTGTTCACATTTTCTTTTCTTGTACTGATACTTCGTCTTCAGACAAGCTAAAATCTTCAGATCTGAATTCTCTTCCTTATCTGTTTATTGCTACCTTTTCCAGTTAAGGACTCCTTGCTCCTGACTCCTCTTTCCTCCCAAAACTTACCTATTTGGGTGAATGTTTGCTGAATGAGATACATTTTACCCTTCCAGGTGGCATTCTTTTTATAAAATGTTAGTTCATTGTGGTAAGAACACAACATGAGATCCACCCTCTTAGCAAATGCTTCCACCTGGCCAGCTCTAACAGGCTACCGAAATGGACACGAAAGCTCCCTTTCTGCTCTGTTAAATGCGATAGTGTGTGCTCAGGCTGACAGTGTGGAGGTCCCTGAAACAGCTGAAACAGCCTGTCCATCTCTCCAGCGTCATTTAAGTATCTCTTCACACGCCAGTGTTTCCTACCACCTACTCTCCAAGGGTGGCTGGGAGGTGGGCATACACGTGAGAGCAGGCTCCCCTCTTGGGCAGGGATCTGCAAACGTTTTCTGTAAAGGGCCAGACAGTGATATTTTAGTCTTTTTCAGTCCACAGACCATCTCTGTCACGTAGTCCTGTGTGTATTTTTTAAGAAAAGATACAAATTGCATTTACAAACCAGAAGTAGACTCATGGCCACAAAAACCAAACTGTGGTTACCAGGGGAGAAAGGGCTGGGGGGAGGGACAGACTAGGAGATTAGATACACATTAGATACACATTATTGTACATAAGACAGATAAATAAGAAAGACCCACTGTGTAGCACAGGGCACTATATTCAGTTTCTTGTAATGAGCAGTAATGCTGAAGAATCCAAAAATATATGGATGTATGTATATGGACAAGTGAATGGCTTTGCTGTACACATGAAACTCACGTTGTAAATCGACTACACTTCAAAAAAAGTAAGAATTAAAAAAAATTAAGTATAAAATCCATTTTCTTCGAGGACAACACAAAAACAAAAACAAAAACAAAAAGGGCCAGATTTGGTCCACTGGTGTGTGGACGCTTGTTGTAAAGAAGGGAAGACCAGGGTGGTGTGGCAATCACCGACCGTCAGAAAAATGGCACCAGACTCCCGGGTGGAGGCAGGACACAGAGGTATCTGACGCCGCTGTCAAGGAAAACCAGTGAAACCCCGCTTGTAAAAGTGGGAGGTACTGCGGCATTTTTTGATGCTCTTTCTTCAATATATATACAATGGGAAAGATTTAATCAAGGCTCAATACTACGATTCGCTGGACGGATCAGAAAATACAGGAGAAAGTCTTAAGAAGGGACTTTCCGGCGATTAGGGACGTTGTACACACTATGGTGAGCGTGCGGGCTTGGAGGCCGTGAGTGGACTCACGCAGGGAAGGCGGTCAATCAGAAGCCAAGTGGCCGCGTGCCAGCGATGGCGCCCCAGGCCTTCAAGCATCGGGCTGGCAGATGGACTCCAGCCGGTGCCTTTAAATGCACACCGTCAGCAGTGCTCGTGGGGGGTGAGAGGCTTCGCTGGGAAGTTAATCCCAGAAGGCGACATTCCCTGCTCATCGCTCTGACTCCCACTGGACACTAGCACCCAGTAGGCTAAATGCTCTTACAGAGCGACACCATTGAAATAAAGCTAAGTTTGTGGTCCGTCATAAGCTATATACGAATGAGCCACAAACCAAAAGACAGTGTCGGTGTGATGGCTAATATGAATCAACGTTCTAATACCCAGCACTCCAAAAAGAAGAGTTTTTTTCCAACTACAGCATTAGGAACCAAGATACACCATGCGGTGGTTGCGCTAAGTGCTTTAAAGGTAATGTGGATCTTTGATTTTAATTTTGAAAAAGATCACATTTTGAGTTGGGCCCTTTCCACACACGAGGTTCCTGGTGGGGCCCGCGTGTGGACATCTGAACACGCCCCCCGCTGACGTCCCTCACCTACAAAAGCTCACTGCAGTTTTGCTCTTGGGGTGGCAGGGTCCCTTGGTTGGCTCCGTCTAGGATGCTTTGCTAAAAGCAATGCGTTCAGTACGGTGACTGCTGTTCCCTCGTGGAGCTGTGATTTGGAATGAAGCCAAGGTGTTCGTGCTCACCGTGGCCCGACGGAAGGAGGGACGGACCTCGGATCAGGGCCCATTAGTGCTGAAGGAGCTCCCCAGTGATGAGCTGTTTCTGGGTTTATTATGAGGTGGGTTAAGAATAACCCCTTTACAGACCAGGGCTGAAAAAGACCAGGGCGGCCTGAAGCACAGGAAATGCTGGCTGCTTTCTACGTTCCCTTAATTTTGCAACAAGATTCATTCTGCAGTGAGAATGTGACCTTATATATTCCACTGGGCCTCTCACAACTCAAAGAGCAGTCTGATTAACTGCCCCTGGGCCTCCCTTCCCAGCCATCCACACCTGTTTTGTGGGTGTATTTGGTTCCAGGAGAACATCTCAGAAAGGAATGCCTCCAGCCCCCAGGGCGGGGTGTCCTGTTATACAGAGCGCAGACCCGAGCGGGTACCGCCTCGTGGTGCTGAGACCCGAGGGGCCCCGGACAAGCTCTGCGAGCCTCCGTCACCTAACGTGATGGCCCTAGGCCAGTGCCTCCAGGGACCTGGAGGTCAAAAAGCAGACTCTGATTGGGCCAGGTGTCCTCGGGGGCCCAGGTGAACGTTTCTAACAAGGTCCAGGGGCCGGGGCCCCTCGTTTCCGAGGAGGACGCCTACCTGCCAGAGCGTATCGAAATTCTTCCCGCCGGGGATGGAGAGCTTCCCGGTTTTGTCCTTATCGATGCGGTAGTGCAGCACCTTCCCCTCGTGCAGCAGGCACAGGGCGTAAGAGCCGTTGTCCCTGGCCCTGATCCTGCAAGACAGGGACCGCGCATCAGCGCCACTCCCACCGCCCAGCAGGGAGAAGCGCACCCGGCGGGCAGCCTGCCGCGGTGTCCCGCCCTCGGCGTCAAGGGAGGCCCAGCCCACAGCTCAGTGACACTGTGGCTCCAGACAAGGCAGTGCTACAGTTGCCCAGGGGGCCTGGGAGGCCCGGGTGGGCATCAGGAGAGCCCGGCTCTGTGAGTGAGTCCTCTGCTCACCTGGAGCAGTAACACCACTCCGGGTCCCAGTGCAGGGACCCCAGCATCCTGGAGCCATGGGCCTCTGTTGAGCCCGCCTCTCTTCAGTGAGGTCTGCATCTGGGTCGGATTCCAGACGGTGCAGCTCCACCACCCAGTCCAGGCTGCAGCACGGGTGGTGTTTGGTGGGCTTGTAAACTAGGAACCTTCTGGAACCTTCTGGACCCCAGATGGAGGAGGGTGAAAGCTCCCACTCCCCAGGGCCCTCTTCCCTTTGCAGGCCGGAGAGGGCAGAATTCAAACTGTTGTTTCATGTGGTACAGGGCAGACGAGGTCACCAAGAGAAGAAAATGTCACCCACGGCAGGGTGGGGACCAGCGAGCAGAACCAGGGCTGCGCTGGCGGTGCCGGCCGCCCCGGCTCAGCCTCCTTGTCTCAGCAGGTGTGCCTTGGTGCCACCCTTCCCTTACTCGGGGAATGAGACCTGAGTCCCAAGCAGAGAGACACCCACTGTGCTGTCCAAGGGGGGCTGCTGCCTCCAGGAAGGACAGAGACCTCGGGGAAGGCCTGTGGGATGTGGGGAGGGTGCAGTCTAGGCCGAGGCGTACAGGCTGGGGATGGAGGTGAACCCCCTCCCTCAGAAGAACTCCTTAGTCATCACCATCCTCAGGCCATCCCCCACCTCAGCCACTCAAGCCCTTCGGATCATGAAATCTGAGAGACGGTGAGTCACAGAGGTCTCAGAAGGTCCCAGAAGGTCCCAGAAAGCCTTTCTGGCCATGGCATTTTCTACAGTGAGGACCCTGAGTCCCCCTAGATGTTAAGCAGTGTGGCCAACGTACTGTATCTTGGGAAGAGTTCAAATGTGCCAAGCTGGTGGGATTTCCACATATGGCGTAAATTTCCAATGCCTCCTCTTGGTTGCACGAGGCCACACCTATGAGACAAGCTTTGGAAGCTGACATGGTCACACTTTCCTTGACTTGGTAGACTGATCGCCAAAAGCTAACCCAGGACTTGAGAGCTAAGCTGTGTCACGTGGGGTTGGAACTTTGTTTCAAAAATACATTTCTGTTAAGTCGTGCTTGGCTGTGCACGAGGAACGGGTTCCCGCCATGCCCCAGTGCTCAGGGCAGCTGGTGTGGGTGACGGGGCACGCCCAGACCCTGCATGTGAAAACAGCCCTTTCTCTCAACTCAACCAGATCACCCGCACCCCAAAGCGTAAGCTCTCTTTCACGGTCACACGGCGCAGGAAGGCCAGGCGGCTGCTGTCAAACTGAAAAACAGCCGCACATAAAAGGTAAAACGGATTTTCATACGGGGAGAAGTGAGTCAGTCTAGCAGGGAAGCTATTTCATAACGTGGGATTATTCATGCCTGCTTTGCTTGTTTCATAAGCGTTGGTGGCAAACAAATAAGATAGTTTGGAGGTATGAAGAATTATATACAGTCTTAACAGGAAGCATTTATAAGCATATGAGCAGGTGGCCTTGGAATAACAATGTCCACAAGCCATTGCAAAATATCACCCTCCTTGACTTCGAGTCCTCTGCGTCTTGGACTTCAGGGTCTTGGAAACAATGAACTGAATCTGAGCGCTGGTTTTCTGGATTCATGACCAGTCGCTACCCCTCCATCTTGCTTTATGCCTTGATTGACCTTTTGTTGTTAAAACTCAGATGGAGGACTGCAGAACGCCCGGCGAGGTGGTGCTGTCACCTCACCAGAAATCGGGAAACACAAATGAACACTGCAATGGAAATACTGCTACATACCTTTCAGACTGGAAAAAATTTAATAAAAGACTGATGCCAGATACTGAACACTGCTGAGCAGGGGGGCACCAGGCACTCCCCTATGTGGCCAGCAGGAGCGTGAGTCGGTTCAACCAACCTGGGAAACAATCTTGAGTTCTCTGCTAAGGCTGAACCTGTCTGTCCCCTGTGAGTCAGCAGCCTACTCGAAGATACGCCACCTGTGTGCGTCCTGCACCTGGAATGAGTGCAAGGGTGCTGATAGCAGCTTTATCTGTGATTATCAAAAACTGTCAACAGCCTGAGTGTTCACCGACTGCGCGGTGAGCGAGTCTGCAGGGGGGGATCCATACCACGCAGTGTCACAGGATAAAACGCGCAAGCGGCAGGGGTACAGAGGACAGGTGACTCTCACGATCGCAAAACGGACACCGTGATTCCAAAAAGCAAACGGTTTTGTTGCGAGATGTACACATAGGTCAGTCTTAGGTGGCAAAAAAAAAAAAAAAAAAGAAAGAGAGAGAAAAGAAGAAAAAGGCAAGAACAGGCTGGACACAGGGTGCAGGAAGCGGTGTCCTCTAGGGGCTGGGCGTGAGGGCGGGGCCCCCGGCGATGCTGTCCGTGGTGTAGCTCTTGACTCCAGCGGCATTTGCTTCAGAGCCATCCAGTAAGTGGCACACATGTGTGGGGCAGGCCCCGCTGGGCTTCCAGCATCAGACCCCCTCCCCATGTCCTCTGCGGGAGCTCCCCTCTGAAGCACCAGGTAATAGTATCTCATGCACATTTCCTGAGTTTGTCAGATGCTTAAAACCACCAACAAAGGGACGAAATGAACCACCTGATGATCCAGAGCACGTGGCCCCCAGACCGTCTGGTGCCTGGGGGTTGACAGTGCTGACCCCCTGTTCCCTCAACATCAACCAGTCAGAGATTGTGCACGAGCTGATCAGGTGCCCTGCACACACCCCCCACCCCTTTATCCGGCCTTTAAATATGCTTTGCTGCCACCCTTCCAGGAGTTCGGGGTTTTCTTGGGCATGTGCCACCCCGTCCTCTTTGCTCAGCCCTGCAGTAAACCTTTCTCTGCTCCAAACTCATGTTTCAGTTTGTTTGGCCTCGTGGTGCAGCAGGTGGGCACGTGAACTTGCCTTTGGTAGCACACAGAGGGTAATGCACTCTTTCGTGCGTTTAATATTTCATAATTAAAACAGCCTTAAAAGAGAGCTTGTGCAGGGCGGAAAGGGAAGGTCTTGCTTTCGGACGGGGATTTCTGCAAAAGCACGTGCTTCCATGAGTCCTGAGAGAGCAGGTCCCAGAGGAGCCTCTCCCAGAGCCCCAGCCAGGCAGCCTGGGCCAGCTCCCGGGAGGCCAGCGGCGACAGCTCCCCAGTGAGCACACTCGAAGGACTGGCAGGCGCAGGGACAGGCGGCGGTCACGCAGCCTGAACAGCCCCCGAGGCAGCTGGCAGGAAGCAAGGGCAGAGAAGGGAAACCCACAGGCCCGGCATCTGTGGGTGAC
This sequence comes from Vicugna pacos, assembly GCF_048564905.1. NCBI lineage: Eukaryota > Metazoa > Chordata > Mammalia > Artiodactyla > Camelidae > Vicugna > Vicugna pacos. Next base: position 24,548,853 of record NC_133017.1, read on the forward strand.
AAAGACCAGAGGCTCGGTGACACTAACGGCCAGCAACCGTGAGACGCCTGCTGGCTGCAGGCAGATCCTGGGCTGGGCTATTTTTAGTCTAACCTACGGAAAACGCTGGTTTGGAAGCTGAAGTCGCTCCTCCTCCTGTTCCTCAGAAGCCCCCCTCGTCCCCGGGACACCCACTAGGTTTGTCACATGGATGCCCAGCGAGGCACGAGCAAAGGCTAGCCCTCCAGCTTCTCCGGGCCAGCCGTCTTCAGCACGTTCCCAGAAGCACTAGAGTATTTTCCCGGCGAGTCTCTGGCAAGAAGCGATTTGTGTGTTGCTGCTACAGAGCGTGGGGCTTCAGCGCCCTGAGCTGTGAAGCGTCCTCACCGCCTTCAGACTGTCTCGAGGCCACTGCAGAGCAGGCAGGAGCGCCAGCTCCCCTCCGGGGTGGACGTCTCGGGCTCTGCGATGAGCAGGTCCTGCCCTCACTGGCGCGAGGCGCTGGGCAAAGCCGAGGCGGGGAGGGTGTTCGTTCTGCCAGGCAGGGCCTGGAGGCCTGAGCCCCTCCCCCACCCTCCTGTGCTCTCCTGGATCAGAGATGCCCAGACACTGACGGGGAGGTGAGGACCCGGGGGGTGGTGGCACCCTTCAGGTGACCCTCACCAGCCGAAGTCTGGGGACACTGCACTGTGTCTGCTGCAGACGGAACGGAGCGGCTGGGCACGTCCCAGCCCATCAGGCATTCTCATTGTCTGGTGCGTCTTCCAGTTCACAGCCGAGGAGCACGGCTGGTGGAGGGGAAGGCGGGCGTCTGTGTGGCTACGGCCGGGAGGGGCCGTACGGAGAGACGGGGAGGGGCTCCCTTCCAGGGCTGATGCTGTATCGGGCGGGCAGACACTGCCGCTGGGTCCCCGACAGCGACTTCTCTAGAGAGACGCTGGGGAGCGGGGACGGAGGGGGTGCGGCAGAGGCACGCACAGTCGTACGTCTGCCAGTATAGGGCCGAGAGCTCCCCAGGCCCAGGAGACACACCAGCCCTAATGATGGACAGAAGATGAGAGAAAACGCGACTTCTGGTGCTCTTGTCTCGAGTCAAAGCAAAACGGAGGCGCATGAGCATTGCACACCAGCAACGAAGGAGGACCAGTACAGAAAACACGTCCAAACGTGGGACCCCGCCAAGCCATCCTTCCACACATCCGCCGTTGGAAAGGTTTTCTCACCTTATTGCCCCTCTCTCCCCCTCTGCTCTGGTTCATGCGGTGATACGAGGTCCTGCCGCCCCTCCTCCAGCTTCACAGGGGCCTGGGTCAGACCAGCGACCTGACATTGATATCAGCCCACGAGCCCCTTGAAACTTTTCACTTCAGACAGGCCATGACTCTTCACGCTGACCTGCGGCTGCAGAACCACACACGCTAAAGAACACGGGGCCCTTTGATGAAGGACGGGCGCTCACGGGGCTCAGCCTCTGTTGTGGCAGAGGAGCCCCGCACAGTCTCATTCATCAATGAACAAGAGTAAAGTTTTCTCCTAAGCCCACGGTTTTCTTTCGAAGTTTAAGTATAAGTACAAGAGGGGAGTTGCAACTTGAGTAGGGAGAAGTGAGTGGCAAATAAGAGCAAAAAGATGTGGGTTTCACCCAAGGACAAATACTAATATGGTGCTGCAGGGGACGGGGGGACAACATCCCGGGCCAGCAGCAAGGTGGGTACCCGGACCTGAGATTCTCACATTAAAGCAAGGACCGTGAAGGAGAAAAATCTCTTCAACTCTGGAGGACAACATGCCCAGCAGAGAACACTCAGGAATCCCACAGATGGATATCAGTCAAACACAGGTTCAAAAGAGATCACCCAAAACAAGGAACCACGAGTTATGGGAAAGAAGGCAGAGAGGGAAAGAGAGCACGGGAGGCGGAGATTTATACTCCTGGACACTTTCCACACTGGAATCATCAGCTACAGAATATAAGCTAACTACGGGTGAAATGTTCAGAGAAACAAAAGATGGAACCACAGAAACTGTCAGGCAATAGGGTCTCTCAAAAACGCACAGGACTCTGTGAGGAACAACAAAAACAAACAGAACTGCTAGAAATTTGTTTAAAAATGCAATTGGGGGGGGGAAACAGGGGATAAGCAGATTGGATACAGACGAAGTGACAATTAGGGAAGTGGAAGGCAAAGTCAAGGACATTGCACAGTGCAGCCCACAGAGAAACGGCGAGAGAAGATAAGAAGGGATACAGAATATGAATTGAGAAGGTCTAACGTATGTTTAATAGGCATCTCGGGAGGAAGAAATAATGCAGCCACTGTGGAACAGTACGGAGATTCCTCAGAAGACTAGGAACAGACTTACCATGTGACCCAGGAATCCCGCTCCTGGGCATATATCCAGAGGGAACCCTACTTCAGGATGACACCTGCACCCCAGTGTTCACAGCAGCACTGTTTTCAACAGCCAAGACATGGCAACAGCCTAAATGTCCATCGACAGATGACTGGATAAAGAAGATGTGGTATATTTATACAATGGAATACTATTCAGCCATAAAAACTGACAACATAACACCATTTGCAACAACATGGATGTCCCTGGAGAATGTCATTCTAAGTGAAGTAAGACAGAAAGAGAAAGAAAAATACCATATGAGATCACTCATATATGGAATCTTAAAAAAAATAAATAAATACAAAACAGAAACAGACTCATAGACATAGAATACAAACTTGTGGTTACCAAAGGGAGGGGGGTGGGAAGGGACAGACTGGGAGTTCAAAATGCAGAATAGATAAACAAGATTGTACTGTGTAGCACAGGGAAATACATACAGGATCTTGTGGTGCTCACAGCGAAAGAGAATGTGACAAAGAATGTATGTATGGTTGTGTATAACTGAAAAATTGTGCTCTACACTGGAATTTGACACAACACTGTAAAATGACTATAACTCAATTAAAAAAATTAAAAAAAAAGAAAGAAAGATGGTAATGCCTTAAAAAAAAAAAGTGAGTATTTTCCAGAACTGATGAAAGAAGAGAACCTGTGGTTGTTGAAGGCACAGATACAGGACAGCCACTGGCTTAGCTGTAAACACATTACCTTGTTCATCTCCATAAAAAACTCAGATACCACAGTAGTTTCCCCTTTTTATCACTCAGTAAACCCGGGCTGCAGACATGAATCAAGCTGTCTACACTGCAGAGCCGTAGAGCCGCTGTGCTTGTCTGAACTTGACGTTTCCACAAAAAGCAGCAGTTTCAACACTAACGCTGTCTCAACCAGTCCAATAATACAGTATTTGGGGTGTGTTGCAAGGACATTCCCTACTGGACATATGGATGCAGATGGTCCATCCTGAGATTGTTAATCCACCTCAAACCCTGAAATTCTTAATCTGGCTTAGGTAGGCATCCAGCATCTGGAACAGGCTCAGATGTGATCCCCAGACCAGCAGGCTCAGAGTTTCTTGGGAACTTGTTAGGAATCCAAATTCCTGAGCCGAAACCCAGACCCAGTGAGTTAAAAACTCAGGGGAGGCGGCTGAAATCTGTGCCATATGAATCTGTGCTTTCTCCAGCCTGCAGGTGGTCTGCACATGCACAGAAGGTTGAGAACCACTGCTTACATCAACCGCTCTGGACTTTGTCTCCGTCCTGTGGAATCCCAATGAAGGCACTGCTTTCAGTCTTTCTCCCTTCTCCTAATTAACCTTTGTTCCTTGCTCGTAGGAAACACAAGTGTACATTGTTACAAGCTATCTCAAAGTCTCTGAAAAGTGTGCCACATTGTAAACCCGTTTTTTTTTAGGGCTACCTTATACAGAGTTGCACGTGCACTGGAAAAGATTACTGACAGCTACTTCCAAAGAGAGGGATCCCTCTGCCAAGCAGTCCGCCTGATGGGATGGGGGAGCAGAGGGGAGGGCACTGGTGAAAGGCGTTGTTCTAATGGTCAAGGGTGTCAGGGATGGCATCTGGTGTCCCCAGGTCAGGGCTGTCCTGGAAGAGAACCACATGGCTCTGACCTGCACATCCCTGATTCTGGGTAGACTCAACCTGCTGACCCCCGCTGACCCCTCCCATCCTGTCATTGGTCCCTTTTTCCCTCTCAGTGTGTCCCTGAGTAGACAATCCACTCCCTGGTCCACCCCTTAGGACCAGCAGAGACTTCCGGGCGGGTCTGACCGCCTCCCCGTCACCACTAACTGTCACTCCTGCGCAGCCCCAGGCCAGGCCACGCTCAGGTCACAGTGCTGACCCCGAAGACTCTGCACCAGCAGTCCCTCCTGCCCAGGACCCCCTTTCCCCTTCTCCGTCAATCCTCTTCTCCTTATTGCTCAAAGCGAGGCTTAAGGGTCCCTTTCCCTGGGAAGATTCCTGCCCCTGAGACCCTGTCCTGAGCAGTGGGGTTCCACTCATGAAGACGGTGGCTGGCCCTGCACTCGGACACTCAGAACAAGTGGACTGACGGACAATAAACGAGTGAGTGGAAATGAAGATACTGCTCAATGGTCAGCAGTGTCATTAGCTGGATGGGATGACCGTGATGGATGGAGCGGGAAACACTGTCACATGTCACACACTCTGCAGCATGTCTCTCTGAGTTTAATATCCTCCCCCTAGGCAGGAAGCACGGTGTGGGCAGGGAACAATGTCTGTCATGTTTGTCACAGTCCTACCACAATGCCTGGCATTTACCTGGTGGAATGCATTTATACTTTGCGGAATGAAAGGCTATTTTTGTAGCTTCCTTTTTTAAAACAGCACACTTCTAAAGTCAGAAAGTAGGAACTAGAATGAAAAAGGCATTGGTGACTTCCTGGTTTAGTGACTCCCTCGACAAATCTGAAATCCTTCCTTTTCTTTGCAGCGTTAATTCAGCCACTCGGAGAACCACGATCTGTGTATTTCAAAGGTCGCTTCCGACTCACTCTTGACTCTACAAGACTTGCAAGGACTTTAAGCCAGAAACAACAAAACATTCACCAGGTACTAAACACACAGAGGGTGCCAATTCCATTACTTTCCGCTTGCAGAATGTGAGCTTTTTACAGCGTTTTTGTTCTGAGACACTTCACACGATGACAAGAAGGGCACAGCACATCACGCTTCAGCAGACGAGATGTGCACTGGGCACGCGCACGAGAGCTCTTAGCTGCCCTGCACCAACCACAGCGTGAGATACTTCTGCACGGGAGGGTGGGCGGCCTGCTGACCGCGGCCTGTCCCCACGGCCTCATCCGGCCCAAGCAATGTCACCACGCGGCCGGAGGGTTTTATATGATCTGTAAAAGGTACTTAATTACAGCCAGAGACCACTCTTTCTTCCACTCTCACTTCCTTTCTCAGCGTTGACAACGATGCTAAAGATGTACCTGCATTACTCACAGTGACTTGTGAACGTACCGGAAGGACAGAGTTTTCTTTTTTGGGATATGCAGAAAGTAATATTACCAAATTATTGCCCGGTGAAGCGGCAGTCAAACACTAAGCAGTCAAAAGATGTCAAAATCAAAGGCACTACAGAGATGTGCCAGGCACTGAAGCAGAAAATGATACTATTTTTTTCTAAATTTTGTATGTTTGTAGTACTTATCAGCTTTTAAAAAATGTAATTTATTGTGTTTTTTTCCTTCCCAAAATATTGTGTTTTGTGCCAAATTTTGTGTTCTTTTCTTTAAAGGGTCTGCAAATTGCATATGTTTTGTACCCCGCCAATCCTAGCACCCTCCCTTGAGGGAGAGGATGCAACATTTTTGGAAAGGAAGCTGTTTCCCTTGCCTAACAAATTCGTATTCGAACCACACCTGAGCTGTGACTAGTTTCTCAAACGGCAAACTGTGCCGTCAGGATGGGGCCTCGGAGAGCCGAGGACACGCACCCCCAACCCAGCCCGTCTGCTCTGCCTCTGTTCCTGGTGTCACCAACGAGGCAGAGCTCTGGTCCCCCACCCACAGGACCCGGGCTGAGGTCTGAGACCAAGATGCTAGAAGGGTCGGTGTCCGCTGAGAGCCTGCTTTGCGGTTCACACGCCACCTTCCTAGCGCTTCCACGTGGCGGAAGGGGGAAGGCTCTCTGAAATCTCTTTAATGAGGACTTGAAACCCATTCATTAGGGATCCACCTTGAGTTATGGCATGAAACTCACTTGCAGTGACAGAACGCTTGAGCAGAAGGGACTTCACTGCTGATGCTCTGAATCCCTTGGTTTCCAGACAAAGGCTTAGGCGCGGGGAGCCTGCCCAAGGTGAACCACCTCCCGTGTGCTCCCAGGGCCTCGCCTCGGTGCGGGCGTGGAGAGATGCTCCAGTCTCGTCCTGTCGTAGACAGTCCCATCACAGGGCCCCCTCTTCATGGCTTTGTCTAAATCATCCCCCAAAGGCCCCACCTCCACCTGTCACACTGGGGGCTGTGGCTCTGCCAGGTGAAACTGTAAGGACACAAATATTGGGCCCGCAATGCCAGGTGATGCGAAACCACCTCCAGAAACACCGCAGATGCTGAGAGAGACGGGCCGTAGGCCCGCACTGTGCGTTTCACCTGTAAAGAGCCTTCACGCCTACGTTCTGTATCCCCAAGCACAGTGCGAAGTCCCTGATGGCTTCTCTTCGCAAAGCCGCTCCTGCACAGTCCCAGCTGAGTTCTCGGGGGAGCGGGCTGGGGCTGGTGGCCCTGGGGTCCCCGGGTGTGGGTTTTGCCGCCACCCATTCTCAGCCCAGACACATCAGGGACCCCCCATTCCAACCCTCACCTCTCACTTGCCCAACAGCCTTGGGCAGGCTCCCCTGGGCAGGGGTTCGGTCACCGCAAATGGCTTTCACAGCACAATTCAAGAGGAGAGAAAACCGGAGTTGGCGGGCATCTCCGGGCACAGCCCGCCCTGACGGTGAGGCGTCTCTGGGACAGAGCCTCCGCACTTCAAACTGCGTTGGCGAGGGTTTATAACCTCCTCGAGCTCTCAGACCTCGTGGAATGCGCTGCCTCTCCACCCATGTGCTCTGGGGGCAGCAGGCGCACTGCCTTCCCAAGGCGGGAAGGGATCCTGAGCTGTAACGCAGACCAGAGACTCTGAACGAACTTCTGTATTTTTGCACTGGACTCTTCAGGTTCATCCTTCCTGGGAAATGCAAGCATTCAGCACTAGCGTGTGTCCCCCGGCCCGTCCCCCCTGTCCGTTAACGACTCCTCTCGGTTAACCTTCCACGAAGCGCTCAACCTTAGGCAGGACCCGTTCACATGCAGTAACTTATTTTCAATCTAACAAAGATGACCAGCGTGAGGAATCACAAAGATCAGATTCTGGTTTTGAATCTGAAAACCTCCTGGGTTCTTCATGTCGGCCAGTCACTGCAGGGAGGTCCCAGGGAAGGCCCGTTGGGCCGGGCAAGGCTCAGACCGGGTCACGCAGGGGACAAGTACCTCTGAGTGTGCACAGGTGAGGGGAGCAGCGGGGGTGTGAGAAGCGTGGGGGGGCGGCCAGTGGGAGCCAAATCGAGTGTAGAAGGGCTGGGAATGGACCAGCGTAGGAACTGCAACAAAAACATCAGCCCCAAGTGCGTAAAATGAAGCAGCAAGACGAGGTTGAACAAGGAACTGTCAACATCAGGCAAAGCGGTGGGGTGAGGTCTGCTCACCACGGACAGCACCCCGTGCCCTGAAATCTGCCTTCCTCCTCGCTGCAGCTTGGCTGGGGACAATGCAGCGTCCGAGTAAACCCCAGCTCCCCACAATAAGGGCCTGTCTGCGCAGAAGAGACGCCGGGCCTGCCCTGACCGCCGGGCAGAGCAGAGCCGCGCAGCAGGGACACCGGCACCCACTCCACCCCTCCTGCCAACAAGCAGGCATGAGACGGTGAAAGCCCTGAAATCACTGCAGAGAAGTGAGCAGCGCATTTTGGTTCAAGTGGGGGTAAGTGCGTGCAGTGTGGCTGGCGAACGGGCTCAGGCTCCCACCTCCACACTGGTTCCTTTCTACACCAAGCCCGGCGGGTCCCGCTGAACTTCAGTCGGATCTGCCCCAACACCTTCCTGAAGGCGGACGGACTGATGCCTGAGAGCCCTCGGAGGCCTGGCCCTCACCCTCCACCCCTCCCCATCTCACTCTGCACCAGCCACGGTGGTCCCGTGGTGGCCTGACTCTCTACGTGCACTCCTGCCTCCAGGCACCCGCACATGCTGTTCCTCCGTCAAGGTGGCTCCCAGTTGCCCTTGGGTCTCTGCTCAAATGTCTCCTTCACAGCGAGGCCCTGCCTCACTACCCAGCGTAAAACAGGACCCTGGTACCCCAACCACGGCTGCTCTACCCCCTTCCTTAAATGCTCCAACACGGTGAGGCTCCTGTCCAGTGGCTCAGCACCCACTTCCCTCACTGAGATGCAGCCTCCACCAGGCAGATGCCCCCCTCTCCACTGCCCAGGACGGTCCCGGCATCCAGTGCCTCCTGTGGACACAAGTGGACAAGCCCACAGATGGACAAGCCAGTTCACACGATCAGAAAGGAGGCAAGAGACACATTCTCTAGGGACACTTGGCTGAGGCCTGCCAAGACTCAGGAGGAAGGTGCCACAACTGTGGGGCTGGCTCAGGGCGGGGCGGGGGGTCCCGGCAGCACCCCACATCTCAGTGAGCACAGCTGCCCCCCAGCCAGCCTGAGAGCGGGGTTCCGAACGGCGAGCAGGCAGGAGGCCTTGCTGTTTGGATTCTGCACGCCTTGGGGCTGACTTAACACGCCCAGACGCCACGCACGCTGTCCTGTGACATCTGTGTTGGAGACTATTCCTAAGAAGACGGTAAAAGTCCAGACCTCACTGGGGATGAGCTGCCAGGTGCCACACTGAGGGAAAAGGACGCCTGCCTGCCACAGGATTCCTGCCCCGGCCACTGCTGTACCCACGAAACCACCAGTCCGGGCACGCTGTGTGCCAGCCAGGGCCGCCCTGCATTTGTTTTTAGGATCACTTTTTACTATATTTTTTTAAAATAGCTTTTCAAATGGAGGTCCCAGGGGTTGAACGCAGGACCTCAGGCACGCGAAGCAGGCGCTCTGCCACTGAGCTGTGCCCCGCCCCCTCTAGGATCACTTCTGGAGATAGAGGATTGGGCTTAAGATCATTTCTTTTTCTTTTCATTTTTAAAACCTCTTTAGTGAAGCATAACCCATGAAAAGTGTACAAGTCTAACGGCTCAGCGAATTTTCCACAAGAAGCTGGAGAGACTTCCCCGTGCTCTCCAGGACGTCCTTGTTGCTCGTCTCTTTTATATTCAGTAGTGTGTGTCTGGATTTCTTAAATAACAGGTATTACGGTGAAGTATGAGGAACATTCTTTCACTAGACGGCTGCTCAGAGAAACCACTTCTATTCCTAAGAAGAGCACCTAAGGCCAGCAGGGCGTGGCCCCCCGTGCCTGACCATGGGGTCCCACTGCTGCGCGTGTCCAAGGCGAGGATGGGGCCCCCAGCCAGCACCTCTGGAGGGGCACGGAGCAGGGACAAAGACACAGGAGCGAGTGTGCCTCCGCTGCCAACGCCCCTCTGCGCCCTCGGCCACAGCACCGGGGGAATAAGGCCGACATGTGCCCAAGACAGCACCTTGCCGTCTCCAGACCACCAACCCTGCCCCAAGGTGGTCTGCACCTCCAGCACCTCCGGGGAACAGAGCTCGGGATGCACGCCTCGCTGCTGAGTGGAAAAGGCTGGAGCCCACGCACCTGTTTGTGATCAAGCTTCTGCACTGATCTCTTGTATGGCCGACTCTCAGCAAATTTTCCTTCCCGTCCACCCTATCAGCACTTCTCTCCAAGGAAAGACAGAAATCAAGCCTGAGATCTTGGGGCAAGATCTCTGAGCGGACCCACCAAGGTGTTTTCAGTCTGGATGAGTAGCCACAGACAGTGTTACACCTTTCACGTTTGTCATTAGAAGCAGACTATGTGGCTGAATACGTTTTCTTTAAACGGCGTCCCTCAGGGCCCAAGGAGCGTGTTTGCTCTGGGGTCAGACTGGGCAAAACAAATGCCGAATTAGTGGGACGGCTTCGATGTGAGACGGTGTGGCTGAGCAACACGCTCATTTCAGATGGCAGCAGTGACTCCTTCCCTGGGGTCACGAGGAATCCAGGATCGGGGAGGCTGCGTTACCCCTAACTGCCAGGCAGCCCTGGCGGTAGGGGGCGAAGGGAAAAGACACAATACTTACAAAAACTTTCCATTTGTCTTTGATCCTATCAGCACGATCTGCTCGGATTCATCCCGAGAGATTTTCCCGTGGAACCAGGGCATTTTCTCGTGGGCCGTGGTGGCGATCAGCTTCTCCAGCTGGGGCTTCTGGCTGATGATGGCCTGCTCCAGAGCCTGGCCCTGCCACGCGGAGAGGAGAGTGGAGACACGGTGAGTGACGGCGACAAGGAAGATGCAGAAGGCATTTCCACTCTGCCCTCAGTCCTGACGCAGCAAAATGCAGTCACATTTATTTACCTGTTTGACTGGCTATTCAAGAAATAAAGCTGATAGCTCGTATATATTACTTAAGTACCTTCGAGTGTATAAATAACAAAATGGATTTTAGAAGGCAGAAGTTAGCCTTTTAAAAGCCACATCAGGCCTTAGAAGCCACCTGGCATAATCCATGAGGTCTAGAGAATGGGCCTCCCGCCCTCTCCCCACCATCGCCTCCTAGAACTGATTGTTCCGTATTAGACTCTAGTCATTTAATCACCCCCAGGAAGCCTTCAGATGCGTGCAGCAAAGGAGATGTGCTTTTTCCCGTCTCCCTCTACACGGCTCACCCTGAACGCTCACAGGCACTGCCGCCTGTACCTGCAGGAGACGCGATGACAGCAAGAGGAGACGAACCTCGACAACACAGAAATGACAGCGTGGAAAACAAAAATGAGAAAGAGGCAGACAGCTGGCTGAGTTCCCGTCCTCCTCGTCCTCAGCGGGAGAGACGCCGCTGTCCCCCGCAGCAGTGAATGAGGAATCCAAGGTGCTTATTCAAGGTTACAGGAAGAACCAGAAGGAGGGAAAAATAAAACCACAAGCCCCCCAAACTAGGAGACGGAGGGGGCGGGGGGGGCGACGGAAGGGAAGGGGAACAAGGAAGGGTCTCCTCATGGATGGAATGAAAAGCCAAAGCCGCAGCAGTGACATACCACAAAGGCGCCCGACTCAAAGAGCGAAGGGCAGAAGCAATATGGGTGCGGGATTCTGCTGTAACAGAGCGGCCGCTGACACGCAGCTGACTTGCCAGGACTTCATGCTGCGTGAAAGCGGCCAGTCTGAAAAGGCTGCATGCTGGGTGGCCCTTTTATATGACATTCTGGAAAAGGCACAGCTACAGGGCCAGAAAGCAGATGAGGGGCCGCCAGGGGCTGGGCCGGGGCCGGGCACGAGTGCCTAATGGGTGATGGGATTGCTGTGCACTTTGACTACACGGGGGGCTACGTGATGTCACGCACTTGTCGAAAGTCACAGCCCTGTACACCGAAAGAGGGTGTAAACTACTTAATAAATCTGATTTACCTGACTTAAAAAACGTAGAAGGATGGTCTGAGACATATTCGATAAACACTAATAAAAATACTGAAAAAGTAGGATCTGTCTGCAAGACTGAATTCAGTGCAGGACATACGAAAGGAGTAAAGGACGTGCAGACTCCTCAGAAAGCCTGCACTGTGCCGTCACACATCCACACGGACCGGACAGCACAGGAGGACGCGTGAAGCAGACACCCGGGGGGGATGCGAGGAAATCGGACACGTAAGTCAGAGCAGGAGACCGTCCACCAGCCTGCTGGCTCCTGGCAGGAAGAGTGTGGCAGGAACGCAAGTTGTCACAACCCCGGGGCCTTCCTGGAAGACGATTTGTCGATACGTCCGAATCCCACACACCCCCCTTCGCTGTGGCTCATCCAGCCCGTTCAGGGTTGTCCTGCTGATGCTGCATAGAAGTTGAGAAGGATGTTAGCAGCATCATTATTTGTAAATAGTGAGGGTATCCGTCAATAGTTAAATAAACTAGGGTTCACAGGAGGAAGTATCAGGTCAGCCGCAGCCGTGTGTTGGCTGATCTGGAAAGTTCTGCAACAGGCGTTTTGAAATCCAGTGCTGGGCAATGTGCACAGTATGACCTTCTAGGGTAAATTAAAAAAAAAACAAAAAACCAGTATGTGCCTGTGACGCCTGTTCGAAAGGGCCAGTGCGAACTGGGTGGCAGTGGTTTCCTGTGGTGGAGAAACCCCATCGCTGGCACCTTGGGGCCCGGCCTCTCCAGCGTGACCGCTAAGGCGGAGAGGCCGTCCCCCTGGAGGGGGGCAGGCTGGTGGCTGAGGGGAAGGGGGCTCACGCGAAGCCGTGGGAGGCGCGGCCCACCTGCAGGTTCCACGTCTGCTTCACGTATTCGCGGATGAGGTTCTCCTTCAGGTCCTCGAAGGGGCCGCTCTTGGGCTGCACGCCCGGCGGCCGGTGCACGGGCTTGGTGAGGAGGCAGACGAGGCCGTCCAGCTCCTGGGAGTGGTAGGCGCAGAGCTCGGCCGGGCTGCTGTGGGCCCTGCCGCCCGAGATGGCGTACGAGCCGTTGAGCTCGCGCTCGATGGTGTAGTGGTGCGCCTTGCGGTCGTGCGCCACTGACAGCGCGAAGCCGCCCAGGTAGTTGCGGCTCTGGCGCAGCAGGTAGAGCCCGTCGCTCATGCCGCCCTGGACCAGGTAGTCCTCCGCCTCCTCGCGGGTGATGTTGCCGAAGAAGAAGGGCAGGTGGTTGGCGGTGTCGGCCATGCCTGCGGCGTCTCCCGGGCCCGAGGGCGCGCGCGGGAGCCCCCCTGGGGAAAAAAAGGCGGGACAGCGGTCAGGACCCGAGCAGCAGGAAGCGGTTTGAGCGCCGCGCCTCCAGCGCTGGAGGTGAGACCTCCCGGGGGTGGCGGGCGCTCTGCCGCTGGGACTTGGGGCTACAGCCCTAACGAGCACGCCTTCGTCCTTCCTGCCCACATAACCATCAGCTTCGCAAACACATCCCTGCAATGTTGGACCAAAAAACAGCACATTGGACCAATACGGCCAAATTATTATTATTATTATTATTATTATTATTATTATTATTATTATTAGTGGAGGCAGAGAATTCTGAGACTAACTAAAATGAGATATCCCCTTGCAGAACAGGGCTTAGGAGCTCACCTGACCGTCAGCAGGGCACGGGGGCAGGACCCGGGCAACCCACTGTTCTCTTGAGATGGAGAGAGCTGTAAACACTCACACAGGCCAGCCACCTGCAGTGAGGATGTTACCGGACCCCCACCCGAACACTCAGGGCCTACTGCGTCGTATGCTGTAACTGGACACCAGACACCAGAGCTGAGTACGGGCCGCACCACGTAAGACCTTTGGCCGGGAGGTAGGATGGACAAGCGGCTGCCCGCAGGCATGAAAAGTGACACCCGCCCAGAGCCCCAGGCCTCAGCAGCACGCCGGCTGCTCCCCGCCCTCCCCCAGACCACTTCCTGGCCCCCGCCTTGCACCGTCCGAAGGGCCGGTTTTGAAGACACAGGGCAGGTTCCACATTTGATGGGGACACCTGTCACAGAAAGAGATGCTTCTTGCACCGAACAGACGCACACTCCAGAGGGGAAGTGCGAGGGCAGTGGATGCGCTTTTGAGGGGAAGACTTGTAGATAAGAAGGATCGATACTGCCCGTCCCAGAAGTACCCAAAGTGGCGCCATCTTAACCCGAAGGGGCTTGCCACGGGGGGAGAAGTATTCAGATGAGTGCACCTGCGTGTCTAGGAGCGAGGCACCTGCGCCTTCGTGTTACACACACACAGACATGTGCGCACACACTGCAACACACACACCCCGCCCACATACAGAGACAGAGACACAAACCCGTGTGCACACACGATTACACGAAACAGCCTCTTCTCAGTATGAATTACAGTACAAAGGGCTGCAGAATGCAACACCCGCCTGGCGGGGCAACAGAATTTTCTCCGGGCAACATCGCCCCATCAGCCTTCCCGAGCGAGCCCCTAAAAAGACACGGCTCGTATAATAATTTGCTCGTTTGCGTCTCTTAAGATTTGACTGTCGATGATTGATTTTTCTTTGTCGAGGTTTCTAACCATTCATCTCGCAACAAGCTTTTGTTTTCTCTTAAAAGTACAGTTCATGTTGGCTTTTAAACAAGAGACATCCGCGAGACACCGAGAGGCGTCTCTGGGAAGACAGGGAGCTGATGCGTCTTTTGGAAGCAATGTTTCTCCTCTGCTTCTGTCACCATCTCAGGCCAAGCCCTCTGTGTTGGTGGCGTTGTAGGTTTGGCCCCTCCGTATCCTCCGCCCCCTCCGCCCCCCGTGTCATATTGGAGGCTGATGTATTACCCGACTGCCTTCCCCAGCCCAGGCACCGCCCCGGCCAGGAGCCCAGAGTCCTTTGAGGGTCCCTGCTTTCTCTCCAGCTTCCTTCCCAAAGGGCTGTCTCTCTGTGTACCCATCATCACTGTCCGTTCTGACGCATCAACTCCGCCATACGGCTGCAAGCACCGCTCGCCTGCTGGCCCCATCCCTGGCAGGCCCAGTCCACGGGCTACGGCTCCCCCTCCCGCCCCCTTGCTCACACGCTCCCTCGGCTCGGGGGACACGCTGTCTTGTATGCCTGCCCCAGACGCACCCTTCTCACAGCTGTCCCCACTGCTCGGGACCCCATGCAGAGCTGCCACCCACCACTGGCCTCAGCTAAAATCTTGGGTCTTCAAAAACAATATTTTAAGTGTTTACAGACATTTTTTAAAAATTTACATGAATCTGAACAACCATCGTTTTTAAGATTCACTGGTTTGCCACTAATATTTGCATCGGCGCAGGCCCTCTGCTGGGAATCCCATGGCGGGGCGAGTCAGCGTGACACAGCGGGGCGAGTCAGCGTGACAGGAGGGGCCGTGATGAGGCAGCCCTGTGCTCCAGGCCCAGGTAGACCCTCAGACTCGCCTCTGAGCAGGCGGCACCTTTCCAGCCTCCCTGGGAGGGCGCAGGCCTGGCTGCTCCTGGAGACACAGCGTCTGGCCAAGCAGCCCTCCCCTTCTGACGGTGCGACTTTCTGTGCTGGAGGTGACACTGGGCGTGGGCCTGAGAAAGATGCCCTGGGCCCTTGCTGCTGGCGGTGGTTTTGATAATAGAAGTGGTAGGGCACGCACTCTTGGGCTACTTAACTTGGGGGGTGAACACCAGGTGTGAGGCCCTGCTCGCGTCTCCTAAGGACCAGCTCCTGCCAGCGGCCGGCTGGGGCCCTGTCCACGACACGGGCAACGGTGACAGGAGACGGCCACCTTTGCTGCAGCCACCGTCCACAGGCACCATCCCTTGCTCCATGTGATAAATCGGCACAGACTGCAGCTTCCCCAACATGCGATGTGCCGTGCGCTTCCCTCCACCCGCCCATCAACTCGGCCCCGCCCTGGCTCCCAGGCACAGATTACATCTTCCTTCTCCTTGGACCCCAGGGAAAGCCTGTAGCTCAGACTCCATTTCACAGCCACTGTGATACTGTTCTCAGTGCCTAGAGCTTGCTGCCTACTTTGCGTGTGTCCACTTCAACATTCTCAGTTCTCTCTCTCCACATGTGAAGTCATGTCGCGGTCCCCACGGACCAGGCCCCTCAACTCACCCCAAAGCCCCCCAGCACCTCGGTCGCGCACGTCTGCCCAGGTCGCCTCCCAGTGCAGGGGAGGCTTCAGGCCCGGGGAGCCTCTCAAAACACCGCAGCGTCGCATGCTCTCTGGGGCCTTTTTTATGACATAAGGTGGATTTCCCAACAGAAAGACGCCTTCTGATATGAGACAATGTTTTGCGATGCCGGGGGCAGCAGCCTCGCCGCTTCCCTGCCTAGCCCCTCCCCGCAGCGCATCTCCACGGGCGACAACCCTTTAACGCACCACAACTTGCTGTTGGATTTGCTTCTTGTCTCGGTCCCCCGCTCCCCTCCCTAGAGAGCCAGCTCTGGGAGGCAAGGAGACTGTGCTCTGTTCACTGCCCTGTCCCGGTGCCGGAACAGTTCCTGACACTTGGCAGGTGGTTAAAAATAGATGTTCATATTAGGGACAATTAAGTGAAGGCAGCTTTCAAACTGATGTGCACAGAGCAATCCACTTGTGTTTTTAAACGGTTACAGGTACACACGGATGTAATGATGTGCACGCAGAGAGTGAGAAAGAAGGACAGAGGAAGTCTGAGAGCACGGGGGTGCAGTGGAAGGGCCGTGGCTGGTTTTACTGGCCTCTTTCATACCTTGGGTCGAAGGCTCTGCGCTGCCCCATGCTCCTCCACCCCCCGTCTCTGCCTGGTCTCTACGCTGCGCTCCGTGAACCTGCTCTTGCCAGAGTCTCCAACCTCTAGGTCACTCCTCAGGCCCCGTCTTGCTTGACCTCCCAGCAGCGCCGGACGCGGCCCGGCGCCCCCACTTCAGGGGGTCAGCCTCTCGCTTGGCTGACCCCTCTCCCCTCCGTGGCTCCTTGCTTCACGAACTCTGCGGCCCAGCGGCAGCCCCCCGCCCGCGGCCCCCACTGCCGCGGACGTGCCTGCGGGTCCCACCCGCACCTCTCCCGCCTGAGCCCCCGGCCTGAACGCTGCTTACCTGGCGTTTCCGCCTCAACGTCCAACAGGCCGCTCAGCCTCCAGGAGCCCCAACGGGGCTCCCAGTCGCTCACGCGTGGCCCTCCCTTGGCCCCTCCTAACTGAGGAAACGCCACCGACTGTGCCCAGTTAACGGGGACGAGACCCTCGGTGCTCTCGGGGCCCCTCGCTCCCCCTCACCGCGCGCATCTCAGCTAATCCCCTGGGTCAGAAAAGAACACGTTTTCTTTCAGATGCGTCTGTCCCGCCTGCAACGGGCCCCCTCGGGAAGCAGGGAGCCCCCTGCAGGGACCGAGGGGCTCCGTCAGGCGCTGGGGAGGCGCCAAGGAGGCTGGGCCAGCTGGTCTCCAGGGAGCCTCAGCAGTCTTCCTCAGAGATGCACCCCAGGGCCGCGGCTCCTCCCTGCGTCCTCCAGCACCGCCCGGGGCCGGGCCCGCCGCCTCGCTCTCCCGTGGCCGGAAGGCTTGCCTGCCTCCCGCCCGGCCCTCCTCGCGGTCCGCTCCCCACACAGCAGGCAGAGCGACAGTGACAGGCCGTCTCCCTCTCCCCCTCGCACCCCAAACACGCATCCCCTGGCCCTGGAGCCCTGCTTGGTTTGGCCTGGGCTCCGCCCCTGCCCCCCACGTCTTGCCCCCGTCCACCAGAGCTCGCCCCGTGCAGCCACACCACCGTCTTCCAGCCCCGCTCACTGCCCTTGCTCCCGGCTGCCTCCCTCCTTCCCAGGCCTGTGGTCTCAAGCCCATGTCACCTCCTCAGAAGGGTGTGTATGCGGACGGCTGGGTCTCAGGTGGCTTCGTGCCCCCGTCCACCTTTCTCTTGTCACATCTCCTTCATCACAGTCACCACGAGCCCGCCCTCCCCCCTCTAACACGTAAGCACCAAGGTCTGGAAGTGTCGACCTGCACCCCAACAGTCAGAGGCTCCCCAGATGCTCACAGAACACCCGCTACAGGGAGACACGCCGAGCGTTCCTTTTTAGAGTTTCCACACGTACATGCTTTACACTCGCACTACAAACGCTCACTGCGCGGCTGTGTTTTGCCCCGGGGGAGATTACGGTGCCAGAGTCAAGAGCCTCGGAGAATAGGCACCCAGCCCCCTTCGACAGTCCCCGGTCCCCAGTGGAGCCCCAGGTACCTGCACGGAGCTTGCAGCTTCCTGAGGGGACCCGTCCCGGTGTGGGTGGGACGGGTGTGACTGGTAGGAAAGGCTTTCTCAGCGGACTCTCCTCCTCCAGCCCCATCCTCTGCCCACAGGACACACAGAATTCTTCCAGTTCCTATTCCCCGAAACAACCTTCAAGCAACCTGCTGGCCGCTCTGCTCCAAGTTCCCGCATCTTCCCTCGTCTGACATTGTCCGCAGAGCATGCACTCAGCTGGTCTCCTGGACCCGCACAATCCCATTTTCCCAAGACCCGCTTAAAACCGTAGCTGGCTTTGCCGCTGCCACTGCCAAGATCTGCACCGGTGGCCCCCAGACATGGCCCCGGGTGGCCCCAGCTCCCGGCATCCACTTGGGCTTCTGGTTAGTAAAAAGGCGCCCTTCCACATGCAGTCAAAGCACGTTCCCCAGCCTCGATTTACACAGACGGCTGCCTTTGCCCCTCACACTCCTTGTGTTGGTCTCACCCATTTCCATCTGTCACCTCTCATTACATCAGCACAGGGCGTACTGGGTTTCTCGACCTCGGCACTCCTGACACTGGGACTGGATCAGTCTCTGCTGTGGGGCTGTCCTGTCTGTTTCAGGCCGGGTCGCTGCGAGCCTGGCCTCCACCCACGACTGCCAGCAGCCTCCCCGGCTCCCCAGTCATGCCAGCCGTCTCCAGACACTGCCCATGATCCCTGGGGCAGCGTCCCCAGGGGTCCCCTGGCTGGAAGCCACTGTGCTCCTGGTCTGGGCTGCTCACGAATCGGATGTGTTCTTTCCATTGCTCTAGCATCTTCACCGATAAACTGGATAAATGAATATCCCCTTATCTGATTCATTTCCATTGTCACCCTGAGCGCAGGACAGGGAGGGCTGGAAACGGACATGGCCCTGGGGAGGCGAGTGTGCACTGGACGCAGAGGCAGCAGAGCGGGGGGCAGAGCAGAGGCTGAGAGTCGGACAGCATGGTGCCTCGTCCCAGCTCGCGTGACCCGGGCACGTTAGCCCCACAGTCCTGTGTCTGTAACTAACTGCAGTCGTGACGGAGAGTGTCGAGGGGTTCCCATGGCAACTGGAACCCCGCCAGTAAGGGCTCCGAATGGAAAATCGCGGGATGGTGAGAGGAAAGGCATGGGGAGCACCTGACAGGGGAGAGAGAGACAGTGCGCCTGTGTGCACCCCACAAACAGACTCAGAACTGAGCCGGAGACAACGCTTTCCTGCTTGAAAACCCTGCCTAGTCAGCTCAGGCTTCATCCTGCACTCGGTGTGCTCTGAGGGGTTACGTCTACGAAAGAGTCTTTGCCTTCCTGGGGCTTTGATTTTGGCAGCCCCAGCCCTGAGGAGCCCCACCAGCAGCCTGCAAAGACGAATTATTGTGACAGTTGAAACCAACCAGCACCCTCGTGTCTTCCACCTTTTACTTCAACAACACTGTGTCCTTTGGCTCTTCCTGATGTGTTACGGTCCCCCTTTCAAGCAGGCTCTTGTCATCCACGTCGCCCATCCCGGGGCCAAGGCTGCCTGCACAACCATTGCCCTGTAAAATGCCTTTAGCCGGAAAACATCACTTGTGTGGTTCTATCTTATCAGACGGCAGTTTCGTAGATTAAGACGCATAGCCCAAGCTCCCCATCATAAACACAATTTTTCAGATAAGATTTGAGCTATTTTTTTTTGGGAAAAGAAAAAAAAGGCATGTTTCTGGGGGCCGCCTGAGTGGAAGATTCGATACAGCTGCTCACACCCAGGCTTATTAGCAGGTGAAAAAAGCTGTCTCAAACCCATGACTCTGGTGGAAGGAAATTTCGCCCCCTGCAGAAGAATGACCAGCGCGAAGTCAACGTGATGAACGGGGCTGGGCTCTGCATCCTCCCCTCCCCCGCTCCTCGGCCCACCCCAGCTTTATAACCTCCTTTTCCCTGTCCACCTCCCCAGAGACATTAGAATAGACAGACACTCCACGAGGACCAGTGTTTTAGCCCATCGTTCCCTGCTGCTACCCTTGTGGTTGGGAGGAACAAATCCGCCTCCACGTCAGCTCTGCTCCTTTGGCTCTGACCCTGGGCTCCGTCTCCTGGGCTCAGTCCTGCTGGCTCCGCACCTTTTGTAAAAGGATGTTGCCTAGAGCCTGAAATAGACAGGAGAGCCCGTTCTCAAGGCTCTGGCCCGTAAGGGTGTAACACTTTCCCGTTCACATAAAGATAAAAAGTGGCAGAACAGAAAATATTTGTCTTGCTGGAGGTTTACAGGGACACCATGACCTGATCCACAGGGACGGCTGCAAGAACAAAGGATTCTGACACCAAGAAGTTTGCCACAACCAACCACACCCCGTCCCCTTTTTAGTATAAAAGCAGCCTGAATTCTGACATGGGGAAGATGGTTCTCCAGGACATTAGCCCCTCATCTTCTCGGTCTGCTGGCTTTCTGAATAAAGCCTTTTTCCCTGGCCCCAAGACCTCATGGCCCACTGCACTGGCCTGTCTGTGCGGCAGGCAGAACGAGTTTGGACTCAGGAACACCCTAAGAATGGACCTCCACCTTGCAAAGCTCGGTGGAGACTTAAAATGTACACCCAGCAGGCAGCGTCCAAGATGGCTGCACTGATGGTCACCTCCGGCTATCCAGGCCCCCGTGCGGCCCCTCCTGCGCAGACAAGGACTGACCATGCAGTGACATCGTGGGATGCTTGACACTAGCCTGTCAAGGCACTTACAGACTTTCCCTGGTCTCCAGATTGCTCACCCTGGGGAGAGCCAGATGCCAACTCACGAGGGTGCTCGGCAAGCTCTTTGGGGAAACAGAGGCGTCCAGCCAACAGCCAGGACAGAGGGGGCATCTCGGAAGAGGGTCCTCCAGGCCCTGATGGGACCTCAGATGATGCAGCGCATGTGACTGCAGCCTCATGGGAGACCCCAACCCAAACCGGACCACCTCAAATTGCTGACCCAGAGACACTATGAGGGCTAATCAATCAGTGCTGTTGTAAGCCGCTAAATTTAGGGTAATCTGTTACAGAGCAAGAGGTAACTAAGACCGCATGTGGACTACGGCCGGGAGAGAGAAACACTGGCACTTCATAAATATTTGAATCGTCTGATGACAAGCAAGGCCCCCCAGGCTGGGGAGTGAGTGAGGCTGGGTTCTGGTGGAGTCAGAGTAGAACTTTCTGGTACTAAGGAGGGAGGAGGAGGAGATAAGCCTCGAAGGTCAGGAGGGAGAGGCCCAGTGGATGCTCCTAGGAGCTGCCACCTCAGTCCGCTTTCCTCCATCCCCATGGAAGATGGTCAGAGGCACTGACCCCAAACGCTGCAAAGGCCACGATACTGGAGCCTGGGACGCTGCAGAGCTCAACTGTCAGATAAGTTACTGCCACTGACCATGTTGTAACTCACCCATCTTCAGTTTCCTCTCCTTCCCGTCTTCCCTCTCTCCCCACCGCATTAGCATGGCTACCCTGGGCTCTGTCCTTTTTCCATCTTACGCAGGAAACAAAGCGCGCGGTCGGCCCTCAGTGTTTGCAGTCATTACATTCTATAAAGTCACTGGGAAACAACGGATTTTCAAATACTGAACCAACGCTCCGGGGAAAAGACACTGCGAGCTTCCCGCGAGCCTCCGATCTGCAACATTTTTGTCAACAGATCAGTACACAACCTTGTTATATGTGTGTTCCTGTTTAAAGAAACTTCACTCGTATATACTGCTGACTTATGAACGCTGCGCTCACAGCCGCATTGTAACTCAGGCTGGAAGGAAGCTTACCTAGCGCATGTTTCTCCATGAGGGACATCCCAGCCTTCGTGCACTCAGAGACATCAGACAGCACTTCTGCAGGATGGCTGGGGCCATTTTAAACAGCAAGATCACCAGCAAAAAGCACCCCCCAAAATGCAAAAACCATGGCACTAAGTAGACCATGAAAATGCACCTGTTTGCAGAAGGACCCGAGAGGTACGAGGGCAGGAGGTCTCCTGGTTCAGCCTCAGCTGGGAACGTGCATCCTGGGAGACTCACGTTTTCCGCTGGCCTGTGCACGTCCACACATGTGCACGCAAGTGCAGTTGGGGATCGATGCAGGGGTGGCAAATATATTTCAGCGAGGAGGCGACTTCACAAATCTGGAATCCGTGAATAAGGAACTGACTTTCCTCCACTCTCCCCCACCTGCCCAGAAAAGCCCCCACCTCGTGGGCAGATACACAGTGATGCCTGAATATAAGACTATGTTCTTACATGTCTTATTCTTGTCCCCTAAACCTGTGTTCATTTCAGGGCTTTTCAACTCGGCGTGGAACAGTACTTATTTTTTTTTTTTTTAATTCTGTCTGCCCTGGTTATCGTCAGCCCAGAACTGCGCTCTAAGGCGTCTGCTTTTCTTAAGACCCATCAAACCATGGCTCCTGCAGGTGCTGCCACGTCCACAACAGGGCGCAGCCATTTCTGCTTCCTGTGGAGAACATTTTTAACAGCGCTTCGCACATTAAAGGTGGCGGATTTCTCACCGCTGGGCCACAGTTTCCCCACCTAATGTGGACTGAGGGGACAGTGGCAGGAGTAAGTGGTACTCTGGGGACACAACACCTGGGGACAGTCTCAGCCAGCACCCCACCATGCAGGGGAACAAAATCAGGACGTTGCTAAAAGGCATCTTGGCTTATCGCGCTCAGAGCCACCCAGCCATCCGTCAGTGCACAGAAGCCCTGATAGTTTGCCTGGGAACTTCCTGGCATCTAGAAGCTGAGAAATGAAGCATTAGGATTTGGGTAAAGGACACATTTCAACTGTGGTTTTGATTAATTTTCATAAGAAAGAGGAAAGAGCTGGCCTAGTGGGAAAAGAGATCTTGCAGGCTGATTAGCTGTGAGGAAGGACCAGGCAAATGGGGATGCGGTGGGACCAGCCCAAACAGCGCCAGCAGACTAACCCTCCACTGGTCTGCAGACGGCCCTGGGCACTGCCTTCTGCAGCAGGATCTCACTGCCCAAGAGAAAACCCGTGAGCAGACCCATGGCCACAACACGGAGACACAGAACCCCCAGCACACAGCCCGGGCCGGCCCCATGTCCACCTGGCGTCCTGAGTGATACCAGCTTGCCCTCTGGGAGGCCACCTGCAGGGCTGCCCCCAGGTCCCCTGCAGCCTGCTGGGCCGGTCAGACCTGGCTTCCCGAGGCAGACCCAGTCACCACGATTTCTCAAGAGTGGCCCCCGTTCTGCATTTGCGGTAAAAAGCAACAGAGCTTCTCAGATAATGAGACACACATTTCAGAAACAGAAAGTAAATCTAAGGCTGGAGAAGATGACGCTTTACTAATATTTAGACACAGAGGGGATGTTTCAATACGTGAAAACGTTATCCAAACCTTTCAAAATTGAGTTCTTTGGCCTTGCCGTCAAAGCATGAAGGTCCTGAAAACGTACCTAGGAGAGACGGGTGTATCTCAGCCAACATCTGGATTCTCCAGCTCCACAAGGGATGTTAAGGAATTTCTTTTCTGTGCCAACCCAGTATTTCTCCCTCAACATAATTAGCACAAATCACAGATATCATGCCTACATAAATGTTAACTCTCAATGTAAACATTAACTCTTGACATATTTGGTTACAGATAAGCAAGTGGCCCACCATAAGTGAGTTTAACTTGAAAATACGAGTCACTGATTCACTCAGTATGCTTGCTGAGACCTACTATGGGTAAATCATTTTTGGGGTGCCATGCGGAATAGAAAGGGGGCCGCTCTGCCTCCAGACAACGAGCCAGCAGAGGTGGATCACAGGTGGCAGGACCTGCTCCAGGAGCCCTGTTCCCCTCCTGTTAGGATCCAGGATCTCCACTATCCACACCTCCCCTGGCCTCCCAGCACGACTGGCCAGAGCAGATTCGGCTTCCTGGCAGGAACTCTTGCTCACCATGCCGTGCGTGCACTTCCTGAGTGTGGCCCTCAGGGCCCCACCCCAGGCTCAGCCTTGGACATGGGGGTCCCCTCCCAGCTCGGGTACGCAGGTACGGCATAGAGATGGCAAGCCTGGGCTTTAAACAACTTCCTATTGATTTTCAAGCACCCTCCCATTGGAGAACTTCTGCCGTCATCTGCTATTTCACTCCCCCAGTGGGGCTGGCAGAGAGAAAAATGAGTTGATGATGTCTGCCTCCAGGATGTCGGGGGTGGGGGGAGGACTCAGGGGACGGGATGGAACTGGGCTGCCACCTGCCGCAGCAGGGAAGGGTCCCGAGCTGTGCCTGCTGACCCCTGGGCTGGAAAATCCTGTTCCAACTCCATCGGGGCGGGAAGGTTACCCCTGCACGACTCCTGCACCAGGCTGGATTTATGCGCGAGTCATCCAAAGTGAGCTAGACTTAGCGCAGACTCAGTGAGCGTGGGCTCGCGTCCAAGGTGTCCCTGGGTGATGCCCCCTAGTGCTCTCCTGAGCAGATAAGTAAGGGGGGGTGTTGCAGCCACTGGGCCGAGACCTGGGTTGGCCCCCAGTGGGACCCAGGATGTCCCCCTACCCATGCACTTCACTCAGGCCCCGTGTCCTGAAAGTCGCCTCATCATGCACTCTGCTCTAGGGAAGGACGAAAGCCGCAAAGTCACAGACGAAAAACCTCACTCACGCCGAGAGGGGCCGACAGCTCTCACCCGCCTTCTCTTCACCTGCGCCGGCCACACAGGGAACCTGAACAGGCAGCGAGGTGACCGAGCCCTCCCTGGTCCTGCTCCGGACGGCTCTCCCTCCAGCCCCGTTCCCGCTCAGAGAACAGAGACCCCTGGCGAGGCCGTGGTCACCTCGCAGTAACCCGGCCTCCCCGACCCTGCTGGGGGCGACTTGCACAGGTTTCCAGGCCCTGTTTTACTTCCCTGGGCCTCCGCCTCATGCGTCCGACACTTGCAGCGACCGTGCAGCTGCCGGAGAAAACAGCCCCCGGATTTAAACGAAAGGACACGCGCTATTGAGGGTTAAGACACCCAGGAAGCCGGGCTACCTGTGTATTCAGAGCCACCGTCCCTTTTTTGTAATCGGTGAAGAGTAACTGTGGGTAACTCAAGATTGCCAGACACTACAGAGGCTTATGACAGTGTCCTTGGATTTCATAAACGTGCGACGTAAATATTCCAGCGCTTCGCTGGGTGGCCAAAGCCTCCGCGAAGGAGGGAGCGACGGCTTGAGCGCAGAGTAACCGCAGGCGAGAGCAGGATGCGAAACGCCTGGACCCCCTCCACCCCTCTCCCGGGCGCATGTGGGGGGGGGGGGCGGGCGCTGGCGGCACAGCGGCGCCGACACACAGGCCCAGACGCGACCCTCCGCCACCCGGGCGCCGCGTCCCCCCCGCGGGCCCCACGGCGGCGGCAGAGCGCGAGGGCGCCGCCGGGCAGGCGTTCATTCCGAGCACCTGGTCTCCCTGCGGTTCTGGCTGGAGCCGCAGAGCGGACGCGGGGCGCCGGGCGGGAGCGGGCTCTGACGCCAGGCCGGCGGGGACGGCGAGCCCGCCCAGGGCGCCGGTGCTGCAGGGCAGCGGGCCTTCTCCCCCGGCCGCAGCCGACCAGCCCCGGCCCGTCCGCACGGAGCAGCGCCCGGGCCGCCGGGACCCAGCGCCGGGGGTGGGGGGGGGGGGGACGCGCGCCCTTCCGGGGGTCCAGGGAGGGCAGGCCGAAGTTGTCCTGGCTATTTCATATTGAAAAAAAAGGGCCAACATTGTAAAATGACTGTAACTCAATAAAAAAGAGTAATAAAATAAAATAATAATAATAAATACATTTTTAAAGGGAGCATATACCAAAAAAAAAATAAAGATTAGAGAGAGAAGACCTTTCAATTTCTAAAAATTTTCATAAAATTCTTACTCATCTTTTAAGTTGAGTCCGAGAACCTTCTATTTTAAGTGTGAGTACCAAAAATATATTTCTTTATTTATTTTTAACATTTTTTTATTGATTTGTAATCATTTTACAATGTCGTGTCAAATTCCAGTGTGGAGCACGGTTTCTCAGTTATACATGAACATACAGATATTCCTTGTCACATGTTTTTCGAAAAATATTTTTAAAGTTAATTTTTTGCTTCCGTATTACTAGTAGCTTATTACTAGCATACAAGTGTACTTTCCATTGTGTTTGCTGATTGCACCTCCAAGACAACGGCTGAACTCTCTAATTTGTTCTAATACATTAAAAAAGTTCTGGAGTTTTATACAGCCAATCACAGCACTGTAAATGAAAACACGTGCATTTCTTCCATCTTATGTATTTCTCTGTTTGTTATCTAGTCACCAGCAAGAAATTCAAATGCACTTTTTGCTCCCCTAAGTGTGAGCAGCTTTGTCTTCATAATGTCAAGTGGAACGCAGTATTTACCTTAGAGAGATATATTTTCTGTCGGCCTATTTTTGTAAATAGATGTGATTCCTCTAACTTAAGATATGGGCAATGTTTAATCTGTTTTAATTTTGGATAAATATTAAAATGAAAAAGAAACCTAAAAACAACAACAAAAAGGCCGAGGGCACTGTAAGTACCAAATTCCACCTTCAGAAGGTTGGACTGAATAGGAGGGAAATCCCAGGAAAGGCTTGCTGGAGACGGCAGGACACTAATTCATGGCTGGAGACTGGAGAGGCAAGCAGACACGGTCTTTACAGCAGGGAGGCCAGAAGGGTCCCTGACCCTGCTCCCAGACCTCCTGGCCGGCGGCCACCCATGGTACCAGCAACAGACACAAATGCACAGAGGGCTTTCACGAAGCAGGAGCTTGGGTTTCTCAATCCAGGCTGTATTCCCATACAGTCAGGCAAGAAGACATCCCCGGAAGTGTGAGGTGGAGAGGCACCGTCTGCAGACGCCTGAAGCTGGAACGAGTCCCGTAGGTGGTTTGCTGGGGTGCGCGAAGATGTGCTCGGAAAACTTAACAGGAGTCAACCTGCCCCCGAAGCCAGCAAAAATGACAGCTGTCTGCAGAACACATTATCATTTTACAGGTGGTAAACCCGAGCCACAAAGAGGTTTGTTTAGTGTCGATAAGGAGATGACAAAGATGACAAGGATGGCAACGAGAGGCAGCTCTGTCGCGGGCATTGGCTGGCCCGCGTGCCATCCCCAAAGGACGTGGCTACTGTCATCCCCAGCTCGCAGACCTGGACACTGGGCTCAGAAAGGTCAGTTACCTCTGGAAGAACACCCAGGTGGCGGCAGGAGAGCCAATGTTGGAAGCCAGCCCTCTCTTAGCTGCAGTCTTTGGAGACCCTCAAGGGGGGTGTGAAAAGACACCTCTATCGGCACATCCAGATGCAAGCTCAGGGCTTCTCCAGCATCAGTGTCACTGGGAACTTGTGAGAAACGGAAATGCTCAGGCCCCCTCTTTGGTAGAATCGGAGGCTCTGGGGCTTCGGTGGGGCCCCGGGACTGTTTTCACAAGCTCATGTTTGAGAACTTTGGCCCAAGAGCTCCACCCATGTCCCTGCTCAAGACAAACATCTCCGTCCTCTCAGAGAGCTCTCTCCTCTGCACTCCTGAAGGTAACACAGCGTCAGTTCCATGCATCTTACGCTCCAACCTTCCAAACGTGTCCACTCTTCAGACGAAACCTGATCACACCACTTCTCTGCTAAAGATCCACTACTGTCCGTCCTCTGATCTCAGGGTAGACACGCTCCTGTCCCCCGGGGTCCACATCAGCTACCCTGTGTGCTCTCACTCCCACTGCCCAGCTGGTACAGCGTCATCAGATGCTTCCAGACCATCCAACCCCCCTCAAGGGGCCACGTGCCTTCCTTTTGTAATACTGACCACAGTTTTCGCCTAATTTTAGTTTACTTTACTTAGATGTGTGTGATTATTTGGTGAATTCCTGTCTCCCTGATGAGGGCTGAGATTATATCTCTTTACCTCTCTCTCTTTTACTTTTAAAATAAACCTTCCATTTTAGGATGCAGCTAGATTTACAGAAACATTGCAGAAGTGGCACAGAGAGTCTCCATGTGCTCCACACCCAGCTCCCCAGTCAGGAACGTCTGACATGACTGGTACGATTAGTGAACCAGTCGTGACAAATGATTAATTAAAGCTCATGCTTTATTACCTGCTTTGTGTTTCCTTAGTTTTTACCCAATGTCTTTTTTTTTTCCTGTTCTAGGACCCCACCCCAAAATGCCATATTGTATTTAGTGGTTATGCCCCCGTAGGCACCTGTTGGCCACGGCAGGTTCTCCGACCGCCCTTGTTTCTATGACCTTGACAGTGTCGAGGCGTATCAGTCAAGCAGTTTGTAGAATGTCCTTCAGGTGGGGCTTGTCCGATGTTTTCCTCGTGGTTGGCCTGGGGGTAATGCGTTTTGGGGAAGAAGACAAAGGTAGAGAATTCTCCTACAGTATATCAAGGTGTGCGCCACCAACGTGATGTCACCATTGATCTTAATCTTTGATACTTGGCCGAGGTGGTGCTTGTCAGGTTTCTCCACTCTCAGGTTGCTCCCTCACCCCATCCCCTTTCCATCCCATCCTCTTTGGAAGCAAGAAACTCTGCACAGCCCACCTTAAGGAGAGGGAAAGTGCATTCCACTTCCTCGAGGGTTTGAGAGTCTTCTGCAGGGTAGATTTGTCAATTCTCCCCCACTTACTTATTCATGTAATAATTTGTTTTCGGAAGCATAGATTCAAGGATAATTATCTCATCCTTTAGGTTATAATCCAATACTATTTCATTTTGCTGGAGACACCATCTCCAGACACCTGAAGCTGGAAGGAGTCCACTGGGTGGTTTACTGGAGTGTGCAAAGATGTGTTCAGAAAATTTAACAGTAGTCTCCAAAGCCAGCAAAAATGACAGCTGTATGCAAAAAGCATTATCATTTTACAGGTGGTAAATCCATAAATAATTTGTTCAATGGTTCCAGCTTGGCCATGGGGAGCACTTCCCGCTGGCTCCTGAATCCCTTTGACACACCTGCATGACGGCGAGGTTTTCTGTTTTGTTTTTTGAGGTCTTCCTTACTCCTGGCACTACAAGATACTCCAGGCTTATCTTCTCTATTTCTTGCTCCCGTCTCAGGACCTATGAGTTTTCTATTCCTTTTCACCGAGAGGGTATTAGGCACCAAGATCTGGGCACTGGGTGTGCTTGCTGCTACTAGGGTGTCATTGTGTCTGGACCCTCTCAGATGATACAGCAAGGAAATGTGTGTGTGTACTTAAGCTGCACACGTACACACAGCTAAAGCATTTCTGGATCCATCCATCTGTATCCATATTAATGCCAATGGGAGTTCAATCCATCTGTCTGCTTTTATTTTCTGGGAGAAAAGAATTGTGGAAAATTGGTCTAATTTCCTCCTTAAACGTATGGTACAACGCACAAGGAAACCATCTGAGCACAATGGTTTTTGGGGAGGGAGGTTATTCATTATGGATTTAAATAGAAAAGACAGGGTTCTTTAGGTGGTTTTCTCCCTCTGAGAGTTTCAGTAGTTCGTGTCTTTCAAGAATTAGCCCGTTTCACTCTTCACATTGGTGAGACTGGGGCTGTCCACGGGACCCGTAGTGATGACCTCGCTTTTATTTATAATACTGGTAATTTGTGTCTTCTCTCTCTTTTCCTGTTTGTCTTGGCTAAAAGGCTTATTAATTTTATTGCTCGCTTTCAAAGAACCGCTTTTGGGTTTTGTCGGTTTTCCCTGCTGTTTTCCTGTTTTCAGTGTCAGTGATTTCTGCTGTAATGTTAATCATTTTTTTCTTCTCGTTTTAGATTTAATTTGCTCTTTTTTTCCCCTGTAATTTTCTAAGGTGGAAGCACAGACTATTGATTTTATATCTTCCTTTTTTCACAACTAAAGTTTATTTTAAAATTTTTTTCATGTTTATACAATTTTAAAGGTGACTTGCCATTGGCAGTTATTATAAGACATTGGCCATATTCTCCATGTTGTACAAAGACATCCTGAGCTTATCTCACAGCCAGCAGTTTGTACCTCCCACTCCCCCATCCCTATATTGCTCCCTCCCCCTCCTGGTAACCACTAGTTTGTTCTCCAAATCTGTGAGTCTGCTTTTTTGTTACGTTACATTCACTAGTTTGTTGTTATTTTTTAGATTCCACATATGCTCCTTTTATGTAATGTATGCCCTTAATGCTATAAATTTCCCTCAAAGCACTGTTTTTAATGCATCTCACAAATTTTGACAAATTTTACTTTCATTTTTATTCAGTTCAAAGTATTTAAAAATTTCTCTTCAGACTTTTTCTCTGACCTACAAGGTATTTAAAAGTCTGGTGTTTAATTTCCAAGTATTTGGGGATTTTACAGCTGTCTTTCTGTTACTGATTTCTGGTTTAACTCCATTGCGTTCTGAGAACATAATGTGTATAATTTTTTATTCATTTACTTTTGTCTACATATGATTTTCAAGAATCTGCCCTGTGATGGTGAATGCTGCCTGTGACGGGAAGAGTATGTGCAGGTGTACCTGGAGCTACCACAGGTCAGGGTCCAGACAACCACAAGAAAGCAAATTTCACAGGAAAGCATGTCATGAGTATTTTTGGATTCTCAAAATGTGCATATAAAAGTTATGTCTACACTATACTGATCTATTAAGCGTGCATTTGCCTTATGTCTTAAAAAATCATATACATATCTTAATTAAAAATACTTCATTGCTAAAAAATGTTAACCATCAACTGAGCCTTCAGCGAGTCATAATCTTTTTTCCAACAGTAACACTAAACATCGCCGATCACAGATCATCATAACAAATATAATAATGAAACAGTTTGAAATATTGTGAGAATTACCAAGATGTGACACAGAGACACAAAGTGAGCAGATGGCAAGGACAGAGCTGCCACAAACCTTCAACTTGTAACAAACACAGTATCTGTGAAGCACAGGTAAGTTAGGTGCAATAGAATGAGGTGTGCCAGTATTTTTCCATTGTCGAATTGAACGTCTTATAACTGACAAGCAGATCAAGTTGGTTGACAGTGCTGCTCGGGTCATCTATCTCCTTACTGATTTTCTATCTACTTAACATGTCAATTACTGACAGATAGTGATGGAAATCACCAACTGTCATAGTGGACTTGTCTCCTTTAGGTGCTATCAGTGTTTGCCTTGTGTATTTTGACGCTCTTTTATTATGTGCATACAGGTTTAAGATCATTACGTCTCCTTAGATGACTGACCCCTTTATCATTATGTCACACGCCTCTTTATCCTTGCTAATCCTCCATTTCCTTAAATCTAATTTGTCTAAAATTAATACAACTCCTCCAGCATTCCTTTGATTAGTGTTAGCATGGAGTATCTTTCTCCCCCTTCTTCCTTTTAACGTGTGGTTTTATATTTACAGTGGGTTTCTTGTAGGCAGCAGGCTGTTGAGTCTTGTTTTTGATCCACTCTGACAGTTTCTGCACTTTAATTGGAGCACTCAGACCATTTGCATTTAAGGCGATTATTAACTTAGTTGGATTAATACCTACAATGTTTGTAACTTTTTTATTCACTGCATTATGTTGTTGCTTTTTATTTTCTCCTTTGTTTCTGCTTTCTCTGGTTTTAATCAAGCATTTTATATGATTCCATTTTATATCTTCCCAGCATATCTCTTAAAAACTTTTAGTAGTTGCCCGGAAGTTTACCATATGTATTTTAAAATCTAAATCCCATTTTCAAATGACACTATATGGCTTCACATATAATACAGGTATCTCATAACAGAGTATTCCCAACTCCTCCGTCTGAGCCTTCAAATCGATGCTGTCATTCATTTTACTTATCCACATGCTACACTCACTCAATACGCTGTTACTTCTATTGCTTTAAACAGTTACCTTTTAGATTCAGAATATGAAAAACAAAATGTCTTATTTTATCTTACTTTTTTCCCTTCTCTGATGCTCTTCCTTCAGACAGATCCAAGTTTCAGACTTACATCATTTTCCTTCTGCTGAAGAACTTCTTGATGTTTTCTGTAGGGTCAGTCGGCTCGTGGTGGATTTTCTGTTTTTGTTTGTCTGAGAAAGTCTTTATTTCTCCTCTACTTTTGAAGGATAAATTTAGTTGTAGAGAAGATTCTAGGTTGGTGCTTTTTTCTTCTCCTCTCAGTCCTTCAAATCTTTCTAATTCTGGTCTGCATTGCTTTTGATGAGACATCTGTTATAATTCTTATCCTATCCCTCTCTAGGGAAGACGGCTTAAAAAATTGTTTTTTCATCTGGCGTCTTTCCAGCTTCTTTCTTTGCCTTTGATTTTCTGCTTTCTGCGAGCTTCCTGGGT
This sequence comes from Vicugna pacos, assembly GCF_048564905.1. Taxonomy (NCBI): domain Eukaryota; kingdom Metazoa; phylum Chordata; class Mammalia; order Artiodactyla; family Camelidae; genus Vicugna; species Vicugna pacos. Next base: position 24,580,875 of record NC_133017.1, read on the forward strand.
CTGTGCTGTGATGAATACATTTCTCTTCCCTTTCAGCCTGCTGTGTACATTTTTGCTGAAAGCGAGACCTATGGTCTCAGGTAATGGGAACCGAGGTGGGCAGGCTTTTAGGGCGAGGATCCGCTTATCTGCTAGCATTTCCTGTTTTCTGCAGCTCCAGGTGCCAGACTGCACATCCTTCAACTTCCTTGTTTGTGTCTCTCCTACTGACCCCCCGCAAACTTCCTTCTCGGAGGCGTGCATGCCTCACAGCTCTTTAGCTGTGATTCCCTGTTAACAGGCTAGACTCCCGTTAGTGTGCAGTTAAGATGGGCGGGAAGGGGGGGTCCCACAACATTCCTCTCCTCAGTCTCTCAGTGAGCCTAGGCTGGGGGGCTGCGGCCGTCACAGGTATTTCTTTAAGTGGCATTTCACCATGAGAACTTGGTGAGGTTTGTGCCAATTGTGCATTTTCGTTTTCTGTGTTTTTGATGCTTTGACATCAGGGCCTTGCTGCCCCTGGGGAGACCGCCATGTCTGCAGAGAGTGACGGCGTCTCCTACCAGTGTGTCTTTTGTATCCAAACCAAGCAATCCCCCGCCCACCTCGTTTACAAGCCAAGCACCCTTCCCCTGCTCCCCCCCACCCCGTCATCCCAGGGCCAGGTACCAGGCAGCAGGGACAGCCCCTATGCGCCAGCGCCTGTGGAAATCTCTCAAACTAGCCAATCTCAAGCCTGCTTGCCCTGTTCGTTCCCGCAGAAAGCACAGCAAAGGCTCCCGTCCGCATTCCCCCCTCCCTCTGCCTCCTGACCAGCCCTGGTGCTTCCCGCTGTGGCCCTGCGTGGTGTGCTCCGCCTCCTATTTCTAGGCACCTGTGAGGATAAAAATTTCTATGCTCATGACAGTGATTCTGTGCCTGTGTCTTACCACACCTGAGTGGAACGCATCCCAGGTGTGCTTCAAACAAGGTTTCTAGAGGTAAAACCTAAGAAAGGGGGGACCCTCGGAGACTGTGGCCCACTGGAGTCTCTCTCTCTCAAACCAGTCCACACTCGGCCGGCAGCCGTCCACCTAGGTGACCATTCCCGGTCCCCGTCTGCCTACAGCTCCAGCAGCTTCTGCTCCAGGTAAGCGCGTTTTGATGTTTCTGGATTCACCTGTCTCCTCCAGGTTTCTAGGTGGCAATCTGCCCCGAGAGCTCGGTTCTCTGATAGTCTAAGAGGAGTCACTGATTCTGTTAGTCCGGCTTTGTCTTATTCCAAGAATAAAAGTGACAACATCTGTTTTAAGTTCTTTACTTGTTAGAGCTGAAACTGGAAGATGGTGTCTCTTTTCTTTTCTGTGTACCTGGTGTCTACCCTGTTAGAGATGGTCCATGGCCCACGGACATCTGTCAGATGAATCAATAAACGAGTGAGTCAGTAGATAGGATCACTCGATAACAGAGGGTCCACAAGCATGTGTCAGATGAAAGAATGAACGAACGATCCAGCTGTGATTACTCTGTTATAGTTGGTCCACAACCCTGCCATCAATTTATGAATGAATGAATGAATGAATGATCCAGCTGTGATTACTCTATAACAGATGGTCATACTTATGAATTTAGGAATGAATGAGTGAATGATTCAGATGTGATTATCTGGCCCATAAACACATGCCAGATGAATAACGAATGAGTGAGTGAGATGTGACTGCAGGTTTATACAGACAGGTGCCCTAACTGCGCATCTCAAATCCAAGGCATCCACAAGTGCTCCAAGGTGCTGAGACACGTCCACCCTATGTCACTGCAAGTCACCAGAGACCCAACATCCTCCAGGGCCCGCGTGCTCGTCCTCTGGCGCACAGTGCACACCCGTTCCATGCTTTCTCCCCGGGAGCTCTGAGACAGTCCTGAACTACTTCTGCCTGAAACTACTAGGTCTCATTTATTTCACAAAGGTCTGGAATGCAGAAGGAAAAATATATGTGTCTTTCATACTCCCTCCTAATACCACACCGCTAGAAAACCTGGATACGTCCCATTTAGATGCCATCAAGTGTTATTTTCCACCTGGATAATTAAAAAACCATAATCTTGTCCCGAATTTATGGAGATGCCATGAGCCTTATCCTCTTAATTCCCATCTTTCCCTTATGCACAACCTTGAACAAAACGTGAGGTCAAAACCAAAAACACTACAATAACTCTGCAAAATTAAAGGTGCTCTGAAGGCAAGGTTCACACTCTTCTCTTTCACCTGGGAAGCAAGGTCAGGCTGCGTTGTCTGTGCCTTAGTCTAGGCAGAACCCTCTTGTAGAGACACAGAAGCCTAGGTACGTGGGGTGGAGAGGTGGTCTCTGACTGTCACGAGTCCCAGCTCAGGTTGGAATCCTGGGGTTCAAACGCTGAGTCTCAGATTCCTCTTCTATAAAATGAGGACCATGGTGAAACCCACCTCCAAGAGCAGCGTGGGGATTCCACTGTCCACCCGCATGAAGTGCTCACAGCAGGTGGCCTGGCACCTGGTCAATGCCCCGGGTTGGCAACGAAGGTGGGTGTCCTAGGAGCAAGCAGGGTGGTGGCTCGGAGCACACCCTCACTGCTTGGTGGAAATGACCTCCTCGTGTAAGCTGTCTCATCCACTCAGCCGTAGGATGGCATGTTCCCACGTTCCTCTTTCTCAGCCCCTAACTTCTGCGGCTTCCAGCAGACTCGGGGCGACACCGTAATTACAAGCTCTCCTGGTGCTGATCGTGTTAGTGGGGTAACTGTGTAATGATCCTGCCTTTTTTCAAAGAGGATTATTGAAGCGTTTATGAACGAAATCTTTTATAATATCTGTAGTTTCCTTGGAAGGCACTTCAGAAAAAAAAATGGCAAAATATTACCGCAACTAAGCTCTGAGTATACGCATGATCACTACACCCCTCTCCGTGTGTCTGCACGTTACAAAATACTCACGGTAAAAAATGGAGGGTTTGTTTCATGCAAAAGTATTTTAAAAAGAGCATAAAACCCATCTTACATAATACAGGCTTCAAAGACAAATTTACAGCATATCCCCATCAGCCACCACTCTGACTGCACGGGAGCCCAACATTGCACACGGACAAATCAACGGCAGCGCGGGGCAAGAACGATCAGGAAAGATGCTCTGGTGCTTTATAGACCTTCCTGGGCCAAGTGGGGATGGCCGCAGCACCCTAGGCCCAAACGCCCACCCTCCAAGCACACACAGAGATGAAGAGGACCAAAGCACAAGGGGCGAGAAACTCGGAAAACACAGAGCCTTCACCAAGCACTCCTCTCTGACTTTGACTTAAAGTTTTTTGTTCACAGAAACCTCCAGTTGCTACAATGGCCAATGCTTTGCCTTCCGAAGAACAACGTTCTTTATCACAAGAATTGCGTGGGTTCAGCACTGCCCAGCTGAGGAGCGGCTCTGTTCCACCACCTTCTTCTCCTACTGGCTGTGTGATGCTCACCTATTTAGGGGGCACTGTTTCTGTTCGTACTGATCAGCGTTTTGTTTTATAAATTGCATCTGGGCTGGAGGAACGATCCCAGATAAAAACCAAAGCTTTGAGCCCGCTTGCAGTGGGACCTGGAAACTCTGCCTTGAGCGTTGCTCAAAGACACAACTGGCTTCCTGGGGCCACTCCAGGCGTGGCCCTGTCCCTCCGCACCTGAGCTGTATGACGCCCCAGGACCTCACTGGAGGAAGAAGCCTGCAGTCGTCCTGCTGTGCAGAGGGGTTTCTGCCTGACAGCCTTCTGAGCCAGCCCGTGCCACAAAGGACCTGTGACGACCTGGAGGTCTGAACACCGCGAGTCTCGAGGACCTTCTGGTGGGGGTGCGCTCCAGCACACCGTCACGAGCCTCCAGCTGTGCCGATGGAAGGGAACCTGCCTAAAATCACTGCCTGGTTATGAGAAAGAGATTTACTTGGAAGTGATTCTTTCATACAGATGTGTATATATATATATATATATATATATATATATATATATATATACCCCCCAGGAGTGGGACTGCTGGATCATATGGTAACTCTATTTTTAGTTTTTAAGGCATTAAATTCATTCTTGATCCACTTTGAGGGACTCCTAGAATATGCACAAGGGGCCTCGATGGTCACGAACAAACTGGATGGGAAGGAACAGGTTATCTAAAAATCAAAACAAGGGTGACGAGGTACGTGCATTTGGAAAATCCATGTTTCAGTTCATTTCAGCCCCTGATAACCACATCTCCCTCGCTCTGCTTGGGTCTCACTAGCTGGCTCCTGGCACTCGCGAAACCGTGGACTGTATTTATATTTACCAGAAATCAGTCCATGGCGTGAGAAACCCCCGTCTGGTTTACCATCGTAGCTGCTGGCCCTTGCTGCAGGCGAGCCGCACGGAATCAATGTGCTGTGCACAAAGCGAAGTAAGTGAGAGGACAGACAGACTCTGCACACAGAGGGGCCTGCTGCTCCCCGGCTCTCTGGCCGTGGGCAAGTTACTCTCCACAAAAGGGGTGTAACTTCTACTTTATCTGGAATATTCTTCTCCTAGGAGAAATAAAGGCCGAAATGGTAAACTGGCCACGTTTGTGAATTATGAGTTGTGCTGCCCTTTTCTGAATTTTTTAAATGGCTGCTGTGAAGAGTAAACGAAGTTACAGCTGATCAAGGCCTGCTGCTGGTCCTGCTCTCTCCTTCAACTTGACCGTGAACCCCCTGAGCACAGAGAAGGACGTGGGCTACTGGTATAGCCCCTGCACCCAGCACCGTTCCTGGCTGGTGGGAGGCAGCCAGTAAATCAACATGATGGACAGCTGAAGAAGCCAGCCAGCAACATGGCCCTGGTGGCCAGGTAGACCAGCGAGGCTGACAGAAGTCAGGAGAGCCACATGACGACAAATGCTGAAGAGGCTGTGGAGAAAGGGGAGCCTCCTGCACTGCTGGTGGGAATGCAGTTTGGTGCGGCCACTGTGGAAAACAGTGTGGAGATTCCTCAAAAAACTAGGAATAGACTTACCATACGACCCAGAAAACCCACTCCTGGGCGTATATCCAGAAGGAACCCTACTTCAGGATGACACCTGCACCCCAGTGTTCACAGCAGCACTATTTATGATAGCCAAGACATGGAAACAGCCTAAATGTCCATCAGCAGATGACTGGGTAAAGAAGATGTGTTATATTTATACAATGGAATACTACTCAGCCATAAAAACCAACAACGTAATGCCATTTGCAGCAACATGGATGCTCCTGGAGAATGGCATTCTAAGTGAAGTGAGCCAGAAGGAGAAAAATACCATATGAGATCGCTCATATGTGGAATCTAAACAAACAAACAAAACATAAATACAGAACAGAAACAGACTCAAAGACATAGAATACAAACTTGTGGTTGCCAAGGGGGCAGGGGGTGGGAAGGGACAGACTGGGATTTCAAAATTGTAGAATAGATAAACAAGATTACACTGTACAGCACAGGGAAATATACACAGGATCTTGTGGTAGCTCACAGAGAAAAAAATGTGACAATGAATATGTGTATGTTCATGTATAACTGAAAAATTGTGCTCTACACTGGAACTTGACACAACATTGTAAAATGATTATAAATCAATAAAAAATGTTAAAAAAGTGCCACATGAAGCTTTTTGGTCATTCTGACGTTGTTTGCTGTTTATCTGTTTGCTTCTTACTGTTCCTACAGAAACCTAGTTGTTTGACAAAAAAAGCTGCTCTAAGCTGCCCTGTAAGATCAGTATCAAAATATCAGGCAGCCTGGGTGCTGACAGAGGAGAGATGTCATGACCCCCTTCTCTCTGAAATCACTCCGCAAAAAGAACAAGAAAGAAGTGGAACGGAGTCAGCAGACGCGCCGTACTCCGAACAACCACCTGCGGGGACAGAGCCAAATGCATCAAAGGCTCCCGCTGGGAGCACGAAAAGCCTCGAGGAAGAGGGTCGAGGAAGAGGGGCCACTGCACACCTCAAAGCCTGCAGAGCCAGGGTCCCACCCGGCAGGGGGAGGCCAGCCAGCTGCCGAGGGTGGAGAGGAGGTTCTGAATGGCTGGCAGCCGCCCTAAATGTTAAACCCATTCTCTCTCACGTGCGCGCGCGTGCACACACACACACACACACACACACGCACACACACACAAAGCGTTACTGAACATGAGGAAAAGATTCTGCCCAGGCTGGAGTACAGCCTGGGCTGCCCCCCGACGTGATTCATTCCCAAGAAGAGGAACCTACCCCGGGTCGGTACAATGACCCTGGAAGAACCAAAGGAGAGAAGCAACAAGAAGAGCAAACGGTCCAAAGAACGCTGGCCAGAAAACCGCCCCGAGAGGCGGAGGAAGTCACGACCCCCCGAGCGCCGTGGACCCCGAGGGCTTCACGGAAGAGGCGCTGCCGACACGGCAGCTGGAAACGGAGGCCCGGGAGTCGGGGCGGAGCGGGGGGCGCCCCGGGAACAAGCCGCAGAGCAGGGCGGGCGAGCGCGGCTGAGAAGCGGTGCTGCCTGTTACCTCCAACGGCAGGAAGAGGACAGACGTGAAGACTGCGATGGGAGAACCCGGCGGGCGGCGCGGAGGAGCTCAGGGGAAATGAAACGGAAGGGACGAAGAGCGAAAGAATTCAGCAGAAAAGCACTAGGAGGACAAAGGAGATCCAAAACGTGAGACCGATGTCCCTGAGGTAGAGAATTTAAATCAAGGGGTGGAGCAGAGGTTTGGAGCTGTAATTAAAGTACATTTCCAGAAATGAAAGAGGACTTTCCTCCTGGAGTCTCTGACCCAGGAGCCTAAGAAGGGGGGGCGAGTGCTGGGCTCCAGGCTTCTCCCCGGCCGCGCTCCAAGCCGGGCGGCCGAGGGGCGGTGTCCCCAGGGGAGGCAAGCGGTCCAGCTGCGCTAAGGGCTGGCTCTGAGCAGCGCAATTTCAGGACACGGATTAAAGGGCTGTAGGCGGTAGAGGGTTCCGACGCTTCTGCCAAGAGTCCAAAAGCCAAGAAGCACACGCACCACACCTCCCAGGCACCTGCTTTAAAATCCCTGCAGACGCTTCTTAACCGTGCAGACGCCTGGTCCACAGCAGCCCAGGGAGTTAAAGCCGAGAGCCTGAGCTGCCGCCCCGGGTGCTGGGTGAGCACGTAAAGTCACCTGCGTGTCTTCAACGGCAAGTTCACGGCCGAGCTCTACACCAGAGCAGCGGTTTCCACCTGGCTGCAGGTGAGCACCACCTGGGTCCTTTAAGCACCGGCGACAGGTTCCACAGAACCTCCGGGGACGGGCGGGGCCCAGACGCCACAATTTTTTTTTCTTCTTTCTGGTTTTCTTTTCCTTTTTTTTTTTTAATTGAAGTATAGTCAGCTACAATGTGTCAATTTCTGGTGCACAGCACAGTGTCCCAGTCATGCATGTACATACATATATTTGTTTCCATATTCTTTTTCATGATATTGGCTTTTTGTGTTTTTTTGTTATTTTATAAAATTTTCCAGGTGATTCTGGTGAGCAGCCTGGACAGAGAATCACTGTTCTAAAATGATTGCCCCCTTATGGAAGATTCTGGAAGGGGCTCAGAACGGATGCAAACAGAGCCGGCCGCTGAAGTGAGGCCAGGGCTAAGGGACTGGGGCAAGAGGGACAGAGCGAGGACCTCAAAGTTCCACGTAGGATTCTAAGGAAAAACGGTGAAGGCATCACTCTGGGAACCGCTTTTCGGTCAGCAGGGCCCCGTCCCGCGGCCTGATTCTCGGCGCGGGTTTTGCTAGCGCGGGAGCTCGGCGCAGGGGGCCGCGCCCGGGCCCCGTCCTGTCCCCAAGCAGGGGCGCCCGAGCAGCACGCGCGCCGCTCCGCCTCCTGACGTCCGGCTGCATCGTGACGGAAGTTCTGTTAACTAGCAAACCCCTCCAGCGGCTGCGCTTGTGGTATTTTCTCTCTCCTCAAACGGAGCAGCCCAGGAATTCCAGAGACAAACTGCGCATCAGCGCGCCGCCCAGAAGGGGGATGAGGCGGAGGCTGGCGCTCCTGCCCCGCCCCCTCCGCCCCCTCGCCCTCTGGCAGGTGCTGCCTCCCACGGATGCACCTGCCTCCCACGGATGCACCTGCCACCCAGGGATGCACCTGCCACCCAGGGATGCACCTGCCTCCCACGGATGCACCTGCCACCCAGGGATGCACCTGCCACCCAGGGATGCACCTGCCTCCCACGGATGCACGTGCCACCCAGGGGTGTACCTGCCCCCAGTGGGTGCCTGGCTCCTTCCAATGCTGTCAGAGCCCTCAGATGCACGCGGCGCGCATTCCCAAAATTAAGAGTCGTGTTCTGCTGCATCTGAAAGCACAGAACGCGGTCATGGGATCAGCATCACATCTTCCCTTGATGAGAAACACACGCTCCCTCTTCAAATCTCCCTTTGAAAATGGACAGAACCTTGGATGCCAGACATTTTGCGAAAATGACATTGGATTTTGTCTTGCTGCGTATAGAGAATAAATGCTCGTGTTTTCTCCATGACCTCTAAATCCTCTTGAGCAAGAAAAATTTTTAAAAAAGGAGTTTATTCTTTCAGAAACAATTCTGAACCAAGTGCGCTTAACCCAAGGATGGACACATTAATTAGCATTCCCCAAAGCTCGGTTCCCGTTAGGCTGCGCCGAGACAAGTGCCGGGAATCAGCTCAGTTCCTATGTGACTCATTAGCAGCCTGTCAGTAAGCCAGGCTGTCACAGTGCGTGTGTGTGCGTGTGTGTCTGTGCGGGGAGAGGCTGCTGTGGTGACTAGGAGGTTGCCACCGTGTCGAGGATGGAAGGGCCAGGTCAGGTCCCGTGGACAAGACACGGGGTCTCATCCGAAGGGTGTAGGCATCTTGGTGCCACCACCACTTCCCAGGGTCAGAGCCCCTTACGGAAATGGGAGGCAGGGGAGTCCACACGTGGAAAAGTGCAACGATGCACTGTCCACATGCAATGGTATCAAGAGCAAGGAAAGGTGGGAGGGGGTAGAGGCTTGTGCCCGCTGACTCCCCAGGAGGGACGGAGTGGGGCTCCGGCTAACACGGTGTCGCTGACCTGTCCCTCAAACCGCCCGCGATGATGGAGGTGCCTGTTCTACTGTGCTCCACACGGAGCCGCCAGCCACATGTGGCTCGTGGCCACTGTGACTGAGAACTGATTTTTACATTTTATTTCCTTTTCAGTATTTGAAATGTCTGTGGCTACATGTGACTGGTGGAGCCATTCTGAACAGCACAGTTCTGGATCCTTGGCCAGGAAGCTGGGGAGAGGTCACCTGTCCTCACCTGGGCTGGGTGTCAGGGGTGGAGCAGCACACAGCACCTCCCGGGACCAGCTCGATGGAACTGCGGGTCGACAAAGGGAACCTTACCAACTCACCGCAAGGAACAGGCTGTGTGTCCAGACACCTCTCCCTTCCAGATGTTCCTCCTACTCGGGCCAAGCGTGGGGCTCTAGGTTTTCTCTTTATTAATGATAGCCACACGCACAGTGCGTCACGGAGCCGCAGCTGCCCAGGGGCAGGTGTTTCCAGACTCGTTTTGCAGATGAGGTGGCCGGGGCTTATGCAGTTTCACGGACTGATGGAATGACGGTCTGCTTACGCCATCCACGCTGTCCCCCAGAGGGGCTTCAAAGCCACTTATGCAAACAGGACATTTATGGGTCGCAGTGGTGGTCCTAGAAGTTTTATTACAAAGTGGAAATGTGGGTGCATGTGACGAGCTCTGGGGGTCCCCAAGTGCGTGGGGCACAGTGCTCCCACGGATGTACCTGGACAGAGTCAGGACCAAGAATGAGAGCCACAGACTGTCCCCAAACGGCCCCCAGTGACAGCAGCCCCTCCGTCACCACCTGCCGCGGCCTTCCAGGCCCAGAAGCCAAGCCACAGACACCAAGAAACCAAGGCCCCAGCTCTCCACTCAGAGCGAGACCAGTCACTCACGTCCTTCCCATGAGGAAAAATAAAAAACCATCTCATGTGAAACAGGCAGGCAACCAACCATCTGACAGAAAAAGGTCCACTGGACTGCGAGTAGTGCTAGAACCAAACCTTAAAGATGGAAATCATTCACGTTATCTTGGGTTAAAAAACTTATTATTATTAAAATGGGTAGTTTTTCTATGAGATCAGGACACACAACTCTTTCTCTGAGAATCATTTTTTGGCACATTCACCTCCTTAAAATTTCACAGCAGCGTGCTGAGAACACGTTAACATTCTCACTCAAATGCCTTCCTCCTCACCGTCACAGACCCCCAGACTTTGGGAATACAAGTTCCCAGTAATGGAGTGTTTGCAGCATAAAAACATGCCAGTTCTCTCTCAAACTCTTTCTTTCTCTCAATTGACCTCTCTTGCCCTCAGTCTGTCTCTCTCTCTCCCTCTCTTTCACACATACACACACACACACACACACAAGGGGATGCAACATCTAACATGCCCAGAGTCTTTGCAATCAAAGGCTCACACCACTGCCACTATACAAAGTGTAACCAAAAAATTCAAATTTGGTGGAAATCGTGTCAGGCTTTGAAGACGTGCTCGTGTGCTATCAAACCCTACGAACTCGTTCTGAGCCGGTGGCTCGCCACCTTGGCTGCTGCACTTGGGGGAGGAGGGGTGAGGAGGCCTTCGGAGTTAATCTCTCAAGGCAGGCCCACAGCAGAATCTCCGGAGGCGGCCCGGGCCCCAGCGGGCGAGATGAGCGCAGGTGGCGACCGCGCACGGGCTGCTTGAGAACCTCGGCTGCTCAGCTCTGGGCGAACCACCCGACCGCTCCAAGCCCCCCCGGGGACGGAATGGCCCCCACAGCCGTGATGGAGGCTTCGTTTCTGAATTAGTTCTCTTCCTGGTCTCATCCTCCTTAGCCCCCAGCCTCCCAAGCAGACCTTCTTATCTGATTATGATCACTGGACTCATCCGTACGCAGACGTCAAATATGTTTTGCGTTCCATTTTCTTTCTCCCCAGACTGATTCGACTGCCCTCCCCAGATAACTGTTGCTCACAGTTTGGTGCCTTTGCTTCTGGGTCTCTCTGCATATTTACACACACACACACACGCACGCACACATCAGTACAGGCAGATCTGCATCCACATGTAGTAAATAACAATCCAGTGCAACTTATTTCGTTATGTGCATGTATGTGCTTTTAGAAATACAGTGACATATTGCTTTTTCAGCAAACATAGCTTGGACAGACTTTACATTTTGGTCTACAAGAGTCCACATTTTATAAAAGACCACAGATGAAGCCAATGCAGGCACACACCGCCGTGTGTTTAACCAGTCCCCTTCCTGACGTCTGTTTCTTTTTTCTTTTTTTTTTGCTATTACAAAATAAAATGTTGCAATGAATTGCTGTCTGTTTATAGATTTCCCAACTTTTGCCAATATATGTCCATAATAAGTTCCTAAAAGTAAAAATGTTGAGTCAAAACACATGAGCATTTTACATTTCAGAAAATATTACCCAACAGCCCTTCCAGCACCACCTGTGGGAGTGGCTCTTTCCCCACAGCTCACCACGCAGCAAGTCCTTAAATCACCTCGAGATCATAGAGAAGCACAGTCTATTCATGTGCATTTGGTCCATTTGCCTTTTTAGCTGCTTGTGTCCTTGACTGACCTTTCTATCGGAGTGTATGTCTTTTTCTTGTTGATTTGAAAGAACTCTTTGCATATTAAGGTTACTGACCCTTTACCACAGGCATTGAAAATAAATATATCTTACACTTATTTATATAGATTTTTCATTTGTAGAGGGACATGCTTACAATTTCAGAAAAATCATACCATCAGCCTCTTTCAGTTATGGCTCCACATTTTCTACCATATTTCTGCAGGCCTTCTTCACAATTATTTTAAAACTCATCCATTTTCTTTTAGTACTTTTACTATTTCAATATGTTTTTATTTATTGTTCATTCTGGAACTTATTTTGGTATTCAGGGCAAAATTTTATTTATTTTTCCTAAATTATTAGCCACTTTTCTCCAGAGCATTCGTTAATAAGCCATGTTCCCTCGCCCAACTGCTGGGAAGAAAATGCCACCCTTGCTTGGCACTAATTTCCACACAGAATGTGGGTCTGCTGCTCCACTCTCCACTGCAGTTTTGCCTTAAGACCTTGTAAAATGTATCTCTCCTTATCAACCTTATTTTTCATTTTTTTTTCCCTCGGGGTCTTAGAAGTTTCTTTAAAAAAAATTGCCAATCTAAGGTGGAAGGAAAGTTGTATCTTGAGCATCTTAACTTGCTTAGTTTTGTGTGAATGTGCACATCCACCATGTTTGTTATCAGCTGTGCACGAAGCTGACTCCAGCTGGCTGAGAAGTCTCCCCAGAGTGACACCAGAGGCCCTCCTCATGCTCCTGATGGCAGCTCGGCAAGGCCACCAGGAGGAGAGGCCAGACTCCATCCAACCAACTGCTGTGGGCTGAACTGCTTCCCCTCCAGATTCGCACGTTGAAGTTCTGACTCCCACGACCGCAGAATGGGACTTCACTTGGAAATCGGGCCTCTACAGAGGTGGCAAAGTTACAGTGAGATCACTGGGGTGGGCCCAAATCCCCTGTGACTGATGCCTTCATAAAAGGGGCAATTAGGACACAGAGACATGCAAAGGAGGAGGAAGATGTGAAGATACAGAGAGAAGACGCCATTCACAAACCAAAGAGAGACCTCGGGAGAAGCCAGCTCTGCCCACACCTTGACCTCAGACTTGCAGCCTCCAGAGCCGTGACACGATCAGCGTCCATTGTGTCAGCTGCCCGGTCTGTGCTTTGATCCAGTGCCTGTAGCAAGCCGACACACCAGGCCTCCACTCACGGTGGTGAGCTTCCAGCGTTTTCTTAGGAAGGATCGGCTAGAAGGAACAGCTTGCACGTATCTCTGCTCCTTCGGGGAGACCATACATGACCTTTTCGTCTTCTTTCTAGAAGACTTCCTTGGTGGTCAAGCTGCCTTTCCTTTGCCTGAACCACTGAAAACCCACCTGCATCGCAACTGTTTCCACCCTGGAATGGAGCTGAACTTGAAACTTTCCTTTTACCATTGCTCCATTCCAACCTCCAGGATGCCTCGCACCCCCCCTCCCCAGCCCTCGGGACAGTCATGTGCCCAGACAGCAGCGATCCTACCCCGCGTGGGGACAGCCACAGGGATGCAGGCCTGATGTGTACACAGCGTCCCTTTCAGCCAGCTCCCCACGTGACATCAGCTCACCGTGGACGGTAACCTGGACAGTAAGCTCAAACTCTGTCAGAAGGAGGGACATCCAACAGCATCACACGTTCTCATGTTAACCTCTCTCTGATGCAGGGTTTATTTTGTCCACTTCCTACTGAGTTTGCTTAATTTCTCAACACAAAGCTACAAAGTTGTTATTATCTTTAACTTACTGTTAAGTTTTCTGAAACTACTGGGAAACGAGTAGAACTGACATGTCAAACTGAGCTCAAACCTGAGCTTACACCCTCCAGCCGCCTTCTCAGGCTCCTGTGCCCCCTGATAGGACCTTAAATTTCACCTGGTGGCCCGGCAGCAGGTCCCTTCATGCTCCTCATCAGAGTAGCAGATAGGGGTTCTGGTTCTGGATTAGAAATACCTAGGTTTTGGGCTGCAGATCACAGCGGCATGGCTTAGCGGCTGGACAAGTCAAAGTCACTGCACCTTTCTGGGCCTCCCCGCATCTCAGCAGGCTGATTCGGTGTTGCCTGAGATCCGTTCCCCTTCTAACATCCTGTGCATCCTTAAACATGCTGCTAAGAAAGTTCCGATTTGGGCCTGGCCATTTGCTATTCCTCAGCATGGACTTGACGAGGCAGCCCTCTCATGAGACACCTTTCCTGCCCAAGCTGCAGGATGGCGGGCCCAGCTCCCAGGGCGACAGTGAAGACCAGAGAATCATCCACCCCTGCTCTAGAGACCTCTTCTCCTTCCTCCCGGCTGTCACTTCCTTCACAGCTATGACCATCAGCTGATGGGTGTTGCTAAAAAAAAAAAAAGGAAGTGGTGGACTTCCGCTTCAAGCTTAGACAGCAGCTACAGATGCAGAAAAGGCAAAGAAACAGCATTAAAAACAGTAACATAGACGAATCCATAACCCCGCTGGGGAGAAAAAGAGGCAAATTACTAGTGGACTGGAAACCACCAGGATCTCTGAAGGACTCAAAGCAAGGTGGGCTCACAAGCGAAGAGAGGGACCACAGCCGAAGTGCAGACAGCAGGGGACGGCCGCGAGGGGGATGGCCGTGAGGAACGTGGTGCCTAGACAATTGAAAATCACAAAGCCTGGGTGGGATGGAGTGGGTCGGGGGGGTGGGGGAGGAGCAGAGCTGAGGGCAGGCAGGCGGCCAAGCCCTCTCCAACCCTCAGCTTCCGGCACCCTTAAGAGCGACAGAAGTCCCCCTGCAGGAAAGACATGCGTTTGGAGAGGCAGCGTATGGCCACATCTGTGCAGAACAGAGAGCGCCTGCACCCTACACACTGGTTACTGGCTCATCCTGCCCCACTCCTGTCTCACTCTCTCCCATCTCCTGGGGGACAGGTTACCAGAGGGCCATGCCTTGCACACAGCCTTAAAAGACCAGCTCTGAGGGCACCTCGGAAACCAGAGCAGCCTGCACCCTAAAAACACCAAGCCCATCAGGAAAGCTCACCCCACAAAGGAAAGGCATCAAATGAGCAGGTGCCAAGGGACACACAGGTCATGCGGCAGGAAGAGAATGTCCACACTGGGACCAGTAATAAAAACAAGCCTGATGTGTCACTTAACAAGTAAAGAACTAATTACTTCCCCTGCATCCGTGCTCGCCCACCTGTTTGCTGAAATGTAAAAGACTCAGTGGATGGACTGAATAACAAGATGGACAGGGCTGAAGATCTCCCTTGAGAAAAAGTTGAACCTGTCAGTTTCATGAAACTCAACGGAAAGGGTAAAAGAGAGGGAAAAGATGAAAGAGAAAGTGTGTTCTCTGAGCTTTGCTTATGTCAAAAAACCAGAAAGACCAATCTGAAAGGTCTATCAATCAACAATCATATTTCCCACTCTCAAGTGAAACACGACGGTTGCTGCTAGGAAGGGCTCCCCCAACACTGCTGATTAAATTTTAAAAGTTGCAGGATGATATGGATATTAAGAAGACACACACAGACATACACGCCACCACCATTACGTCTTCTAAAAATGCACACACCTATGCACGCGCATGAATGTGCAGGATGAAAACTTAGAACTGCCCTCCGTCAGTGCGGGCGGGCTGGGGTGAGGGCTGGTGCTCAAGGAAGGTTTCAGTGCCGTCTGTCTTCCCTGAATTCTTCGCCGGTGACTATGTACTTGTGCACTAACAATGCAATTTAACACTTTTCCAAAAGAAAAAAAAAGACAGAAATTTCTCCCATCTTGGAGGTCAGAGAAACTAACTTCAGAAGCAGGCCTTACTCAGCTGTGACCCGTTTGGGAGTGCTATGCTTAGCGGCCGTCCAAGGCCGTCCAAGGCAGGTTCCAGAGCCACCCGCCTGGGAGGGACTGTGACAGTGACATCAACTCTAACCGCGGGCCAGGGATGGGCACTGCACGCATGGTCGCGGTCGTGCATCACGATGAGACCCCCTGCAACCAACGTTCCATCTGCAGAGACTCAAGGGGTAGCTTGAAAACACAGCGGGATTGGAACCTAGCAGGTCCTAAGACCCCTACGCTCAACCACTGTTGATAAAAATATTCAGTGAATGTGACTTGGAGGCATGAGAGCAATCAAGTGATTCAAATGTTCTTAGCATTTAAGTTGAAAATAACCACAGTGTTCTGCCTCCAGCCAAGCAGAGCCCGAGGCTCTTGCAAAGGGGCAGCAGGAAGTTACCCAGTGTTTCCCAAAGCTGACCCCCAGAGCCCTGGTCCCCAAGATGCTCCAGGAGCATCCCATGGCCACAGCGGTGGGAGGGCGCAGTGACAAATGCCCTGTCTGTGACATCACCTGCACAGCTCTGAAGAAGCCCACGGCACTAATCCTGTTTATTCAACTTCATTCTGCCTAGCACCTTGCTTGCTTGAGCCAGGAAAGCTTCCTTGGGAATACCGTTTACAACTGCACGGTACCCACTTCAGAAATCAAAAGAATTGAGGCCAGCCATCCGATCAAAGCCCTGAGGTTCCCCGTTCCCAGGGAAACACGCAGTCCCTTCGATCAGATAATAAAACATCACGGTCAGAGCAGACACAGCGGTGACACTGAGCCGGATTTGAAACGGAGATGCTAACTGCCAAGCTGGAGCTAAAAATAACCTTTCACGAAGCAGGACTCAGAATGTGTCCTGATGGGAGAAGCTATAAAAGTTCTAAGCTGCAAAAAGTCATCAAATGTACAAACAATCAAATAACCACAGAAATAAAAAGTTTGGGGGAAATGTTTGCAACAATTATGATAATGGATTTACAAGGCACATGAATGTTGAGAAGAAGTATGTTAAGACCCCGGAAAGTAAATTAAAAAACTTGCAGAAAATGTATTTAGCCAATCAATTCCCTAAAACATGCTTCGGTTATTAATACGTATGTAGTGAGACTGAAAAGAAACTGTCAGACTGGCGCAGGGAGACAGAAGGTTCCAGAAAAAGAGAGGGAAACTGAAAGATTGCTTGGTATATTTGACTCAGGGGGAAACTGGAGCAAGGGGGAGTTTCAGCTGGGAGTCAGAGAGTTGGGGAGACCATCGCAAGGAGTACAAGACCTGAAAAAAAAAAACAAAAACGAAACAAGAGTTTGCCCCAGGAAAAGCGACACGGGGCATAAGGAAGGAAAGGGAACTATACTGTACACCGGCTTTCAAAGTAAACACGGTCACAATAAACACCAAATAGCGTCTTAACCCCAAATTATAGAATGATTATCCTGGGTAATGAGAGTCCAGGGCGGTGGCGCATTTGATTCTCTGAGTAGGAAGTCAGAAGGCACTGTCTGAAACTCGTATACTTAAAAAAAAAAAAAAAAAGCAAGTGAGCAGATTATCAGAAAATGACGTGGAAAATTCCAGAAGAAATAGTGAAAAAAGATGAAACGATTGCTTTTGGGGAGCAGTACTAGAGAAGGGGAAGGTGCTGTAATAAATTAAAAGAAAAGAAAAAGAAAAGTTACCTCTGTTCACACCAAAACATTTTTATGACAACTGAAGAGAAACGGATGCATTTAATCCATTGTCAGACTGACCAGGCCAGCATGAAGATTCATCAGTTGAGACAAACGGAACGGGAAAGCAGGTCACCTGTTGGACACTCACATGCTCTTCGCAGCCATGCAGGGCATAACTGAACAAAATCAATTTTTAAACTGCGGTTTTTCCTAAAATTTGGCCCTCGGCCCTCTTCCATCCTTCCACACGCCCCTCTTTGGCTGCACCCAGGCCTGAACCTCACTTACCCTGACCCCGGCCGCACACTCTCCTGGTCAGTCCTGCTGCCTGCTCAGCCTCTGCCCGGAGCAAAGATTTCACACTCAGCGCGCCAGTCTGGAAGCCCAGTATCCTCCCACATCCATGCTCTGCCCCAGGGCTCCAGCGTCAGAGGTGGGTACCCCCGGGACAGAGGATGCTGGTTACCAGACACTGTCCATCATACAAGTTTCAGTACATCCCCGTTGGTCACTGAGGTGCCACCAATATTCTAATCACCCTCATCTTTCTCCTCCATCATCAGCCTCTGGAAGCCACCAAAAATAAACACGGTTTCCCAGAGATAAAAGCATCAAGGGAGAGTCATTTTTGATTTTTTAAATCTACTGTAATAGAAATTTAGTATTTATTCTTCCTTGTAATGGAATCTTTGGCTGTGGCTAAATTGGACTATACTTAAGATTCCAATTCAACCACCTTTCAGAATTCATAGGGCAAAATTTACACAATTAACTCTTAAGGGAAAAAAAAATCCAATTGATGAAGTGGCCCAAGCTAACATTCTGCCAGACAAAACTCTAAGCTAATAAAAAACTTCCCTGCTAATAAAACAAAAATGAATGAACAAGCTTTTCCTTTAAAATCCTAATATGCCTAGTTTTTTAAATCTTCCCACAATTTCTCAGTTAAAAAAACAAAAAACCTCTTTTTTTCTGAGTTAAAAAAAAAAAAAAAACACCCAACTTGCTCATTTCCAAAGTAGAAGAGAAAGATAAGACATAATTAAGTCAGGCAATTTAATCCCAATCTCTCTTTAAGATTCTGCCTTCGGAGCTCAACTGCTTTAAAAGGAAAGCAACATGCAGTGTGTAGACCTTTTTTAAAAGAAAATTCTCACCCAAAAGCCTCAGCTGCTCATTTTCTCTCCACTCGTTTGCAGCTAAACAGGCCAGAAGTGGAAGACAGTGGTGGGGGTGGAGTGGTGGTGAGTGAGTTGGAAGAAAAATCTATACGGTCAAAGTTGAGAAAGCAAAAATTAGCTCAGATTATAAGAAGCACCCTGCCATTCCTAGGCACCGGTAACAGAAATAAAACCAGCCGCAAGGTGAACAGGAACCAGTTTCTTCCAAGGACACTGCGGCCGCGAAGGGTGTGATGACACCCCTTCTTCAAGAAGCTATTGTCATCTTTCTCTAGAATCAGACTGTCAGAAGCTTTGCCGTTTCACAATCCATCGTTAAGGACGAAACATCCTATTTCCACTTGGAGGAGCAGAATTTTGATTGTTATCACTGAAAATTCACTGAAGTCTGGCCATTTCAGACATAATGAAAAGAAGGGAACAATCCATCTAATTACTGGAACGTGTGAGTTGTTGAGCAACGGAAACGCAATTTCCTTTCGAAAGCCAACGGCAGCTCCCTGGAGTCGCATGCAGACTCAGTTCCTTAGCCCTAACTCCAAAAAGCTCTGAAAAACAAAGGTTTTTTTTTTTTTTCTTTTTTTGGTAAGTTTCATAGGGAACCTCGTTTAGGGACGACGCCTGTCCTAAACGGACACACCGCTGTTTGTAGAGTCTCATGTCACTCAGCGAGACTGTTCACGCTGTCGGTGCAGGAGTACAGCCGGGTGGGCTCTCGGGATCCGCCCAGGCTGTGTCGGACGCCGCGTAACATGTGGTGCCAGGAGGCAGGCACACCCTTCTAAACCCCGAGAGACGTCTTTCTCAGTGCTGAAACTTAGACGCTAGATTTGAATCCTAAATCCCGAAAAATCCTGAATTCCAAAACATGTCTGGGCACAAGAGTTTTGGGTAATGATCACGGATCAGCTGTGTGCTGCACACCTGATGCCCCACTACGTCTTTCGCTTAAGACCAGAGAAGCACGACCTGCGCTTACAATACCAAGTATAAACCTAAAGAAAGCCAAAGTGAGGTACTTCTGAAGTGCACATCTAGCGATAAAACGATCTTTCTGACGTTTCCATCTCTCAGGAGGGGTAAGCCCTAAAACGCACACCTCGCTTTTAGCCTTGTTTCGAACATTAAAACCATCCTGGTTATTAAGACTGTTTATAAAATCCTACATACTGAAGCACTCCAAATACAGAGAATAGACATCAGTTTCTATTGTACTGCAAAATTTCCCTAAACAGCAAAACAAAAGTATGATGTAGATAGAACAAAATAATTCATTAAAATAATTTCAATAGACAAGATTTCTCAATTAAAACACCAAATATTTTACACAAGTATTTAAACTTTTTAGCTCAGAGACAAACATACCCTTGCACTGTTTAGCTTTTGTTTTTTTCCAGCCAGGACAGGGTGCACATTAATGAATTTAATTGCATGTAACTAAAATGCTGCCCGTTCAATAGCAATGAATTTGTTCTTACTCAAACAGAACAAAACAAATACTAGAATCAATTCCGTGTCTTTCAGGAACTCTCCATCATCCTATGATTTTTTTTTTCCCCTTAACAGGAAGATTCAGATGTGGGCTATCCCCAAGTCTTTTAAGTAAACACTGAAATGCTTCCGGGGTTTAAGAAAAAAAGAGTAACTCCAGACAACAGCTTAACTTAGGTTCAACGGGAATCTTCGGTGAGTCAGGCAAACTCATTAAAATCATCTGCAACCCGGTTTCCAAAGCCACCAGGCGGGATTCCAGGGCCTCGTCCTCGCCAGTAAGCAGGAGCGGCTTGGGTTGGTGACAGGAACACATTGCACGGTGAAACAAGATTCTCTTCCCAAGAAACTGCACCGGAAACGGCCAAAAGACTGAAACTAACTTCTCCAATGGCTGCCTTCCTAGTTCTTAATATTCAAACAGACCAAAAATGAATCGCCATTTATAGTTATTTAGGTAGGCCTAAGGTTTTGAAGCCGTATTGCCAAAAACATTTTAATTCAAATTCACAATTTACTGCCTCAAACCTTCCTGGCGTCCAAATCATTCACTGGCTAATTAAGTTATCGCACCATGAAAATTATTTTTTTTAAAGAAAGCAATCATGCTACATTTTAATAGTGGCTCTGAAAGTTTCACTTTTTTTTTTTAGCGGAGGTACTGGAGTTTGAACACAGGACCTCGTGCACGCTAAGCACGCGCTCCACCACTATTACCCTCCCCGCAAAAGTTTCATGTTGTTATGCAACTGTTCCTTCTTTCTGTAGTACAAGATGGGCAAGTAAAACTTTTGCAGGCAGATGAGCATCTTTACACTGAGTCGCTTCAATAAATTAAGTCAAGTTTTTCGGCGGATTCTCTGAACGGCCAAACGAAAATGTGCTCTTTCCCAGCCCGGGGACCTGAGCTTCCTGAGCTGCGGATTCCAGCTCCCGTCTCCCAGGGCCCGCCCGCGCCCGCACTTTCTGCACTGGCTGCAGCCTCTGGAATTCACGGGGTCCCGGCGCAGCCCCCCGGGCCCGGACCCAGCCCCTGGCTCCCGGTACAGAAGCTAGACCCCGAGACACACTAACTCGGTTTAGGAGAAGAGCTGGCACAGCCCACCAGCTTTTATTAGAAACATTTTATCAAAAATTTCCTCCGATTTGCAAAGTCCGAAGGCCCCGACTGGACCCGCCCGGGGTGCCTGGGCGCACAGACGCGGGCGCAGGAGGAAGGGCTGCATCCTTCGTCCCTCGCCGCCGCCTCCCCTCCCTCGCCGCCCTCCTCGGTCCAAAGGCGGCCCCCGGGCCCCGGGTCCCCGCCGGCCGAGCCGGGCGAGCGCGCGGCCTCACCTACCTGTGCCAGGTGCGGCGAGGGCGGGGCGCGGGGCCCCGGAGGCCGGGCGCGCGCGGTGGCGGGCGCGGTGGCGGGCGCGGGGGCAGCTCGGGGCGCGGCGCCTGGCCGCCCGCTGCTGCTCCTCGCCGCTCCTGCCGCCCGGGTCGCCTCAGCCGCCCAGCGCGCGGCGCTTCCTCATTTTGGGCAACTTCCTTAGCGCGCCGGGCAGGCCCGCACTTCCTCCCGGGCGCCGCGCCCCGCCGCCCCGCCCCGCCGGCCGCGCGCCCCCGGGTCCCCCTGGGAGGGGAGGAGGGAGAGGCGCCGGGGGAGGGGGCGCGCGGAAGGCGGGGCACAGGGGCCTTCACATGCAAAGAAGCCGCACGGCCAACAACGGGACGCCCGCCACGCGGCCTGCCTGCCCTCTGCTCCTTCCAAGAGCCCGCAGCCGCCCAGAGGCGCGCCCGGTCAGTGCAGCTGCTTGGGAAGCCAACCTCATTCACTGCCGCGAGGATTCCCAGGCACCAACCCAAGATGCTCCCGCTGACGGGTGATCCGAAGGCCCATGGAACCCGCCAGGTGGCCTCTGCCTTAGGGGAGCGTCAGGCATCGCAGCGCACCGCGGGTTGAGCCCAGCCTGCCCACCACGGCTGTTTTCTTGGGCCTGTAATCATTACAAGGTTATTGGCAGTGAGTATAACTTGCTTCCTTCTACTCACAACCAGCTCTGACATCTGGAGGCGAAATAAATTACGCTTAATCCTCCCTCCTCTTTAAAATGGTTTAAAAATACCCATCTGTTTCCCCTCCCCCAACCCCTCCACCCCACCACACCCCCTTTTATTGTTAGCCCTCTTCAGAATTCCATAAAACCATTTCCAGACCCTCACATTCCTGGTAACACTGGCTGGTGGTGCCTTTTTCAAAAAGCTGTACCCTACCTGAAACTAACATTGTAAATCAACTGTACTTCAATAAAAGAATTTAAAAAAAAGAGCCAAAATACAGTCAATAAAATAAAACATATAGTGTGTTAGATTATAATTGCCTTGGAGGAAAAAAAAAGATGATAGAAAGTATTTCTGCTCGATTGGAATTCCCTCAGCCTTTTTCACTGGGACATTCTCTTCCTTTTCATTTCTACCACTAAATTTTTAGCCCAAGTGAAGGATTTTTATTTTGGTTGTATTTGTTAACTGATGGACTTAATGTTACTGCAAATAGCCAAGAAAGTAGCCATCGGTCTCTAAACAGAGGCTGCAGAACCTCCATACAGGTGGTAAGATTGTTGGAAATGGACAGAATTACAGTGATTCTTAGGGACGCTCACTGGAGATGAGGTCAAGGTTTGGATCCATCTCTAAGCCACCTTTTAGCACTGCTATACTCCTTCCCGGCATTGAATCCTCTTAAAAGGTAGTTAGACAAGATGGGAGGGGAGCAGAGGGACTGAAGAAATGGCTCCTCCGTATTCACAACCAACAGGAATCTGGGTTCATTGTGACAGGGTGTACAAAATCGGTGCCCGGCCTATGAACAAACACCCTACACGTGTCTCCCTGCACCTCCAGGTCACTGCCGGGCCAGACCAGTGGCACAGCGCTCAATATTGGAAGACAAGCTACAGAACTTAGTGGGGGAGTTTGCCACGGAGAACCTGTCCAGTCCGTGCATAGGCGGGCCATCAGCGGTCTTATAGACATGAGGGCTTTGAACCTCTCTTTTCAAGGGAATAAAAAAGAAAGATTCCATGTGCCATTCTGGAAAAGGCAAAACTATGGAGACAGTTAAAAGAGCAGTGGTTGCCAGCAGGATGGGGAATGGGGTGGTTAACGCACGGGGAACGGGGTGGTTAATGCACAGGGTGCAGAATGTTTTTAGGGCAGTGAAAATACTTTATACGTCATTGTAAGGCTGGACGGACGTCACCGTACCCTTGCCCAAACCCACAGAATGTGCGACACTGTTCACTTCACTAGCGTGGACCCTAAGCTGAACTGCGGACTTTGGTGACTGTGATGTGTCAACATATGCTCATCTTTGGTGGAAAAAAAATTACCACTCTGGAGACTGACGTTGATAACAGCTATGCGTGTGTGTGGAGAGGAGGGGGGAATCTGGCGTATGTGGGAAATTTCCTTACCTTTCTGTCAATTTTGTTGTAAACCTAAAACTGCTCCAAAAATAAAAGTCTTAAAATTAAAAAAGAAAAAAAAAAAGGGGGGAGAGAGAGAGAGAGAGAGAATTAGCTCTCAGTGTTAGGGCACACATTTTCGGCAAAACATTTGTTTCAGTTCTATATATATAAGTATATATTATATATGTGTCTGTGTTTGGATTGTGATGCAAAATGTGTTTTTTTAGGCCAAAAAAGTTTGCACACCACTGTGTTCAAGGTATCCTGGTGAATAAAAGCACAAATTAACCTCAAAAAAGTTAATTAGTATGCTTTTAATGATTTTTTTTTTAAATGTTAAAACCATCACACAAATACCTAGGGGAAAAAAATCTTCCTAAAAATCAATACATTTCTCCCAACCTTTCTGCCTCCCCCTCAGAGCCATTTCCCTCTGCTGCCTTTGCTTTCATTACAATCAGTCTCAGCCGTGATTAGACCCTGAGTTCTGGAAGACGTCCCAACAGAGCCCTGCCTGCAGATGGTCTCAGGGACTCCCGACGCCGTCACTTTTTAAACTCTCCGGTTCTCTGTAGACTCTTTAATTTTTTTATTTCTTTAAAAATAATAGATATTTTTATATATGCTTTGGCTGGGTTGATCCCACCATATGAAATCTTTCATGTATGCTCGTGTCGTCTGAGTGTTACCCCTGGCCCTTGCTCACGGTGCCTAACTTCCTTGTGGACTTGGTGGCGTTAGACTGTGCGTCGCTGATCATCCTTGAAAATTTATCTGTGGAGATGAGTTGAGGTCAAGGGAGAAGGTACTTTCTTTCAGAGAAAATTTGCCTTCCCTTCTGTCAGAAGCCTAGGGTGCAACGAGTGTTTGGGCAACTGAAGGTAAATTCTCAGCTTGTGTGTTTTTACATATGAATGTGACATGAATCGGGGCTGGAAATTTGGGCACAGTTTGGGCCAACTGCTGGTTACAGTTTCTCAGGGATTCATTTCATCTGTTTCTCTTTTATCTTGGAGTCTGTGTGTTCTGAATCCTACACTCCTCTCTCCCTTAGTTCACTCCATCGTTTGGGTGGAACACGGTCTTCGGGAGCTTCCTGAGAAGTGGAAGTAGGTCTTTTGATATAAAGACCTTTCCTACCCGAAAAATTTCCGTCCTCAAGGTTGATTGATGGTTCAGGTTGTAAAGAATTCTAGTTCAGAAATTACTCTTCTTCACAATTTTAAGCCATTAATCTCTGGTTTCCTTGCGTGAGATTCTTCATCTTCCATCTTTTATTCTGACTCTTTGTCTCGTTGGCATAGTTACTAGTCCCTTGTTTTGCCCACACCTTCTCTTTGCTCTGCTCCGCGGGGGGAGACAGCTCTTGGGTCCTTATGTCGGAGTCTCTTCCGCTCCCTTTTCTGGGTTGTAGTCTGAGGGTTATAATTCCCTTGCTGCTGGATTTACTGCAGCCCTTGAGCAAGGGGTGGGGCAGGGCGCTTAGCTGGAGCTGTGCCGCCCGGCTCCTCTCTCCCACGTGAGGCTGGCCTGCGTGCGCCAGGGTTCCCTCCTCAGCGGCAGAGGAGGAGGGGGACAGCTTACCCCATTCTTTTGGGAGCATCCTGAGCATTACCTCAGTCCCCCAGCTCTTCAGCCAGACTGCTGCCATTTCTCTTTTTGCCCTCGTGTCCAGAGCAGCCATGTTCACTACTCACAGTCAAACCTGGGAAAAACTAAGCATGAACAATTGCTCCCCTCTCCTCTCTCAAGATCTGAGTGAGAGTTGTCAGGATTTTGTAGACTCACAGGAAGGTGTGGTTTCTGGGAGATGGGGGCGTGCCTTCATGGGGATACTCTCAAACTTCTGTTTTTTTCACGTGAGCCAACCCTTTTCGAAGTTCATCTCATTAAGCACTTCTCCTTTTCTTGTTTGGTTCCTATTGGTCAATTTTACATTTGTTTCTCCCTTTTTCCCTTTTTTATTGAGGAGGGGTAGGAGGGAGCTGTGGTGGAAAAGGGGAGGGATGGTTCTTTTATTCTCAGATAGTGGGACCTTCCTTGGAACACCCTGAATATTTCACCACTTTTATCCAGGATTTAATGCCACACATGTTTTCATTATAGAATATAGATTGCATATTTAAAAATCTAGAATGCATGGTCCTCTTTTTGTCTATTTCACATTAAAAATACACAAGTTACACACGATGCTTTAGGTTGCAAGTAAAATAATGTTCAATTCCAGCTGTTGAAATAGTAAAATTAACAAGAAAAATTTTATCAGCATACAAAGGGAAAAAAATCCAGAATCAGGACTGTAACAGGTGTGCTTTCATACAAATTATTTTAAGACGAAAGTCACACAACGCAAAATTCGCCATTTTTATCACTTTATCAAAAAGCACATGAAAAAATGCTCAATATCACTAATTATCAGAGAAATGCAAATCAAAACTACAATGAGGTATCACCTCACACCAGTCAGAATGGCCGTCATTCAAAAATCCACAAATGACAAATGCTGGAGAGGCTGTGGAGAAAGGGGAACCCTCCTACGCTGCTGGTGGGAATGCAGTTTGGTGAAGCCACTGTGGAAAACAGTATGGAGATTCCTCAAAAGACTTGGAATAGACTTACCATGTGACCAAGGAATCCTGCTCCTGGGCATATATCCAGAAGGAACCCTACTTCAAGATGACACCTGCACCCCAATGTTCATAGCAGCACTATTTACAATAGCCAAGACATGGAAACAGTCCAAATGTCCATCAACAGAGGACTGGATAAAGAAGACGTGGTATATTTATACAATGGAATACTATTCAGCCATAAAAAACAACAACATAACGCCATTGGCAGCAACATGGATGTTCCTGGAGAATGTCCTTCTAAGTGAAGTAAGCCAGAAAGAGAAAGAAAAATACCATATGAGATCGCTCATATGTGGAATCTAAAAAACAAAAACAAACAAACAAACAAACAAAAACAAAGCATAAATACAGGACAGAAATAGACTCACAGACAGAGAATACAGACTTGTGGTTACCAGGTGGGTGGAGGGTGGGAAGGGATAGACTGGGATTTCAAAATTGTAGAATAGGTAAACAAGATTATACTGTATAGCACCGGGAAATATACACAAAATGTTATGATAATTCACAGAGAAAAAAATGTGACAATGAGTGTGTATATGTCCATGAATGACTGAAAAATTGTGCTGAACACTGAATTTGACACAACATTGTAAAGTGATTATAAACCAATAAAAATGTTAAAACAATGTAGGTGAACCTTTTTATACAAAGTAATAGCTCAGCCCTGTCTTATCTTTGAAGACAAGCTAATTTTGACAAATTGGCCAGAATTGCTGACAGAATGATGAGATGAATTGCTTTATCTCAGTGATTTCCACAACCTGGTCATAAGCATCTGTCTTCCCCTCGCCAGTTCAACCATGATTTAAATGTAACTTTTCACTTACAAATGATGGACTTCCTGCTTTTCTCTGTTGTTAGTGAAGTTTTGAGCAAAAAAAGAGCAGAATTACCTAAGGACCAAGGACAGCATTTGAACTGGACACAAGCATCTAAAACCAGTGGTAGGAACACTGATCAGGCGTCAGAGGATACGGGCTGTGGTCCCAACATTGTTCCTTTCCTGGCCACGTGACTCCGAGCAAGTCACGTCTCCCACGTGTACCTCTGTTTTCTTATTTTGCATGAAGTTCAAGTCAGCAAACAACTATTGTGTGTCGTTTATTGCCAGACATGATCCTAAGCATCGGAGATTACAAATGATGGAAAAATTTATGCTCAAAAATAGCTCCCACCTTTGCACATCTCAACGGATAAGTACGCACTTGCCTGGAAGGCTACGCTTTAAAAATATAATTACTTAATTGGAAAGTAGTTCAAGCTGTTATTTTTGCCTTAATGAAAACCTCTTCAATCAAATTGCTTTCCTTATAGCAAGATCTCATAATTATTTTTTTTATAAAAATGCAATACAGTTTCAACATCTTTTGGGATCTAACTTACATTTACACAACTTACCCATTTAAAATGTACAATTCAATGATTTTAGGTATATTCACAAAGTTGTGCAACCATCACCAAAGTCAATATTAGAATTCTTTTAACCGCAAAAAGAAACCTTCTACCCACTAGGACTCACTCTCCATTCTCCCCACCTCACACAATACCCACTCCCCACACACATACACCCTAGGGAAATGCTGCTTTTTTCTTCTTCTGTCTCTAGATTTGCCTATTCTGGACATCTCGTACAAATAGAATTATACACTATGTGCTTATTGTGACTGACTTCTTTTATTTATTATGGTTGCAAGGTTCATTCTTGTAGCATACTGTGTTCCTTTTTGTTGCCAAATAACATCCCTTGGCATGGAGATGCCTGTACTCTTTTGTTTGTTTTGTCATTGGACATTCTCTGGCTATTATGAATAGTCCTGCCATGAGTATCTGTATACAGGTCTTTGTGTGGATACGATGTTATGTCTTTTTCCTTGGCTATTTAAGTAGGAGTGGAATTGCCGGGTTATACGGTAACCCTATGCATAACATTTTGAGGACCCGCCAGACTGTCTTCCAAGGTGTCCTCACCGTTTTTAGATGTCCACCCGTGGTGTGGGAAGGTTCCAGTTTCTCCACATCCTTGTCATCTCATGTGACTGTCGTGTTGATCACAGCCATCCTAGTGTGTGTGAGGTGGTGTCGTATTGTGATTCAGATTTGCATTTCCTTTATGTTACGATTCTAAAAATCTTTTGATGTTCTTCATAGTCACCGGTATGTCTTCTTTGGAGAAGTGTCTCTTCAGATCCTTTGCCCACTTTTTAATTGACTCATATCTTTTTTATTACTGAGTTGTAAGGATTATTTACATATTTTGGATACAAGTCTTTTATTTGACATAAAATTTGCAAATATTTCCCCTGCTTTGAGGGTTGCATTTTCACTTTTCTGATGGTGTCGTATGCGGAACAAAGTTCTTTCATTTTGATGAAGTTCAGTTTCTCCAGTTTTTCTCTTTTTTTGCTTGTACTTTTGTGTTATATCTAAGAAACCATTGCCTAACCCAAGATCTTGAAGATTTACTCCTGTATTTTCTTCTAGGAGTTTTATAGTTTTAGCTCATACATTCATGTCTCAGATCCATTTTGAGTTAATTTTTGTATATAGCTTTGGGTGGAGGTCCAACTTCAGTTTTTTTCTTTTTTTTGCATGCACGTCTCCAGTCGTCCCAGCACAACAGTAGTTGCTGTTGAAACAACTTATCTGTCCACGATTAATTACCTGGACACCTTTGTTGAAGATCAATGTAAAGGTTTATTTCTGGACTCTCAATTCCATCTCATTGATCTATGTACCTTTCCTCACACAAGAACTGTGGAGTCTTGATTACTGTATTTTTGTAGTAAACTTGGAAATTGGGAAGGTTGCATCTTCTGGCTCTGTTCTTTCGCAAGGTTGTTTGGCGATCATGTTTCTTTTGCACTTTTATATGAATTTTAGGATCAACTTGTCAATTTATGCAAGAACCAAAGCTGGGGTTTTGATAAAGATTGTGTTGACTCTGTAGGTCAGTTTGGGAGCATTTCCATCTTAACAATATTAGATACACAACATTGTAAAATAACTATTACTCAATAAAAAAAGTTAAAAAATATTAAAAATTCTCATCCATAAACATATTCATTTTTAAGATCTTCTTTAGTTTTCTTCTTTTTTTAAAAATCATAGTCCCTTTACTTCTTTGAACATATTTATAACTCCTCTGAAGTCTTTTTCTGTTAGGTCCACCAGCTGGGCTCCTACAAAGGTGGTTTCTATTGCTTGATTTCTATTCCTGTGTATAGGTG
Organism: Vicugna pacos; assembly: GCF_048564905.1. NCBI lineage: Eukaryota > Metazoa > Chordata > Mammalia > Artiodactyla > Camelidae > Vicugna > Vicugna pacos. Next base: position 24,609,986 of record NC_133017.1, read on the forward strand.
TTGATTTCCTAGTTCTATTCATGTCTCATTTTCTTTTTTGGTTGAAAACTGGACATTTTTGTTAATATATGTAGCAGATTGGGAGACTGATTCCCTCTCCCCCAGGGGTTGTTGATGTTTGCCTGTTTGTTGGTGCACTTGTCTAGTGTCTCGGCTGGACTACTTTCCTGGCTGGAGGCAGCCTGTGATGTCACTCCGCAGAGAGCACAGTCTTGAGTCTGGGACAAGAATCTCACACCACTGGGAATCACTGTGGCCTTAGCGGGTCTCTCTTTGACTCTGTCTTTCCTTGATCTCCTTAATGAGCTTCTGGTTGGTTTGCTATCAGTGTCACATCAAGATTTTAGCCTCTTTGAATTGCTTACTGATTTCTCTGTTGTTTTCAGCAACACCCTGGGTATAAATTGCTCTACTGTCTGATACAATTAAAGTAGGTCCTCTTTGCAGAGACAGATGTTGCCAGTCTTTGAGTCTTGCTCCTACCCAGGAAGGCTTTCCTTAGCTGCCTCTCATCCTGGTTGTGCAAATCTTCCAGTTGCTTATTGCTACAAGTGTTATTAAATTTCCATTCTCCTTGTAATTGCTCACCTCCAGAACCCCCATTGTGTTTAAACACTCTTAGATGTGAACTTCCTTGTGTCCTATTCCCATTAACTATCACCAGTCCCTGTGGGACCTACTCATGCTTGATCTGGACAAATAATCTTTGTGGCTCTCCTTGGCATACATGCTAGAGATGGTAAATACCTATCTCAGACAGTAGAAAATTAAACTTACAAAATTGACAAGATGTAACAAATCACTGTTATTTTTCTTTTAGTTTAGTAGTACTCAAATGAATTTTGTTTCTTTAAGTCTATATGTGATCTTTGGGGGATGATGAGTGATTCATTGGGCAAATTAGGTTAAATATAGAGTAACTAACTTGATGAGCAATATAATAGTATTTTAGCAAAGTCTTCTAATGTAAAGCATCAAGTGTCTTGATGTGAAATCCTATTAAATTTTTATTACCCTGGGGTAATCTATTTTAAGTGTACCTAGAAAAATACACCTAGAAACAAAGAACAGAAACTGTATTTTCTGACTCAAAATATGTTTCAGTTCCATGAATGGGCATTTCCTGTTTGCCCACACATCTCTTCCATTGATCATATTTAAAAAACTTGACTGATTTGAATTGCCAGGTTTGATCTGGGGTTGAGGTTGTCACCTTGAAACTCAGTTAAGAATGAAAAATTATCATTCTCTTCATTCATACAGACAGCCAACATATACATGAAGACGTACAGATGGCCAGTAGGTATATGAAAAGATGCTCAGCATCACTAAGCATCAGGGAAATGCAAATCAAAACCACAATGAGATATCACCTCACACCTGTTGGAATGGTTATCATCAAAAGGACTAGAAATAACAAATGTTGGTGAGAGTATGGAGAAAAGGCAATCCTTGTGCACTGTTGGTGGGAATTGTTAATTGGTGCAGCCACTATGGAAAACAGTGAGGAGTTTCCTCAAAACATTGCAAATAGAACTACGATATTATCCAGGAATTCCACTTCTGGGTATTTGTCTGAAGAAAATGAAAATATGAACTCAAAAAGGTATCTGTAGTGTCATTTACAGTAGCCAAGATATGGAAACAGCCTAAGTGCCCATTGATGAATGAATGGATAAAGAAAATGTGGTATAAATACACAATGGGATATTATTCAACCTTAAAAAAATAAGAAAATTGTGCCATTTGTGACAACATTTATTGACCTCAAGGGCATTATGCTGAGTGAAACAAGTCAGACAAAGACAAACACCATACTTCACTTACATGTGGAATCTAATATATACAAGCTCCTGGGTACAGAGAACAGATTGGTGGTTGCCAAAGGTAGGAGGTAGGGGGTAGGAGAAATGACTGAACTGTTTTTGTCTTTTGTTTTTTAATTTAAATAAATATATTTATTTTCAAAATTAAAAAATGAAAGTTTTAAAATTTATGTATCTTTTATAGTTATCAATAAAGTTTGTTGTAAAATTGGATTGCCATATAGAAATCGAAGAAAGGCGTGATTGATTGAAGTTGTCTACACACTTTGACTTCTGAGTCATTGAGTCCTCCAGGTTCCTTCCTCTCCAAATGGGGGTTCTTTGATTTGAGTCAAAGACAAAATATATTGCGAGGAATGTCAGGGGATTACCAGAAGGGTGGGGTAAGTGAGGACAGAATTTAGAATAGAAGTGGTTCAAGAAAGAACCCTGGTTTTTCAAAGATAATATGTAACAGAAACTTTAATAAAGGGGTAAAAATATAAAATTCATCCCAAATTACAACCCTAGACACAGCTACTCAAACTTTTCTTGATGTGGTTTTAGTCATCCATCTGCATACACAGACATATCAATGTAAATGTGATTACATATGCTGTTTTGTCGCCTCATTGTAGGATTAGATGGCATGTTGTGGAAATGCTTTATGCTGTCTTCCTATTGGTTACACTGTGGCTCTGGCGTGTATGAACCATGAGTTATAACCAATCCCTGACTGATATACAATTAATTGTTCCCCAGGTTTTGCTATTATAAACAACCTTGCCACAAACACCCATGTTTATACATCTTTGATGCCTGATGGGCCTTTCTGGGGTAAATTCCTGGAAGCTGACTTAGGGGGTCAGAAGAGAGGCAGTGTTATCTTTGATGCTTGCTGTTGACTTGCACTCTGGGAAGATGTGGTTTTGATTTACACTTTCACCTTGTACAGGTGGTGCTCAGCACAGGGTCAGGTGGGGCTGAAGTCTAGCCCACACTCTGCCACCAGCATCTGCCCAGAGGAAGGGTGCTGATCCTTCACGGTACCCAGATGCCAGAGGAGCAAGCAAGGCTCTGGTGCCAGCCAGCACTCTGTGAGACTTCCGTATCAGAGGAGGTATATTTTAGAATGTTGCTGGGATCCTTGAGGATTTGGAAGGGACAGTGTCTTTGGTCACAATCCAAGGATGGGTAACTTGAAGCAGCAGGAAGCAGGGGACCTGTCAGTGTCCTACACTCTCACCACGTGATGGGAAGGGAACCCATGCCTGGAGCCCTTGGCCCCGGAGGGCAGCAACCTCAGCAACCTGGAAGGCCTGGTCTGGGGAGTCCCCAGATATGTCCTTCCTTCTGCATCCTCCTTCCTTGTCAAAGGCTGCACCAAGGGCTGGAAACATCTTGAGCAACCAGAGCATTAGAATAACTCATGGTTGGTGAGAAGCCAACAATGGCTCCAACAGGATTTCTGCTGTCCACCTGGTCTCAGTGTCCTTGTACATCCCAGGGGTCTCAGAGGAGAAAAGAACCCCATCCCCGGGTGTGTTGTCTGAGCAGGTCAGCAGGAGGAGAGGGCACGAAATGCAGGGGAGGGGACGTGGGGAAGGCAGCTGGCCACTGAGGTCAGGTAAGCAGGCATCGGGTGACCACCTTCAGATCCATGGCCACAACTGAGGTAGGAGGCTGCAGGCTGGTGGGACTGGGGGCCTGGGGAGCTCTCAGGATCCTCTGCACCCGAGAGGAAGACCCTTGACCAGTGGATTTGTGAGTCTCTGCACAAGCCTCCCACACCCACAGCCCTCCTCCCGGGGACCTGCAGAGGCTGCTGTCTGAGCAAGCCCTGATCACCTGAACATAAATACCTCTGTACATCTGAGTGTTTTGCCATCTCAGGGGAAGATTTTTATAGGGGTTTTTATTTCCTTCCCCCCACCCCCTTTGAGACACTTCTACAAAAAGTAAAAAGTAAAGATATTGTCAACAGCGACCAGGGATTGACAAACTCCTGCTGCCGGCCAAATGTGGCCGGTGGCCTCTTTGACGTGCCTTCCCGCATCAAGTACGCCTTTTACATTGGTAAAGGGCTAGTTAAAAATGCGTGCAAAAACTAAACCATGTTGACTGTGCTCCGGGGAGTCTATGTAGCCGGCAAAACCTAGCATTTTTATTATCTGACTTCCTGCCGAACAAGTGTGCTGACCTCTGATGCAGATAATCTAGATTATTCGATGAGCTTCGCAGGTAAGAGCGTTGTGGTCCTCCCATCTGGGCATGGGCTCCTTGCGGAAAGCCAGAGACAGGCCGCGTAGGGAAGCCTCGGGGGTAACACATTAAGGAAGGTTAAGAGACCGGAATGATGTATCCGGAAGTTAGGTTCCGCTTTGAAAAGCACCTTCAAGTCACTTGGGACCGAGTAGCTATTCTGAGCTGGCTTACGCTGAGCTGGGTTACCTCAGAGCCCACTGAGGCTGCCTCTGTTCAGAAGCCTGCCATCTCCTGCCTTCTTCCAGGTAACTTTTGCAGGGACCCGATGGTCCCCGCCCCCGCCCCGGAAGCCAGAGGTTATGTCTTGATTTATATTAAATCTTATATAAAATGTGAAATATTTGTTATAAGCTTTCCCACTCTTGCTCTTTCATATATACAATAATGACAGGAAGGAAATATAAAAATATCAAAGGAAAACGGGAAGTTCTGTTCTCCTTCATTGGAGGCATTACTACTATGCAAATTTTTTAAAAGAATGATTCTGTTCAAAAAATTATGGTGCCTGCTGATTTACATAAGAATATCAGGTTCAAATGTATTTTGCATCTTGTGCGGTGCTCACCTGAAGTTTTTTTTAACATATGTAAATGTTTTAATGGTCCTGAAATTTTTCATTTTATCCCATAGACGATAACGAGAAAGAAGTATTGATTTGCTTGACCTTCAGGAATCTTGAATAGAGCTCCTGATTTGAAGACATTATAGGATTAAAAATGTTTATTATTCAATACAGGAAACAACGGTTTTGACTCGGAGAAATATATTAATAAGTGGAAATCTGTTCTTTACTTTTTAATAAACCTTTAATTTTGGAATAATTTTAGATTTACAGAGAAGTAGCAAAAATGCTACAGAGTGTAGCCATGTAGCCTTCTCCCAGTTTCTCCAGTGTTAATATCTTATGTAACCACAGAGCAGTCGTCAAAACTGAACAATTACCACTGGCACAATACTGTTAACTAAACTGCAGATTTATTCTGCCTCCACTAGCTTTCCTACTAGTGCCTTTTCCTGTTTCAAGGTCCGGCTCAGGATCCAAGGCTGCATTCAGTGCCCTTTTGTTACCAAGTCCAAGCTCATTCTGCTCGCTGCACAACAGGCTGATACATCGGGAGACGGGGTGTTGGGGCAAGGAATAATGACTTTATTTGGAAAGCCGGCAGACCGAGAAGATGGGGGACAAATGTGCTAGAGAACCATCTGACCCAAGTCAGAATTCAGGCTCCTTTTATACCAAAAAGGGGATGGAGTGTGGTTGGTTGTGGCAAACTTCTTGGTGTCTGAATTCCTTGTTCTTGAAGTTGTCCACGTAGGTCAGGTCATGGTGCCCCTGTAAACCTCCAACAAGACAAATGTTCTTCTCTGTTCTACAACTTTTTATCTTTATGTGAATGGGAAAGTGTTACACCCTTACAGGCCAGAGCCCTGAGAACGGGCTCTCCCGTCTTTATCAGGCTCTAGGCAACAGGCTTTTGCAAAAGGTGCGGAGCCAGCAGGACTGAGCCCAGGAGACGGAGCCCAGGGTCAGAGCCAAAGGAGCAGGTCTAACACGGAGCCAGGCTTGCTCTCTCCTGCTACACTTTCAAGTTTAAACTTCACTGCTGACAATAAGGCAACCTCAGATTCACACTAAGGATTTTAACAAGAGCAAAACTTCTCCTTTAAAGCTTCCTTTCAGACCTGATTGTCTTTGATTCTACAACATAAAAACCAAGGAGAGAGAGAAGAAAAATCCCCTGCCTTTGTTTAAGTGCTTTTAAATAAGAAACATGTACGTCCTTGGGCAGATGTCCAGTCCATACCAACAGAAAGAAACCCTGAGTCATTTTTCTTAGAGACTCAAAACTCTCATAATTAGAAAGTTCTTCCTCAATTCCAAAGTAGACCCTTTCCGGGGCAATCTAACTCAGCAGAAGCAACAAAGAGTCTACCATTGTAATCATTAAAAATAGAATCAAAGTTGTTCGGTTTAACTTGTTCTGAGACCCGTGTTCCTGGCGGGGATTGTGGTGGCCATCAGAGGAGAGGCAAAGCCAGGAGCCACACGGGGACGGTTTCTGGGCTGTGGCGGGAGAGACAGGAGAGCATCCCAGGGCAGAGGGCTGGCTGTGCCAGGAAGCCCCGCTCTCACCTGGTGAGTGTGAACTGAGACCCGGAGGCTGGTGGCCCCACGACTCCGCTAAGCCCGTTGGCATAACTGGCAGCGTTCTCACTTCAGAGGAGTCCCAGGGCAGTGAGCAATTGCATGAGGGTTCGTTTAGTTGCAGAAGACCGGAAATTAAAGTCAGGAGCTAAGTGCCTGGAAACTTGCCCCAAAAAACCCCCCAAAACCTCTTAGAAAAAGCGGCAGTTACACCACAGGGAGCGCGCCAGCTTCCTCCTGCCAGCTGGGCCTCCACGTTGAGCATGCGCTTTTGTATTTAAAGTTGCTTCCCTTTTTCTTGGCTTGAAGAAACCACATGTTCTAATGATTCCAGAAAACATCATCTCTCAGTGACCTTGGGGAGCGAACGTTGAAGTCGCTCACGCTCCCTCAGGATGTTGGGTCTGCTTCCTGGAAGATGCCAGTGTGCTGTCAGGAGAGCAAAAGACAGACCCGACTGTCTCCAGATGGTTCTTCCCGGGGGGCCTGGGCTCAGCTGGAGACACTGCTTCCCTGGGGGAGCTCGGACAGCCCCACCCACCTCGAGCAGGCGTGGGCTGGGGGATTGGTGCCTGTTACTTGCACAGGAGGACTAGACCACCTCTGAGCTCCATCCAGCAGCAGGAACCCTGCATCTGCGCATGCATCCCCACGCTCTGGGAAAGCCTGCTCTGCTCCGGGTTCTGTCTGATGCATCCACAAAGGCAGGGGCGCCTCCAGCTGCTCTTTCCCTAGGGTCTGCATGAAGAATCAGAGCACAACTAGAATCTCTGTTTCAGTTTTGGAGAACCCAATTTTCAGAAAGTTCTTTCTCATATTGATCAATGCTTCCGCTTCCTAAGATCTCTCTCCCTCGGTGTGAAGGCTGCCTTCTGGAGTGAAGACTTGGGAGAGTTTGAGAAGGAGCAGTCTTAATTCTTCTCTGAGAGCTTGGAGAAATTCACCCGTGAAGGCTCCCGATCCTGGCCTTTTCTTTATTGGGAGGTTTTTGATTAATGATTCAATCTCTTTACTCGTTAGTGGTCTGTTCAGATTTCCTATTTCTTCGTGGTTCAATTTTGGTAAGGTGTGTGTTTCTAGGAATCTATCCTTTTCTTCTTGGTTATCTCACTTATAATTCCTGTCATTTCTGTGCCATCAGCTGTAATTTCATATTTTATTTATTTGACTCTTCTGTCTTTTTTCTTTGTCTAGCTAAAGGTTTGTCAAAATTGCTGATTAAAAAAAAAACCCTAGCTCTTAGTATGGTTGATTTTTTCTAGTCTCCACTTTATTTGTTTCCATTCTTATTTTTATCATCTTCTCCCTTCTAACTCTGGGCTTCTTTGTTCTTTTTCTAGAGCCAGTCAGGGTACCCCATGCCTGCAGACCCAGCGACTGGACAAGTGGTAGGCATATGTCACTCAGTTAGGGCCCGCTTGGGTGCTTCCTTGAGATTTTGTGACCGAGTCCAAACTCGTTCTGCTCGCCGCACGACAGGCCAATAAATCGGGAGACGAGGTGTTGGGGCAAGGAACAGCGACTTTATTCGGAAAGCCGGCAGACCCAGAGGATGGCAGACTGATGTCTTGGAGAACCAACCTACTTCAGTCAGAACACAGGCTCCTTTAATACCCAAAAAACAGGGGAGGGGTGTGGTTGGCTGGTGCAAACTTCTTGCTGCAGGAATCCTTTGTTCCTGGGCCAGGTCATGGTGCTCCCGTAAAACCTCCAACCAACCAAAGGCTACCCTCTATTCTGCAACTTGTTATCTTTATGTGAGTGCAGAGTGTTAATATCCTTAAGGGTCAGAGTCTTGAGAACAGGCTCTCCTGTTTACCAGACAGGCTGAAGGCAGCATTCCTTTACAAAAGGTGCAGAGCCAGCAAGAATAAACCCAGAAAAAGGGCCCAGTGGTTAAAACCAAAGCAACAGATCCAATATTGAGTCAGATCTGTTCTCCTCTGTTACAACTCGACACAGGGATCACGGGTTAGGGTGCGTCTCTCTTTGGCTGGACTGTGCGCTGTAAGAATGTGGTCCTGGGTTTGCTCCTAGGTATTTTATTACTTTGGGTGCTATTTTAAAGGGGATTGTTTCTTTACTTTCTCTTCCTGTTGATTCATCGTTAGTGTAAAGAAATGCAACTGATTTTTGTACGTTAACCTTGTAACCTGCTGCCTTGCTGAACTGTTTGATTAGTTCAAGCAGCTTTTGTGAGGACCTTTCAGGGTTTTCTCTATATGGTATCATGTCATCTGCATATAGTGACACTTCTACCTCTTCCTTTCCAATTTGGATCCCTTTGATTTCTCTCTCTTGCCTGATTGCTGTGGCCAGGACTTCCAGGACTATGTTGAACAGGAGTGGTGAGAGTGGGCAGCCTCGTCTTGCCCCAGATTTTAGTGGGAAGCTTTGGAGTTCTTCATCGTTGAGTATGAACACATGTATGTTCACGTATAACTGAAAAACTGCGCTCTACGCTGGAAATGGACACAACATTGTACACTGACTATAACTGAATTAAAAAAAAAAAAGAAGAATGTGGTCCTGGGGCTTCCGGAGCCATCATTTCTTGGCTCACTGAGGAAGCCTGCCCGAAGTAGGAGGGAATAAGGCCAACAAATAAAGAGAAAGAGAGAATGATGTAGCCGGGAAAATGGAGCCAGAAGGAGAGAAAGAAGCATTCGCACAGCACTTAACCTGCAGGTCTCTGAGCCGGCTCAAATCCCGTCTCCGCGTGGTGCTCCAGTGCGGAAGGCAGCGACCTTTGCTCTCCTCTCACTTTCTCACTTCTTTCCTTCTCCCTTGGTGTCTCTCCTTTCTGTCTTAAGCCCTTTTGAGTTAGGTTTAGGCCTCTAGCAATTGAAAGTAGCCCAAAATATATCACAAAATTTTGCTGTTGTGAAATCTGAAAGGGATCACTTGTATAAGATCCCCGATATCAGTGAATATTAGTTTGTTATTTTTATACCTCCCTAGTTCCAGTTCCCTTTTTGTTGTCACGACAGCAACTTTTACATGGTCTTTTAGTCAAAATAGGGCACTTCTCTCTTTTCAACGCACTCAGAACACTTTCCATAGCCCTTTGCTTATAAACTTATAAGACAAATTTAAAATAAATTATAAATGATAAATTTTAGCACTTTGCTAAAATCTTTTCATGTATTGCTTAATTTTTCCTTCAGTATAGCCTGTGAAGTAGGGACTACTAATATTTCCATTTTATAGCTGTCGGCGCTGAGGAAGAGAAGGTGAAAAAATGTGCCCAAGGTCACACAGGCAGGAAGTTTTAGAACCAGTAGATGAACCCAGATCTCAGTGCTCCTGGAACCCTGTGCCCAACTTTGTCTTTAAAGTTCCAGGGACCAGAGAGTGTGTCCATATCAACCCAGAGAACAGTTTTCAGGAGTAAGCACACAGTTGTTTCAAAACCTCTGTAATGCATTTTCACAATTCAAAACACGAACTAACCGTTTTGTATTAGTCCACCAAAGAAAAAGGGTGTTACTTTAATCCCAGCAAAATGAGAAAAGACAAGAGTCTCCAGTGGTGACACCTTGAGTCCTCCATGTGACCACGCATGCGGCTGCCACTCTCACCTTGGGAAAGACACGCTGGTCCAGAGCTCACTAGGCACCAGTGATTATGACCTTCCATAATCTGGGTGCGGGACTAGGCATGGTCTTACACAACTTAGTTTATGTAGTTTACACCTTTTACATGAAAGTAAAATGGCATCGATTTTGTAACTTTTATATCCCTTATTAAGACTACATATGTGTACTTCTGAAATTTATAGATTTCCTTTGTGTCTTGAGATCTTAGTAAATTCATTGTGTGTTATAATAGTTCCTTCATAAATTCCTGAGGATTTTTGATGTTAACATTTGTGTCATGTGCAAACGGAGGCAGTTTTCTTTCTCATCTTTATTTTTTCTTAATTTATTTTATTTTGTTTTTCTTGCCTTATTGCGATGCTTAAGACCACGTATACAGTGGTGGTTAGAACTGATGAGAGTGAACATTCCTGACTCCTTCCCAAATTAGGGCAGATACAGTCACTGGGTCATGATAAAGGATGATGCTAGTTATGTTTTTCATAGATGTTCTTGATTGAGAAAGTTTCCTTTCAAGTGCAACTCCTCTAAAAGGTCCTGGGTTCTGTTTTGAATTGAAATGTTTGTAAAATGCCAATAAAGTCAAAAGTATTATTTCACAAGCATTGCTTACTACATACTATACTCTAAGTATTACCTGATTTAATTCTGAAATAAGGTTAGGGTGCTATTGTCTCCATTTTCTAGCAGAGGAAACTGAGGCACAGTTTGGTATAGAACTTACCCAGGGCTAGACAGCTGGGAAGTGGTAGAATCCTACAGTCTTTTTCTCGAGATCACAGGCCAGCTGCTCTTCTATCTTCATTCATGGAGTGACTCCTTTCTCCCTCCACGCGCCCATCTGAAAGTAGCAGATGCTAGAGAGCAATGCCTTTTGGGGGGGGGAGTGGGAAGCTGATGGCTGCATAGTGTGTTAGTAGCAGCACATCTGTACAGCATGGTGATAACTTCTTGCACTGCGAAAACGTAAGTCAACCTAAAACACATGCTTATATAGATATAATTCCTCTTTGAGTTCTTCAGAATACTCAAGAAAACAAATGAAGAGAGACATTGATTTCATCCTTCAAAAGAAGTTTAAATCTCATTTTTATGTGGTGGCTGTCTCCACAGCCTTCCTTAAAATATATACTTTTTCCTTGCCTCAAAGGTTGAAAAAGCAGTAGTCTTCATGACCAAAGCAGTATCTTTTTATTTTTTATTTAGCTAAGTAAACATATTTCAGGGTTATACATTCTTTCCTCTTTTCCAGTATTAGACTAAATATTTTCTACACAGAGACGAAGTCAGCCTGCATGTTTTATGTGCATCAGTGTGTGTATGTAAACTCACACACACACAGTTCACATGTGTATTTTGTTTAGGTGTGAAATAATAAAGGTGGCTACATAATGTATATAATAAGTCCCCATTACTCAGTGCCCAGTCTATGTAGGCAACCAGGAGCTTGCAAGTTAGTGTCTCTAATTTCTCACAAAAATTTTCAAGATAAGTATTATGATCATTTCCGTGATCTGATGAGATCTTGGGTGCAGGACGTGTTGAACACTCTACTGAGAGTGACCCAGCGGGGATTATTTCTGGAATTCCAGTCCTAACCCATTAGCAGCGGTGATTAGGTCCATCCTTGTGTACTGATCCTGGGGTGCCGAGGGTTCGATGTGTGCTGGTGGCTGTGCTTATGGGGCCCACTGAAAGGGTAACCGTGGTGCTGAGACAGGGCACGGATGGCCCTTGTTAGCACATATGTTATTTTGGTGACATGATGTTTTAGGGCAACGTGAACCTGCACCTGCTCAGACTTGTTCATTGGAGGGACTGTTCGCTATGTGGGATCTTATGGAAATGCCCTGGTGAGGTTTTCAGTCACTTCCTGGGGGTGTGACAAGCCGCAGAAAAGGGGAACCAGCCCACTTACCAGGTGTCCGAGGGTCTCGCAGAGCCCAACTGGAGCGTCATTTTCACAGCTTGTTCTTTTCTTCGGTGTGAATGCCGAGAAGACCTACTTGGCAAATGGTGTGAGTAAACACTTGCAAATGAATAAATATAAAACGAATGAATGAACTTCCCTATTTTTCAGTAAGGTCAGCAGATGATGATCCCTGATCTTGGGCCTTGATGCCCCGACCCAGTTGCTCGTGGCATAAGGAATGCTCTCCCCAGTTTGACAGCGGTGCCAGCTCCACCTTGCCCTCTGCAGAACAAAGCCTGTCATGCCTACCTGTGAGCTGCTCTGCTCGGGGAAAAGGCAACGTCTCAACATTTCCTTAAACCGGCAAGGGTGTCCGCTGAGGCAGCACCTAAGTGTGGGGGTGGGGGGAGGGGGAGAGCAAGGGAGCTCACTGGAGCCCAGGACCCTTGGGGGAGGCTCTGGCCTGGGAGTCCCCCCTCCTCCATCCCTAAGCAGATAAAACCTTGGCGCGTTCAGTCAGGACCTCGAAGTTTCTACATCTTAAAGGAGGAGGTTGATGATAGTCTACTTTCATTGAAATACTAAACGCCTTTCTGCTAATGAATGACTTTGCATACATTTTCTTCTTTAATTTTTGGCTATCCTTATGAATTATCCCATTTCACAGATGAGAAAATCGAGGCTTAGAGGGGTTGACTGTTTGCCCAAGATGGCACAGCTGGGATCCTCGGAGCTGGAATCCAGCTGTCCGCGAAACACTTGCAGTCCCTTGATCTCTACATGCACCACTGACCTCCTGTTTGCCTCTGAAGGGTGGGAGGCTCTGGAAGCGTAGGAGCTTCCCCTTGCTTTCCATGAGAAGCACCTGTGTAATCTTCATGAACTTTATTAAAGATGAAGAACGTTTTTCCTGACAATTTCCCTGCCTGACTCGGCCTCTGTCGTCCAGCAGAGGGCAGTGTAGTCTCAGGCCAGCGCCCCTTCCTTCCCCCGGGGTGGAGCCGCGAAAACCCAACGGCTTGTAGCAGTCTCAGCTGGAAAGGGCTGAACGTACCTGGAGAGGATGCTGAACAGTGCATAGCAACGGATTCAGATGAAATCCAGCCTCATTAGGAAGCACAATTTGAAGATTGTTCCTTGGAAGGCATTTGAAAAACAACAAAAAAAAAATTAGAATTCTCGTTTTAGTCTGCGAATGAAAAAAAGGGATAAAGGTTTGTACCTTCCCTCACCTCTGTTTATAGAAGTTACTAACATGCCTGCAATGGAAGCCGTGTCACCATTGCTGAGCTGTCCAGCATTAGATATGGTCAAATGTCTAGAAAATGACCAATTTAAAGAATCTGCATAAGTCACAGGATGTTTTAAAAAACGTATTTTTTTTCTAGATTATTTCCTTTTATATCTATAAGTTACTAGGATTCAGAACTGAATGGCAGATTATTGTAACAAACTGGCAGGGGTTCTCTAGATAACAAAGCTGCTCCGTACGTGACGTCTGTGGCCGCATCATCGGCCTCACCCCTTCCCCTGGTTCTCCGGACACCTGCCCGTGGCAGAATGGAGGCCTCGTTCAATGCCTCCATGGTTCCTGCTGCCTTCTATTGAATGAATTATTCGCCACAAATAAAGATGTTAAACCCTTTAAGCACCTGCTATTTCAGAGCACTTACAAACAATAGGCAATTCAGAAAAGATGATAGAACAACAACAAGAAATGTTTGAGCAGCTACCGTGGCCGGGAGCTCTGTAAGTGCTGTGTCTACGTGAACGTTTTAAACCCTCACCACAACTCTACCAGGGAAGCAGTGTTGTCACCTTCATGTTACGGAGGGGGACAGCGAGGCACAGCGACACCACGTGACTCGCTCAGGACCACAGAGCTGGCAGGTGGCAGAGCGGGGCTTCAGGCCCCGACAGTTCTGACGACTGCTTTTCTGCCTGCGGGGTGGGGGCGGGGTTGAACAGGGCGCGTTATTTATACTAATGGTTAATCCATCGGTTCTCTGTCCCTCTGATAACACTGGCTGATTGTTTACTCCTTGCCAGGCATGATTACAAGTGCCCTGCTTGCAGTAATTGTGACGAGTGAGTGGTGCCCCTTGGACTCCAAGCGCCGGTCACCTTGTGTCAGATCCCGAGCCTGGAACTTCTTCTCTGCTACTGCTTGTCTCACCGTTTCCAACGACAGGAACACAGCAAAAGGCAGAAGAGATCCTGAGTTCCTCTTTTTCTTATTCACGCTTGACCCCTTTCCAGTAACACCCTTGCCGATGTCTGTTGCATAGTCCTTTTTCCACAAAAACATCCGTGCCTTATAGGTTTTAAAAAAGCAAATTATTGCATACAAATAGACCTTTTTCTAAGTACAGCCTCAGGGGATCTTCCCTGAGCTGGTGCTGTAACGTGCCCCCAGAGTACCCGGCGTGAAGGTGTCAGGGCAGTGATGCACACAGCTGCCATCTGCAAGGTTCGTGCCCTTGGTTTCTGGAAAGTGTTCCAGGCCGGCAGAGATGCACGTCCAGAATGTCTGGTTGAGTGCAGTTGGCTGAGCACATATGCTTAACTTCCCCATCACTGAGACCCCACCAACCAGGATTCGAAGAAAGGGAACAACATATTATAGCGGAGGCCACGGGGTGAGCATGGCCAGCAGACTGGAGCTTCTTCACCTGCTGGGAGCTGTAACCTTGCTGCGTGAGAGCCAAACAAAAGGGTTTCAAATAGCAGGAACCCCCAAAGGTGCGTTCTCTCTCTGCTTTATTCCAGCAAAAGGAAAGTGAAAACCAGCAAACTGGTGGGGGAATGGATACCGTGACACAAGAAAGAATATTTTTAAATCTGGTTATTGCCATAGTTCTAAGGGCCCTGTTTCTTCAGTTCATTTTGTCCCTTTAGACTTCACGCACTGACTGCACATTCTTTATGATGACATTTTAGCTCACTTTTTAACCTGCTACCGACTTGTCCTCCGCTCCTTCTCATCTTTGACATGAGTTATTTCGATTTCTCTGTTGGTCTTCTAGCATCTTTAAATAGCCTTCAGCCTTGATTTCTTGTTCGGTCCATTTAGATCTGTCTCCAGACGGTCTTCGCACTCTCTCCATTACGCTCACTATTTCCTCTCAAATCTCTCCAACTACATCTTTGCTTTTACTTTCTCAAGCCTCACAGCCCCTGCATTTTGTTTTAGTACCGGAAGCAGACGGAATGATGGTCCCCAACAATGTCCACATCAATTCTCAGAAACTGTGACTACGTTACCTTATGTGACAAAGGGATTTTGCAGGTGGGACTAAGCTGAGGAAATCTTAAACTGGATTATCCTGATGGGCTCAATGCCAGCACAAGTGTCCTTACAAGGGAAGGAAGGAGACAGGAGAGTCAGAGTACAGAAGACGTGGCGATGGTGAGGAGTGACGCAAGACCATGAGCCAAGGAGCGAGACGGTCCTGAGAAGCCAGAAAGGCAAGGAAACAAATTCTCCCCTAGAAGCTCCAGAAGAATCGTTATCCTGCCAACACCCTGACTTCAGCCCAGGGAGACCGGTGCCAGACTTCTGACCTCCAGAACTGCAAGAGGATACATTTTGTATTGTTTTAAGCCATTACGGTTTTTGATAGCTTATCACAGCAACCACAAGGAATTCACACAGCAGCATGACTGTGTCCTCAGGTGCTCGGTCTAGAGGTGATACACTGTTATGTCTGGGGTGGTTCATGTATGTTCTTCCATTTAATCCTTTAAACCACCATCACTCTCATTTTATGGAGGAAGAACTGAAGTTCAAGGTTCCAGAACCTTAGTGAAAATCTCACAAGGGAAGAGTGGGCCCGGGGCTTACACATGGCTCGGTTGGAGGCCAACCCCTGATGACCCACATCCCTCTGGCTCCTTGCATGGGAGAGGTTAAACAGCACCGTAAGTGCTTACAGTCCACAGGGAAGGAGTACTGTTTCTCAGTTCTCTGTTACATTGTCCCTTTCTGATGGCCCCCGATCTGGCCTCTTTGTGCTTTCATTTTGAAGTAATGGGAGAAACTGTCACATGCTAAGGAAAGGGGGAATTATTCTGACTTACACGTGATTTGGCTTGAACTGTATGCCAATGAAAACAGCCTGTCTTATGGCCAAACATCCATGGTACATCTGCTTTAACCACACAGAAAAGAATGCTGTTCACCACTGAGTTCTACAAACGGTTACGCTGCGACCCACTGCAACCACCCACCGACAGTGTGCTCGGAGGACAATTCAGGAGAAGAGGAAACAGAGCAGGATGAGGCAGTCTGTGCTTTGAGTAAATGGCCCTGAGATAGTTTGCACACTTAGGGAAACATTTCAGTGACCCCGGATTCTTGCATCTTCCCATACATAGAAAGGCACCAAGTCACGAACCTGAGCTCTCTGCTTCTTTGTGATTAGCAGCAATCTTTTAGCAAGATGTATGCTTCACTCCCCATGTCTCCTAGCCACAGAAGATCATATAAATACTGGCTGCTCCCTTAGCTCGTTAAAGCAGTTCCCTCAGAGCTACTGGGAGGCTGCTTTCTGGGCTGCAATCCTCAGTTTGGGAAAAGTAAAACTTTCTTCTATTCTTACTATAAATTGTTTATTGATTATTTGCTTCAACAAAAGCATATACGAGCTGGTGAAATAATGAGTGGCCTCAGACTCCCCAACTTCACGTAAGGATAAACTGAGGATGGGGTCTGGGGAGATGAGACCCGGCCCTCGCCCTAAGAAGGGACCTATGCCCCGGCCCCACCATGCTGGGGCTTCTCCGAGCATGTTTCACGTACCCCCTCAACCCAGCTGACAGGGTGGGGAGGCAGCAAGCTTTGATGGACGGTCCTTCGTACCCTCCCTGGACAGGAGACCAGGCTGGGAGCGCGGGGCCATCACCTCGAGTGGGGGGTCTGCAAGTCGGAGAGGAGATGGCTGCAGGCTTCTTCCTCACTTTTTGTATCTCATCTTTTTTTCTCCTTTCCATTTCTTCTTCCTTTGTTCTGACTCAGCATTGCTTTTATACCTTCGTAATCCTTCTCTCAGAAATTAAATCTCTCTGCATATTTCTGAATATTCTGAAATACCCCTCTTGAATCTCCTTCCTTCACTGATGTCTCCTCCCTCTGGCTCATCCAGTGAGATGACTGAGTAGAACACACACTTAAGAAGAAGCCCCGCGAACCTCCAGACCTTCCGCCTGATCACTCTTTACTCAGCTCATGCTCATTTACAAGTCGCTCGTAATTAGTCCAATAAATTTTAAAAACTTAGCGCTTCTAATGATGCCCATAGCCTCCAACTTCTTTCCTAATATTTTTTCACATTTTTCCTTCTAACTGAGGTAAGAGCTCATCGCTGTCAATTACATTTTTGTGTTCAAAAATTTTGGAAAAAAAGGTTTCTTGATTTCTCTGACAAGGTGCATTTCTTGTAGGAAGCAATTTCTCATTTTTCCCCCCAGAAATCGGATGAGTTCCTATATTCACTGGATGTGTAAAATGACCCATTCAGACTGAGAATACAGTTATGCTCATAGCTCCATTTATATTTGCAGAACAATTCTGTGTTATTATGGTCATAACAAGGCTTCTATTCTTCACTATGCAAAAGTTTTCCAGTTCAGCTGAGTAAGTACTTCCTATCTGCCTTCTGCTATAATTTGAATAACAAAGATGCACAATGGATAGGAGCGGTCTGCCGTGGTTGTTCGGCTGAAGACTTCTTACAAAGAAGTGTTTAGAATAAAGCGGTAACTCCTCCCTAAATGGATTAGCAGCTGTCACAGACGAAGTGGGTCCTGCAGTGGCCTGGGATCCCTCGAAGCAGAATTCAGTTTTGGAATCTGGCACGAAGATAAAATTCGTTAACTTGGAATTTCAGTGCTAAAACTGTTTTGTGGGGGGGTATAACTTAGCATGCGTAGGGTCCTGGGTTCAATCCCCAGGACCTCCTCTAAAAAAAAATAAATAAGTAGGCCTAATTACCCACCCCCTCCGAAATAAATTTAAAAATAAAAAGATGGGGCATGCTCCATGCTAAAGTTTTTTTTTTTCCTTTCTTCAAGGCTTAGTAAAAAAAAAACAAATCTCCAACCACCCCAACATAAACATGGATGCACGTGCTTGAAGACCAGAGCTATGCTGACTGGTGAAAAATGGCCACTTCATTTCCAAATTTAGACAAACGGGCCCATTTTTCGTGTAAATGATCCGCGGGCTCCTTCTCTGCAGGCAGAGGTGAGAGGTGCCTTGGGGCACGCTGTTCTGCACAGAGGCCCTCTGTGACCCCTTCATTCTGCAGAGATAAGGTGTGTGTGTTCTCTGCTGCAGCAGAGTTAGTGGCCTTAAAACGCACAGATTTGTTGTCTTACAGTTGTGTAAGTCAGTCTTGACGTGAGACTCACAAGGCTAAAATCCACATGTCAGCAGAGCCCCGTCCCTTTCTGGAGTCTCTCTGGGGAACAACCCACTCCCCTGCTTTCTGCAGCTTCTGCAGGCTGCTTGCATCTCTTGGCGCCTGGTCTCTTCCTCCTACTTTAAACCCAGACACGGTGGGATAAACCTTTTCCGCGGCAGGTCACACGCGCCCTCCTGTCTCTCTCTTCCGCTTTGAAGGATGCTTGTGATTACATTGGTGCCACGTAGCTATTCCGGTGCAATCTCTCCATTTTAAGGTCAGCCAATTATCAAGTTTAATTATCCTCAGCTACAGACACGTACCCGGGAGTGGGGTTGCTGGATCCTATGGTAACTCTATTTTTATTTTTCCAATGAACCTGTGCACTGTTTTCCACAGCGGCTGCACCAGTTCGCATTCCCACTGACACTGTAGGAGGATTCCCTTTTCTCTGCCTTCTCTCCAGGGTTTATTAACTGTAGACTTTATGACTGGTGTGAGTTGATACCTCATTGTGGTTTTGATTTCCGTTTCTCTAATAATCTGTAATGTTGAGCATCTTCTTGGTCATTGGTGCGTCTCCTGGAGAAGGGTTTATTTAGGTCTTCTGCCCACCTTTTGATTGGGCTGTTTGTTTTTTTGATATTAAGTCGTATGAGCTATTTGTGTATTTTGGCTAATAACCCTCTACTGATTTCATCATTTGCAAGTATTTTCTCCCATTCTGTGATTTGTCTTTTCATTTTGCCAATGGCTTTCTCTGCTGTGCAAAAGGTTTTAAGTTTGATTAGGCCCTGCTTGTTTATTTCTGCTTTTATTTCTTTTGCCTTGGTAGACTGATCTAAGAAAACGTTGCTACCATTTGTTTCAGAGAATTCTCTGTCATGTTCTCTTCTAGGAGTTTTATGCTGCCATGTATTATATTTAGGTCTTGAAACCATTTTCAGTTTATTTAAAATTTATGGTGTGAAGGAGTTTTCTCATTTTATTGATTTATAGCTTTTCCAGCACCACTTGTGGAAGAAACTGCATAGTCTTGCTTCCTTTGTCACAGATGAATTGACTAGGTGTACATTGGCTTATTTATGAATTTACTGCTCTGTTCTATTGATCTGTACGTCTAATTTTGTGCCAAGACCATGATGTTTTGATTACTGTAGCTTTGTAGTATAGTTTTAAGCTTGGACGGGTTATGCCTCCAGCATTATTTGTTCTTTTCCCTCAGAATTGCTTTGGCAATTCTGGGCCTTTTTATATTCCCATAAAAATTTTAGGAACATTTTTTTCTAGTTCTGTGGAAAAGTGTCATGGAGATTTTGATAACGATTGCATTAAATCTGTAGATTGCTTTAGGTAGTATGACCACTTTAACAATATTAATTTTTTCCCTTCCGAGAGCATGAGATATCTTTTCTTTCCTTCCTTCCTTCCTTCCTTCCTTCCTTTCCTTCTTTCTTCTACTTTTCTTTCTTTCTATTTTTATAATTTTTTAAAATTGAAGTATAGTCAGTATACAATGTTGTGTCAATTTCTGGCGTACAGCATCATGTTTCAATCACACACACACATATATTCATTTTCATATTCTTTTTCATTATTGGTTATTACAAGATATTGAATACAGCTCCTGTGCTCTACAGTAGGATCTGGCTGTACATCTATTTTATATATAGTAGTTAGTACCTGCAACTCATTTCTTTAAATCATCCTCAATTTCCTTCATCAATGTTTTATAGTTTTCAGTATATATACATATACTGAAGCAAACAAATTAATTCTATATACTTAAAGGACACACCATGTCCTAGGAAAGATGGGCACAGAATGATTAACCCAGAACATGAACTGTTAATAGTGATAGTATTTTAAATATAAAGAAATGGTCTGATGACCTGATGAGCGTCCAGCCCTCCTCCCTTCTGCAAAAGCAAAGCTGGCTGGAGGCTCTCACCACAACGCATTCAATGAAGAAAACAGAAACACTATAGGGGAGTTTTAGGAAAATAAAAATTTGACCTGGAATATTACCCCCAGATTAACTGTCATTAACTCACACACACACAATGACACAAACCAGCTTTTTTCACAAAGGAAAATCCAGATATTAGCTAGCATAAAAACTTCTTGGAGGCTTGGGGGTGAGCACGTCCAGAAAACCAAGAGATAAACCGGAAAACTGTGGAAAGAAGGCTTGGGGGTTAGAATTTAAGCTGAACTGTATGGGAACAATGGTTATAGAATGAAGGGTAAATTTTATAAAATAGCGGAGTGTAAAAACCATCATATAATTGACAAACATGCAGAAGTGATGGAGAGAGGAAATAGCAGAGTTCTTAGAAAATTTCGTCATCTTTTACAGAGTCATGAACATTTCAGACACATCCTGAGTTAAAACTAAGAAACTGAGACTTACCTCAATTTTTTAAACATAGTCCATTAACCAGGAGAAGTCAACTAACCTAGACATATGACTGCCCAGTTTTCAGAAATCAGACACAAGCAAGCATCTGTACACAAAATAAACAAAGATCAAATGCAAACACGTAAAAATGGAAGTTTTAAGACAAAAATCTTACCATAAAGTGATAGAAAGAAGACGAAGCATGCTTTTCATGTCAATAAGTGTAAACAGACGTAATGGAATGTTGAAATAATAAATGAACGCTTTCGCTTTAAAAAGCTGCTCAAACTGAATAAAAAAGCAACCAGCTGTGTGCTGTCTACATCCCAGGAGGCTAAGAGCACAGTGGTCAGCCAAGATGCTCCAGAGAGACGCGCAACAGAGCAGGTGGGCACCAAGGATGCTGGCGAGGTGGCCATCGAGGCCGGACTGCAACGAGGACTAAGTAGGAGAGCTCGTTGCTCGGTCCATCTTTGTGCACCGAACACAGAGGGTCAGATTTGAGGCAGGACAACTACAGACGCAGGGACTTGAATTCCCCCTCTGGGCCACGGGGTGCGGAGGGGCTGGCACCCACTGCCAGGTCAGAGTGGAGGAAAACAAGGAGGTGGTAAGGAAATCTGATAGGGTGCAGAGGGCCCAGGAAGACACTTCCTTTTCTGTCCTGGATTCATGTTTCCCCACCGAGAGCCCCTGCCCACATTCCACCAGCCCTCGTGGTGCATGCAGAAAGTATTCAGCAGGTAGGTGGTTTTTACCAGGAGAGGCAAGGATTTTACTGATGTCTTTCCAGGCACTAAGTGTGTCGTATCCTCTCTCAGAGCAGAGGCATCCAGGTAACGGGTTGATGTCAGGAAACTGCCTACCCCCTTTCCAGGGACCAAAACTGAGGCCAGAGCAGGATGCCAGGCCCTGTCTTATAAAATTGCTATTTGTGGATTTAAATCATTGGATGTTTCATTGTCCAGGTTCTGGCCTCTGTCATCTTTGCTTCTTTCTTTCTCTGCTTATTGGCACCTCAGGGATGGAATCATTTGTTAAATTTTATGAGCACCAGTTGCTACCTGGGGTGGCATGCTTTGCCTGAGAGGAAGCATGTTAAAGCTACAGTTTTGATAACCTTAACAATTGCAGGCAGGCTCACAACTGGCAGATCTCCCCAAACGATACAGGAAAAAAGTGTGGCGCAAAAGGATGGCTGTGTCCCAGGTTTTGGTTGAGTCCCTTTGGATGCTCCCTGCCAAGTGTGGGTCCTTGGCTCCATACAGGAAAGAATTCAAGAACCGCAGTTGAGTAAGGCAGATTTATTTGGACAGACACATACTCCACAGACAGAGTGCAGGCTGCTTCAGGCCAGAGAAGGGCCACGAGGTGTGGCGGCGGGGAGCTCAGCTTGAAGTAGAGGCAGATCCACACTCCACAGACAGAGTGTGGTCCGTCCCACTCAGACGGGACGGCGGCCACGAGGGGCGGGGCTGTCAGTCTTCACGGGCTCGGTACCTTCATGCGCTAACAAGTGGGAGGGTTGCTCCGGGACTTTGGGGGAGGGGCTGGGATGCCCAGGAGCTGGGCCCCGCCCACTCTCTGACCTGCTATGGTCAGCCTGGGAGCTGTCACGGCGCCTGTGGGAGTGCCATGGACCACGCTAATATATTAACAACGGGCATATAATGAAGCTCAAGGTCTACTGGGAGTCGAATCTCCCGCCCTCTTGGGGTCAATCGCTGTGTCATTCCTTGAACGGCTGTGCCCTGCCCCCCCCCTCCTGCCTCACAGTGACAGTGGGGCATGAGCCTCAGCTTTCACACGGCTGTGCGGGCAGGCGGGACGGCCAGCAAGACACAGACGCTGAGGCTCGGAAGCGCTTTAGCATCCTTCTGGTTCTTACTTTACAAATTGAGAAACTGAACCCAGAGGAAACATTTTGCCTGAGGCTACCGCACCATCACACCGGAGCAGGTGCCAGCACCTGGCTTTGCGAGGATCGCAGAAACCTCTGCAGAGATCACGCAGAAATCTCCGGCAGAGGAACACAGTAACCAGAGGGCACATACACACGCACACAAGCGCTACAGAGGCATCTCAAGGATTGCTTGCACATGTACAAAGCAGAGTGCTTTTGCCTCGCTTACTATTAGTTGTCCATGGCACACAAACCCATTTCCTTCAAGAGCTCCTTTGCAGAGAATACGCACAGCAGTCATCTTGTTGTCGGAACCAGTAAAGTCACCTTGGAATTATATGGTAATTCCGACCCAGAAGCTAAAGTTAATGTGGTATCTTGCTTGTCGAAAGAAATCTCATCTCAGTGGACGAGCAGCTATTAGGGGAACCTTTGCAGCTGCTTCAGGATCAAAGATTAGAAACCAAGGGCCGTCAACAGGTGGGAGCAGCTGGGACGCAGCGCCGGCTGGTGAGCTGGGCTTTGCCGGCTCCAGGTACTTTGAATATTTGAACCAGGCTGTTTTGCCTGCCTGTGGTCCCAGCCACAGCTGGCCTGGGGTCACTGTCAACACGACTGCCTTTATCCCTCCCCCGCAAGCATCACTCCCCACCATTTTATTTTCCTTTTAGAATTTTGTCAGTGATTTTGCGTAAATAAGAAGTCACTGTCTCAGTAGTGGCCCAGACAGAACACTTCTTTCCAGCAGTGCTTTTGCAGAACAGGCATTTTTTTTTTTAAAGCTGATTAACATTCAAAATCCACATGGGTGGAAATGACCTGAATGACAGAACCCAACAGCCATTTGCATGCTGTTCAGCAACACAGTGTGATGGTTGGTGGCTTCAGCAGAAATAATATGGCTGGTTCACAGTACCAGCCAGCAGTCCGGGGACCTGAATAATGGCCCGAGGCTGCGTTTCTTTCATATTTTAATTTTTTATGTGGTTCACTTATAAGCATTTGGCAGTTCTCTACAGTTAACTTTTTATATTCTGAAGCTTTTTATGTCCCAATATGTCTCCCCCTTACAGGTGGCTTTGAGAGCCTTAGTTGACATATATGAGTGCACAAATCAGGACATGGGATGGATGCCTTCAGCAAGTGTTCATCTGAGAGAGGGGACAAGGGCTTGGGAGGGAGGGAGCAGGCACCCCCACAGCCTCCCTCCTCCCCTGAACAGGCTCCCCCATCTGGCTGCCGTGTTTTTGGTCTATGTGGTACATCATCCGGGTCAGTAAAGGAGGCACCCAGAAGGAAGACTCACACCAATTGTTTCTGCTTCAGGGATTTCTTCCTGGCAGTCATCAGGCAGAACAGAAAGAGAAACAGCCATCCTCACCAGCTCCTTCTCTGCACAGGCATTGCGAAGCATTTCTGTCACTTCATTTGAACTTCACCACGGCTCTATGAGGACACTACCATAACCAGAGAGGTTAAGGAACCTGCCCAAAGCTACCCAGCTTGTCAGATGCAGAGCTTAATCACTGCACAGTAACATCCTCAAAGCCCATTTGATCTTCCAACCAGCATTCAAAACCGTCAATTTCTCTAATGCCCTCTGTCACCTGTGAGCTGCATACCAGGTGAGCAGACCTGGGAGACGCGTGCAGTTAAAAAGATCCAGGAGCAGAATCAAGAATCTTATGGAGGCTTGAGAAGATTAGCAAGAGGATCCAGAGGTATCCAGAAGACGTTTGGAACACAAGGATATAGAACCTCTTTCTCTATATTGCGACCACTGTTTTATTAGGACCACGCCCCCTAGGTGTGGGTTTAAAAGGCAAGGAACTCAAAATATTACAGACCATCCACCTGTGTAAACCGTGAGCTGATTTTGTTTACGTATTGGTCTCTTTCTTTTCTCTTTACAAGAAACAGTCTCCTAGACGCACCGTAAATAAAGTTAAAATGTTCGTGACATTGTAAAGCTCAGACCACGCTTCCCTGGTTCTGTTTCCCTCTCTTTGCAGAGCAAATCAATCAGCTGGGAAACAATACAATTTACAGTTTTGAAAATGAAAGTGTCGCTTCATGTTAAAAGGCACCATGTGCCTTCAGCCCAAGATGGAGAGGCAACAGCACCCTTCCCATGTCTGCACCAGCATTTCTGTGAAGCAGCTGGAACTCAGGACTGGGGACAGAAACAGTCCTTTACACTGAATAGAAGAGCAGACCAAGAAGGCATGCGGAACACTTCATGGCTTTCCTGTTTTCCTAGTGGCTGGAAAAGGCAAAATATTTTTTTAAAAAGATAGTCATAAAAGCATTTGACGAAGCATGAGAGGAGACCAGTCTCACGTGCAAAACCGTTGTTAGAACAGAAATAGTTTATCCAAATCCACTGAGCTATGCATCACAACCCAGGGGCAGCTTAGACACGCCAACGGCGCCTTTCAAAGAACCTGTTCAGAGAGCCCACGGCCACGAGTCTCTAATTTTTCCAACAGAAAGAGAGCAAACCAAGGCATCACATAAACCCTTTTTTCAAAGTTTTCAGTCGTGAAAAGCTGCTCAGCTTGGCCTTGTGTGAAGGTCCCAGCGGCTCCCGGCGGGAAGCCCCGCGTCACGTGGGTCACGGGGAGTGAACCACGCACGGAGGCTCCAGGGTTCCGGGGCCGAGTCCTCGAAGAGGCTGTCCGGGTGGCACTTCTGTCCTCTCCCGGGTCGGCGGGCCGCCATCCAGCACCGCCACGCAGCTTTGGCGCCCGCATTCTTACTACATAGCTGCATCCCGAGCCAGGTAATGCGAAACGCAGGGCCACGAACTAGTGAAAAAGGGACAAAGGGTGCCTTGGCACCGCGAGCTCCTGCTCACACGCAGTCAACGCCATTCTACGTTCAGGCAGCTCTGCGGAGAGGCTGCTCTGTGATCACAGGGCAGACACGGGGAGGAAGCTAAGCCATCAGGGGCTCCCGCTGCCAGGAAGATGCCAAGTCTTAACGTGTCCCCCCGCTGAGAGCAGTGGTCGGGGTTTTTGGCTCCTGGATGGAGCGCCGCCCTGAGAGAGCAGAGAGGAAGGGACTGGGGGGGACCCTGCCGAGGAAGTCGCCAGGTTGGGCGTCAGGCTCCGTGAGGGTTTCCGGGTGTCGTGTCATCTCAAAAGCACTTACCTTCCTCTTGGTTGTCTCTGTCCCTGAAGCGGTTGCTTAAGGTGGCAAATCACCCCCATTGCCATCCCCTGTCTAATCGCTTGCCACATTTCCCTAATCACCTGAACCTCAGAATCAGCGCGCACCACACCGGGACGCTGCCCTATTCATTTATTAACCAACAAAGAGTTACTGAGGTTTTGTCTGAGCCAAGCACACCGATGGACGCAGGAGGGACAGGTTTGAAGGATGCGGGCCCCACTCCCGAGGGGTTGGCAGCTGTGGAACCGGCTTTACTGGACCCCAACTCCCAACTTTGTTCTGCGGTCTTCAGCCTCAGGAGCCTCTGCTTTATACCCGATGACTGTCTGCTCACGGGTTTGTAAAAAGAGCAGAGAAATTTTGCCAAACATACCTTTGTCACAGAAATGAGCCCCAAGTGTAAAAGTTTCTCATTATAGAATTGGTGGCTCATTTTCATCTGTAAAAGTGGCCTTTACACCTTCTACCCCACCAAGTCTGACATCAGATCAGCGCAATTAAAAAAAAATGTATTCCATACTTAGTTCCAGAAAAGACTTAAGCTGGGTCATGTAAAAATATACGTGCAATAAAATGAAATAAATGCAATAAATGAAATAAAATCAAGGGAAGGAGGGAGACAAGAAAAGACAAAATGAGGGTCCTGAAGAAAGAATGAAGCCAGAGATTTCTTTTTAAAATTGGGATGAAATTTGCACAAAATAAAATTCACCATCTTAACAGTATTTCAGTGTACAGGTCGCGGACAGTAAGTCCTTTCACACTATCGGGCAATGGTCACAAGAAAACATTCTGTGACGACGCATAGAGATGGATGCTAACTAGACACTGTGATTGTCTCCCAAGGCGTACAAATGTGGGATTATTATGTCGTACCCCTGAGATAACGATGTCGTACGTCAATTATACCTCCATTTAAAAAATGTTCCCATAGTCATTGTTTGAAATATCATACTGTAAAAAGTAGTAATAAATTGAAACAATCTAAATAGTAAGAGAGGAACATTATTCAAAAGAAAAAATGAATTATCTGAAGATAATGCTCATTATTCTTCACTTTGAGTGAATCTCACAAGCACAATGGTAAGTGAGAAAAGGGGTTTGTAAAAGAACATAAACAGTAAAAAATTGATGCGATGTTGAAAATGGTGAAAGAATTCTATCATTTTGGAGGACTAACAGAATTCAAGTATAAAGGGAAGCAGGAGAATTCTATCATTTTTGCTCTTTTTAAAATTTTAAATTTTTATTTATTTTTTGGCTGTTTCTCAATGTATCATTTTTTTCTGCTCTGCTTTTTATTGCATGGTATAAGACGGCACACATATTCAGACATTTCACCTGTCGACACCAAGTTTCATTAAATAAAACATCTCTTTCGTTCCCAAGGCCAAAAATACCACAGAATCAGACAGACTTCATTAAAAAGTAACAGGGCGGTCCGATTTGACGAGGACACAATTATAATCTCTGTCGCTGGGTGTCAGTGTACAGAGCGATTGACTTCTCTGGGGATTTCCGTTTCTCCCTCTCGCCTCTGAGCTAAGCCCCTAAATGTTTTTCCATTTAATCTCCAAAAGCTGGAAAAATAGACGTTAGTCCCAGAAAGTTTCTGTTGTCATTCGCTTAAAACAATGTAACATTCATTCTTGCCAGAAACGACCTCAGCTCTACTTGAAATGTTAGCAGTGTGAAAGCAGTTCCAAAGGCGACAATTATTTAAGCGAATTAACAAGTCCATCAATTCTACCCCGGAAAATTTTCTAGATCACGCTCTAGTCCCTTCGATAGTGATTTCTGCTTAGTTCTATGAAGTGGGAGACCTGTAAGCAGCAAACTTAGGAGTGTGGTTACCCCTGAGCACGCAGAGACGTACGAGGGCAGAGAACACGCAGGACCGACCGAGAACTGACCTTGACTGTGACCTGCCGGGTCCCGCTAACACAGAGCGCTCTCCGAGCTCCGAGCTCTGGCCTGGAGCACGGTCTTGCTGAGGGGGATGGTCTGGAAAAGACACAAATTAATCTGAGGTGGGGGCTTTACGTGACGGAAGAAAGGACATCTGAGACAGTTCAGTGCGGGGAATGGAGGCGGGGACCGCAGGGAGCCCCGGGCGCACCAGGGCTGTGTGGCCACAAAGGACACCCTGGAAGCCGCGCTCTAAGGAGTGAGGACGACGTGGATTTGATGACAAAGTGAAATGGAGCAAAAAGCCTTCGGGGCAGGAGGAAACACGCTCTGCGGCAACGGGGAGGCTGGAAAGGTGCTTAAAGGGAAGCAAGAACAAAAGGCGATGGCGGGTCCTGGGCCGGGTTCTCTGCTCTCCACTCACAGCAAGTGGCAAAATAAGCAGAATGTCGCTGAAATGTAGTGGGAACTCGCGAGTGTTTCTCTTCTCTTTGTACAAGTGCCTGAAGCCCCCCCCCCGCCCCCCAGAGCCAACGAGCTATTACAGATCTTGTCCCGTGCGGCGGGGAAGGTGTCCGGAGCCAGCGCTCACCTCGCGCAGAGGCTGACACGTCTGCACCTCACCTCGCTGGGGGATAAACAACACAGCGCCGTACCTGCCGAGTCTGGTGCCCCTGGGTTGACCGCTAGCCTTTTTCCTATGGAGACCTCATTTTTATTCATGGACTCTGTGGTTTTCCTCTGCCTTCCTCAGCTTCCCCCAGGGACAAGGGTGCTGAGCGTGGGCAGGCCGAGTTCACCGCCAGGCGTCGCTACACCGGGCGTCGGTGGGGACCGCAGACGCAGGCTGGGCTCCCCCCAGGTGGCGAGTCCTGGAGATGGCTCCTCTGGGGCACGGACTCTTTGACTCCAGTCTTGTCTCCATCCCATCTCTTCGGTGAGCACTTCTTTGCTTTCATCCTAGGGTTTCGCTCACGGTTCCACCTCAACGTGGAGGAAGCTGTCCTTTTGACTCTTCTAAAGAGAGTCTTTCTTTCTTTTTTAATTAATTGTTTTGGTTTAGGCTTCTCTTCTCCCTACCCCGTCTTCATGCCACCTGACCCTGGGGGTCACCTGAGAGAAAAACTTCTCCTTGTGCTCCAGGCTTCTCCTGTGACGTTCCACTGGCCCTAGGCCACCTGCCTCCCCGTCTGCACCTAACACTCTGTGACTGTCTGATTCTCCCCACTCTCCCTGTGTCCTTTCTTACAATCTCTTGTTCCCTTTGGTCAGGGTGGAAGTTATTTTTAATTTTTAACTTGACTGGGCCCAGATGTTTGGTCAAACATTAGTCCAGCTGTTTCTGGGAGATTACTTTTAAATGAGATTAACATTTAAATTGGTAGACTGAGTAAAGCAGTTTGCTCTCCTCAGTGTAGGTGGGCCTCATCCAATCAGTTGAAGGCCTGACTAAAACAAAAGTGCTGGCCATCTCCTGAGTAAAAGAGAAGTCTTCCTGCTTGACCACCTTTGAACTGGGACATTGATTTTTTTCCTGCCTTTAGATTCAAGCAAAAGCATTGGCTCCTCCTGGGTCTTGAGCCTTGCAAGCTTCAGACTGGATGTGTGCCACTGGCCTTCCTGTACCTCCAGCTTGCTGAGTGCACACCTTGGGACTTGCTAGCCTCCAATGGAGCCAATTTCTTATAATAAATACACACACACACACATTCTATTGGTTCAACCCTAATATGGTAAGGTTTTTGTAGGAAAAAATGTGTAGATATATATATCCTATTCTGTCATGTTGAACTGAAAGAAAGCTCTGTATTTTACATCATCCCCAAATCCTAAATTTAGAACTAAGAGAGAACACAGAAATCACCGTATAACTTCGGGATGTTAAGACCTAGAGGAGGTAAATGGTGGGTCCAGCTGGCAGAATGAAATATGCTTGACATCATTTGCTTCTTAAAGTTTGACAGTGTCCTCCCTGCACCACGGGGCTTCTCCAAATCCTTAAGACGCCTTCCCCTCCACTCCCAGCACACTCAGGAGGGTGCTCCAAGGGCCAGGATGCATCATTACCCAGTTTAATTCCAAGACATCTCCCGCCCAGCAACATTTTCCTAAGGAGAATATTCGAAAGCAAACTCGTCGTCCCTCTGGAGGGATGCTTCCCTTTGCTGAATCTGTGGGGTCCACCTCTGTTTGTCTGTCCCCCAGACCTTGCTGGGACCACAGACCATCCAGCCATCAGCATCCTAACGGTGGGAGAGCAGGGACCCTGCCTTGCCTGGATGCAGACCTTGAGCTTAGCAGAATTCGTGGAGAATCACAGACACTCAGAGTTCCTGAATTAGCTGCAGCGGGTTTCTTATTTAAGCAGGTACTTATAAATGTAGTGTGCAGCCTTCTTATTTAAACAGCTAAGGGTAAATGTGGTCTGTGAAAATGAAGCTGAAGGGGAAGTCATCACCCTTGAATAATTAATTATTTCATCTTCTCTTGCAAAAATTGGTTTATTATCCCAAATGGAACTCCTTCAATTCTCATTACCCAGTGCACAAGTGACATTTAAATAAATGTCTGCTGGCATCCTGTACCACCTCTTTGTTCTTTAGAAGTCTCTCCTGCATGCAGGATTGAGAAACATGTGGGGACCGTCCTTCTGAAAGAGCACAGCTCGGCAGTAACCGTCATTTATCATTCCTTTGTCCTGTGATTACAGTGTTAACGGCAGCCCCGACTTAGTTATTTCAGCAGAAATGATGGGTGAACTGAAGATTTCTTCCCCTATTTTTTTGATATGTCAAGTCAGGTTAGAATTTTTCAGCTAAGCGAGAGAGTAAAACCATAATAAACAAAGACAGAGCATCAATTCTGTACGTGCCTCCCCTGATGTGTTCCTGGTGCACAGTACTTTTAATATAGCTGTGTTTTTTGTAAGCCATCTATTATATGGCATTAAAGCTCACCTGATATTAATTATCA
This sequence comes from Vicugna pacos, assembly GCF_048564905.1. Taxonomy (NCBI): domain Eukaryota; kingdom Metazoa; phylum Chordata; class Mammalia; order Artiodactyla; family Camelidae; genus Vicugna; species Vicugna pacos. The sequence continues at coordinate 24,640,476 of NC_133017.1, forward strand.
TCAATACATATTTTCAAAGTTATGTAGAATGTTAGAATTGGAAACATACCCCCCTATAAAGTGCAGGTCCTGGGACTAAAAAATGCACAATGAACCTTAAAAAGAAAAAGGATGCGTCTGAGAAAGGACCAAAATAAAATGGGTTTACAAATAGGTCTATTTTGGAAAAAACAGAAACGAAGAAACACATTTTATATCTGATGGACAGTCTCGCTGGAGAAAATAGGTGGCAATTGCCAAGGTGTGCAAATATATACAGAGAAACCTTAACATCTCTATATTTAATGTATTTTCTGGAAATTCTTCACCTTTCCTGCCCTCAAGACAATCCGTGCGGGTTGCCTTTTGGAATGACTTTCGGCTAAGGTGCTCTTTCAGACTCATTTGCATAAGCTTGCAGGACTGAGGTTTGTATGCAGAACTCTCTGACTTTGGGAAATTATAATGCAAGGACAATAGGTGAGCGTCCTTCAAGTAAAGGCACCGAAACACGTCAGCTCCAGCAGGTGCTGCGGCTGATTCCTGAGACATCGGGAAAGCGGGGCTCTGCCCCCGTGGGCCCTTCTGGTGACGTACAGCGGGTTGCCTACGCTGAGATCCAGGGGTCTGTGAGGGACTGAGGTTCCACAAACAATCACAGAGCAATAAAAGGGAGAAACTGTCACATCAGAGCCCGTGAAACCTGTACTCAAGGGAAAATGTGGGATCTTACATGCCTTCCTTGCTGGAAAAGAAAGGCTGAGAAATGAAGTACCTCAGTACCTGGCTAAAGAATATAAAAATGTAGAAACAAAGAATCAGAGGAAAATAAGGCAAGGGAGAGAGATTTCATACAGACAAAAGCTGAGGTGAGTAAATTTGAAATTTCAAATGGTACCAATAACTCTGAAAATTAGGGTCTTTTTCTCCCCCCTCCCATACAACGTGCTGGTGACATTCCTTTGATTTTGGAGGGGTTGAAAGTTAGTTTTTTTTTAAAGATCAACAAAATAGATAAAATTCTTATGAGCCTGATGAGTGAACAAAGGGTGAGGGTATAAATGTTGCACAAGCCTAGAAAACGGAGCATTGTCATAGATGCAGGTGATCAAAGCAATCATAAGAGAATGTTACTTACAACCCCAGGGTGATGCAGTTACCATTTCCTATTAAGATGTAAATTAGCAGAAGACAATATAATAATTTTCATAGAAAGATTGAAAATATGATTAAAGCCCAATGCTTTTTAAAAAATACACTATGGACATATAGTTTCACAACCAAATTCTACCTAACCTTTAAATAATTCATTATTTCAGTTATATTTAAAGTATCGCAAACCTTAGAGGAAAAAAGAAGTTGTAAAGTCACTCAATTTATTTGAGAAGTTACTCTTATAAGTTATTTTACAATAATATAATTAAAATAAGAAATATGTCAACCTCCATTATGAATAAAATGTCCAAAAAGTAGAATCCAGCAGTGTCTTTAAAAGCAACTCAAAGTAACGTCAAGAATCAATTATATAAAGATGGAGCAATAAGAGTAAGCTTGTGATATCCAATTAGGAGAGAAAAATCATGTGACTAGATGCTAAAAGGTAAAACTGAGCAATCATTCTTAATAAAAGTCATAGGTAAAACAAGAATAACAATCCGGTGGCAAATGCCAGATTTGATGAAATGTTTACCGTTTCCATTAAAAACACGGTGCTCGTCCCAGCCACACTCACTTTTACAAGCGCTAACTCCCACGCCTGAGCAAGGGGTGCACTCTTTCTGCTTTGTCTTGACAGTTCTTTTGACATCAGCCAGGGTGATCTCCTAGAGCTGTAGGCTAGATCTCACACCTCCTCTGTTTAAAGCTCTCCAAACGATGCTCACTGGGGCTGAAGCTTAGTGATGGAGGTGGGGGGGGGGGCTAGAGAGACAAGCCAGCAGGACCAGGGGGCACAGAACAAACCTGGGTGACCTACTGACCCTGGAAGGGTGCTCAGCTCCACCACAGTCAGAAAGTAGCTGGAAGTGTCCGCAGTGTCTAGAGACACAGTTGCAGAAAAGTGTATTTCTCCCATTTTATATAATTTAATTTAAAATTACCCAAAAAATTACATATGTATTATATATGTGTCTATATATCTGTATCTACTTGTTTGCCTATAATCACATGAGTAAAGAGAAAATCATGAAAGGATGTGGGAATTCCATACACCATCCTAAAGGTACAACAATCTACATCAAATTTATAGCAACCAAGCTTCACATACGAAACTCTGCTTCCTTGCAGCTCTGTCCCATAACATAAAGCCATGTTGATGTCATAAACTCTCTCTTTATATGTTGCACCCGTTAACATAGATTTATATGTATTTTTTGTGCTTTTGTCCTTTAATTCCTGTAAAAGAATAAAAAGTGGAGCTGAGCACCAATATTATAATAATGCTGGGTTTTATATTTGTCCACACCTTTATCTTTGTCTGAGAACGTCACGCTTTCCCATGGCTTTGAGTTAGTGTCAAGCATCCTTTTATTTCAACTTAAGAGTCTGCCTTTAGAGCTTCTTGCAGGCTGGTCAAATGGTAGGAAACTCACTCAGCTTTTGGTCATCTGGGGATGTCTTAATTTCTCCGTCATTCCTGAACAGCAGTTTTGATGGGTGCTGCATTTCTTTGTTGACAGTTGCCCTTCGGTTGGCACTTTCCCACTGCCTTCTAGCCTACACGACTTCGGCTGAGAAATCTGCTGATAATCTTATTGAGGATCCCTGGTATTGACAAGTTGCTTTTCTTTTACCATTTTCAAGAGTTTCTTTCTTCGACATTTGACAGCTTGATTATAATTTGTTTCGGTGTGGATCTCTTTGAACTGATATTAGTTAGAAATTTTTATGCTTCTTGTATTTGTATATACATGCAGTTCCTCTAATTTGGGAATTTTAGGTCATTATCACTTCAAATAATCTCTCTGATACCCCCCCCCCCCCACCTTCTACTTCTTGGGTTCCTTTAATACGTATATTGATCTGCTTAATTGTCCCCTGTAGGTCACTCAGGCTCTTTTCACTTTTTTTATTCTTTTCTTTTTTTCTTTTTATTCTTCAGATATGATAACTTAAAATGACCTCTCTTCAAGCTTGCTAATTTTTTCTCTTGCCTGTTTGAGTCAGCTATTGAAGCTCTAATAAATTTTCTAATTCTCCCATTGTATTTTTAAGCTTCAGAATTTGCTTTTGTAATTTTGATCCCTTTGTTGATATTCTTATTCTGTTCATATATTGTTTTTCTGATTTCCTTTGGCTCTTGGTCCATATTCTACTTTGGCTCATTTTTAAGGTAGCAGTTTTAAAGTCTTTGTTTAGTAAGTCCAAAGCCTGAATTTCTTTAGGGTTCCTTTCTGGAGATGTATTTTATTGCTCTGAATGGGCTGCATGTCCCCATTTCCTTGTATGCTCTGTGAAAATTTTTTGGAAATTGGACATTTGAAAAAACAGCCAACTTTCCCAGTCTTTGCAGACTGGTTCTGTGCAGGGCAGGACCTGCACTCATCAGCCTGGCATGAAGGTTTAAGGTCTTGTTACACCTGTTTTGGGCATGCAGCTTCTCTGAGACTATACATGAGCTTTTTATCTTGATTCTCCCATATACTTGAGTGCTTTTATATATTTTAACATCCCTAAGCGTCCTATCCCTGCCTCTTCCCTCCCATGGCATTCGATGTTCTACTGGGTTCCTCTGTCTGTAATCTCTTCCTCCCAGGCACCCATGCATCTATGGTCTTCCTGCAGTTTAACTGTGTTGTGGCACCTGGTATACAAACACTGCCACTGGAGAGAAAGAAAAAACCTTCTTTCTACCCTTCTAGGCTCTGTGTCCAAGAATTAAATTGACATAGGACAGTATAACAGGAGAAAAAACAATTTTGATTATGTACGAACAGAAGTCTCATAAAAATATGAGACTCAAAGAGTCATCCACGTGACTGAAGCTTATATACTATCCTGAGATAAGAGAAGAGGAGAGGTTTGGGACTTCTAGGTGTTGGGGGAGGCAAATTACAGGAAGATACGGAAAGAAAACATATGTTAAATCAGTGTTGCTTTATTGTGCAGCTGAGTGTCTCTCAGGGAAAAAGTTATCCGTGGGAGTGTTTCTCTTCCTGGTATCGACATTTTCTAATAGAAATTTTCCTTATAAATGTAGATCTCCCTTACAAATTAGAGGAAATTTAGACTTTATCTTAGACAAGAAAGGGAGAGACAAAGAGCTTTACCTGAGTCTGCTGGTTCTCTATTCCCTTCAGCTCAAAATAATTCATATTCCAAAGTGGTACATTTGGGGGTGGCAGCCTCAGAACTCCTTCACCCCCATTCCTAGAGGACTTCCAAGTGCCCTCCTCTGGACCACACTGTGCAGGGGCCAGAAGGGGTCAGAGTGCGTAAGAACTACCACTGAATTTCCTGCTGCTCTGAGCGTGCTTTTGCTTGCTTGGGCATTCACTCGGTTGCTGGAGATCCTTGGCCGGTTTCTAGAGCTCCCGCAGAGCTACCTCACTCAGTCTGTTGTCACTTACTGATGTTTCCGTGGGGGAACGAGTGTCGGGAGCCCCTCAGCTTGCTGCCTTGCTCAGAGTTTTTGACTCCTGTGTATCCATGATGGGTTTAGAACTTGGGTGGGAAGGTATGGCGTTTGTGGTGCTTCTCCCTCACATTTTTTTTGGGCGCAACATACTGGGACAATGATGAACGAGGAATGTGTGGCACCCACACTTGGCTTACCGGCAAAAAGGGAAGACATAACAAACAAATAGAGAAACAACTCATAAAGAAGCAAATATAAAATGTAGACTCCTTGTGACCCAGACTCTAAAGGAAGCAGAATCCAGGGACTGGAGGATGGGAGGTGTACTATTTTGCTGGGATTTCCACAACAAAGTAACACATGCTGAGCGGCTTACAGAAACAGATACTTGTTGTCTCGTTGTTCTGGAGGCTGGAGGACTGGAAGCAACACAGCTACGGGGCTACAAGTAGTTGTCAGGGCCAGATTCCTTCTGGAACCTTGGGGAAAATCTTGCCTCTTTTTGTTCTGGCCTCTCCCGGTGATCCTCGGCACTCCTTGACCGGCAGGGGCGTCAGTCCAGTCTCTGCCTCCGTCATCCCACGGGTGCCTTCTCCTTGTGTCTCTTTGCTCTTTTCAGGAGGATACCAATCACATTAAAGTAAAGGCCCCCTCGACTCTAGGATGACCTCATTTTGACTTAACCAGTCATTCCCGCAAGAAATGTGTGTCCAAATAAAGTCCCATTTTGAGTTACTAGTAGTCAGTACTCCACGTGTTTTGGGGAAGACACAATTCGCCCACAGCAGGGAGTGATGCAAGTTTGAACAGTGTGGTCAAGGAAGACTTCTCTCTGGACGATGCATTCAGGAGGGGATCTGAGGCAAAGAATGTCGTGGAACAGCCATAGGCAAAGAAGCTCACAGAGCTGATGAGAAAGGCATATGCGGAGGCCTCGATGGGAGAAAAACCTTGGTGCATTTGGGGAATGAAAGAAGGCCAGTCTGGCTGGCACATGAGAGCAGTGGGAAGAGGGCACGAGATGAAACTGGAGACGCTGCAAGCCACTGGACCGCGACAGCCTTGGGAGCCAGCATAAATGCTGGGCTTGATTCTAAAATCTCTGGGACGCCACTCCAGGATGTCTCTGCTCCACTCCCCCTGACTGCTCGAGGAACAGACTGGAGACCGCAAGCATGATGAGGGGAAGCAGCTTAGAGGCTCAGACTCTTCCGTTGGTGTCTTCAGTCTTCTCCATCCTTCAAAGGGGACAAGAGTGAGAGGAACAGAATACTTGTTTCTGCTGCATATTATGCAGATACTAAAAGGAGAAATGATGATGTGGAAGGTGATTCTGAGCACAGTGGAGAAACTGGCCTGTGAAGGAGGAGGAGTGGCTGTGTGAGTGACTGGAAACGTGGATGCTTGAAGCCAATATCCCACGGTCCTGCAACTTGCCATGACGCCAGGGAGCAGGATGCGGCCACTGGTGGGGATGGCTGGGATGGGATGTGGTGGAGGAAAAAGTCACTGGAAATGAGGAGACCATGAAAAGAAGAGCATCTTTAGGTGGCACTGGATCCAGCTAAAGAGAAAAACCACCAGACCCAAAGCATGGCAAGACCAAGGAAAGAGAGCGGTGCAGTCTAAGATGAGGCAGGGTTTTACAGCAAGATGGGAAGATATGGCTCAGAAGGTACAATGCATTGAGATAGAGAGAGAAAGGAGCAGAGAGGAACAGGGTAAGTGTGGACTGGAGAAGAGCCAGCTTTTAGTTAGGGCAAGAGCGTGGTAGACTCTTCCACAGAGCAGTGTAGGATTTAGAGGAACTTAAATAAGGTTCCCGCGGCTAGAATGGGAGGTTAAGGGAGGCTGGAAAAGGCAAGGGGTTTGACGGGCTGGATCCAGGGATGCACAGAGCAGTATGAGTGCCGAGTTGCATTTGATGGATGGAATCCACTGTGTGCGTTCACAAATATTTTGGTAGACCAAAGAGAACTAGGTCAACCTTAGATAAGGCAGGGATGAGAAACTCTGAGATTACAGAAAACAGATGTCAGCTTTAGTAACTGTGGGGCCCGGGTAAGCTGAAAAGATTAATAACAGGCAGTAAGCGTGGTGCCTCATCCTTACTGGGCTGCACGGGGTATGGGGGTGGGGGAAGAAGAGAAGCAAAACCTCCTTAGACTTAAAAGCACCTGGTACTGCTGTACACAGCCTGAAGGGGTGAGTGAAAATACAGAAGCAGAATTACAGCCAGTGGAATAACATAGCAGCTTTATTCTCTGCGAGAAGACCTCCCTTTGAGATTCTTCATCCAGGACAAATTGGTGACGTTTTCTGCAAATCAGTCCTTGGCTTCTGACGCGGCTGCTGCAGCGGCTGCCGGGACCACCACTTGGGACTGAAGCCGCGTTGCCCCGGTGGCTGGTGTGTTGCTGTTGGTGTCCTTCCTGGGAACTGCCCTCAATAGGACCTGGCGGGGAGGACAGCACCCACGTACGATGACTCACCCAGGGGTGGCTCTCCATGTGGGACATCTTTGAAGGGTCAGCCCAGCTTTAGAGGTCTTATTCTGAGGCCGGAGAGCTCCTGGACAAAAGCCAGAGGAAAATTCCATTGTCTTCCTCCCTTTTGTGGGGAGCCTTGGGGTGCCTGCGTCTTTCTCCAAGTGGACGTGGAAAGCTTTTTGCATTTCAGGGCTGTTGGAGGGTCTGGCCTACTCAGGGATTAGGCTGGACTGACTCCCTGGAGGAGGAGACAGAGGCAGGGGTTTGAGTTGAAGACAGCCAGCCCTGGAGGTGGACACCCTGACTGCTGACAAGATTGCTGGGAAATAGTATGTCTTCTGGGCAGTGGTTTCCTGCATTCCACCCTCATGTGGTGTAAGCTTAGAAGGGATGCATGACCAGGTACCAAGGTCCTGGGAGAGTCTGAAGGGCTAGAAACATCTGGGGAGAAGGGGCACTGCTTCCCTGAGCATGTCTGATCAAGATGATACCCTTTCAGCATTATTTAAGGAGAGACACTGACATGGCATTTGTTCAAAATATAATTTAAAAAACAGACTTTAGCTGGTGGGAAGGGATAAATTAGGAGTTCAAAATTTGCAGATACTAACTACTATATATAAAATAGATAAACAGGGACTTCGTTTGGAGTGTGTTGTTCCATTTAAACAATTACATGATCCCTCTGGGACCCCTGCTTCACATTCTCAGAACAAATAAGAATTAGACGTCAAAATGCAGGATTCTGCTGCAGTGTGGAGTTTGCAGATCAAACCGGCTTCCTTTACCACCACTAAAGTTCTCACTCCCCGTGAGCTCAGTGCGAGAACTGAATTTTTCCCTTCAATATTTCAACCCCTTTAAATCTAACGTCCTTCTCTATTCAGCCCTCAACTTCCATTTTGTCATTTACCCGATAACCTACATTTTGGGTTGTCATGGAAAACACTTCGATTTATTAGCTTGAATGGTCCTTTCAGATTCCAGAAATGAAGGCAGAGACGGGGGGTCTGTGTCTCCAGGTCCTCCTCCGGACAGCTTTCCTGATGGCCACCCGTCCTTTGTAATGACGAGGAAACTGGGAACTGAGTGACTGCCTTCCTTTCCGGCATCATTAAAATAGTAGATTTGCCAATGGTAGCCTGAAATGACTGAGAAAAAAAATGGTGTTTTTTTTTTTCCATATTCCAGTGGCCACAGCTTCAAGGTCAGAATTATGATGACCACGTGAGCGAAATAAATTTTCTTGATCACAATTTTCATACTAAAGTAAGAATTAAAAAACAAAACAAAACAAAAACCAAAGCATATTTTCCGTGAATAACAGGGCAGAAATTTACTTCGGAAATAAACATCAAAGGACAATAGTAGCTGAAATTGTAAATTCAAAATAATTTTTGAACAGATACATGGTATCTCATAGATAAAATGCATAAAGCAAATAAATAAAATTTATTTATTTAAAGAGTAAGAAATAAATAGAATTTAAAGAGCAAGAAAATACTGCCCAATTCTCTCGGAAAATTTGGTGTTGAAAAAAGAATGAGTTATAACGGGAAGAAGAAATCTTGCTGGTGCCGTTTAAATTTAATATGGATCAATGCTACAGGCAAGCGTTTTTTGAAGTGTCGGCACAGAATTGTTAGCCATACATCTTATTTTTTTGCTGATTCATCTGTTTTTGATCAATGCTTCTTTGACAAAATGGTTTATCAATGTCAGAAGATAAACCTGATTATTTCCTTGAAATGCCAATGTGAAACTGTTCAGTGAAAAGGCAGGTTCACTCCCAGATCGCCAATGGTTTTGTTACAGGAGCCTATTAAATTAGAATATATTAATCCGCACCGTGCGGCTGGCTCTCCATCATGGCCCGATTTCACCTGCCTTATAAGCGAGGTTTTTTAATTTAGTATCTGGACACCGAAAGGCTTACGAGCTTAGCAGTAATTACAGTCGGTAATGTGAACAAGCTAGGACAAAAGAATCTGGTGCACTTTCAATGAAATTATTTTAATTCATTGGCTTCTCCGAGAATTCCCGTCTTGAGCATCTATTCCAGCAACATGCGGTAGGTGGCACCTAGAAGCTCTTCGGAGGCCCGCGGGCGCCATTGAGGCCGGAGCGGCGGCCGCTGCCGCAGCTGGCGGGGCTGGGGGGGCCGGGGCTGGGGGGACGAGGGGGAGCGGGGAGGCGCGCGGCCCGCGGGGCGCGGGCCGGGGCGCAGGTGCGCGGGGGCGCGGGGCGCGCGGGCGGGGGCGCAGGTGCGGGGGGGCGCGCGGGCCGGGGCGCAGGTGCGCGGGGGCGCGGGGCGCGGGGCGGCCGAGCAGCTGACAGCGTCGTCACGGCGGCCCCGCCCGCCGGCGGGAGGAGCCCGCATCCGCGCAGCCTGCGCCGCCGTCCTGTGCGAGGCGAGCTCCGGAGAGGCTCTGGGCAGCGCTGCGTCCGCCCGCAGGTAACCGATTTCTCCCCCTTGGCCGCGGCCGCGCTGCCTGTGCGCCGGGGCGCCGGAGGCCTCGGCGGCTTTGGCGCTCTCGGTTGCGAGCCCCCGAAAAGGGGCCGCCGCGCTCCGGGAGGGCGAGCGGGCTCTGTAAAGGCTGGAGTTGGCCCGGGGAGGGCGAACTGCATTTCTGTAGCCTTGTCAGGGAGGGCGAGCATCTTGATACACTTTCCTAAAACATGTCCTTAAAAAAAAAGTCTCTATCTTACACATTATTTGAGATTCCTTCCAAAGCAGAAGTTGGTGTTTTAGACAATTCTATGGTGCAGGTGTCTCTGTTAATGCAGAAGTGGATTTAATGGATTTACGGGAGTCCTGAAAAGAATGTGGTCCCAAGTGAGAAAAACGCGAGGCACGTTGGAGGCTGCTGTTTTGTTCAGCGTGTTCTCCTACTAGATGGGAGCCCTTCGTGGGCTTGGCCGAGACTTGGCTAAATATTTTAATTCTCCTTTGAAAGAATGTGCTTCATGATGTCTGCATGTGTTTTTCCTGTTTCCTTATCGTAAGAACAGAAGATAGCAAAGCCCACCTTTGGTTGTAAGACTGTGGCTCCCACAGGATGGCAGTGACTGCCGACAGCTCCTAGGCTTGCCTGCAAAGCACTGCTGGCTTCTCGCCATGTGGGAACCTGCCTGAGTCCTACATCTCGAAAAATGCTGTATTTTCCCTTTAAAACTCCAATTCACATTGGGGGGGGGGGTGAGAGACTTTTCAACGGGAAGCTCCGTGAATCATGTTACATCCACTGAATGGTGAGTTACACCGCTGTGGTGGAATTCTGGTCCTTCTGACTGTACAGTGTGACACGGCTTGCCTTCCTTAGGGATTTATTCTGCATAGTTGCCCACATTGTCTTTTGAACGACCCCCTTCCACGTGAGAAGCTAGTCTTAGCACAGGGAACCTTTTCTGCTTTGAACTAAAAACTTGAAACAATATATACATTTTTAAGGAAGATTTTCTAGGTAACAGTAAAAGGCTGGAGCATTTTACATTCCAAATCAGTCCAAATGTGCTTCTTCTCCAGCGGCATTTGGATTCGAAGAGGTGGAGTGGGAGGGAGAGAGAAGGGGAGGATAAAATTAGAATAAATTTAACAAATTTGTAAGAGAATAATACTATTTTTTTTTTTTTTGGTTGTTGCCTGGGATTGCAAATTGTCAACAATTCTATCTCTGGAAATGCAGGAGGTCCTATGGGCTGAGGCACAGAAAGATCCGTAGTTCGTTTTGTAGAAACAAGACACAAAGCAGGGATGCATTTTCATCCCATTTAACACATGGCATTTAATGTGGTAAAAGGGACGGTGGCGCCCGGTGAACAGAGGAGAGGAGGGGAGAGAGACGGGGTTGTCGCCACCATCACACAGAACCGCCGCTCACTCAGTTATTTCTGCAGATGGCAAATATATGTGCACCATTATTGCAGAAACCTCCAGAATCTTTTCTCGCTACAGCTTTCATAGAGTTGTTCCTAAGTAGAGACTCAGGAAACACCCAAATTGAATTCCCAAGTTGTGGAAGTCCCCCTTTCCGCTTGTGTCCAGCAGTCAGGCATTCCTGGCAGTCAGCAGTGCCATTTCACCCGAGCAGAACAGAGCACACTTTATTAATTTCCCGTCGTGCACAGCCTAGAGACCGCAGGTGCCTTTGCGCTGTCAGAATTGTATTATTTCAGGCGTAGTTACTGTCTCTACTTGGATACCTGCGTATCTTGCTGAAAAAAAAATTGAAACCTTTGAAAAACAATGGTGTTCTTTTATCAAAAAGAGTGTATCTGTGGTAATAAAAACATGTTCATTTTTCTAGTTTTGTGACCATGGCTGATATACCAGTACATTTGAAATTAACCTATTAATTTAGATAAAATTATTATTTTCCTCCAAGATAGAGGCAGTCAATTTTTGCACTAGAGAATTTCTTTGTTACAAAGAGGAATATTTGGTTTTCTGGGTGAGGAGGCTGCCTGCCAGCTGTTTTAAGTTAAGAAGGGCTCAGTGCTGACCTGTAACTTTCAACTCAGATAACCATCATTTCCCATTTCCACTTATATGGTGGATTGAATCTGTCTGTCTGTCTGTCTGTCTATCAATCAATCTACCGCCTATTTGTCACCTATTTATCACTCATCTGTCTGTTTGGTGTGGGTATTTATAATGGACAGATATCTCTTTAAAGTGAGAACTGATTTCTAGGACATTAATTGGTTTTGCTTATGATTATTCTAGGAAAGTAGCTGCTCTTGATCAAAAGGGGAGGTGGTTGTCATGTTGTCGTAATTGCTGATGCTCTTTCACAAGTAAAATTTACACATGCATGCACACTTACAGGTTAACGTAAAATTTCTTTGATTTCAAAGTATGTTTTAGTTTTTATTTTTATTATGTGGCTTGCAAGTCTGGCTTCCTTGACCAGGTAAGGATTTTTTAAAGTACTTGGATCAAATGCCTTCTCATTCGCTCGTCCTTTGCTCCTGCCACTGGCAAATTTGGGGAAGGAAGATTGCTTGCAGCTCTCTCCTCAGTGCAGTTAAGTGTTTTCCCATAAATCAGTACTGTCCACTAGTAATAAAGCATGTGAGCCACATGCATAATTTAAAATGTCCTAGCAGTCACGTTAGAAAATAAAAATAAACAGCTGAAATGAATTTTAAAATATTTTCTTTAACCCAATATATTAAAAATGACCGCTGAAAGATGTAATCAATACAAAATATTAGTAAGATATTTTACTTTTTTTATGCTAAATCTTGCACTTACGGGACATCTCAGTTCAGGTTAGCCGTGTTTCAAGAGGGCAGGAGCCCGTGTGGCTAGTGGCTGCTGTGTTGGCCAGCGCAGGTATGGAATGTTAACCTTTTGACAAAGCAATTTAAAAGCTGAAATGTTAGAAGCTTTTCAATTAAACTACATAAACACCATCAAAAACAAATATGCAGATGATCCCAAATTGCTACAAGACCTGTGTCCTACCCTCCCCTGCCACTAGCTAATTGTGCAGCCTTGGACCTATTTTTACTGCTTTGTCAGTAAAACAAGAGGATAGGGTCAATACGTCCCTTGGCTTTATGAAAAATCACCAGTAGATGTGGATTCAACCCACGTGCAGCCTAGAGATCTAATGTAGCAGAAACAAAGGGCAGAAGCCTGAGGTGGGCGCTGGTGTTTTGCACCAGTACCCAGTTTGCAGTTCCTGGTGATGGACATCAGCAACTGAGGCCGGTGCCTCATTGGAGATCATTCACTTTTCACGTTTAAATTGCAGGGCAGTGGAGGAGGGTATAGTTCAAGTGGTAGAGCACATGCCTAGCATGCCTGAGGTCCTGGGTTCAATCCCCAGTCCCTCCACTGAAAAATCAAATAAATAATAAACCTAATTGCCAACCCCCAGCAAAAAAGAAAAAAAAAAAAGAAAAAGAAAAAAAATTCAATTGCTGGGCAAGTGGCAGCAAAGCCACTGTGAAAACAAACAGCTACTAAGCTGGAATTTACATCGTTTTACATCATCCTTCACTGGTATGTGTATCTTCGATGTTTGTGTGTCGATTTAACACCATTATAAGGTTTGGGGAACTGAAATGCTTTACAGTTGACTGACGCATGAGTACTGACTTCTGGAAACACAGAATGACCTTAATGGCAAGACGTCCGTTTCTTCACCCAGTCCCGGGGTGGCTTCTGTGATTGATGAGTACAGAGGGGACGGGCACCGCTTCCATCACGTGGCTCTCTGCCCTGGAAGTCGTGGTAGGACCTTTAAGGAGCCCTGCATTTTGTGTGAACGGAGTTTATGCAGTATTTTTCTAGAGCTAATTAATGTCTGGAAAGTGATGGTGTTTCTGAGGAAATAAGAGAACAGAGGAACGGTCCATTAGGACTTCCTACGGTAATTAGTCTGTCTCTTTGTCTCTCTCTTTCTCTCCACCACAACCCCTTAACGTCTCACCTGGGCTCCAGGAGGGTCCAGAGACTCACCAGCGTTCAGACAGAGGAACTTTGCAGGTGTAAACTTTCCTTCCTATGTCATCTTTACACTCAGAGTGTTTTACTGGAAACCCCTCTATGACTTCTGAATCTGGAGTTTATCTTCAGGTGATGCTGAGCAAAGAGGAAAAATGTTTAGTATCCAGGTCTCTGCATCCAGAGCAAAGCCAGGAGTTCTCTCGGGCCTCTGTTACCTTAAAAATCCAGCTCAATGACACTTCCTTCTGGTATAAACTTGAATTCATCTCCCCATCCCTGCTGCCCGGCTGCCACCCCCACCCCATCCCGCATTACGCACACACCCACAAGAGCAGTGCGTTACCTCACTGCCTGCTTGAAATAGTCTCCTGAGATTTCAAGAAGGACATCCGTGGACTAGTCCCCGGCACTTATCTCTTTTTGAGGCCGCTTTGAACTTCATTGGGTTCTTGACCACAGAGTGATGGGAGGGCACCACGAGATGTAATACTGACCTTTCTATTTTTGTTAACGTCTTTGTAAGCTCCATGCCAGGAAAAAAAAAAAGCTGGAAATGTTGAAAGGTAGAAATGATTGGGTGACCTAGATTTTGAAAGGAAACTAAATTTTCCGGGATTTCATGACAACCACGTGCGTATATTTTTGATTATTTCAGATAGATTTACAGAGGACACACTGTGCACCTTGTCTTTGTTCTTCCCTTCCTTTAAATGTTAAATTCCTCTAAATACACCATCAAAGTCAAGACACAGAAATAAATCAGTTTGTTGGAGCAAATACTGAAACATAAAGAGTGAACGTGTAAGTATAGAGAATTTTTAGTGATCTCAGAGTAGGGAAGAATTTTCTAAGGATGACCCCAAACTGGGATACTGAAGAGGAACAGTTTGTTAAATTTGGCTTCCCAGAAATGTTAAATTTGTGTCCAGGAAAAATAAACAATAGCAAAGGACAAATGGCAGCTGGGAATAAATATTTGCGACGTATTTCGGAGGCGGTCTAATTTCCGATGAGGTCTAATTTCCTTAATACAGCGGGTCTCAAAGTTTGAGCGTGCAGACCACCTGATGGGGTGGTTAAACGCGAGCTTGCTGGGTTCAGCCCCAGTGGCTTTGATTCAGCGGCACCAGTGCAGTCCAAGTGCGGTCCGGTGAGGGAGCTGGTGCTGGTCCGCTGAGCACAGCCTGAGAACGACTGCCTTGAAATGGGGTAAATACTTATCCTTGCAAATAATAGAAAACTGAGCAAAGGACAAGAACATGCCAGTCTCAAAGATGCACGTTACGTTTACCATGCGAAAACGTGCTCAGTCTCACACACATCAAATAGATGCAATCAACTCAGTCATGAGAAGCAGCCTTCTTGTTACACTGGAGAGGATCAAAGAATTTCATAGGCTGGGCTGTACCCAGGGTGAGGAGCCAGCACCGTCATACGCCGTGGGGGGGGGGGGGGGCGGCGAATTGGCGGTGATTTTGGAGGGCACCGGCGATCTGCCCCAACTTTGAAACGCCCATACGCTTTGATCCGGTAGTTCCACTTGTAGGAGTGTATTCTCCATGTAGACTCAAAAATCTGATGGGATAGTTCAGTCTATTCGTGGAGCCGAAAAAGCAGCCGTTATCGGTTGATGACGGCTGGGCCGTGCCTCGGGGAGCTCGGCGTGCCCGCTGCAGGCGCGGCGTGGCTGTGCGTGCGCCCGGGTCTGCGCGGACGCGGTGGGCGCGCCGCTCCCGGCGGCCTCTAATTAGCTGTCGGGTGATCTCGCTCCCTCTTTGCCTGGGGACCGTGTTGTTGACACGATGCCCCTAAACTCGTAACACATACTAAACGTCGCACTGCAGACTGCCGTTCCCCGTCCGATTTGTGCTCTTGACCGTTTCTGGGGATTGAAACGGAAATCATGTTGAGTAAGTCGCCGCTGTGAGTTAATGTGAAAAAATGAGTCCAATCACGTTAATACGTTGGAAATGTGTAGGACTTTGTCTTTGTTTTTGTTTTTGTTTTTTGGTTTTTTGCATTTTCAGGCATGAAATACCGTTTATTTTTTGCATTGGTAATCGTTTTCCACTCTTTTCATTGTTTACGTGGGCATTCTTGTTACGCAGCTCTATCCTTTAGGACAGTCCCAGATTCCACTGAAACGCTTCTTCATCATGGAAACACAAGCCGTGTTTGGGGCACGGGGCTCCTGCTCTGTAAGCCTGAGGCAGCCAAGGTGGCCCAAACTTTTCATATAGGACTTGTGCTAATTAGCAACTCTGAGTCTTGAACTCAGCATTGAATGGTGTGCAAGTCCTAAGTGTTTTTGTATCATCTCGTTGCCTTCTCCTAAGACCTGCAAAACCCAGCAAAATCCGAGGGCCTGCTCTGACTCAAGTCCCCTGTGGCCTGACCTTTTCCTGGTCACCTTTGCCCGCTGGTGTCAGCGCGAAGTTAACACACTGGTTCAAATACCCATGATGGAAGGGTGACTCATGTTTTCCCACAAGCAGGTGTTATGTTAAGCGACTCTGGTTGCTCAGAGTTCACTTTTTGGTGTGGACCTTTCATAAGGCATCTGTGACTGTTTTGATGAGTCAGAAAACATGCACAATCATCCATTATTAGCTTCCCAACTTCATTATTACATTTTTGGAATAAACACAAGATGTTCTGGAAGTTGCTTGGCAGGATTGTCTGTCAGTGTGAAAAAAAAATTCCAGCGTTTTAGAATCCAGGATACTTTCTCATTTGGATTGGCCTGGAAGCCTTCCCAGGTTTGCTAACCCCGAGTTGAAATTCAGCTTCTGCTACTTACTAGCTGTGGATCAGTGAGCTGGGATGCACCTCTGGTAATTCTGCGCCCACTTACATTGTGGAGGAGGCTTCCCCACACGTCCACCAAGTCTCTGGACACCAGCCGGATGTCCTACAGTTTGATGCAGTTCTGACACTGTCTACCCAGAGATGGCATCGGACTGCATGGGCTGAGGGCCCACCTGCACGACTGCTGTCTGCTTCAGATGCCAGTCGCAAGTCCAGGTTGTTACCTGTGCTTGTGGCCAACTGGCTATAAATCAGAGGTTCCCACGAGCCCCTCCTAAGATTGGATCAGTCTTCTGGAGAGGCTCACGGAACTCAGAAGAGCATTTTACTCCCCAGATGACTGGTTTATTACACAAGGATACAATTTAGGAACAGCCAGATGAAAGGCACGTGTAGGGAAGGTGTGGGGAAAGCCACGGAGACTCCACGCCCTCCGTGAGTGCTCTGCTCTCCCCGAGTCTCCGTGTGTTCACCAGCCTGGAAATTCTCCTAATCCCGTCCTTTCAGGTTTTTTTTTGGGGGGGGGGGCTTCATTACACAAACGCGATTGATTGAATCATTGGCCATTGGTGCCTGACTCAACCTCTACGCTCTCTCCACCCCACTTCCCCTCCCAGGAGGTGGGAGGTGGGGCTGAAAGTTCCACCCCTCTGTTCTTGGCTGGTTAGTTACCCTGGCAACTGAACCCTCATCTTTGGGTACTTTCCAAAAGTCACTTTATTAACATCAACCCAGTGGTGGTGGAAAGGAGCTTGTTATAGTAACAAGACCCTCATTCCACCTTTATGTCTCTGAAGCATTTTGGGGAACTGAGGGTAAGAGCGCAAGTATTGTAACAAAAGATGCTCCCGTTGCTCTTACCGCTCCAGAAATGCCAAGGGTTTTGGGAGCTGTGAGCCCGAAACCATGGACGAAGACCAAACATCTCTGAGAAATGCACTTGGCTCACCTGGAAGACCAAATATATCCTTCTTACAAATCAAAATACTGCCCCCCAGGTCCCATCTGCAGGGCGTCAGGTGGCTCATTCCGAGCCGTTGCCACGCGTGCTTCTAGTTCACGCGCTCTGAGGCGCGCAGCTCGCCGCCTGGCCCTGAGCCCGCGCTCGGCTGTCGGTGCGCGAGCTCCTCCGAAGTGCGAGGCGCCGCGGGGCAGCTCGGCCCGCGTGGGCTTTGGGTTCGAGAACAGGAGAGCGGGGGGCCGTGCGCAGCGCCGCCGTTCCCGGCCCGGGTGCCGCCGCCGCCGCCGGGCGGCCCATGCGTGGGGAGCGCCCTGCCCGCCGCCTCACCCGGCCGGCGCGAGGCCCCTTCCCGGAGCGGCGGGCGGCGGCCGGCCGGCGGGCACTTGCGGCGCCGGCCGCGTGGGAGGGCCGGGCCGCGACGCGGGGCCGCCTAGCGGGTGTCCCGGCTCCGGGCGGGTGTCGCGGCTCAGCGCGGGGCTGCTCTCCGCCTTCCCGAGAGGAGAACGTGCTTTTCTGCGGAAGGAAGACTGCGGGTGCAAGAGGTGTATCCGCAATTAAAGGAAACGGCTTTAGAGAAACACAGAATAGGAACGCTTGGCGCATCATCTCGCAGGAATGTTAGAAAGAGAGAAAAGAAAGAGGGATGGGGTAGTGTGATAAAAAATGAACGTTTCCCAAGCTGCGGAATGGGCTGGGCTGTCAACCAGCCTCCTCCCCTGACCAAAAAAAAAACCAAACCCCACAATTAAAAAGCAGTTATATATATATAAAACATATATAAATATGTATATAAAAATATACACTATATATTTTTACAATTTATATATATACAATATATATTTATATACATAGTTATATATATTTATAAATAAATAATATACTTAAATATATTATTTAAATAATAAACATGTTATATATAATATAAATGTATACATTTATATATAATATATAAATGTGTCCTATATATAAATATATGTAATATTTATATATTATATATTATATGAAAATTATAAATATATAAAAATATTTAATACAAATGTATATTTATATATTATATATACTTTATATATAATATATAAATGATATATAATATATAAATATATAATATATAAACAAATATAATTATATATACTTATATATAATATATAAATGTATATTATATGTGTATTTATATTTTATATATGTTATATTTTTTATATGTTTAGATATATCTCTCTCTCGGTGAAATGTCATAACTCTCAGAATAAAAAGAATATTCTAACCCTACCAAAGACAAGGGGAAAACCTAACACAACGAAGAGTGTCCCCCGACCTTGGATTTCATGTCAGTAACCCTGGATGGTAAAGTTAAAATTAAATAATTTTAAAAATCTGATGAAAGTAGGATTTGAACTTAATTTGGCTGCAGAACTCCATCAGTCGAGAGGGCGTTAGCTCAGAAGTTTCAGTGCCTTCTAAAAGTATTCATCAGTAATGTTTATAGCAAAACATAAAATGGATCCAAGGAAGGTGGTAATATCTAAATAAACTGAAGTACAGAAATTGGCACCCTAGAGTTACTTGGGCAAACAAACAAACAAATATAAAAGCTAGAAGAAGGAAGACCTCAATACCGCTGACACGGAAGATTAAGCCTCCGTCAGCAACGCTGGATGACAGCGACCTTTCCCTCCCGGTGGGTCCAGTCTCACTACCTTCTTCTGCAGGGAAAAATCTGTACAGAGTCCTTTTAATGCTCTTTATTAGTAGGGTTTCGAAACAACCTGCAGAAGAACCAGAGAGGACAATTTAAATTTTGGAACAAATTGTAAATATTATATATGGAAAACTGAAATACTGGTATGTGCTTTAAAAGTAGAGTACAACTAAGCAAGTTAGGCAGCGGAGGAAGGTCCTGGTGCTAATTTCATAGATAGATGGGGCCCAAAGTCAGTAAGTCGAGACGGTAAGATCTATTATTCAAGCAATGGATGCATTATTTAAAGTTCCATGGCGAACGCCAGGAAATGGCAGCTGACTGTCCGGTCTTTTGTACAGCGGTTATTTCTGGGAAGAGACTAGGGTGGCCGAAGGAAGGATCTGGGTGTGGATAAAAGAGTGCTTTATTATCTTTATTTTATTTTTTAAATCAAATGCATGTGTTGTATCATTTTTCATTTCTTTGTTTTTAAAGTTTTTAAGCTGAGACAACAGGAGTGGCTGGGGTTGGTCTGGGCCAGTTTCATCGGGGCTCCGTGTGTTGTCACCCACCCTTTCTCCTCTCCTTGAAGTGCAGCCGGCCGTGTGTGCATCCTGAATCCCGGTGGCTCCTGTGTTCAAATAGCCATCACCAGACTCGTCCAGATCACATAAACTTGAAAAACGTTTGGGTTAGCGTCTATTATAGTTATGAAATTTAGAAATGCTTAATTTATAAATGCTGGATTTTAAGCCAATTAGAGCTTTTTACAAATTAAATTTGGTAATTGCATCTGAAGGCAGAAAAATACCGTATCTATAATATGTGTCTTAACCCTTATGATATCTTTTGCCAGTTGTCCCTTCTCGTTTTCTTAATCCCTGAATTTCCTTAAGGAGAAATCTAGTCTTCTTGTCTTTCTAGCCGTCTCATCAATTCCTATTGTGAACGAAAAATATTGCAAATCGTATCAGTAAAGAAAAAATGCTGAAGCCATCAAGTCATCAGTGACTGCTGCCACCCCCCAGTGAAGACCAGCCTGCAGCCCGGCCTCTGCAGCCACTCACAATGGTGCCCTCTGAGGGGACTCAGATTAAGAAAGGACAGGACACTGCCCTGGATCACTAGGTGCTTGTCAAAGGAATGGATTCAATGAGCCCAAATGGTTGCTCCCTCCCATACATAGAAAAGCGCTAAATTCTTGAACTTGAGACGCCTGGTTTTCTCTAGTTAACAAGTCATCTTTCACTGTTCGAACTACCTGGTCTTTGTTGTAAAGCTCCTATACGTCCTGGCTCCTCCCCCACCTCTCCGGAGCCGTCCCTCAGAGCCACCTGAGGGGCTGTCATGCTGGCTCGAGTCCTCCCACCAGATAAAACATGACTCTCAACTTTTAGGCTGCGCTTCAGTCGGCTTCAGTCGACACCACCATGCTCCTACCCACTGCAAAAGGACTTCGACTCCCTTCCTACCCCGCATCGTGCCACTTAGCTGAAACTCTGCCAGTCTTCATCTACTTCTGTGTGGCTGAACCACGCTGACTCCATTTTTTGTCAGCTCCATCTCCTCCCCTTTCTGCCTGACCAAGGCCTAGCCTGCCCACACGGAACGCTCAGAGAAGTTCCCTGTCAGCTCTTACCCGTGCCTTCATCTGATACGAAGTCTGGAAGAATGCCTTTTGCTGGCACAGGTGTTTGATGGTCCTCGAGGAATAATGGTCGTAAGACCCCCGGGGCGAGAAGACACCCCGCTTCTTGTTGGCGAGGACATGCGGCCTCTCCCTGAGTGGTCCGATTCCGTGTTTCCCTTTGGCCCCTTTCAATTCCCCTGTACCCCTCCCAGCAGGGTGGGGTGCAGCTGTGAACGCTTCTGGATTGCCGCCTGCCTGACCCTACCCGTGTGTAAGTTACCTGCAATAAGCCGTAACTGTACTTTTTGGAGTTTCCCTGTTTTGTTTTTCAGTCTCAAATTTCCTTCTCAGTTCAGGGCGGTATTATTCAATATCCCTGTCATTGAACAACTTCCCGCTACTCTCCAAAATCAAAGCCTTACTTTCTTGATCTGTTACACTTGATCTCTTGACAATGGTGTTCCGTTAACTAGGGTCTGGGAATGAATTCTATTAAGATTTCCCAGTTTTTAATAATGTTTTAATTTGGGATTTTATTTTCTTGATCATTTAGAAAGAATAAAATCATTCAGAATAATCTGTATTCTGTTTTAACATAATTGGGTGCTGAATTTTGTCAAGTTTTTGTATCTATCGAGATATGTTTTTTGCCTTTTATTGATATGGTGTGTTGTATTAATTTTGGGGATGTTAAACCAACCTTGCATGCTGGCATAAATCCTACTTGGTTATGATGTATAATCCTTTCTGTATATTGATGGATTTAATTTGCTAGTATTTTGTTGAAGATTTTTATGGATACTGGTCTGTTGTTTTCTCGTGACATTTTTGCCTCGTATTGCTCAGGGTAATACTGGCTTCAGAAAGAGCAGGAAGTGATCTCTCTTATTAAGTTTTTTTGGAAAACTCTGTGAAGGATTGGTATTAATTCTTCTTTAAATGTTTGCTGGAATTCACCAGTGGAGCCATCTGGACCTGGGCTTTTCTCTGTAGACGGCTTTTTGATTACTAGCCTGTTAAAGGTCTATTTAGATTTTTTATTTCTTCTGGAGTCAGCTTTGGCAGTTTGTGTCTGCTTCATCTAGGTTATGTAACTTGTTGGCATACAGTTGGCCGTGCCCTTATAGTCTTTATTTCTGCAAGGTCAGCAGTTATGTTTCCTCTTTCATTCTTGATTTTAATAATTTAAGGTTTCCCACTTTTGTTTGTTCAGTCTAGCAAAAGATAAATTTTGTTGATATTTTTGAAGAACAAAATTTTGGTTCTATTAATTTTTTTTCTATTGGTTTCTACCCTTTATTACGTTCCATTGTGATCTTTGTTTCATTTTGCTTCCTTTGGGTTCAATTTGCTCTTTTAAAGTGGAAGATCAGGTTCCTGATTTGAGATCTTTATTCTTATTTAATGTAGCTGTTTATAACTAATTTCCTTCTGAGCACCACTTCAGCTGAGTCCTCTCAAATTCTTTTTGACATTTTTGTCATCGTCTCTTGAGCTTTTCTGTCCTCACTGCTCTTTTGTGGATCCCCTCCACTTTCTTCCCAGTTCTTACTGAAAATAGAGAGCTTTGCTTGGTCCTGTATAATCTTACTAAATCCAGAACAGCTCAGTGGGGAAAGTGGTGTCAGTCTCCTCGTTTCCTAGGTCTGGCAACTCAAGTGCACAAATTTTATGCAAGGAACTTGCCATGTCTTGCTAGCGCACATCAGATTTGGCAATTGATCTTTTTTTCAGGCTACGTGCCTTCTCTCCGGGAGATGTTTATTTATTATACTATTTTTTATGTATGGGTGGTAACCACACGTTTCTCACTCAAGTAGACCTCTCTTCTGAGCTTTCAAACTAAAACCCAGTCACTTCTCTGGTGGTTTCAAACCAAAACCCAGATAGCTCCACCAGCGTGTCCTACAAAACTGACCCAATCACAGGTCCCTGCTCCTCACCACCCATCACCTTTGTTTCCAAACTCATTTCTCTATTCAGCCTTTTATGCTGATGAAAGGCGCCACCACTCACCTGCTCTCCTCGCTCTGCCCCCAGATGCCGACTGACACCAGCTCTCTACCACGGCATGAACGTGGGATCTCTTCCTGCCCTTGTGCCTCTGCAAGAAGGCCTTTCATTCCTTCCCCATCTTCACCCAGCCCTCTGGGGCATCCTTCCCGAGGGCCCCAGACAGAACTCGATGCCCCACCAGGGTCTCCTCCTGCCTTTGTTTACGACTTTTCCCGCAGCGTCTGCTCGGTGGGGTGTACTGTATCCTTTCCTGTGCCCGTCCGCCTTCTACTGCTGTGAGCTTCCACTGGGTAAGCACTGAGCTTGAATATTATGTAGAGGGATTTTTACAGATGCTTGTAAAATGAATGAGTGATGAGTATAGTCTGCAGGCTGGGGAAGACCTGTGGAGGGTCAGTACGGAGTTCTTGCCCCAGACTTACCTCGCACATCACACTGAGCTTTACTGCTTTCACCTGGCTGTCTCCTCTGTGACTTCCGGGGTCCCGCTCCCATGCCACCTCCTCAGGGAAGCCACTCTTGGTACCTCAGGTTTGGTTAGGTCCCTTCATGCCTCTCATTTTCGGCACTGCCGTGATGCAATTTGTTAACTATTTGAAGTATCCTTCCATGCCTGCCTGGTCCACCTGATCCTCATGAGCTGCACAAGGAGAGAGCCCCTGCCTGAGGTCTGTCCTCTGCGCGGGTTTGCTGGCCACTTGCCCGGAGCCTGGCCTTTGGAGGAAGCTCCGTAGACGGTTCTTGGGCAAGTGAGTAACAGTAGCTTGTGGAGTCTTTTCACGTTTAGTGTTTGCTTTCTGTCTGTCGGTTGCCCCATTAACAATGGAGACGCCTTAGCGTGGCCGACAGCATAGTCACCAAACGCGGAACGAGTGTGAGCTAAAGACTCAGAGCTCCCGTTGAGATCTGGGGATGGAGAGCCTTTCAGGACGTGTCCCCTTCCGGCTAGAAGCGTACACTCGAGCCTGGAACGAAATACCCACAACGCAAGGCGAGGCTGAGCCAGGATGCCGCTTTCCGAGCGCAAAGAGCAGCTCATGCTGAGGCTGCAGAGAGACGTTCTCAAGCCCGATTCTGCAGACAATTGCATTTTTTAAAATACAGAACAATCTGTCTCAGTACTGTACTCGTGAATGTCTCATAATGATCTCATGAACATTTAATAGGCTGATTAAAACTCCTAATCGGTCTTTCTCTCAGCCTTTTGCTGTTAATGCACTCCCGGGTATCTTTCTAGATTTTCTTTTAGCACGGATATTTCTCTAGTTCCTTGATAGATTAGGGATTCCAAAGGGCACACAAGGACAGCTGAGTGCTTAACTGAGCAAGTGTGTGGAGGCAAATGTCTGTGGCAAACTCAGAAAGAAACAGGAGATGGGGTGTCACAGTCCGGGGCTTTGATCCAACGCTCTGTCTGTCAGTAGTTACCCACCTCACACCCCCATTTCCGTCCACAGCTAATTATGTTTAATTTTTACTGGCCTCTGAAAGTGACTTGGAGCAATGCCTTTTATGGCCCTCAGTTACTCTACGATTAGAAAAATAAAAGTCAGCCCAGTGGGTGCCGGGAGGAAACGGGCTCTCTCCTTCCCGTCACCATCTTATTTGTCCACTTTGGTTACAAAGAAATTTGGACGTTGCTGGAGTCCCGTTTTTGCATGTTCTATGTCCTTGCTTACCAGAGGAGCGGCAGGATGAAAGCTACTGGATGATCTGTGTGTGAGGACAGTCCACTTACCCCCTGGATGAAGGGTCATGTTTGTGAGGAAGGGAAACTCTCATTCTGCTCCATCTCAATGGCCATGAGTAGTGGTTTATCCTGCGGTCTTAGTAATACTTCTTATAGTTCTTAAGAATAAAGCACCTATAAGCACGTTAATTTTGATGGATGCAAGGACCCTCCGACCTTCTCAGTCAGCCGTCAGCTCTTGCTGGTTCACGAGACAGTCTGCACCGTGGCCTGCGCGGCGCCCGGGCCCCCGCGGCCAGTGCCCTGTCCGGCCCGCCGTGGGACCGCCGTGGGCGGCAGGGCCACTGCAGCCCGAACCCCCCTGCCTCCCCTCTCATGGGCTGGGTGACGCCGGGGAACCTGACGCTCCCCGATTCCTCCTGCGTTTCCAGGGTCTTCGTTGTGCAGGAGGGACAGGGACCCCAGGTCGGCAAGGCGGTGAGGATTTCATGAGTTAATAGAAACACTGCATATTGGTCACATCCTCCTCTTTAATTCCCTCCCCAGAACTGTGAAAAATGACACACCGTGACCAGTACACGGGGTGTTCCAGGTTAAGCAGCAAAGATACGCCGGCTACACGTGTGTGTTGGTGGGGTTGGGGGGGTGATTCCCGCCCCGCACCCCGCTTCCCGGACGCCGCCTCCTTTCGGGGCGCGGGGCCATGTGCGAGCGCAGCTGCTCAGAACCGGGGTCCCACCAGGGGAAGCAGACTGGCTCCCCTTAGCTGCTCAGCAGCTCGACAGTCCTGTTGCAAACTGAGGATTGACTGCAATGGCTGGAGTTAGAATTACAGAATTTTTAAATGAAATTGGGAAAGCGAAAGCACACTTCATCACGTCCAGCTTTTCTTTGTAAGCTATCAAGGGGGTAAAATGGAATCTTTTTTCTAGATTTTTTTTTTAACTAATTCTCTCGAACATCTGGTTCCTTTGCTAGGTGCTTCCTAGTTGATAGTTGGAGCCCTCCAGCAACATGCCGGAACAGAGCAACGATTACCGGGTGGCCGTGTTCGGGGCAGGTGGTGTGGGCAAGAGCTCCCTGGTCTTGCGGTTCGTGAAAGGCACGTTCCGGGAGAGCTACATCCCCACCGTGGAAGACACCTACCGGCAGGTCATCAGCTGTGACAAGAGCATCTGCACCCTGCAGATCACGGACACCACGGGCAGCCACCAGTTCCCCGCCATGCAGCGGCTGTCCATCTCCAAGGGGCACGCCTTCATCCTGGTCTACTCCATCACCAGCCGGCAGTCCTTGGAGGAGCTCAAACCCATCTACGAACAAATCTGCGAGATCAAAGGGGACGTGGAGAGCATCCCCATCATGCTGGTGGGGAACAAGTGTGACGAGAGCCCCAGCCGCGAGGTGGAGAGCGGCGAGGCCGAGGCACTGGCCCGCAGGTGGAAGTGCGCCTTCATGGAGACGTCGGCCAAGCTCAACCACAACGTGAAGGAGCTCTTCCAGGAACTGCTCAACCTGGAGAAGCGCAGGACCGTGAGCCTACAGATCGACGGGAAAAAGAGCAAGCAGCAGAAGAGGAAGGAGAAACTCAAGGGCAAGTGCGTGGTCATGTGAGCGCCCCCCCGTGGGAGCAGCCCAGGTGTGTCCCCCTCGCCTCCCCTCCCCCTCCCCCGTGAAGCCCACCGTCGTCAGGGTAGCATGTCCGACGCCCACGTGTTAAATATTGCATTTTGACCGAGATGTGCACTGCTGTCCTAAGAGGGCACTTCACACCCACCACCAGTAAGCAACCCACCCCCCCGTCCGGAATCAGGGAATCTGCCAGATGCTTAAAATGAAAAGCACCTGCGGGGCTTGGCAGGGAGCTGAGAGGGGTGCCCGCCATTGCTGGAGGCATCCTTCGCCCTCAGGAGGCGGCCGGGCTGGTGCCCACAGAAGCAGCAACGTGTGCTGAGAGGAGGAACGACCATCCGCGTGCATGTGAGAGCATGTTAACCCAGTGCTGCAGCGCCACCCCCAGACCAGGCGTCCCCCCCTCCCCCGCTCCGAAGCCAGTGACATCCTCAGGGGAGGAGGGGGAGGGGCGCGGAGGGCAGGGAGGAGGTGAGAAGACCGGTCCGGCTGTTCCCTCCCGTGGTCCTTTGACTGAATTACAGGTAACGCGGCCTCTCTCCCCCAAAAGGGTGTTTGCTGTCAATTCCCAGCTGACCTGTGAGCCTGGCTGCTCTGAGGGGGTGCCCTCGCCTCACCAAGCCTAGTTAGCAGGCACCGTTGTAACCTTTTAGAGCATTTATTTTCACGTACGACGAGGAGTGCACCAAGAGTGCGCAGCTGTGTCAGAAATTCTTCACTTTCTGTCTGAATTGTTGGAAGATGCCGTGACAACGCTGAAACATCGCAGTGACGCTCCGGTGTGTTACAACTTTGAGAGTTTCAGAAATGTGAAAGTTTCCTTCTTTTGACCCATGAGGGCTGTGACTTCTTCCAGCCCTCAGATTTTAAATAAAAACAATGAAAGTGGCTATTTTTAGACAATTTTTTTTCCCTCCAGCATGATTTTCTTCTTTTAAATAACTCGATCTGTATCCAGCTGGGTAACGGCCGATAACGGCCAGTATCCGAACACCAGAAGCACATCCGTGTTCTAACAGACACGGACCTGTCTACGCCATACTTTGAACCTTAATGAAATACTTTGAGACAGAAGTTGTTCACTGTGTCTTTGATGATCTGTCCGTAACCAGTGTCTTCCCAGAAAATGAAGACGCGTTCAAGTAAGAGGTGATCTCGCCCGTTTCGTTAGACGCGTCTTCTCAGAGCGGCTCAGCGGGGTGTTCACTCTGGAAACAGTTCTTTAATCCTTCAAGCCAAGTTCTGGCCGCTGCAGGTGCCAGCGTGCCGGGTGGCGGCGGGGTGGCCGGGGCACAGCCCGGTCGGCTTACTGCTCTGCCATCAGCGAGTCTGGGTGGCTCTGCTTCCCTTCCCCCCGAACTCCCCCGACAGAGCCTGTACGTTCTCCTGTTCGTCCCGCTCCGCACGCCAGGCTGGCCTGGCCTCTGCAGTGTTCCTTTCCTCCATCCTTCCCGTCCCTGCCTGGCAGGCAGAGGAAGTGAAGGCGGCCCTTAAGCTTGCGCCCGGGAGCCTCCTGGCTGGTGGGGAGCAGTGCCAGCTCGGGCAGAGTGGTGACGGTCAAGTCCAGGGCGCTCGCCCACGCCCCCCTCTCCTGCACCTGCTGCGTCTTCCCTGCCCCTCCAGAGCAGGGCTGTCGCAGTGACTACTGGACGGCTCAGGACAGATCCTCCAGGAACCCTCTCTGGTTATGTAACTGAGTCCAAACTCGTTCTGCTCGGCACATGACAGGCCAATAAATCGGGAGGAGAGGTGCTGGGGCAAGGAATAGGAGCTTTATTCGGAAAGCCGGCAGACCCAGAGGACGGCAGACTAACGTCTTGGAGAACCAT
Organism: Vicugna pacos; assembly: GCF_048564905.1. Taxonomy (NCBI): domain Eukaryota; kingdom Metazoa; phylum Chordata; class Mammalia; order Artiodactyla; family Camelidae; genus Vicugna; species Vicugna pacos. The sequence goes on from NC_133017.1 coordinate 24,668,224, forward strand.
CCTCCTCAAGTCAGAATTCAGGCTCCTTTTATACAAAAAAGGGGAGGGGCTGTGGTTGGCTGTTGCAAACTTCTTGCTGCAGGAATTCCTTGTTCCTGCAGCCGTCCACGTGGGTCAGGCCATGGTGCCCCTGCAAACCTCCCACAGAACAAAAGTTATTCTCTGCCGCAGTTGAATGTTCTTGCCTTCGTCTCATCCCCTCTGCTCTACCTGCAACTCACCCTTGTGATGTGTTTGGTGTGTGGGAGGTGCTCTGAGAACCCTTGGCCCCACCGTCTCCCCACTGCCTTGGCCTCCTAGAGGGAACCCGGCAGGGAGGGTGCGGAAGTGGCCTGGGTGCCAGCGGGGGTCCGGGGAGCCCAGAACACCGCGTCCAGAACCGAGTCCATTGTCAGGTCCTAAGACGCACCCTCTGACCGGCTCCTTCTCTTCCAAGTGGCTGTTCCACAGCCTTCGCAGTGAGGGCTCAGTGGCAGGTTTTCTTGAATACATTTTTCAACTTGCCCCATTTCTTTTTCTTTCCCCTCTTTCTATTTGTATCCTCAGAGCAATGCCATCAGTTTGTCATTTAGATCTGGGTTAAGTGGAACAAGAAACAGGCCTTTATGGCCAAGATGGGTTCGACTGAGAGGCCTCGGGTGGGTTCTTTGCTGACCGTGAAATGTGGCCTCTGCCATGGGCCGCAGTGTCCGAAAGGCCCCCCGTGTGAGGCCCCCCGGCCCTGCTCCTTTCCTCCCGACGCACGTCAGAAGTTCCCGGAGCCCTCCCAAGTCGGCGCCTGTGTTTTTAAGTGTTTACAGCCGCGTCAGTGCGAGAAGCTTGTAATGACTGAAAATCTGATCTCATTCAGGACATGACTCGTTCCTCTGGCTGTTGCCTGTGAGTTTATAGGAAGGTTATTGATGGTCTTTGTTCTGAGATCTTTTGATGAACTGCACTTGAGGGTAGAGATGATGATCTCAAAATTATCTTCTAGGAGCCCCCCCCCCCGTGGACTGAGGCCTTGCGGTGTTAGTTCCACTAAATCAGATGGTTTTAGCACTTAGGTGGCCCCATCCCCGAGCGAGTCGTCGTGGTTCTTGAGAACACGTCCTGGGTTGCGTATGATGACGGAAGATTTTGACCTGGCTGCAGCGAGTCACAAAACTCAAAATACTGCTTTGAGGGTGGCACTCTGGGAATAAGCATGGGGCCCCGTGAGTCCCCTACTGTCCCTGCCAGTCCCCCTTCCACCTGGTGACAAGCCATGGGCGTGCCCTGGGCATGCATGCAATACAGCAAGACCAACACAAGAGCAATATTGAATTGTTCACTAGATCTTAAATTATATATAACATTATATATATATATAATTTATCCTCCTGCATTTTTGAAGTATAAACTAGTACACTGTACAGATCTGTAAGCTAGTGTATTTGTTGCGCCGTTTGTAATATTTAAGAAATGCTCATTCTTTACAGAACAAAAGTATTAAAATAAATGCTCTGTGATATATCTTTTTTTGTTTGTTTTCCCTCAAAATTTGTAATGTGTGGCTCCTTTATAAACTCTCTGGAAATATCCATAACTCAACGGGACACATGTAAACCTTCGAAACTGCACCCTGGAACTCAGTGCCCCACAAGGACAACGTGCGGACGGAGCACTTAGAGAGCATGACTTTTATACGTGCGGGACAGCGATGTGTCCGTTTATACTGAAGGTGTGTTTCCTGTTACAATCTGTGATCTATTTTCTTTACAGTTATGAAGTTCACTGTTGCATACAAGTTTCTAGTTGCCAGTGCTGTTCCGAAAAGAATAAGCATATTGAAATAAAGCTTCTGTTCTGAGACGCGGCTGCCAGGCGGTGATATTTCTTGCTCTTTGGGGCAGAGCAGGTCGGGGAGGGTCCTGACCCAGGTTTCCCACAGTGGTTTCCATAGGCCTGTGGACCAGGTAGGGGGCCGTGAGGCTCTGCGGGTCCAGGGCGGGCGGCAGCAGCCGTCCTGCGGGGTTCTGAGCAAGTGAGGACGTTTTCCCGCTGGTTCCTTCCCCTGGGCTGACAGGATGCTCCAGGGAGGGGAAGGGGAGAGGCAAGGAATGGGGGCAGGGTCTTCCTTGGCTTAGAATAGGAGTGAAATGAAAAAAAAAAACCAAATAAAAAACCCCAAGAATTCCTTTTTCCTCCCGTTTTCCCCCAATCCCCTGGCCCCCTCACAAAGGCCAGGCCATTAAGTGGTGTTGATGTAAAAGCACCAGCGCTGGTCCTGGGCCCCAGTTCTGCTTGGCACCCTCGGTCCTTACTCCTTCTCAACACTGACCATAAAATAAAGCTGACTTTTGATTTCGAAAGACGAATCAACGGTCAACAAAACCAGACCATCACTCAGCCACCGACTAGCTGGGTGACGGCTGCGGCTGCGGGCTCTTAACCTCCCTGTGTTTCTGCCAAATGGGGATGATTACCACGTGCAGCCCGAGGGGCCCTGAGAATTACACGGATGGTTAGCACAGAACACTGGGCGCTGTCTTGTCACAAACAAAACCCCTCGGACTATGTAAGACTGTTTGGGAGACTTGTGTGAAAATTAATCTGTGCAGATACAACAGTCAACCAGAAATTTTTGGTTTCTTTAAGCCTCTTCAACAGCTTTCTCTAGTCTTGCTCTCAGCTTACTCCGCACACACGCCCCCCCACCCCGCACCCTGCAAGGTCATTACTGCTACATTATCAAAGGGTTTCTCCATCTACGGAGCTAGTTACAACGGGCAGGCCCCATTAGGACCCATTAAAGGGCATCCCACCCCGCACTCAGCCAGCTTTAATGTGCACACAGAGCCCTGGAGCCCTATGTCAGCAGTCTGAGTCCGTGGGGGTGGGGGGCAGGACCTGAGAACCTGCATTTCTAACAGGCTCCCTGGTGACACGGACGCTCCTGGCCCGCTGGCCACAGTCTGAGTAGCGGACTGTAATCTCCTTATGCTCCAGGGTTTCTGCATGTTGGAACCTCCTGGAGAAGTTCTGAAACGCATTGATCCTGTTGGGGATGGATCATTGTCCTCGACCCTTCTAGGTTCTTCTGGCTGCCTAACAATTAGACTGAAATAAAATTAACAGGGGAAAAATCAAATTGAATTACATCCATCTGGGGGTTCCCTAAGACTATGAGGCCCAGACAAGTGACCAAAGCACACAGCTTTTAGACCTTCTAGACAAAGAGACCACATCTTTGAAGAACTGACCTTGAGACAGGATGGGCGGCAGAGGTACTCAAGGAAAGCCACACAATTAACATCAAAATGGTGGAAGATTCAACCCCTAGTAGACCTTGAGGCTCAGGACGAGAGACTTAACTTCTAGTAGATCTTGAGCTTCGTTACACGCCCATCGTGATATATTAACATGGGGAGCAACACGCCCACAGGCGCCAGGGCGGTCCGAGGCTGGCCACAAAAGGTCACAGAGTGGGAAATGGCCAACTTCCTGGGAATCCCAGCCCCTTCCCCTTAGGCTGGTCCTTCCACTTATTAGCATATGAAGCCACCACGCCCATAAAAACCAGCAACACGGAGCCTCGGGGCCGCCCCTCTCTCTCCCTCTTCAGAGAGGCCCACACTCTGTCTGTAGAGTGTGTACCTGCTTTTGATCTGAGCACCCAACCCCCACGTCTCGTGGTCTTGCTCTTGCTTTCCAGTGTATCTCTCTGAATAAATCTACCTTCACTCAACTGTGGCTGGCTCTTGAATTCTTTCCTGCGTGAAGCCAGGGACCCACGCTTGGCAGGGCACGTCCCAGGGGCTCCACTGAAGCCTGGGACACGGCCCTCCTCGCGCCCCACATCTGTTTTCCTGCATCAACGTGACAAAGAAACCTAGGCTTGGGTGCTAATTAGGGAAGACCGAGCAGAGTGTGGCTACACAGCCTTCTGGGCCCCGAATTCCCTGTCTCTGGTGATAGGCATCGCTCCCCATCCCGGTGCAGGGAAGGGGCGCTTTCATATGGGAGACTTCTTTCCTGCTTTCGGAGGACAGAGGGTGGTCTGAGCATCTTTCCTGCACCGGCCGTTTGTCAAAGAACTTTAAGTCAAAGTAATCAGTCTTGCGCTCTGGCACATCTGTCCTGGCCTGTCCGGAACTCCATCAATCCCCTCTCCTGAAACTTCCCCGGAAGTTTCATGTATTAAAAGACAAACTGGTAGAGTGTTTCATGATTTCACTGAATGAATCTGTTAGTCTTGAAAATAGGTCGGCTCAGCTGTGCAGCCCTGTCTCATCGCAGGAGGCGGTGCTGCGGGTGGGCTCCGAAGTTAGGCCTACGGTACAGGCAGCCCGGCGTTTATCAGGGGCGTTTCTGTGGAAACAAAGGAAAACAACGCTTAGTGATTGGGGCGAATTATAAGGCAGTTTTTGAGTGTTGAAGGCAGGCAGTCGAGAAGATCTCGGTGTCAGACGCAGAGCATCTGCAGGGAGAGTGGGGGCAGGTCGTGGCAATCCGACAGACGTCCTGGTTTACGGAAACTGTGTCCGGTGGCCTTTCGGAGGGGCCACGTGACGACAGGCATGGAGACTGTGTGGGCTGTTGTGGCGATCACTCTGAAGTCTGTTTCAACTGGTCTGCATCCAGCATGCAGGGCTTAGGGGGGAAATGGCAGCTTTTGTTCTTAATGATCCGCAGGCAAAAAGGTGGGGGGAAAATTGAAAATGCTAATTTGGAGAGTTGTGGCACGACATGAGGAAGCTAGAAGAACTCGAGATCCAGTCCACCTCACCCGTTAGAAAACAAACCACATTCCAAAGGCAATAAACAGCCCTGGGGGCCCCATATCCACAAGGGTCTTACTGAAACGTAATTTTTCTCTTTACAAGTCACCTTATTTTTTCACCAGAGATAGACAGATTAAGACCAGTTTATTTGAACAGTAAGTTTAGCTTCATTAAATTTGGCCTGGTTATTGACAGAAGTGCAGCAAGCACAGCGATTCACCATATACAATCGTTCAGTCTACTCAGCTGGACTTTTCCATAAGGAATCTCAGACTGAACTTTCAAATGCTTCTCAAGGCTGCGAGGCCGAGCCAAGGACTTGCTTGCCATCAGGCTGACCCTGCAGTACCTAAAGATTTGGGTTAGTTCCTTTGATTTTGAGTTTTCCCCAAATATTCTGAGGTCCCGGCACCTGCCCGGGAAGTGACCTGCGCTACCTGTTCAGGCTGTTGGGAACCTTGTGAGCAAAGTGCCAGACAAGGCAGTTTATTGGCTCCATGAAGTCAGCCTTAGTTCCCTACGCCTGCTTGGCCATATCTGAGTTTGTGCGCGCTTTTCTCAAACATGACATTCCAGCAAAGCCTTGGTAATGCAGCCAGTGTTTCAATCATGTCCTATTGAAAGGAGAACAGAGTCTTCGCGGACTTGTGCAAACAACTATATTGCCATAAAGAATGCTCACTGAGTTTTCAAATTCTGGAGGGATCGGGTAGGGAGAAACAGGTAACGTGCTTCAACTCTGCTTGCAGAAGGATAATTTTTATTAGCAAATTGCTGAAAGTCACAGTTTGTTTAGGAGGAATGCGTTCCTTCTATCTGGGAAACCAAACATGAACAAAAAAATTAGCAATGCTTTAAACAAAAAAGTCATACAAGTGATACTCATCATATTCATTTCAGTCCCAGGTAACTAATTCTTGGTGATCTTTAGTTAGCAATTTTACCAAGCCATGCGCATCTCTTTTAGTGTTCTGCAGCCTCTAACTTAGTTCAGTGGTATGGTCTGGAAAATATCAGAGATGGTATTTTGGAAGACTTTAGAGAGTCCTTTCTATGAATTTCTCTGAAGATGAAACATATTTGCAAAAGCACCAGGGTGAAACAATAATTGTCTGTAAAAAACCTCAAAAATGCCCACGATTAAGGACCAAAGGAGAGTTCATTATGATGTAATTGACAAGTAAGTTTGGTTATTTCTGACATACATTTAAAAACAGCAATTAGAATTACAGGTGACAACGTTATACTAGGACATACCAGATTTTTAGGAATCGCGTACAATGTCTAGAACACATTTTAATAACGTTCACCCGTACAATATAACCTAAGAAGGTTTCTTACCACTTATCTGATAATGCTTCTTATATGACTGAACATATCAAATGCCCCTCATTAGTTTATTTTCTCTCTTTTTATAAGGAGAGTGAATAAATCCTTTGACATGTTCTAAGGGCCCTCTAGAAATTCTCAGAGTTAGTTTTAGGTCACAAAGACTTCATTTAGCATTTTATTTTGGGGGGAAACTGTCAAAAATATCAAAGAGATTTTAGAATGCTTGTTCAAATAGGATCATAGCTTACTGTGAAACAATACTTAGTTATTCTTTTGACCATAATGACAATGAAAGATTTCACAGGCAAATACGGGAAGTTAAATAGTTATAAAAAGCTTTAACCGTTTTAATATTGAAAAGGCTCAGTTTTCTTAATAATCAAAAACCTGATGAAGACAAAACCTAGAGTCTTTGTTTTTCTAGGCAGATTATGGTAAAGATACAGAAAAGCCTTTCCCAAGAGCAGACTCACAGCCCAATAAAACTTTAGTTTTTTTAGCAAATGAAGGAACATTGGTTCAATTTTACATAAGTACACTATTGATATTAAAGCTTATTTTTGAAAACTTTGTAACAAATTCTTGGATCATACACAAGATTTCTTTCCTAAGATTCCTTTGCAATAAACCTTCTACAACTTTCTATGTCCATTTTAGTTTGTCCTTTGTTGTCTTTCCCATTCAGCATTATTTTAGGACAAAATTATTTTATTTTCCCTCAACCAAAATGCATCTTCATGTCTCGCACCTTTTCTAACCGAAACTCATCCTACTTGCCTTTGCATATAGATTTGTTTTCCTTATTATTTCTAGTAGCTTTAATCATCTGTATTAATTAGAATTTTTAACCCTTAAGAACCCTAATCTCTAGTGAAAACTACAAAGTAAGCAATTGTGGACTATTATCCTGGCAGACTTTAGACAGGGAAACTTATGAATGCATTTCATAACTTCTAGAAACATATGTTTCATCATAGCACACGTTTTCAGTGCAGCATATGCCATGTTTATTAATAGACCCAAATACCTTTAGTGTCTATAATAAGAAGTCAAATGTAGATAGCAACTGTTAAGCAGTTAATGTCGCATCATCTTATCTGGAGATTATCTACATAGTTAATAAATTCCCATCATTTAAATTAGCAAAATTCTAAGGGTGGAAGTTAAAGACTGAAGAGCTCTGGGAAACTGTTGAAGTGACTATATCATAAAATAACCGTTACGGAAATGACAGGCCAGCAAGAAACAAGCACCACTCGGGGGGTTGGAGTACTCAGGTGTATTACACCGGCGGGCTCAGAGGGGCTTCTGCTCCGAAGCTCTGAGCACCTCCAAGACGTGTGCATGGGGTTTTATAGGGTTAATTACAAGCCTGGGGCTATTAGCCAATAAGGCTGGAACAGCAAAGCCAAGGAATCGGTACCCTGGAATTTATCTATCAGGATCAGATCACATTACTGACACTTGCTGAGCCTGGATTTACAAGTCAGCTTGTTAGCCCAGCCCGGCTTTTCCTTCTCATAACTATTGTTAAAAAGTTTACCTAAAAACTCTTATCTCATTTACATCTGTTTAATTCATTTTCTAAACAGTCATACTCAGATTACTCCTGAAGATTGAAGATTTAATGATGTTAAAGCAATTAACTATCATCTTAGTTTTCTTGTTGACAAGTTTTGTAACAGAGATAAGTAAGGTAAGCTTATTTGAGTCTTAGTAAACCGAAGTAGAATAAAAGTACTATATTTAACGTTAATAACTCTGAAGACACACCTGTTAGTTCAACCAGCAAACTTACACTAGCTTTTATTTACCGAAAATTATCCTAGATCACAGAAACTTGAGAAACGTTCAGGTTAGTGTCTATTGTATTTATGGGATTTAGGAATACTTTATTTATAAATGCTTAATTTGAAGCCAATTAAATAGAGCTCGTTTGCAAATTAAATTTGATAATTGCATCTGAAGATGGAAAAACACCGTATCTGTAACACACATCTGCAGACATACACAGACAAGCATCAACAGAGATCTTAGAGGTTTCATCTTTAAATTTTCAATCATGAATTAGATACAACAATATAAAATTTACTGGTTTATAACTAAGAGTCAGAATAAGTTAAGATGACATGTTTAGCTGTCTAAAGCTTTGTATTCTCTATGGAGGAGACTTTTAAGATTTGTATTTGTCTTTGAAAAATAATCTCAAGAAAGCTGTGAACTAGATTTGGGGCAAGAGAGCCTTTCCGGCAGTATGTATGTATTTTAAAAGGTAGCTCCCCACCCCCCTCCTTTTTTTTGGCTTGTTTGTTTCTTCAGCCTGAGCAGAGTTTTAATTACATCTCCAGGATGTTTACATATGAAAGACATCGTAAAACTTACAACTTCAAAAGACAGAAAAAGAACACAAGTTTTCTCCTGGAGCTTGGGGTATATTTGACTATTATCAGAAGTCTAGGGTAATTACCATTTCAACTTTTTTCGTCTTTTTGCTAAATACAAATCAGTTGTACTTCCAATGGCCTGATTTTTTTTAAATAAAATCTGAAAATGTCCGAGGGTAAATAGAAAAATGAGTGGATTCTGAGATATTTCAGTTATGCTTTTGTTTTTCTCAAGACTCAAGCAGTAAATTATTGTTGATTTTACTTTTTATTTGTTTCCTTGCATTTCTGTCAGCTGTCTTCAGACAATTAGGTAGGTTTTTCATGGTCATGTTTAGATGTTGCTTCGGTCGCTCAATCTCACTATTTTGAATTTGCCTTTTTATATCAGGGAGAAAATTTCCAACTAAGATGGAAATCAAGATATTTTTATGTTGTGCGATCGAGAGGACATTAATTGTTTGGGTGGGAGTTTAGGATGTGTCTGCAAAGGACACTGAGTACAAAAGCCTGAAGCTGGTAAAGTTTGATTATAGGGTCTAGCAAAACAGCCTTACTGCCCGTCTTACGTGCTGTTGTTAAATTTATTTCCTGGTTATGTCAGAGCAGGGAGAGAGCTAGACATGAGCAGAGAAAGGGGGACACGGACCAAATGGCAGGAATTGGGCAGAAGGGAGGGGCACAGGCCAAACGCAGGAAACCACACATCACATGAGCCCCAGGGGTCCCTGGGCAGAAAGAGAAAAGCAGGAACCTCTGGGCTGATAAATGATCACACCTTTTGGGGTGATGAGAGGCCTGGAGACCAACAAAGAAAGGTGGGAAAAGGCAGGAATCGCCAGTGTCTGAATGCAACTTTTTGTTCATTAAAATTAGCCTTGCAGGTCAAAAGTACTCATTATGCACTGACACCATGACATTTCCGATCTAGACTAAATAAGGACAAAAATCCCTCCTCTCTTCAGGAAGGTGGAGCTGGAGTGAAAATCAGGAAATACAACCCCAAACCCTTCCCTCCCCAGTGAATATTCCGCCCATTCACTTTTACACCCCTTGTAACTAACTTGCCAAAGAAACGGGGCAGCCTCTCCCCTGGGCCTGCCCGCTCTCCCCTTGAGTGTGCTAACCATCCTTTAATAAATCCTCACTTTACTTTTCTTAACCTCTACGTCTTGTCTCTGAATTCTTTCCGGGACGGGGCAAGAACCTGGAGCACGGTTGCCTCCACCGGCAAAGGTTAGAGCAGTAAGGTTAGTGGCCTGTAGACCCTGAGCCTAGAGATTGGGCTGGAGGGCTCTCTTTAAACCTTGTAGGGAAAGGGAGTCAAAATAAACAGCTGGGTATTTAAAGCTTTTCCGGGGAAGGTGAAGGAGTTTTGGGAGTTAGGGGAATTTGCTGAGAAGATGTGATGCAGGAAAAACGGATGTGGGGCATGAGAAGAGCCGTGTCCCAGGCTTCGACTGAGCCCCTGGGATGCACCCCGACAAGTGTGGGTCCTTGGCTTTGCACAGGAAAGAATTCAAGAGCGAGCCACAGTTGAGTAAAGGTAGATTATTTAGAGATACATCGAAAGGCAAGAGAAAGGCCATGAGGTGTGGGGGTTGGGTGCTCAGATTAGAAGTAGGTACACGCTCCATAGACAGAGTGCAGGTCGTCTCCAATGGGGGAGAGGGAGTGGGCTGTGGCCTTGAGGCACCGGGTGGCCAGTTCACCGGGTGGCCAGTTTTTGAGGGCTTGGCGGCTTCATATGCTAATAAGTGGAAGGACCAATCTAAGGGGAAGGGGCTGGGATTCCCAGGAAGTTGGCCATTTCCCACTCTGGGACCTTTTGTGGCCAGCCTCGGGACCGCCATGGTGCCTGTGGGCGTGTTATTCACCATGTTAATATATTACAGTGGGTGTGTAATGAAGCTCAAGATCTACTAGACGTCAGATCTCCCACCATCCTGAGCCTCAAGGCCTCCTGGGTGTTGACTCTTCTGCCATCCTGGTGTTGACTGTCGTGATGTTCCTTGAGTGGCTGTGCCCTGCCCGCTTCCTGTCTCAGATGGGGCCATATTTTAAGGAGGGGAATTTATGTTTGATGTGAACTTTAATTTTGTTCTGAGTTTAATTTCTGTTTTCATCTTGTTAGGGCACCCCTAAGGTTAGCTGTTATATTTCTTTGTATCCACTTTTTAATTTTTATCTGTCCACAGGCACCGATAAGACGAGTATAAAAAAAAATCAATTTAGATTTTCTGCTTGAAGGATTCATTGCCTGGCTGCTGGAAAGCTAGATCTTAATAGTTAGCCAAACCAATCAGCCTTTCTACAGTTTAACTGTGGATGGAAGCGGCATCTCACAAGAGTGCAGCCCTCAGAAGATCAGCAAAGTTCATCTTCAAAGACGACCTAAGAGAGCGAAGACTTTACTTGCACAGGCGGTAAGGAAGGATGGTGTGGTAAAAATGCTGCCTCTGGTCCCACACGGAAACCATGAGATGTCTCCAGTTACAAACCTGATCATCGATGACATGAAGCAGCCACTAATGGACTCGGATTTCCAGCACTAACAGAGAAACAGAGGTTGAGAGGACGAAGCCCCGAGGGACTGGGACCCTCTGTGGCAAACTCCCCTGACAGCTGGCACAGCCAGACAAGGAGAGCGATGCTGTGGCTTTGTGTCCTGTGACCCCGGTCTGTTCATTCAACTGGCCACCAGAGGCGCCCCAGTAAGTGCACCTTCCAAATGGCAGAGACCCAAAAAACCCCAAAAAACACAACAAAAAAACCCCCACAACTCACTGTTCACAAAGCCAAGCTCTCAGAACAAGAGGCAAAATAAAAGGGAAAAATCTCCCCTAGTTTTTACGTGGGAACTCACAAGCAACAGTTGTCTAAACAGATGAGGGTCTGATGAGCTCCGTGGACTCGCCCGTCTGAGGTTGGCGTGAACAGCAGCCTTACGGGGCTCTGCTGGCACTCTGCCCTGTTTTCTTGTTTTGTTTTTTGTTTTCTCCTTATGCAAACAACGCAGCAGAGACAAAGGGAGACGGAGCATCTGCGGGGGAACAGAAGGATCAAGAAAAGCCCCGGGTGCTCAGTACCAGTTTCGCCGTGGCTGTTATGCCCAGGGAACACTTTCCAGAAGTAGTTTCTACTAATTTAAACTTAGACAAACAAGAAAAGGACTCTCACCATTTTCACTTCCACTGCACTTTGCAAACAGAGATTCGGGAGGCTGATCGGATGAGAACGCTTTACCTTCTGTGGCTTTTTATCAGAGTTCCCAGAATCTCTCTTTATCTGAAGCAGTCCTCATGTTGCCGAGTCCAAACTCGTCCTGCTCACCAGCACAACAGGCCAATAAATCGGGAGACGAGGTGCTGGGGCAAGGAATAGCGACTTTATTCGGAAAGCCTGCAGACCGAGAGGATGGCAGACTAACGTCTTGGAGAACCATCCTGCTCCAGTCAGAACACAGGCTCCTTTTATACAAAAAACACAGTGGAGGGGGTGTGGTTGGTTGTTGCAAACTTCTGGCTGCAGGAATTCTTTGTTCTTGCAGCCGTCCGCGTGGACCAGGCCATGGTGCCCCTGCAAACCTCCCACAGAACAAAGGTTTATTCTCTATTACACTGAGAGAAAGCAGTTTCCAGACAGTAAAGATCCTGCCCACTAAGCCAGTTGTGGGGAGGGAGACACTTGCCTCCACCTTTCTAGGTTCTTCTGGCTGGCCTGATAACTGAATTGACATGAAATTAAAAGGAGGAAAACCAAATATAATTATGTACCTATGGGGGTTCCTTAAGGCAATGAGGCCCAGAGCATGCAGCTTTTATACCTTTTAGACAAAGACGTCCATTTTTGAAGAGCTGACATGACAAAGAAACTTTGGGTACAAATTAGGATAGACTTTCAGCGGAGTGTGTTTGCATAGCCTTCTGGGCCCTGGATCCCTTCTCTGATGACAAGGCTCTGTCTACTTCCAGCTCCAGAGAAGGTTATCTTTCACATGTGAGGTTTATTTCCTGCCTTCAGGGGGACAAAGGAGGCTCCTTCTTGCGCTGGCTGTTAAGGAAATGTAGTCAAAAATAATCAATATCCCCCAAAAGACAAGCAGAAGGTAAATGTCAGGAACTCTGTGGAGGGTGAGGAAATGAGCTTTGCTTAAAAGATCATTGTCACCATAAAACCAGCAACGTGCAGTTATAAAGTAGGTGTGTCCAACCGCATTACTTCGGCTGCACTGTTTTCTCTGCTCAGAAATCCCTTCCTTCTATCTCCTGGTCCCATCCCTGTGTCATAAAATCTTTTTCCTACATTAAGGCTGCCATCCAATGAACTCCTGGATGAAGAATTCCCTGGTCATTTAAATTAAAAAAAAATTAGCCCTCTCTAGAATTCCTCTTGTTTCCTGTTTTCCTGTCCTTTATGACTCTTATGACCTGCTTTGTTCTTCTGAAATGAGTTTTATGTGTTTCCTGATTTGCTCCATGCTATTTAACCTGTTTTGTGCCACTGAGATTTTGGGGGCTGTGTGTTACACTAGCGCAGCCCACTCTGCCTTGACAGGGCGCATTCATCCTGGTTTACAATCTCAGAGATCAGTATTTTCTTCTTGTCAGATTTTCCTCTTAAAATAACAAGTGAATAAAATCTATATGATACAAATAAGTACAGTACCATTGAGGCGGGAAGCCCCATAAAAAGACTGGCAGGACCCCCAGGCAGGGCCACTACTCTCCTGCCAGTACCATCCGGTTCCCCAGCCCAGAGGCTCTATCTCACTTTTTGCCTCCAAAAAGGCTTGCTTACCCCTAAATTCTATTGGTTCCCTGAGCTCACTCCTGATTGGTTATTTCCTTCACTCCTGATTGGTCCATTTCCCTCATTCCTGATTGGTTATTTCTCTCCCTCCTGATTGGTCTATTTCTACAAAGCTTGTTCCTAATTAGTCAACTTTTGTTATACTTTATTTGCATATGACGTTGCAAAGTGTAAAAGCCTGTGTAAACATACAGACGGGTCCAGAGCTTGGAGTGCTAACTCCTCTGGGCCCGCTGGCATAATAAACCTGAGCTCTCCAACCCTCCGAGTGCTGCTTGGTCTCTCGGCCGGATCCAGGTTGCCATCACAACTGAGCTGTAACATGTTTTTCCACAACACTATAAAGGACAAAATTCTTCGGACATGCCAGATTCACATTAGTAAAGGGTCTTTTTTTGTCCTCCTTGATAGATTATTTTTAAAAATTCTCGAATTCAGGCTGACTAGTGTGTCAACTAAGAATGAATTAGTTTGCAGAAATTATGCAACAAAATCAGTCAGTCAGACCTTTCAGGCATTCCAGAGTGTCTTGCTTTTGCCCTGTAAGCCATTATGATTCAAGATGTGGTTAACTGAGTGGCTTGCAGACAGTTTCATAGTTTTCAAGGAAAAGAGAGTGAAACAGGGTTTTTTTTTTTCTCCTCAACTCTATACATTTTACAAATGTGAAATACAAAACTAATTCACTTTTGCAGAAATCCCATTGAGTTCCTAACAGCTGTGTTCTCAGCGGGTGTTCCAGAGCCCCGGGGACGCCCCATGTCCTCTGGTCTGGTACTCCACTAACAGTGTGTGTTTCATCTTGGCTAATGTATTTTCATACGTGTTGCATGGACTTTCCTGGTTTGTTAAATTGCATTTTTTAATATCTAACTTATGATTGAATGACCCATAATGGTAAGATAAAATAGTAGCACAATACTAAATTTATAATGTCAAATGATAGTTACTTAAACAATATAGATTTTATTCTTTGTCACATGAAAGGAATCCAGTGGCTTCATGAAATCATGAGGGATCCAGGTTTATTTGATGATTCAGCTCCCCCTCTCTCTAGGGTGTGGGACACATACTAATGGCCCATAATGGCTGCTGGAGCTCCAGCCATCAAATTCTCTGCAGGCCGACTGCAAGAGGATGGACACAAGGCAAAGTATGCATAATCCACAGCACTTCTGTGGACTCTTATGGAACAAAACTTATTCACATAGCCACTGCTAGTGGCCAGGAAGGCTCAGGAAAGGCTGTCACTTTATCTGGGAGGCTGTGTACTTATCTAGATGTTGGGGATATGTTATTAAGAAAGGGGAAGTGGGTATTGAGAGGCAACTGGCTGTCTTAGCACACAGGCTTTATTATTTTTCAGGTATGTTTAGACCAACAGATCAGGAAACGATGGTCATTGAAAAGATAGTTAGTTACACTCATAGGTGCTAAGAAGAGGGGCATGCCATGCTGTGGGGTGGGGGAGCACGCAGGGAAGGGCCAGGAGGCAGAGGGAGAGGGGAACTTGCGGACACGAGCCTTTACTGTGGTTTCTGTGGGAAGGAATGAGCAAGACAGGGTAAGCGAATTTAGGATCAGCTAGTTTGAATCATTTCAGCGGTTCTGAGGCAAAGGGGCTGTCTTGCTTGTGTGGTACCCGGCTTTGGGGCGACTAGGGAAGGGCCTGAGTGCGAGAGTCCCAGAAAGGAGGTGGTTGGGATGCAGGCTCTGCGTGGTTGGCTTGTGCAGGAAAGGCGTGCTCCTTCATGAGCTTACTCTCTCTAGAACTGCCGAGCCCTGGGAGGGGCAGTCCTCCCGGTGTCCTCAAGGCCCCGGACGGCAAAGCAGCAGAAATACAGAGAATCAAAGACATGCTACGCACACCGGCAATCCTGGTCATGGGCAGGGTATCGAGATTTCGTGAGATGGCTCAGTCATCAACCTTTGCCCAGTAAGTTATATTTTTCTAAGTTTCTTAAAGATACAAAGTGCTTTCATGGTATGCGTAATTTAAAACCATATCCAAATTGCCGAAAAAAGCAACAAGAAGAAAGACTCTCTAAAGCCAAATGAAGTAAGTGACTAGGTTAAGAATCCATTTGCTGTGATCTCTGTTGAAACGCTTAATCTCTGGCTTCTGAGCATTCTGTGCTTCTTAGCCAAGATCAGATAAAGCACTGAAAATAGGGTCCACTGAGAAATATCGCCTCATTTCTGGGTCCATTTTTAACCCGAGTCTTTAGTACTTACAACTGACCGCCAGAATAATCAGCCATTTAGTGTCATCCATAATGAGTTATGTTTCTGCATTGTTAGGTTTTTCTAACTTGGTAGAAATAGATGACCAATAAGAGATTCTGACTATGCAGTGACATCTGATGCCTGGCTCCAGGCATCCGTCGTCTGGCTAGGCTGACTAAGACCTCGTGAAAGGATTAGGGGACGCCCCTCCGGTGTGTAGGAAATGTTCCCGTGGGGTTCGGCTGTGCTGTGGTCAAGGGGTGTGTGTTTCTCTGGACCACACAAGGTGTCCCAGCTCCCGGCCCTTTGTTTAGCGGTCCCTGTGAGTGTCCAGAACTGTGGGAAGTCTCGCATGGCCCAGTGAGAGGGATGTGGTGGCACCAGGACCCTCATCCTCACTACCCCTTCCAGTCGGCCCCTTGGTGCCTTGTGGTCAGTGCTGTGCTGGCTCCAGCTCCTGCGGGATCCCAGGGGTCAACTGGGTCCAGGTGTTTCTGACTCCAAGTTAAGTGAGTTGAGATGAGCCATGGCAGGAACACGTTCACCTTAACAAACGTTGCAAATCAGGGCGCTCCTTCCCTTCCCTCCCCTCTCCCCATCTCTTCTGTTCCCTCCCTTCCTTTCCCTTCCTGAAGAGCATTTACCAGCACACTGCTGCTTGCAATGTATGAGAGTGTTTTACCTCTTCTCCCCCCACCCCAGACCTTGTTCTCTGAGCATCATCTTTGTCTCCTGGTTGCCCATCTCCATCCCATTTTCACCAGAATCTTCTTCGCTGGCTTCCCTGCTCATTGGTCACTAGTTTATTGTTAAATTCATTGCAAGCAATTGCATGCTAAGATTTTTAAAAATTATAATACTGAGTGCCAGCGGCAACAGTGTGGTGAAAACTGCTGTAGCATTTTGGTAACAGTTTTGGAAGCATAAAAAAAAAACCTGTAAAATTTGTTGTAACCCATTGGCCTAACATTCCACTTCAAGCATATCTGAGACTAATTTGAAATATAAAAGAAATAATCTTCTGTCCAAAGATGTCTTTTTCAGTCTTAATTAGTAGAAGATTGGGGGATAAAAAATGAAAAGAGCTTTAGACAACACCAAGCAGTCTGTGTGCTATCGGATGGTGAGACGTGACTTTCCGAACAGTCGGCCTGAGGCGCCGTCAGTGACTTAATTATCGAAGAAAATTTAAATCGAGTTCACGAAGTCAAGAAAGTGCGTCTTACACACTTCGGAAAAACGTTTGGAGAAGTTTTTCTGGTTAGTGCTCAATTAAGCTAGGAAATTAAAGTACCCAGAACACTCGATTAATTGAAGACTCTCTTAATTGAGATCTTTTACAATCACATTTAAAGCAAGAGGCTTTGCAGTCTTTCGAGCCGGGCTGTTTCTGCTGCTGTGGTGTAGACACAAAATGACAGTGTCAAAGCCCGGCTCTGGGAGGGCCGGAACTCTGCTCTGCACTGTGACTGGGGGCAAGTGGACACCCTCATTTCCTCGGCTGCGACTGGGAGCGGCGCCTTTTAGGAATGAACGAACCCTCAGAGGTAGTAGCCTTGACACATCGTAAACTCCCAGCTGCTCAGCGATGATCGTCTCCAGCAGCGAGCTGCTCCCGGGCGGCGTGCCCGAGCTGGCGTCTCGCTCCTTACCCAGCTTCAGCCTTGAGTGTTACTGTCCTCTCTCTTCCTCTTTCTTTTTCTAATTGGAAGACCCTGCTTTCCACTGAGCAACTAGGATTGAACCAAAGTGCGCGGCGCTCTGAATTCCTTTGCTGTCATTCTTCTCTTCTAGGTTAAATTTATATACTGCTTCCTTCCACACGCTCCCTCTCGCTCCTCTTTTAAAAACCCTCTGTAGCTTCCTTCACACACAGTTCAAAATAGCTGCTTTCAGGAAGTGCTAAAGATGGGTAATCTGAAAAAGCCAGTTTCATCCTTCCCTTCAAGATCCCTTCCTTCTGAGTTCTTTGGGAAGAGGGTCTGCAGGGGCAGGAGTCGGGGGCTCCTGCTTCTTTTCCTGAAGTAAATCCTCGGTGGCCCCTCCCGATATCTTGGGGCCCCCTCCTCCAACTGCCGGGCCACCTGGGGCCGGTGGCCCCGGCGCTGCAGGTCAGGGTCTCTGTGACAGCTGGCCGTCCTCCCCGCACAGCATCAGCAGAGGGCTGCGACGGTTGGAGGGGGGTCCTTCTACTGAAGGCAGGTGCTCAGCTGCAAGTAAGGGGATCCCCAGTGACAGCAGCTTGAGCAAGGTCTTCCTCTTGGTAATCAGGACTCCTGAAGGGATGCATCACAAGAGTCCTTGGGTTCCCCCAGGCGCCTCCATCTTGGTTACTTGCGGGATGGTGGCTGCAGCACCAGCATCCATGAGACACTTCACTCCGCAAGCAAGAGGAGAGGCAAGAGGGGAGCGTGCTGAGTCAGCGCCCCCTCCTTTCAGAGGAGCCTCCTGGAGTCCCTACCTCACAGCCTGCACTTGTGTTTCATTGCCAGCACTGTCTCACCCGGCCACCGTCCACAGAGGAAGTGACAGTGTTATTGGTAAACTTAGCACATTCCGTGCACAATGAAGTTGGTATTCTGGTCGGAAAGGAGACAGGGTTCACCTGCCTTGTACCTTTATTATTTACATTGTCACCAACTGTATTTGTCAGACATCATGAGCAGTTGAGGTAACTAAAGGCGACTGAATCATAGAAAATGACCCTCATTCCTAGCCTGGCTTTGTTACTGTCCTTGTCTGAATGTGTCTACCAACAAATGCAGGACACACTTCCACCCCTGCCCAACACACACACACACACACACACACACACTCTCACTCAGAAGGGAGCTGGTCTCTGAACATCACCCCATTATGCTCTTATCCTCAGCAGTCATTCAAAATCTCAGTTATTCACTCCAAACACATCACTTCTCTAGCTTGAATAATGAGTGGATACCTTTGAAAAGGAAGAGGTCAATGAATCTCTAGGTGCTGATCTGCGCTGTTTGTGTTTTCATGTTACTTAACATGTAAATATACAGAACTTGGTTGAACTGCTTAAGCCCTTGGCTTTTCTGCATCTTCAAAACAAAAATCAAAATTTCAGGGCAATTTCAAGCCAGTGATCAATTTTTGCAATCAGTTAAAATCAAATTAGCATAATTGATTTAATGGGAAACGGGATTTTTCCTTAGTGGCTGCTCTCAGATGCACATAGCACCGACCGCTCTGATTTGGCAAATGATTGCTGGTGGCAGAGAAGCAAAAGGTGCTGGCTTAGGTCTTCCATCACAGTTTTTTCTTCAAGTCATTGCAAAAATTATTTCGTAGTGCTCCAGATGACATTTGGCCTCCATTTCTTTCTCACCAGAGAGGAATAGAATGAATTTCCTTGATGCTGAGGGTATCACAGATACAAGTGGGGTTTCCAGGCAGGATGTCATCTCAGGTGGTCCTCCAATCATTGTCGGCCAAGGCAACAGTAAACTCCCACACCGCTCTCCACTTTCCCATCAAATCTTGCCTCCAGGTACTTCCTGAAATAAGAAACTTCCTAAGAACATGAAAGCCTGAAAAAGCAAAACTTTAGCTTGTCAGAGTTTGACTAGAATCTCAGACAAGTCCTATTATCTACCAGGAATGGGGGTGACGTGGGTGAAGGGGAAGATTGGGTTTTTTCATTGGCATGTAAAGGTCTGTCATATTTTTAAGAGACGAGAACAGCTTAATGGGGTGTCCCCTGCTCTTGGCCTTGGGCACTAGTCTGCCACCATGACTGAGCATGAAGTCTGTTCAGAGCTTCGCAGTAACTGGGGTGGGGAAACAAAAAGTCAGCTCTCTCACCAACGGCAAAGACTAGGGGGAGTTCGGCACATTGAAAAACCTGGAGCTGGATAACGCGGAGAGGAGTTTACACATCTCCTGATGGAAGTACATTTTTATGACCTTGCTATGTAATTTAGCATCAGAATTTCTTGATGCCATTTCTTAAGAAATTAATGCCCACATGCCATCCCAGCATTCTGTCTTAGTTGGGAGTCTCCATTAAAGAGCAGTGGAGAAAGGCAGGGGAAATGTGGTGGGCAGTGTTTCAGAATCACTTGTATTTTTTTTCTTTTCTGTTCTATTTTTTGTCAAGTTGCATCCTTCCTGCTCTGATTCTAGTGGGACATTCCTTCTTATTCCCCAGGGAGGGGCCCCTAGCTCAGAGTTACCAGATCCATGAGTGCCCCCAGGCCCCAAGACATTGTTATTCTAGGCCCTGTCTAGTCCACCTCCTTAACTTAAACTTTGGACTTGCTCTCATCATTGAATGTGATGTGGGTGAATTTCCTCCTCTGGTTGTTGAACTTAATCAACTCATTGCCTGGTGTTCACAAATGGTTCCAGAAATAAGTCTGAAATCAGTTGTGAAAAACTGAACTTCCCAACTGTACTAGTCAGGATAGGCTATGTTGCATGGTGGTAACAAATAGCCCCAGAATCTCAGTGTCTTAAAGCAACAAAGGTTTATTTCTTATCCTGTTGTGTGTCTTCTGTCCCTCAGCTTGGGCATTTCTTCTGTCAGGATCTAGAATGTTAATGCAGCCATAAATTAAATTCTGTGACTTCTGCAATAGAGAGAAAAAGAGCTCTGGAGGGTCTGAGATAGGCAGTCGGGAGCTCTGGAATAAAAGTGTTGCATATTATTTCTGCTCACAACTCATTGGCCAGAGTTACTCATCTATTTCTACCTAGCCTTCAGGGAGCCAGGAAACACAGTTTTTCCATGTTCTTGGAGGAAAGAAGACAGTGATGAAGGAAGTCCTGGCAAACAGCACTAATGATTGCCCATCACTCCAGCATTCTGGCTGGGCCGAGGGTCTCCTCTACAAAGTAATGAAACTACAGTGGGAAGCTGGCATTGCTCCTTCTGTTGGTAGATTTACAGTTTTTACTGAGAATATGCACTTGCAAAAGAGGATGAAAAATCTTCTATACTGATGGTGAGAAATGAGACAATGTACCACGTGGGGAGGATGGTTCCTGCCCAGCCAATCTCATCTACCATTTTAGTCTATATTGACCAGGTATTTTTGTTCAAGTTATTTTCCATTTTGTGCACCATCCACCTGGCAGTGGATTTAGACAAGGTCACAGTCTCATCAGAGAAGCTTGCTGAAGGCAGTCCTGGTGAGCAAGATTTTTGGATGCAGTGAGGAAAGGGATGTTAATTCCCTGTAAATAAAAGCATCAGCTAAGATGGGGACCATAAGGCAGGTGGTTTTAACGAGGCTCAAGGGAGGAGCCAATGCTGGAGCAGCAAGCTTAGATTGTTACTACCAACTGAGAGTAAATTCTAGCTATTGGAAGCTGTTTCCATGACAATTAGTTGGAGGAAGGTGGGATCATTTTTTTGAAAGAGGGATTCCAGCTCATCGGAAGGAAAAGAGATGTAGCCTCGAAGTTGTCTTAATTCTGCAAGGAAACGTAATTTTAGATGGCATTTGAAATTATTTGCATAATATCCTCTTTATTATGAACTACCAAGAAGAGAACATGAATGACGCTGGCAGCCATGGAGACCAGGGCAAACTCTGACTTGTACTTCTGCCCCTCCTTCTCCCCACAACAAAAGGAAGTGAAAAATGGAAGCTGGAAAGCAGTCAGATATAAACTACAGAGAAATGGAAAATTTTATTTGAAAAAAGGGAATTGTGCTCATGATGCATTCCATTTGCATATAATATTTTTCTCGACAAGCCCCCGAAGCACAACGAACCATGGAAATCGTGCTCCCACGCTTCATATACCCAAGTTCCACCTACACTCAAAGGACAAATAAACAGACGCACCAAAGTACAGAAATAATCTCCCTGCTTTGGGAAATGACAGGATGAACCGGTAATCATCAACTTCTGCCTAAAAATTCTGTATGCACTGTAATTCCGATGGAATACAGTTGACAATTGCGTCTGATAGAAATTGATTAGTTCCTTGAGAAATGTGGAAACCATGGGTAATAAGTCAAATCCATTTCACCTGCCTTCACTAATCAAGGTCACGTTAAGACTTGTGTGTCCTCTAAGCTGCACGTAGCCCAAGCAAGAGGTCGTTGGCCTTGAATCGTTTTCAGCGGTGTCTAGTTCAACTTGGGCTGGTTGAGAATGGCTAGGACCACCGACCCTTCAACTGGGCTGGGCTAGCATCCGCTCACTCAGTGACCTCTTTGATGTGCAGAGGCCTGTAGCTCAGCTACACCTCCACAAAACGATGATTATTGCACTTTTTTCCAGTCATCTTTCCCCATGCTCCCCATGCCTCAGACCTCCCTCCTTCTTTATTCTTTCTCACATAAATACCCCAAGCCCTTTGCCTTTGCGGAGGCAGATCTGAGACGTGTTCTCCTGTCTCCTTGCTTGGTTGCCTTGTGAGTAAGCCCTCTCTTTGCTGCAAAATTTGGTGTCTCAGCATTTTAGCTTGCTTTGCATTGGGCAAAACAAACCTGGTTCAGTAACAGTGTGATGTGTGCAATAAAGACACATAGTTATAAATTTGTATTAAAATCTGTAGCATATGGCTGCAAAGGTGAAAAGCAAGCTTAAGTATAGTTAGGAAATTTCAATGGCAAGTGAAAATCACCTTTCAGCTTTATAGGAAATAGACTTTTATGTCGCTCAGAATGAATATCTATGCTTTTTATGTCTGAAAAGTTAGTAGTAAATAAAAAAAATAATACAGGAACATGCTGGAAAGATGGGAACCTCATGAAAATGGAAAGGGGTTGTCTGTGAGCTCTGAATAGTCATCATATCTGTGCCTCTAACAAACAGCGAGCCAATGGCTTCTCTCCTGGTCTACGTCCTGTTTGGTTGGAGAAGCCCAATAGTTAGCGCTGATGGTATAAGGTCACAAAGGGAAAAAAGAGAAGTGTCAGTCTGGGCTCCTGAGATCAGAGGACAACCTGAGGTTGTGTTGGGGGAGGTGACTGTGGCCCTAACCAGGGACAGAAGACTGAGAAGTGCCTTGCAGGGCTGGACAGCAGCACCTGCAAACACAGTTCCCCCACGAGCACTGATGAGGACCCGCTTACAAAGAGGATACCTGGTAAGCTGTTTTCTTTTCTTTTATATTTCACATCCTTGTTGTTTATCTGTTTTATATATAGTAGTGTGTATCTGTTAATCTCATACTCCTCATTCAGTCCTTCCTCCTGACCCCAATTTCCCTTTGGTAACCATAAATTTGTTTTCTATGTCTGTGAGTCTATTTCTGTTTTGTAAATAAATTCATTTGTATTATTTTTTAGATTCCACATATAAGTGTTATAATATTTGTCTTTTTCTATTTGAATTCAAATAATATATTCTGTAGGTCCATCCATGTTGTTGCAAATGTCATTATTTCATTCCTTTTTATGGCCGAGTAATATTCCATTGTGTGTGTGTGTGTGTGTGTGTGTGTGTGTGTGTGTGTGTGTGTGTGTGTGTGTGTGTGTGTGTCTTCTTAAAACAGTCATCTGTTGATGGACATTTGAGTTGTTTCCATGTCTTGGCTACTGTAAATAGCGTTACTATGAACATTGGGGTGCATGTATCTTTTCCAGTTAGGGTTTTCTCCAGATATAAGCTTAGGAGTGAGATGCTGGTTCATAGGGTAACTCTATTTTTAGTTTTTTTAAGGAACC
This sequence comes from Vicugna pacos, assembly GCF_048564905.1. NCBI lineage: Eukaryota > Metazoa > Chordata > Mammalia > Artiodactyla > Camelidae > Vicugna > Vicugna pacos. The sequence goes on from NC_133017.1 coordinate 24,691,374, forward strand.
TCCATATTGTTCACCATAATGGCTGCACCAATTTACATTCCCAGCAGCAGGATAGGAGGGTTCCCTTTTCTCCACAGCCTCTCCAGCATTTGTCATTTGTGGATTTTTGAATGATGGCCATCCTGACTGGTGTGAGGTGATGATAGCTCATTGTAGTTTTGATTTGCATTTCTCTGATAATTAGCGATGCTGAGCATTTTTTCATGTGCCTGTTGGCCATTTCTATGTCTTCTTTGGAGAAATATCTATTTAGGTCTATGGCTCAGTTTTTGATTGGGATGTAAGCTTTTTTTAAATTGGGGGAAAAAAAAAAACATTGATTCTCTTTCATTTTCCAAGGGTAAGCCCTCCTCCACCGCCATGAGGTTGGTCCTGCTCTTGGAGCCAGGGCGCACTTGGGTGGCAGGCCCTCCGCAGAATTACGGTCACCTGTGGGAGGAAAGGCCAGCCAGGCACACAGACTCCAGTGGGGTTTTATTCATGCTGAGCTGCCCAGGGCTGATGGGCTTTTCAGCCTTGTTTCTGAAAGCGCATTCACAATATTCCTTATTTCAGAAGGAGGGAAATCTCTTCCTTCTTTGCATTTTTTTCTTATCTCCCCTCCCACGAGAGGTCTTGTTAGAAGGGACGCAGGAACCCTCCTCAGAGAGACTGGGCACAGGTGACACCCTCCATACGTCAAGCACAGGTTCCGACTGGCACGGTAAATAAGGGCATCTCTGTTCCCGTCTCTTTGGCTTTACATTGCTGTACAGAAATGACTTTGTGTGAAGAGTTGGTTCCAGCGCTTTATAAAGAGCACTTCTTTTTTAACATAGGAAAGAATATGAAATGAACTTGCCCAATGAACCAGCCATTCCACTCCTGGGCATTTTTCCCAGAGAGATGAAAATTTATTTTTATGCAGAAATTTGTACATGAAGGTTCATAGCCACCTTATTTGTAATAGCTCAGAACAGGAAACTACCCACATGTCCTTCAGTGTGGGAATGGCTGAGCAAGCGCTGGTCCATTTATGGCAAAGCCTTCTTCTCACCAGTCAAGCTAGATAGGCTACTGATGTCCTCAACAGCTTGGGCCGATCTCAAGGAAATTACACTGAATGAAGACAGCCAGTCTCAAAAGATGTGTACTGGATGAATCCTTTTATATAGCATGTATGAAATAACACAGTTACAGCGATGAAGAACGGATTCGTGGTTGCCAGGTGTTGGGAATGGGGAGTGGGGAGTGGGTGGCAACCAAAGGGTAGCATGAGGGAGTCCCCTGCTGCTGGTTCAGTTGAGCATCTTGATTGTGGCGGTGGCCACGTGAATCTACATGTGTGATAATGCTGTGCAGAGCTCGCACACACACATGAGCACACATGTAACTGGTGAGATCTGAATAAGTGATGTGGTTTGTGCCAATGTCAGTCTCCTGGTTTCAATATTGTACTATGGCTGTGAGAGAGGGGACAGGTCTCGCGGGATGTGTGCAGGATGTCCCAAGCATTTCAACTGTCTACGAATTTAGAATTACTTCACAATGAACAAAGTTGAAGCAAAAGCAATATGTAACTAAATACCTCAATTACTGGCACTAACTTGGTGTTGTATTCAACAGTCTTAAACGGCAGAAGGAATATTTTGGAATGCGCCCTTTGGATGCATACGTCATTTGAGTATAACATTAAAAACTTATGAAAGAAAGTTTAACAGGCATCTAACGCCAACCAATCACTGTTTGTGAAACCTGGGGATCCACTCACTCTCTTCCAATAGACTCGGGTTTAAAATGGAGTGAAAATGGGTCCGTGCTAAGTGTGCATTAAAGTAAGAACATCTGTGATTCAGATAATTACAGATGTGAAGCGATGTGAAGCGATGTGTTGTTGGCCCATTTTATTTCTAACATAAGTGTTTAATGATGTAAGTTTTCTTCTGAGCACTGCTCTGGCTGTGTCCCACACATTTTGATATGTTATATTGTGATTTTTTTTCACTTTGTTCAAAATATCTTGTTTTAAATTCTTTTCCCCACAAGGATTGGAAACTCTTTTGCCAACTGTGGTAGGTTAAATAATGTTCCCCCCTCTATGTCTCCATCCTCGTCCCCAGAACCTTTGAATATGATACTTACCACTGTAAAAGAGACTGTGCAGATGTGCTTAAGTGAGAGACCCTGAGGCAGGAGAGGATCCTGGATTATCCATGTGAGCACAATGAAATTACAAGCTTCTTTTTAGTAAGAGAGAGACCTGAGGACAACAAGCACAATGGGGATGTGGCAATGGTAGCAGACGCTGGAGTGATGCACTTTGAAGATTGAAGAAAGGGCCAAAAGCCAAGAAATGCAGGAGATTGTGGAAGGCATGGACCAGACTTCCCTGCAGCCTCCAGAAGGAATTAATCTTGCCAGTACCTTGACTTTGGCCCTTAATTCCCATCTCAAACTTCTGACCTCCTTATAGTAAATGTGTGCTATTTTAAACCACTAAGTTTGTGGTAATTTGGGAATTAATACACCAATTTTTATTTTGAAAACATTTTAAACTTCTGATGAGTTGCAAGAATAGGATGAGGCACACCCATACGTCCTCCGCCTGGACTGACGTTCTGCCGTGTTTCGTGCCTTCCTCCACGCGCATGCGTTGTCTGACCCATTTGAATGTAGGCGAGGACATCGCGTCACCTTGCCCCTAAATGTTTCAGCTTGAATTGGAGAGTAAGGACGTTCTCCCATGTAGATGACGGAACTGTCACAGCCAGCTACTTCTGCATCGATGCAGTATTTTTATCTAGAAGCTTCCACACACACATTTCCCCAGTTACCCCAATAATGTCACTTACCCTTGTGCCTTTTCCTCCTCATGCAAGACCCAGGGAGGGGTCATCCAGTTGTCATGTCTGCATTTAGTCTTTTAAGTCTGAGATGTTTCTAGCCTTTTTGTTTTTCCCTCTCATTATTTTGATAATCTTGCAGAATCTGGAGCAGTTGTTTTGTAGAAAGTCTCTCAGTTTGGGACAGTGGGTTGTTTTCTCATGTCCAGATTCAGGATAAATGTTTCAGAAGGAGTATTACATAGTGAGGTTATGAATGCATTTTTCAGGGCCTCACATCAGGAGGTATTGAGATATATTTATATATATATGACTTTAAATTTTATTTTTTAAAAGTATCATAAAGTAAAAGGACTCATTTTCCAGCATACAGTTCTATGAATTTGAAGCCATGTATAAATTCATGTGATTCCCATAATAATTAAGTTATACAAATAGTCCCTTTCACACAATTAATAAAAAACTTCTGGGCCCCACACAAGTTCTACTGAATCAGAATCAGCATTTTAACAAGGTCTTCAGAGACATTAAAATTTGAGAAGCGCTGGTTTAGAGAACTTAAATAATACTTTGAAATTTCTTGGCACGTAGAGGAACATCAGTAAATGATGCCGTCTTAAATCTGTCTCTGCTTCATTATTAGAAAATCTTCCAAGTGTGTCTATTTCTGCTGAATTATGTGAGAAAGATCAACAGATTTACAGTTTCAATAAAGCAAATTATACGCTGGTCAAAGGAAGACACGTTCTTGTTGTAATCACTGTTACTGCATCGTGTCAGTCATCACTAAACCATCACCTCTCTGCTTTCGGTAACTTCAGGAGACGTTCACGAACTGAGATTACTGACACCTGCCCATGTGCGCGTGGGTTTGCACAAACACTCACACCTTAAGTACGACTGCTAGAAACGGCTTCTTGTTTTTCCTTATTGAAGATGCTGCTATGAAAACTAACCCCCTGATGGAGGCTTCTGCGAAGGAGAGCGTTCTGCTGACGCTGAGGAGGCTGGGCAGAGCTTTCTGGGTCTCACGCCCACCACCACTCATCCTGTAGCTGATGCGAGGAACACGGTGCAAAGTGGCCTGCAAAGGGCGAGCCGGGCTGCGGCAGGCAGTTCACGTCGTCCTCAAATGTCCATCTAGACCCCAGTGTCATTGAAAGGCTCAACCCTTTCCCAATCTTGCTCAGTTAGAGGCCAGGACCTCCACGTCTTGGGAGGACCTCAAAAATCCTAGAGAATGAGGGACATGAAGTCACTCATGTCACGTTAATGGTCAACATCAACACCATTTTAATATGTCAACCCATTAAATCAAAGTGCGTATTCACATATTTGTGTGATGTTGCATTAAGGGTAGGGATCTCTTAGAGATTCATTGGCCCCAGATGTTAGCTGTCAATTCCCCCAGAAAGCCTGCTCCCCCAAATCCTGTTAATCAAGCAGAGCTAATTGTTTTAGGTTTACTGTGTCTGGGAGAACGTACCTCGACAGTTGCGGTGTCTCAGAGTGGGAAGCCAGGGGAAGAGATTCATGGGGTTCAAGGATGTGGACGACTGATTCTGCAGCAGACTTTCAAAGAGGAAACTGCTTGGGTTGGGCCGAGTTTATGCCTGGGGTTTGGGACGCACACAGAGGGAAGGCAGAGAGGAAAGTGCAGATGATGTGCCAGCTTTGATAACGGGCCATGTTCATAGTTGGTTCACAGTGTTATCTTGTAAGCAAGTATTTCCTGGAACAAGTAGCTACATCATTTTCCCCTGATCTCACTAATATTTAGTACAGAAATGGGAAACTCCTTTGAAAAGTATTTCGCAGAAAAACAAGAAAGTAGTTGACTTCATTATTAGCCACCAATTTCTTAGATCACGGATCGGTGCAGGGCAGTCCGGGGCCTTTGTACGCATCTGAGACCTGAGAGGGACGGGGGCTACTGATGAGGCCGTCCCGCTGACAGGTGCACGTCTGCACCTGTCAGGGATGCGTGGGTGCTGGACCAGGCAGGGGCAGCAATCTCAAGGGCTTCCTCTGTCCTTCCCACCTGTGCTTTGGCTTTGCTGTTTCTTGGGGCTGTCTCCATGCCTTTACAAAACCCCGAGGGGAGCAGCGCCTCACAGTGGATACTTACCACCTAGACTAGGAAAAGTAAAAAAAAAAAAAAAATCTATGGCTATGAAAAGTATAAGTTAAGGCAATCTTTTGCCTAAATCACCATGACTGTTGACTACGGTTGCGTTTCCCCTTTTGAGTTCCATGGGGCACCAGGAACTTCTGTGGACGAGAGGTCAGGAGGTCCGGTGTGCATCGCGTGTTCCCGGAGAGGCTCCTGGTGCTTCTCGCAGAAGCCTTCTTGTAGAACCGCTGGTGAATTTCACTCAGGTCACGCTCAAGTGCATTTGACCATTGAACCCTTTTACATTTCACAACTTCCACCATCCGGTAGAAACCCACTAAGTTACATTCTTGAACCATACTGATCGTGGAAAGTGCAGAAAGCCATCTTGACTGTCAACCAGAAGACAGTGCAGTGAAAAGGGATAGATGTATTGCTGAGAAGAGATTTTCCTGATGACAGATGTAAACTTGAGAACAGCTTTGACGTTCTGGAATCAAATGTCCAGCTCCCAAAGCTGTTTCACTTTACTGGCGTCTCTGAAGTAAAATCTTGGGAAACACAACCTATTCAAACCAGAGACAATTACATGAGACTAGAGTAACAGTATGTATGGCTCCTGGCGTTTAGAAGACCTGTCTGTATTTAGTATGCAGCCTAAAACTGAGCCTGGGGCCATGACACATAATGGATACTCCATAGCGTTTGTTGAAATCATCAAACAACTACACGTGAATAAAAGTGTATGCAGGTCACATTTGTAGAATTTACACAATCGATTAAAAGTCAGTATGTTTTGGATTTTTAAAATATTTTTATTAAAAACATACTAAGTTCACAAAAGGAACACGTGCTCACCATTACAAATTATAACTGTACAGATGATATCACCTCCAGTTTCCTTCAAGCCCCTCACACTTCAGTCCTCTGTAATTTGGTATATATTCTCTTAAATTCAAAAATATGCATATGTATTCTCAATAGTACTTTTTCTCCAGCGTGATAGGAGAAAAACAGTAGTCCATTAATATCTTAATTTGCCTTCCTTAAGTTAGTAAAGATCTTTTTATATTTTATTTAATGATATAGTTGTATATAAAAATTAAGTATTTTAATCAATCTTATTTTAACATTTTATGTCATAACACTGAGAGGTCTTACGTGTTTTTGTGATTGCTCTTTGTCACTGAGTGACACTTTTCAAACAGCGCCTTAGTGTCGTCATCCATTAGGAATGGAAAAAAGGGAAAAGTTGCTTCGGCTGTTTGCCTGAATCTGAGGGTAACGGTGGCCTGTAAGGAGAATGTGTACGCAGGAGACCTCACAGAAGCATTTACTCAGTTGGCCAATTCCACGTGCTCGTAATGTGCCTGTTCTCCTGCGCACGAAGCCATAGTTGGCGGCTTCCAGGATGGCGCTCGTGACCCGTCTCCTGGCGTTCACTCTGTGTAATCGCTCTCTGGCTGGGGGCTGGACCCAGTGACTTGCTTCTAACCAACAGAAGAAAGCAAAAGGGATGGGGTGTCACTTCTGAGAGATGGTTATAAGGGACTGTAACCTGCATCTCGCTCAGTCTCTCGGTGTCTCACTGGCGAACCCTGGCTGACTGTCCTCAGGAGAGACTCCCTTGGCAAGTAACGGAGAGATGCTTCTGGCCAACAGCCTGGGAGGAAGTGAATCCTGCCAACAACCACGAAGTGGGTTTAGGAATGGAACGTCCCCTAGTTGAGCCTTGAGATGCTGGCAGCCCAAACCAACACCTTGATTGCCTCTTTACGAGGAACCCTGAGCCAGAGCTGGGCCATAGTTGGTTTTCTGATCCACAGAAATAGAGAAATAGGAAGTGTTGTGATTTCACTCCATTAAATTCTGAAGTAATTTTTTTACGCAGCTACAGATAACTAATACTGGCTAATTATTAATTGATCCATATCCTACAATATGGAATTCTATCTTCAGTTCATGTGTGTTTTCTCCAGACAATAGAGGGGGTTTTTTTCTATCTGAAAAAGAAAATGTTATTTAGGTATGACTTAGTATTTTTAAAAGTGGAAAATATTTTAAGTCCAAAAAATCTCTGTCTATGCTTCACCACTGTAGTTGAGTAATAAACAATTAGCCCTGAAAAGATGGGTCTGTGATTTACCTCTGTAATTCTGAGAAATTATCGTCTTGGCTGCCCCAGTCTAGGCTGACATGGTTAGATTCCAAGGTGTACTTACAAGGGCTGGAAAGGCCCTTACCCACTGGATTTAAACGTGGGATGACGTCATATTTTGTCCTGGGATCTTGAATCTAGACATCCATGACTGACTTCTGAAATCAGGGCAGCGTGGCCAGATGAGCCTTTCTGTTGCAAACATCCAATTGCCACCTACAGCAAAATCCAATTACAAACAAAAGACTGTATAATTTGAGGGTGTTCTAAAAAGCTTAAATGAGTTGTTCTTCATGATAATATCTGCCTTGTATTGCCAAATAATATGGTCTGGACCCCATGAGGGCTACAGAGCAAATATTGTAAAAACCAAAGCATTGTGTCCAAAGCTCACAGTGGGAAACCAGCAACTATCAATTTAATTACCACTTTATTACTTACCATTCAATTTGGGTCCTACGGAGTGTATGTTCCTTCAGGGAATACAAAAAATTATGTCCTAATTAAAGCATAATTATACATCAAGGACAGAAGGACAGAGAACATTTCACTTCTGCACCGCCTCACATACGAATGGATGTGAAGACGCTCCACTCTCAAAACCCACACCCCGTAATCTGAGAGTACATGAGGTGTTTCTGCTGAAATTTGGGCTTTTCATAAATGCTTTTATTTCACATTGATGACAATTAAATCTCAAAAGCTGCAGAGTGAATGAAATAGGGGAAGGCTTATATCGACTTAAAGGCATTTACGTTTTCATTGGAATGCATACTTTTTAGGTTGACCACATTTTGGTTTACGTACAATGCCACAGTCCGTGTAATTCAGTCGGTGACACCTCGAGTTTACTACCACAACACAGAGGTTTTGTATCCACATTGTTTCCTCCTTGTGTCCATACCATCGTTAGTGACTCTGAGCATCTCTCAAAGATTTGCATTCTCTATGACTCGCTACGATATCCGTTTTCCTGAACAGTCCTAATATTTGTTAATGTATTCTTGTTTTCATTCTACGGAGTGTGATGTCTCTATGGGTTACTCCATTTCTGGCTTCTACGTTCTCAGTTGGTGTCTGGCATCTAAGAAACAGGTTGCTTGAGATCCACACACAAGTTTTGGAATCAAGCACGTGACAAACGCGTGCAGCCAGTGCCCTGAGGAAGAGGCACTAACTTCCGTGCATGGTCGCGTTTTCATTGGTTTGAACTATGTGTTGGACTTAAGCTTATCTTGTTTTATAAATGAAGTGAAAATTATCATCATGGATATTAAAATATCAGAAGACAAGACACCATGCTGTGAAAGAAAATGACTCAGAGATGGACAGGTTTCCACAGGACGTGCGTCTGCGGGGCAAACGAGCAAATGCTCTCAAAGATCTTCGTGAGAGTCACGCCGGAACAGAGACTTCGGCCGCTTCACTCGTTGGTCACCTTGGATTCTAGAAGAAGCCTTAACTGAACTGTGTCTCAAACGCTTTCAGCTACCATAGTCAGCGAGGGAAATGGTCTCCTCTTTGCTAATGAATAGTCTTGTGACCTTGAGAACGTTAATTAACTTTCCCGAATTTAGAGTCTTCTCTGGCACACCGCATGATTTCAATAAACGTAGCCTTTCCCCCTCACCTTCCTCATGAAATCGTAAGAATTTCCTATTCTCTTAGGCGTGGAAGCACACCTCCAGGTCAAGGACAGCAAACGGGCTTCATCCCACACGTCACCTTTACCATAAAGTGAGCCACGGGGCAGGGATGGTTTCCAGAAACATCCACTCTGCTGTTCATGTTTGTTAAAGGCCAGAGAGATTGGGTAGTTCTAAGGAAGTTTGGGTCTGTACAGGGCTTAACAGTCCATTTCTTTCCTGCACCATTGATAACGTGTCCTTGAAGATGCGAACCCTTCCTTACTGTGTTTAGAGTAACTTGCACGGTTATATAGAAATCATTTCCATTATAACGTAATAAAAGAGCGTTAGGGAAGAACTACAGAGAACCACAGAAAGCTTGACCAATTTAACATTATGTTTTTCTTTCACAAAATCGTTTTCCCTGATCCCGTGTGCTCTCACATCTTCTTTTAATCAATAAAGCTAAAAAGAAGTTTCTCAGCGGGGAGGGTGTAGCGCAAGTGGCAGAGCACATGCTTAGCACGCAGGAGGCCCTGGGTTCAACCCCCAGCGCCTCCTCCAACAATAAATAAATAAGCCTAATCACCTCGCCCTCCCCCAAAAAAATGTTGGAAAGAAGTTTCTCAAACGGATTGAGTTTTAGAAGAATAATGTGAAATATTTTCATGGTAAATAGACTCTTTTTTTCAAATTGAAATATAGTTGACATCTATTTTGTAGGTTGAAGATGCACAACATGTTGATTTGATACATTTATGTATCGGAATATGATTGGCATCGTAGTATTGGCTAATACCTCTATCACACCACAAATATACTTGTTTTTTTGTTAGTTTGTTAACAACACTACAGGGAGAGGAAATGGAAAGGAATGTTTAGTTCAACCTTTACTGGTTACTCAGAACGTGCTAGTTCCTGCGGCAACGCCCGGATCCACAAGTCCTACGCTGAGTGCCTTTTCTGCCCTGTTGGAGACACAGCAGAGAGGAGACTGAAGAGATGGCTCCTCTCACAGGTCCATGGGGTTTGTCAGCCAAGCACAGGCTTGTGATGTACTGAGGGAAGAAGGTGCGGCGTGGTACACGGAGGCTGCTGCTCCGAAGGCAAGCAGGAGAGGTTTTAAGCTGGGCATGACTGGACTCAGAGCTCCGGGCAAGAGCCTGGGCTAGCGCAGGAGGCGTGGAAGGGAGACGGCTTCAAGAAGTCTTCTGAAGAGCGATGCACTGGGTTAGTAATTGGCTAGTGGGGACGTGAGGCGGTAGGGAGAGGCAGGACTTTCGAGGCTGGGAAATGACACAGTCCGAGATCAGTTTTGGACAAGGGGACTGTGAGGTGCCCACGGTGAACTGTGACAGGCAGGCTGTCCTGAAGCCTGGCACCGGCGTGGCCGGTCTCAGCTGTTGGTGACTTTCACTGATGATGTTTTCATTAGAAAATACAGAGCGGGCATATCCATTAGGAGACTAAAGTTCATTCCCCAGTGTGACAGTTAATTTTACATGTCAGCCTGGCTGGGCCACAATGCCCAGGTACATGTGCTGGGTCAAACGTCATTGTGAATGTTTCAGTGGGTGTTTTGGATGAGGCTGACATTTAAATCCATGGACTCTGAGTAAAGCAGATTGCCCTTCATAATGTGGGCGGGCCTCATCCCATCAGTTAAAGGCTTCAGTAGAACCAAGACTGACCTCCCCTGAGCGAGAAGCAATTCTGTGAGCATGCTGCCTTTCTGCTCAAACTGCAACTCCTCCCTGCCCATCAGCCTCCTTCATCAGACATTGAGCTCGCCAGCCCTCTGTAATCATGAGCAGGTCCCCTCAATTCCTTAAAGCAAAATTCTCTCTCTCTCCCTCATTCTCTCTCTCCCTCTATACGTGTGCATATATATGTATATATATATATATATATATATAAATTTTTTCTTTATGTATCTATCTATATCTATTTTCATATCTATTTGTCATCTATCAGTCATCTCTCTCTCTCATCTATCTATCTATCCATCCATTCACAGGTGCTGTCTTGCCAACTCCATGATCAGGGAGGGGAGGGACCCCATGCATGTGGGGGTCCAGAAGGGTAAACCCTCTCTGGATGAAGAAACCAAGTGTGGTGGGCTGAATAATGGCCCCCAGAGACGTCCAAGTCCTAACCCCTGGAACCTGCAAATATTCCCTCATATTGAAAAAGTGATTTTGCTGACGTAAGTATTTTGAGAGGAGATGACTCCTGATTATCCTAGTGGGACCTAAATCTATCACCAATGTCCTTATAAGCAAATGGCAGAAGGAGACTTGGATACAGATGTTGGAGGCAGAAGCAAGAGGTTGGAATGATGCAAGAAAGGGGTCAGGAACAAAAGAGGAACCCAGGGGCCTTTCCTTCTCCTCTGACCCTTAGAAGTCCCCTTTCCTGCTTGTTAGACCAGAGAGAGAGAAGGGGGGGGGGAGAAAGAGAAGGGGAGAGAGAGAGAGAGAGAGGGAGAGAGCACGCACTTCTCCGGAGCTATTCTTTCCACATCCAATGTACACTGTGGGTTCAAGTTTGTCTTTGAGTTCAGCCAAGTGACACCAGAAGAAAAGACAGTGACAAACATACTCCTGGCTTGCTGGCCTTCCTCACTCAACGTCTAACCATTTCCTTTTCAGAGGTTTCGGACAGCTGCTCTGTGCACGCTGCTCCGGATGCATCACTGAACTCGGTGGGAGAGACGGAGCGGAATGCGCTTTACTCCGCCCTTCCCGGAATCAGCACCAGATCTCATCCTTTGTGAAGTACCTGTTCAAGCCGTTTGCACATACATTTGTGTTTCCCACTGGATATTTTTTCTGACTCAAGCTATCCTTTTTACTTAAAAATAGCTCCATAAATAGGTGGTTCACTTTAACTTCTAATGGTTCCTTTGAACCCCATATTTCTCAGTGTCGGATTAACATTAGCAGGATTTCCTCAGAGTTTTGCCCCATTCTTGAACATTTTCTATTTTTAGATGAATTATTTTTAATATACATCCTATTAAAAAAGAAGATTAGGTATCCTTTAATAGTAAAACAGGAAAGTCTCCCCTCGGAAGGAGATCTGAGATAATGGCAGCAGGAAGCTGGCATAGCTTTCTTGCTGCACTCAAGTCTTACTCTAGGTTCCTGACAGCCGGAGGGGAGCAATGGAAATGTGGATCTCGCTGTCAGATCTACTTGTACAATTTCATCAAAATACTTGGCATCAAAAACACTGGGAACATGAGGAAGTTTGCACATCTTTATGCACTTTCATCAACTTATACAGATACACTGGTAGGTGGGAGAAGCTGATACAGTTAAAAAAGTCATTTAAAATACCTCTGACCTTCAATAGGAAGACAGTATAAATTCTAGTTCCCCTTATATTATGGATGGGGGAAGAGGATTATTTATTTCTTTGAGTTTTATGTCTGAGTTTATTAGTTATTCTCAGCACATTTTAGATGCATTAACAAGTGGATACACTGTTATCCAGTATCTTCTCCAGTGGATTCAGTAGCATCTTTTCCATATTATATTGCTCCAGGGAAACCATATGCAAGTATCCTATTTTTCCCAAAAGTAAAATTGACGTGGCTTCTCTCCTATTTAAAAGATATTAAAATCTTAACAGCATCACTTTTGCATGTGTGCAACACATCACTGAGGCAGCACATCAAAGTATTAAATAGATCTGGTGGGAAGTGTTATTTATAATAGTGAGTATTCTTATGTCTCAATACATACATACAGCCTTTATGTCAGTAGAAATCACATAGTTACAGGTTAGGATGTCAATTCTCCATGTTAGTTACTTTAGAGTCTTTTAATTCAGGCTATAATTATGGACATTTTCCTTTCTAATCTGCTGGAACTGGACATAGCAATTATGATGTATGATAGAATTTTCCACCTGGCAACTGTAGTTGCCATGGTGATGACCGTGTGGGCAAGAGGCACTGTGATTCACTGTGCATTCTCCGCTCGGCTTCCTCATCTCCAAAGGGGAAGAATGTGCATCTGGCTGAGAATTGCCTCTCAGGCCGCTTTGTTATCTTCTGAGCTGCCAATAAGGAGGAGGGGGGGGATCAGGCAGTAGGGAGTTGCCTTATTACAAACTATTTCTCCGCTTAAAAGGATAGGTAATCTGTTTTGCTAAAACACAATCTGCAATGAAACAAAGCAAATCTGATTTTATGTCATGGAAACATGATTACTCTGGTACGGCTCCTGAAGCATGATTGATCCTATGTTCTCCACGATAAAATTTAAACAAATGCACACACTTTACATTCTGTGCAATGTTTCAGCTCCTACAGCAACTGAAAATGAAAGACATTCCCTAGCTATGAGTTACTTTTAAAAAAATTCTATCAGTTCAGAGATATTTGGACAATTTACAATTCAATGCCCAAACCTTCCATCTAACATTTCTGAGACCTTCAGAATATTACTTAACCTCTCTGTGGTTTGGTTCACTCATCCATAAAAAGAAAAGTAACAGTACGTTTGGAGTGAGGGTTAAACATGAAAATGTTACACTTAAAACAGTTCCTGGCATCATCATCATGAGATGGATGTTTGCTGCTGTCGTCATCCAGCATCACGGTTCCCACAGACTGGAGTCCTGGTGTTATTCTCTGCTCCCTGGGGACTGTTGTCCCTTAAGCACTTTGCCTCTTCTGCCCCATGCCTTCATCCTCCACCTGCAGTTGGAACGAGACCCAGGCGGAGACCACTGGAAGCCATTGTTCCCAGCTTCTCCCTTAGACGACACTAATCTGCCCAAACTGCCGAGTTGGGGACTTTCGTCTCTCATGGGGGGAAGCAACATGGGTAGGCGTGTCCTTCTGGTGACCAGGACTTCCCTCTGCGGGGCTGTCCCAAGGCCCACCTTGGAGAGTGAATGGGCAGGCCCACTGGTCTTAGGCTGAGCTGTCCTCTTTTTAAATTAACCAGTAATAGGGACCGCTTGGTGCTCCAGCTGCTGGTCCTGCTGTCCTAGTTCTCACTCTGAGAGGCAGAGTTCAATTGGGAAAAAAAAATCACTTACTGGATCTTCTCAAAAACCCTCCCTTGCTGGTGAAAGCTTCACGTTTCATTGATTTATGTGAATTTATCAGAACAGGCTACAAAAATTCATGCATCCCGACACAAATCATATAAAAGATTTTTTGTGATGTTGCTTTTCTGATTTTTCTGATAAAATATTTTAGGAGTTGAATTTTGTTTTTCTGTTTATATTATAGTGTAAGATTGTCAAGGGCTTCCTGAGTAACACCAGCTTACCAACTCATTTAGTCACTGAACTGCATTTCAAAAACCTCAACTAAACTTGGAGTTGGGAAAGCTCGTAGAAGGAGCTTTCATGCCCCACCACTCACGGTCCGTTACCCCAACAAGAAGCTTCCAGTTACTGACGCCAGCGTGCAGAGACATAGCTTGCCCTCCCCAAACAGGAAGTGCGACTTCTTCACTAGTCCAGGAGGAGGAAGGAAGACGTCTTTCTCTGTATTTCTTTATTCCCTAATCTTTTCTTTTCTTTTACATTTTTTATTGATTTATAATCATTTTACAATGTTGTGTCAAATTCCAGTGTTCAGCACAATTTTTCAGTCATTCATGGACATATACACATTCATTGTCACATTTTTTTCTCTGTGAGCTACCATAAGATCTTGTATATATTTCCCTGTGCTGTGCAGTATAATCTTGTTTATCTGTTCTACAATTTTGAAATCCCAGTCTATTCCTTCCCACCCTCCGCCCCCCTGGCAACCACAAGTCTGTATTCTCTGTCTATGAGTCTATTTCTGTCCTGTATTTACGCTTTGATTTTGTTTGTTTGTTTGCTTGTTTTTGTTTTTTAGATTCCACATATGAGCGACCTCATATGGTATTTTTCTTTCTCTTTCTGGCTTACTTCACTTGGAAGGACATTCTCCAGGGACATCCATGTTGCTGCAAATGGCATTATGTTGTCGGTTTTCCCTGACGTTTTCTTCATTAGGCTGATGGTATATTTATAATCTCTTTGCAACCCCTCTAAAAGGATTTTAGGTGTTTAGTGTCCCTAATTCCTTTTTTGTAAACCCTTCTCTCACTTCCTGTACTTTAATAGACACCTAAGTGTGAGGTGCACACAGGAAAGGAAACCATAAGTAAAACAAAATGACAACCTACAGAATGGGAGAACATTTTTGCAAATGAAACCGACAAAGGCTTGATCTCCAGAATATATATGCAGCTCATACGACTTAATAAGAAACAACAAAACAACCCAATCCAAAAATGGGCAAAAGACCTAAACAAGCAATTCTCCAAGGAAGACATAGAAATGATCAAAAAGCACATGAAAAAATGCTCAATATCACTAATTATCAGAGAAATGCACATCAAAACTACAATGAGGGATCACCTTACGCCAGTCAAAATGGCCATCATTCAAAAGTCCACAAATGACAAATGCCGGAGAGGCTGTGGAGAAAGGGGAATCCTCCTACACTGCTGGTAGGAGTGCAGTTTGGTGCAGCCACTGTGGAAAACAGTATGGAGATTCCTCAAAAGACTTGGAATAGACTTACCATGTGATCTGGCAACCGCACTCCTGGGTATATATTCAGAGGGAACTCTAATTTGAAAAGATACATGCACCCCAATGTTCATTAGCAGCACTGTGTACAACAGCCAAGACATGGGAGCAGCCTAAATCTCTATCATCAGATGACTGGATAAAGAAGCTGTGGTATATTTGTACAATGGAATACTACTCAGCCATAAAAAATAAAAAGAATGCCATTTGCAGCAACATGGATGGGCCTGGAGATCATCATTCTAAGTGAAGAAAGCCAAAAAGAGAAAGAAAAATACCATATGATATCATTCATATGTGGAATCTGAAAGAAAAAAAATGAAAGAAAAAAAGAGGACACTGAGAACTCAGCTACAAAACAGAAACAGACTTGAAGACATAGTAAACAATCTTATGGTTACCAGGGAAAGAGGGTGGGAAGGGATAAATTTGAGAGTGTGAGATTTGCAAATGTTAACCACTATATATATATAAATAGATGAAAAACAAATTCCTTCTGTATGGCATGGGACACTGTATTCAATATCTTGCAATAGCCTTTAATGAAAAAGTATATGAAAATGAATATATGTACATATATGCATGACTGGGACACTGTGCTGCGCACCAGGAGGTGACACATTGTAACTGACTATACTTCAATAATAAAAGTGGATACACCTTACAAAATGTATTATTTCACTAATAATAGTTAACTAGTTAATAATTCAATGAATTATAGATCATATAATTATATATTTCATTATATTAAGTAATTAAACAACATATGTTAAATAATTACATGTTATTATTTTGATTATAGACGTATTTAAAATTTTGTTCCATTTTGTGTTTTTTTTTCTTTTATTATTTGTTTTAAAAATACAGCCTGCTACTGAATGTGTATCTAGTTCAACAGTTCCCAAACTATTGGGTCACTGTAAAAAATTATTGAGTATTCCAGAGAGCTTCTTTTGACTCTTCCATTACATCTAACAATAGTTACCACATATTAGAAATTAAAATTGAGAAATTTAAAAACTACTCATTAATTGATTTGAAGTGATAATAAAAATGATCATTTATATTTTAGTATCTTTTATGATATGATTTTTATAAAAATAATTCTTTTTGTCTAAAAAATGAATGAGAAGAGTGAGCGGCATTATTTTAAATTTTTGCCAATCTCTTTAATATTGAGCTTAATAAAGAGATTTGAATTTTCACGTTTCTGTGTTCAGTTGGCTGCAATATGTTGTTTTATTTGAACTATATGCAGAGATTCTGGCCTCACATACATAATGTGGCTGGGAAGGTGAGGAAAATTTTAGTAGCCTTGTCAGCTTAGTGTGGATATGCTGCTTTGGTGCTCTGAGAAAACTTGACAAGAAGCCATTTATTGAAGTTGGTTGCACTGT
Organism: Vicugna pacos; assembly: GCF_048564905.1. Classification (NCBI taxonomy): domain Eukaryota; kingdom Metazoa; phylum Chordata; class Mammalia; order Artiodactyla; family Camelidae; genus Vicugna; species Vicugna pacos. The sequence goes on from NC_133017.1 coordinate 24,708,086, forward strand.
GGAATCTGAAACCATGTCAATCAATTTTTCATACTCATTTCATAATTTAAACCCATTGGTCTATCTTATTCTTTGAATAGATCCTTTGCCCACGGGCGATATTGTCACATCACACACCGGTCATTTAAAAAAATATTCACCGACTAATGCAGATCTCCCGAATGTAGACACATTTACTTCGATAATATTCAAAAAAATCCATATTATACCATCACCACCCATGTCATCAGGAAAGTACGTTAGGTACTGAGAAGCTGTCAAAATACCAAAATTCTAATTTTCATTTGAAAGTTCATATCTTACCGTCGGGAACAAATAATGTCAGTTACGCTCCTCGGATTGGCAGGTTCATTTTGCTCACTTCTGAGAAAACGTCTGCCCAGATGTGTCTGATCAACATCGCTTGTCTCTCCGTTGTTCTGTCAAGTACCAGTGCCGTTCAGTGCGGCAGCTTCAGCTCGTATCTCAAGCGACCACACAAGCGGCTTCCCTGAGCCAGCTCTCGCGCCTCAGTGAGCAGCAGGCAGGCTCCGTGGGTGCATCCTCCATCACGCACGATATTGAAGAGGAGTGCCTTTGGCTTGAGGTCTCATAAAATTAATACTTTTTTACTGTTTTACCAAGGACATGAAAGCAGAACTGACACTTCAACCTGCGCAAGCACCAAGCACACAGTTTGTGGCCCTTGCTCGGTTCGTGGTCAGGCTGTGGCTGCCCTGCCCCACGTAGCTTTGCACCATCGTTGCAAGTGTTAGTGCAGTGGACAAAAAGCAATAGCATATGATTATGCAAATACCTTTGGTCTCATCAACTCTCTGAAAGGGTCTTTGCGAACTTCTGGGGTCCTCAGACCTCATTTGGGAACGTGCTTTAGTTCATTCCCTCTATGCTTAATGTAAGGAACGCTTTAGCGACATTATACAATGCCCCGACTTACACAACGGGGCACTATAAGATGGACCTACTGAGATTTTTAGAGAAAAAAAAAATCCTCCTAGTCCTGGATGCATCTTGAACATTAGACAGATAATCTTTAATTTTATAATAAATTAAATAAGTAAATGTAATTTTTCATAAGTAGACATACAGATGAAGCCATATGAACCTTTCAGATAAAAAAAAACCCCAAGGATGTCACAGGGTGACTGGAAAAATATTACCAGGATACAATTTATTTATGACAGAATAATTATAAATATGCCAAGAAGGGACCTCTTCCCCAATGTACTATTGTTTTCTTAATATGTTCAAGGTAAAGTTCTCATAGTTACACGTTCACGTTCACCTTCATCTGTATAACACGATATAACATCTAGTTTGGTGAATTATATTTTCAAAGCATTTGTGTCATCACTCTTCCTATTAGTGGAATGTTTTCCATTAAAACCCTAAAGAAAACGTGTGGTTTCTGTTGGCAACTATAACTTTATCCAAGTCGCCCAGACAGAATCAGAGAAGTCGAGGGGATGGTCAATTTTTTTTTTCACCAAATGACCTCATCTGGTTATATCTGTGTTAAAAAATTGCTTGGACAACTCACCCTTTTTCTCTTTTCTGAAGCAACTTGCTTTAGTTTGGAAAATCCAGACACTCAAGGCTCTTAAAATTAGCAGGAGGTTCAGCAAGCTCACACTGCAGAGCAAAAATAAACGTTCCTGGTGATCTGACATTTACAGAAGATTCCTCTCACGGCTGCAGCAGCAAATGACTGAGCCCAGCGCCCAAATCCAGAGCAGGTGCCTCACGCCCTTTCCTGTGGTCTTGTCTTAAATACCCTCTTCTAAAAACACCGTCTTGCTTTCTGCCCCTCTGTGACTCAGGTGTCAGTCAAAGAAAAATTAGAAATAATAAAAACTGATAATAATAATGGCAGAGACTTACTGAACATTTAATACATGTGTCTGAGGATCAAACAGGATGATCGTGTGAAGGTCCTAATCTGTATCTAGCATATATTTAGTGATGAAAGAACATTACTTCTTACTGTTCTTAGCTCGTTAAAAAACACTTGCTAGATAATGCTTTTGTTTTTAAATGAGCTTGCCTTGGTGTTCAGTGCATAATGAAATCGCTCTCCGCTTGTCAGATTTAATCACCTTTATTTCAGCTCCTTTAAAGTGATTTCTCCACTTTAGACAGAAGAGTCTTGTGAGTGTCCACAGTGTGACAGGCTTGTCTCTGCATCGGGCCTGTTGGCATGACACACAGACTCTCTCCTTCAGCGTCTACCTTCTGAGTCGAATCCATTCTGGATCCTTCTCCGGGTTCTGTATCGTCAGCTTGACCCGGTGATTGCTGTTCGTGGTTCTTCATTTCCTGGTCTCACTAAGCCACACACGGTGCCTGCACCATCGTGGTCCTGACATTCACTAAGTATCCTTCGTGTGTCCGCGCTCAAGACTGTGACCTCGTGAAGAGGCACTGGCTGCGCCTCTTCCCTGCAAGAAGCCAGATATGTGATTTATGTAAACTTTTCTTGGCATCTCAGTTGATCTTCATTCTTGAAACTCACTCTCTGTGTTCTTACATATCCACCAAGGCAAGCAGATCAAAGAAAAATCCCTCTTGTTTGGCAATGTTATGGGGGGGGAATGGTAAAGAAACCATAATTGCTTGACTTGTAGCAGTGGGTCCATGGTAAAAAGCGTTTGTAAAGTGGTGCATGTGGCAGATCTGTTTAAGATTTGGGTGCCCAGGAAAATGAAATGTGGTTTTGTAACTGGACTGAACATTTGTCATGCTGTCATTGCCAGCCCAGAATATTAGAAGTTATATGACTGGTTTAAACCATCTTTGATTTAATGTAAGATTTATTGTGGCTTTAAAAGTTCCCTATGTTATTGCTAAGCCAGAGATTTAAGATTTAGATTCAATATGAATAAACTAGCTGGTCTGCCAAAAAAAAAAAAAAAGCCAGATATGTAATTGTGAAAAGCCAGGTACATAATTTATGATCAAAACTGTTGAGTTATCCATTGAGTTTAATTTTTAATGGCTTCTCTTTTAGATTGTAAGTACAAAATTCACAAGTACTTTCAAATATACAGTCTTTAATTTGACTTTTTGACTTCATAGAACTTTTTGGTACAGGAATTATATTCTGTGTTAAGCACTGGTCATTCTTTCATTTGTTTATATATTCAGCTGCTACAGAAGTCACTGTCTGAATCACAGTAAAATACACAATTTATTTTTTAGCAGACGATGAAGCTGGGCAAAGTTTCAGTTTTAAGAACCTGTAGGTCATGATGCATGTGCCATCAGTTTCATCGTTCATCCTAAGAGCCTTCCACTGAGAAGAACAAAATAAACTTACGAGAAACAGTGTGCTACTGTCTTAGCGCTCAGTTCCTGGAGGTAACTTGTCAGACACTCCATATTTTAATCTTTATCTGCTTCATTAGCCAACAGAACAAGCCACTATCACATGCTAGCTGTCAAAAAGATGTCAACACATCTAGAAAGATTACATCTGTCACTTGATTCAGTATGATGGCTACGCTCACCATTCTGAAAGCAACTAGAATCTTATTTCAACATCTCCTAATCTCTAGTTTCTCAGCAAAATCTTAAGGACAAGGCAGCTTCCGGGGTAGTCCTCATCTCTGGAATTTATTTCTCCTGAATTAAATTCCTATGAATTCTGGGATTCATGGAATTTGCATGAATATCAAAGAGATAATCTATAGAAAAACAGTTTAATAACTATAATCTGTGAAGTCCTGCATAGATGTCAGATGGTTCTGCTTATTTGTTGTGAGGCTCCATGCAGCTTCATAACTCTGTGTATATGAAGGAAATGAAAATTATAATTTATAAGAACCTTGAGTAATTGCAGTTTTTTTTCATTGTTAAGTAGGGTGATACAGGGAGACAGAAAAGTTTCCTATATCCAAGAGAATATAAAAGTGTGGATTCATAGTTTCTTTTCTCCATTATCTTTTAATACCCAGCACTCACAACATGCCTTTTGTTTTCCTGATTCGTATATATGAAGCCAGGAACCTAAAAACCCACATTGGAGCCGGCAGGTTTCACTCAGTAGATGTCTTGGCTACCCTTTATACATCGTAGCCATAAACACAGAAAGGTTGTTCAGAAATGATCACTGTAATAAAAAAATAATGTTTATTGGAACAAAGTAGATACCAGACACTTACTATGCACGTACTCAGGGCAAAATCATGAGATAAGTGCACTTTTTATTCCATGGTTAGGAGAAAATTATCGCTCAGTTAAGTTAGGGAAATACCTTAAAGTCATGAAACTAAAGGTTACCGAGCTGCAAAAACTACTTGCTTCCCCTAGACCACTGAAAAGCCAAGGACATGAGCTGGGTGTCTTCCATTTGTCCTGCCAGACATTTCCTCATCCTTTTCCATCTTTTCTGCATCTTGGGATTCAAGCTGGGTTTGGTCGATGGAGCTCAGCAGAAGATGAGGTAAGAGGGAAAAAGTAAGTTTAGGGGACATATTTCCTCCCTGCAGGGACACTGAGTTGGTTAGTATCTTGATGAAAGTCAACAACCTGTGTCAGGCCATCCTTCCACACGACACTCTCTGTCTGGCTTCTAGTAACTGGTCCCCGCCGCGCCCCTGCAGACGCAGCAGTGGCAACAGCGCCCTGCAGTTGGTAGCTTTGTGGTGCAGCACCGCCCTGCCCAGTCTGAGTGCCCTCTCTTCCTCGCCAGGATTCGGATTGATTTATGGGGTCCATCAAAATCTGTTTCAGCAGAAATAAATTGTAAAATTTATAGTTATGCACGTGAAATTGTTTTACCCTCATGAAGGGGATAAAACCACAGGAGGCAATAAGATAGACACATCAGAGCCCCTAGTGCAGCTTCTGTGTCATGTAGAGAATTTCGTACGTTTGGTTAAAGCAACAGATGAATCAATAAGAGCTTCAAATAGTCAAAGCACTACTCTAGTTCACCACGCTGCTGGATGAGTATCTCCTGGTGCACTCGCTTAGGTTTTCTCATTTCCTTTTTGCCATCCTGTAATTTACAACACATATTATGCTCTATATTTTTTTAATCAGTATTTTAACTGACCTGTGTTATCATTCCATCTCAAACTCAAAATGACAATGACATTTCTCAAAAGGGCCATGGGGAAATGCAACTTATCGGAGAATAGAAGTTCGGGGTTCCTTCTGCTAAGCAGAATATGAATTTGAGTAAAATTATAAAGTACACGGTCATGTTCGTTGAAAACTGGGAAGGTGACAGACTTCAAGAGATCATTAGTGTCAGTGATGACAGAAGAATGTTTAATTATCAGCCCATCTAAGCCGGACCAGATCTGTTACCTCAGTCTTTCGGTCTCAATCACGTTCACTGTTATTTTAATCACGTTCACTGTTATTTTTATCCTTTGGTAGCAATGAAAATACTACAAATGAGATTTTCCATGAAGACGTTGATGGCACTGGACTGTTTTTGCCCTGTGCTCAAACACGTGAATACCATGAACTAATGATGCTCAATTAAAAAAATCTGATTACAAGAACGTTAGATTTTGATGGTTGTTACAGTCCTGCAGGCTGCTGAGGCTCTGTTTACATTTATCCTATTTTTTTTGTCTCTTGTTTAATTGTTTAATTTCTGTTGTTCTGTCTTCAAGCCCATGGATTCTTTCCTCCATCTTCCATTCTGCTGTCACTCCTACCCATCCAGTGTTTCGTTTTGGTTACTGCGTATTTCAGGTATAAAATGGCCATTGAGTTCTTTATATCTTCTGCGACTTTGTTGAGATTGTCTCCCTTTTCCACATGTTACAAGTGGGTTTGTAGTTGCTCATTAAAGTATTTTTATGATGGCTGCTTTGAAATCTTTGTCAGACAATCCTAACGTGTTGGCATGTGATTGATTACCTTTGGTCATTCAAGCTCAGATTTTTCTGGCTTTTGATATGACATGATTTTTTATTTAGTCTGAACATCTCATAACAGTTCTGATACTCTGGATCTTATTTAAGCCTCCTATTTTAGCTGGTTTCCCTGACACCTTCCCAGGAGTAGAAGGGAGTACAGCACTGCTTTGTTACCTCCAGGTGGGAGTAGCTGCCCGAGTCACCCCGTTCACCTCCAGTGACACCCGCAAAGGAGTGGCTGGAAGAGGCCATGAGCAGAGTCTCCCAGGAGCTCCTGGAGGGAGCATGGTCCTGCTGACATCTTGATTTCAGGCTTCTAGCCTCCAGTGATCTGACGGAATAAACTTCTAAGCCACCCAGTTTGTGATCATTGGTTACAGCAGCTGCAAAAACCAACGCCGTTTCCCCTGTAGGAAGTCCCATGGAATCTATTCAAACTCTACTGGAACTAATGAATTAGTTTAGCAATGTCACAGAATATAAAAATCAACAGTATAAAGGAAAGAAAAGAACTGCACACTAAAAATTTCAAAGCACTGATGTGATAAAGGAGATCTAAGTAAATGGAGAGACAACACCAGGTTCATGAGTTGAAAGACTCAATTTTGTTAAGACGTCAGTTTTCACCACATTGATACATACATTCAATCCAAGGCCAATCAAATGCCTCGTAGGCTTTTTTATTTTTATTTTTTTATTTTTAAGGATCTGAAAAGCTGATTCTAAATTTCATATGGAAAAGCAAATAATCAAGAAGAGCAAAAACATTTTTGGAAAAAAGAGACAAAGTTTGGGAAATAACACTACGTAACTGTTAAGAATATGTTAAGACCTATGCTTGTCTAAAAGAAACCATGGTATAGAGTTGAGCAGCCAGAAGTAGACTTAGAAATACGCACAGGCAATTTCATGGAGAAAGGGTAACCTTTTCAACAAGCGATGCTGGAACTATTGGAAAACCAATGAGAAAACAAAACAAAACTTGAATTCATGCCTGGAAACACACTCAAAAGTTAAACCAAAATATGAAGGTAACACAGAATAATTGCTTTTCAATCTTTGTAGAGAAATATTTCTTAAATAAGACACAAACGAGCTATCCCTAAATTAAAAAAAAAATGACATGTTGGATAAAAAAATACTTCAATAGGACACAAAAAGAACAGAAGGGATGTTTGATAAATTGGACTACATTAAATTTAGAAACTCTGGTCTGAGATTATTTGAAGAAAAGGAAGTTAGGCTGAGCTTGGGGACTAAATAATACTATTTTTTTTTATGTTTTATGTGCAGTAATTAGCATTTGCTTCCCCATTTCCATATCGGCTGTGACAATAGGAAATCTGTTTTTGAAACTAGTAAGAGAGAGTTTCCTTGGTGTTTGGGTGAACTTATGAAACAATTTCAGAAAAGTTATCCGATTTTTTTTAAGATGAAAAATCAAACCAAATCAAGTGACCGTTTACTTCTCTGGAGTAAATGGCTAAATCCACGATAGCCTGTTAGTGCCACAAACAATTTATTGGGGGAAATGCCTTGTTCACTGGTCTCCTGATGCACTCCCTAAGCCGTTGACAAGGTTAAACTGACGTTTTAAAACTGCCGCCTACATTCCTAACAGAACCGTACACCTAACGGCATATTGTACGAAATGATCGTAGTTGTAATCCAGCTTCCCGGTGAGTCTCAAGAAGGAGAAGGCTGCAGTGGGAATGCAGCCTAGGAAAATCCGGGCGGCACTGGGGAGGCATGAAGTTTTACAAACCATTTGCTTAAGTGAGGAAAAAATAGTGGAAAAGCAGGGACTCCCGCTTCCAGTCAAGAAGGATGTAACTCAGAAACTAGACAGAATTTGTGAAGCGATGCTTTTCAGGAATTGGAATACAGAGACGAGAAATAAAATAGCCTGAGCAATCTTGAAAAATAAGGACAAAAGTATAGAACTTACACTCCCTGGTTGAACAACTAACTACATTTTTAATAATCAAGGCAGTGAGTATTGGGGTCTGGATAGGTGAACTGGCACATTAAACAAAACATAAAGTCTAGAAATAGACCTTCGTACTTGTGGTCCATTGTTTTGTTTTGGTGACAAACATTTAATAGAAAGAGAGCTGTTTTTAAACAAAAGTCATGGGCCAACTATATAAATTTTTAGGAAAAAATGAATTTTGACTCCATATCACACCATACAGAAAAATTAATTTGAGACATAAAATAGACTTAAATTTTAAAGTGAACTGTAAACTTATTGAAAGAAAACAGGAGAGCATATCTTCATGATTTGGGGAAAGACAAAGATTTTGCAGACAGGATACAGAAAGCACTAAATGTTAAAAACACTTGAATACATAGATTGGTTTTCATCCATACTAGAGTGTCCTGTCCATCCAAGGCATCATGGAAAGAGAATGAAAAGGAAAGGCATACACTGAAGAAAATATTCTTAGTACATGACTCTGACAAAAGATTTGCCTCCAGAATACTAATGATGTCTTACCAATTCATAATAAAAAGGCAAGCCACCCCAGACAACCGTCAAAATATTTGAGCTTGACAGAAGAGCTCACATAAGGCATCATTAAGCAGGTGAAGTATTAGGATCAGTATCGAGTACTAGGCAAATGCAAATGGAAACTGAAACTATATATGATTCCACACCCAGAACAGCCAGAATATGAAGAGCTTCACAACACCAAATACTGACAAGCGTGTGGAATAAGTAGAATTTTGAGCTTAATGTGGTGCTGCGCTTGGAAAACTCTTTCTAAACACGTGAGACATGTATCTACCCTCTGATGCAGCAATTCTAAGGTATAAAACCAAGAGAGATAAAAAAAAATGTTTAAAAAACTTGCATGAGCATATTTACAATAGCTCCAAGCTGGGAACAACATAAATGCTCATCAACATAAGGATGAATGCATTACTGGGGTAACGTCATCATAATGGAATGCCACTCAGTAATACAAAAGAATTAACTACGGATGCACACAACAACATGGAAGGAACTAAAAAATTTCACAGCATGCAAAAACAGCCAAACATACGTTAGATTGTTTTAGTATAATTCCATTCACATGAAGTTCAAAAGCAGAGAGAATTAATCTAATCCGGCACTAATCCTTCATTAATTCACTCATTTGGATTAATCCATTAATCTAATCGTGGTATTAATCCATAGTGGTCGCCCGTGGGAGGAAGGGTGGCTTGGGGTTGACTAGAAAGTGGCATGGGGGATCTTTGGGGGCTGATTGGAAATGTTCTTCATTTTAGTGTAGGTGTTGGTTACATACATAAATATTTAATGAAAACTCACTGAATTGCATGCTTAATTCTTATGCATTTCCATATACATAAATTGTCCCTCAATAAAATATTTTAAAGCCCATGAGCTAACAGACGTAACACATATACAGGTTACACCTCACAGGAAATATACTAACAATATCCAGAGACCAGGCAGCTTTTACACAGAAGATACGTAGGAGAGGTTAGGTTCCACTCTCCATCCCTTAGTGCCCCTCACAGAATCCCAAAGACATTAGAGTCATCACCAGGTGTTAATATTAATTCAGTATTTATCACATTGTGCATTAAAGTCACAGTCATAAGAACATTCAAAACATATAGTGGCTTAAATGCAATAGAAATCTATTTCTCATTCACGTAATTTCCAAATTGATGCTCTTAATTCGTGGGTAGACCCCCCTTGAAATGCTCTTTCAGGGACCTGGTCTTCCACTGGTGGCTCTGCCATTTTCAAGGTCACAGCTCATGCAGTCTCCATCCCAGCCAGCTGGAAGAGAAAGCAGCTTGGGAAATTGTGCCTGGGGAGCGCTAAGGTGCTGGGCCTGGAGGGAGCACACATCACTTCTACTCACATTCCATTTTCTGGAACACAGCCACATGGCCACATCTAACTGCGAAGGAAGAACAGAAACGCAATCTAGCCGTGTTCTCAGTGAGAAAGTAAGTCTGGTGAGCAGCCAGCCCATCTCTGTCACCTCCATGAGGAGCTCATGCGCAAGGAGGCAATGCTGTTTCCTTTTCTCCTCATTTTCTCCTTCCCGCTTCAGCTTCCACTGAGGAAGATGTGCAAAAGCTACCCTGTATGGACCCGAATATCAAGTAGTCATCACTTATTCTTTAGTATTCTGAAAGCCAAATTCCTAGGCACGCGCATGAAGTCATCACATTTTACTATGTTTGCTGGGAACAAGTACCTAGAAGAAGGGATCCAGGGAGCCCTGGGGATCCTCAGAAAAATCACCAACATGTCTGTGAATCCTCCTGAAACCTAAATAAGCATTGTCTGCATATGTAACATTTTTCTCACATGTGTGTCCTTTTTTTTGCCCCAGAAACAGTAGCATATTCTAGTTAATGTCTTACTAAGTTCATAGCAGATTTCTGTCACCGTACGTACTTTGAATTACCTTTTATTTTCATTTTAGAATGGAGCCCTTCCTTCAAAATGCTTGGAAATCGCATATTCTAGATAATTACCAGCTGTCATCACTATTGAGGCCAAAACAGCAGACTGTTTCTAGACATGAGTTAATTCAGATTTTTAAAAAGTCAATCAAATTATTTCACGGCATTGCAATCTTATACATTCTTAAACTCTCAGAACAATTATTTTTTTCTACAAAATGTTTTCCTTTCTTAGAATTAAAAGTCATTTGAAAAAGTTTCCTTTTGGGAGGCATCCCGTTATCTGAGCAGGAATTACCAAGACCACAGAATTTAGACATAATCACAGATTAATCTTCTGACTAGGTCTCTTAAGGAAATAGTCCTTTCTAGTCCTCACTCACCAATCTTTTAAGTATTTTTTAATTAAGTTTTGAGATGGATAATACTGTGTTGCACACTCAGCCTCTAAGGATCCTCTCAAACTGATCTTCAAACCAACAAAATTATCTTACTGTCTGCTGCTCAGAATTCTACCCACTGTTTACACTGCACCACTTCCACCAACTGCCCAGTCTTTACAACTAGTGTGTAGAATTATATCCTTTGGACTATCAACTCCATATATATATATATATATATATATATATATATATATATATATATATATATATATAAACTTCACTGACTTCACATTCACACCAGGGATCCAGAAAGCCATGAGAGCCTCTGGCCATCCACCCAGCATCTGGTTTTCCCGTCAGGCAGAGAAATTAGAATCTGGCTGTGACAAGAGTAGACATGGAAGGTATTCTCCAAACGTTAGCATTTAAAAAATATATGTCTTACATCTTTATTTCTAAGCAAATAAAGACAAGTTGTTTTGGCCTGTAAATAAGTGTATTGTCTTTGTTAATAAACAAACCGGTTGGTGAAGGTAGTTCACCAAATGCCATGACTCCGATGAATGGAACTGAGAAGAAACACTCCAAGACCCTCAACGCAGAGCAGCGGTCACTGCTTCTTCCTGAAAGTACGGACTCCTCTTGTGACAAATGCCTGATGCTCAGAGGGAGGGACAGCTTTGGGACATCAGGGAGCAGTGTAAGCACTGAATGAGCTGGATTGTCATCTTGAGTTAGTTCATTATTGAACAGTGAGCTCAAGCTCTGCTTCAAAACACAACCGAGATAGGGATTTCCACACAACTCCCACCCACTGGGATTGCAACTTTTTCAGATGAGTTCAAAATCCAGTTTATTCCAAAAATCACAAAAAAATCTTATAATAATTGCTTATGAACATCTTTAAAAGGGTTCAAGATGTTAAAAGCCTTCCAGACGAAGGTCCTTGAGTCATCTGCCTGACTTTAAGTGAATTACTCCAGCATAAAAGCTTATTTGTTGCCCAAACAGAAATAAGAAAATGCAAAATCATTGCAGCATTTTTGAATAACTGAATGCTAAGAAGCAATGTCTCCAGACACCCTCACTAAAGTGTCTCTTAAAAGTCATTAGAGCTGCTCTTCTTTTCCGAGGGCTGGGTTCCCTTCTGTGCCTCCAAATAGATTTTTGGGGGAAAAAAAGGCTCTGTCCTGGTTGTCACTGTTAATTAGTGTCTCCTGAGTGCCGCTTCCTGCCCGAGGCGCTGGCCATCCGCTGCCAGACCCTGCGGGGACCTGCAGGAGAAGCCTTGTTTGCTCAGCGTGGCTCTCGTGCTTGTGTTATTTAATGGCATTCCGGGGAAGGACTCATCAGCGTCTCTCTGCAGGGGTGGAAGTCAATTTTATATGTGCTGAGAGCTTCGCCGAAGCTCATCTTGGAGTGATGCATCCTCTGCTGGACACAGAATTTTATAGAAAGAAACCTGTGAAGCGAATGATCCGGCAGCTTATAATTTACAAGCAGTGGAAACACTTCTATTACGTTATCGTTATCAATTTATTTTTAGTCAAGGTCATTTCACACGTCCCTTATTATGCATTGTCCTCTTCTCACGTGTTGTGTGGCTTCTCGTGAGAACATGGCTGTCTGAGGAAATTGACAGGGCAGACTTTTCAGCCCTGGCAGATAGGTTTTTTTGTTTTTGTTTTTAATTTATAGTTAAAATTGCTGAAATTCTTTCCGAGGGTGTTTGTAGACTCAGACACAAGCTAAGGGGCCAAACTGAGCCATATGTCCGATCAGCGCTATTTGAGGGGTGTCTGTGGCTTTCGTGTTCTCTCTATTCCATTCTTCCTCCTCCTGCAGCAGGGTTCACGCCCGGAAGTGGGTGTGAGGCCTTCTCGGGACCTTTCTCACTGCACTGGGGAAGGTGGAGAGAGGACGCTTGTTCATCTGCAGCTCAAAGCCTGAGATGGGGGAGCTGGGGACGACCGGCGGTCACGGTTCTCCCTGAAAGAGAAGGAGCCTGGAGAGAGGACGCTGATGGGGGGAGACACTCAGAGAAGATGGGGTGAGGGAGGTTTCTGGTTGTCGGTAAGGCAGGATCCTCCTTTCTATGTATGGTGGTATCAGGTGACAACCCGCCCTTTTTATGTAAGAGCACTGGGATTGGATATCCATCCTTCAGCTGCTCTAATCAGTTTGGAAACCCAGTGCCTGTCCGGGATGCAAGACTCCATTCACGTCTTTGTGATGCTCAGTCCCTCAGGGTCCCATCCCCGCCTTCCCTGACTGATGGTTATTGGAAACATAACCGCTCCTGTAAGTGGAGGATTCGCTGCACGCCAGGCGCTGGGCTAAGTACTTTGCAGACATCATCGCGCTGCGTTCTCTCCGTGACCCCGTGAGGAAGACACAGTCCTCTTTTCAGAGGTGTGGGAGGCACTCAGGCAGGATGCACGGCCTACAGGTTGCCCGATTCGAACCCAGGCAACCAGGTGCCGAGCCCACCTTCTTAACTTCCCCGTCAGGCAAATCTGGGAATCTCGACTGTGGGCTGGAGTGATGGAAAGGCTTCCCAGGAGAGGATTTTGCTGAGATCAGTCCATGGCCAGCGTAGGTGGCATCTGATTTGTTCCCATGGGTTTCTTGTTCGCAAAATATAATTTGAGATCTCTCATGGAGAGTAAAACAAAAGAGAATTTAATTTTTGGAATCATAGACCAACTATAGATTGTTTTTTGTAGGAAGTTACTGAATATTTATTGTTTCCATGCAGAATGATAGCCTTGTAATGTCGCATATGCTCGGTGGTACCGGGTAGTCACATAAAGTGCTTTCTCAAACACCCACGGAATCCCACAAATGCTCGGGGATATTTACGACAGAGAGAACGCTCGCGCTTCCTCTCGCTTCCTGATACAGAGGGATGCGAACCTTTGTAGATGACAGTTATTAATTTACAGACTTTAGTTTTTTTTTCTTTTAAAATCTCTGGGCTCTCTGTTTGGAGCCCAAAAGCCAGAAATGAGTTTTGCCAAGAAGGCTGGACTGCTGACCCTGCTTCCAGCTGTGTGGCCGGAGCAAGGCTGTGGAACCAGGATGAGCTTCTGGTCCCGCAGCCATTAAATGGGGATAACAGGAGTGTCACGATGTATGGCGCTGTGAGAATTAAAGAGCGACGTCAACACACATGGCTGGTGCCGAGCACAGTGGTGATAAAGGGAAGCCCCTGTTGTTAATTGTCCTGGTGGCTTTGTGGGTTTATGCCTGCAGACCCTCACCCTTGCGCCGGCAGCTGCTCCTCCAAACACACTCCAGCATCTCTCTGTCGGTCACAGCCTTCACGCTGTGTGTGGAGTGGGCGATGCTTTGCCCCAGCCTCTAAGCGGTGAGTCCGGGAGACAGTGAAATGCAAGGGACACACAAAGAATGGAAGTGTGCGGGTTAGATCCTACGAAGAGCAGCTGAGAGCTGGTTCAGAGAAGGGCGGGGGAGGACCGCCCACAAGTGAGGCTCACCTGCTCCCCGGGACGGCTGAGCGGACTGTATGTGGACTTGTCAAAGGGGTGTGAATGTTCAGAATCACCTGAGACGTTCCCACTGCCAACTCCTTCCGTGATGGCAACAAGTGGTTCCCGGCTCCTAGAACTCAGTGCTCACCCGACCTCTAGGATAACTGGTGGTCAAGTCAGTGCGCTTCAGAGATGGCCAGGAGGGAACCGCAGGGCCTCGGGGGGCTGGGGCCACTGCCGAGGACTTAGGCCAATTGATTAGATCAACATGAAGTAGTTATAGTTTTCAGAAGGTACGACCCAAATTAACTCATGAGAAATTGTAAAGATGGTCCAAGAACTCCCCTGAAAATGGGCCAGGTCCAGCTTAAAGATGAGTGCTGTGACCTCTTTAAGAGCTAGTTCCCGCGGCATAGAGCGGCTCGATGACTTGGAAGAGCAGCTGATCAGCTCAGTTACTGAAGTTTGCCAAAGGATGACAATTAATCTGTGCTAAGTGAAAAACCCAGTAAAATCTTACCTCAGGGTACAGAGAAGATGCAGATACATGAAGACAATGATGGCATTTCTGAAGGCTGCACTCAATCTGGCAATTCTCCCCAAACCGATACATTTAATGTAATCCGAACCAACATTTCAAGGACATTTTTATGGAGCTTGACAAGCTCATTTTCATGTTCCTATGAAAGAGAAAATGTAGGAGATGAGCTAAATAAATCACAGGAGGAGAGCGGTGGAGGTATCTGCTCAGCAGGCCCCACGACATATCATGAACATATGAGGAAATAAAACTGTCCAAATAAGGATAAGAATAAATGTGTAATTCAAGGAGTCAGTCAGGGAGTTCACACACAGCGTGTCCACCGTGCTATGTAGCATCACATGCACACACCATGTTGTATACGTGGATGTCACGGTGTTTCAGTTTGGTGATGAACGTGATGAATGTAGGGGAAGGGACAGAAGGATGCATGTGTCACCTGACATCGGTTCTTCTTGATGGCCAGTAGGTGACAAGGGGGGCTCCTAAAGGAGTGCAACCCCATGTACTTCTAAGTATTTTAATCTTTCATATCCAGAAATGTTTTCGTAATGCATTATATAAATTTAAATGTTTTTTTTAAACTTTCTGAGAATTTGTGTATTTTCTGTTTTGTTTCCTTCCTTGGTTTCCTGTTACACTCATTTTGTAAAATGGAGAAAAGAATTTTAGGGGAGGGTAGAGCTCAGTGGTAGAGTGTGTACTTAGCATGCACGAGGTTGTGGATTCCATCCCCGGTACCTCCATTAAAAATAAATAAAGAAGCCAACTTACCTCCCTGGCAAAAAATAAAAATGATAAAAAAAAAAGAATCTCAGAGGTAAAGACTTCCCCTAGATCGGCTCTGTGTTCAAATCCCGACTACCCCGTTCTCCAGCTGCGGGGCCATGGGTGAGTGCTCTCAGTCTCCGTTTCCTCACCTGTGAAATGGGACCAACGATACTTTACGTCACTTTTGGAAAAGTGAGATGAGATAAGGTATGGGATGTGCTCACAACAGATTGCTAAGGAAGCCCACTGCATTGTCAGTGATTCACGTGAGGAACAGAAAGAAAAGGAGCACGGCTGGGGGGCGCGGGGGCTTGTGGGGTTGCTCTCAGAGAAGTCCGTCAAATTTTTAAATGATTCCCCAAGGCAGCGGGAAGCGTTGACCTATTTCTGTGCAATGAAAGCATGACATCAGACGTGCCCTTTTAATAGATTCCCCTGGCAAGTTACAGTTACTGCCTTATAATTTATTACATTTTATAGTTTAATTCTATTTTATAATTAAATCCATTGCATACTGTATGTCAAGAACTTTAATTAATAGTTAATTGTCAATGTAAGCACTGACATGTAAAATATATATATTTTGTTTGTTTGTTTTGTTTTTGAACAGGGGTACTGGGGATTGAGCCCAGGGCCTTGTGCATACTAAGCATGTGCTCTACGACTGAGCTACCTCTCCATTCCAAGAATGTATCTGCTTGAAAGCCTGTTAAGTATAACTGTTACAATTATCTCTCCCAAGAATGCATTTTCTGGTTTACTCCATCAGTTCAGAGAAGCTGAGTTTTGTGGCTCAACTGACTGCTTACCACCAGGGACAGGATATTTATGCTACTGGTGAGATGTGGGGAAAGAATCAAGGCCTCAGGCCCTGAGCAGAGTCCTGGGAATTCAAGTTTGTGACATTCCGGTCTTTAAATTGTATATTTACTTAGTTATTCTAATTTTTTACTTTGTTATCATATTATCCTCATTGATTATTTTAAGAAAGGCCTCACTAATATATACCATATGCATATGCATACGTATTTAATTTAGCTGTGATCAGCACATAGGTTTCTGAGTAGATAGTGTCATAAGTTTGAATAAAATTGCTTCGTGCTATCAGAAAGTTTATAGAGAATTTTGACATATGTTCAAGGTTTTGAGACTAAATCATTTTAAATTATATATATTGTTGGTCTCTAGGAGAAGCATAAAAGCTTTAAAGAGACAGTGGTGCCAACCTGTCTCTTTTTCATTTACTCTAAATAAACACATAGGAAGTCTTACAAACGCGGAGGGTATTATGGGAGGCTGTGTTTGATCTAAGGGACTTTTGTTCCCTCGGCCACTGACATTTTAATCTTCCCGAAACGTTTGTGGGGATGGGCAGAAAAAAACCACCCCCTTTTGTAATCCTAGGGAGAGGGAGAAAAATCTCCTGAAAAACAGCCTGATGTAGTGGGTATCTGTCCTCCGAATGTGAACAGAGGTAATAATGTAACTGCTGAGCTAGTATTTCTTACAAGTTTCCCTGTATTAACCCACATAGACTTACCATACTGGTTTTAATGGGATGCATAATAATCATTACATAATTGCACCACAATTTAAAACAAAACGGCTCCTTGCTGTTAACTTGCCTTTAGTTTTTAGTGCTAAATCAATGACCATGAAAAAAAAAACCCTGAACTCATGTCAAGTACATCCTTAAGGTAAATTTCTATCTGTGAAATTGGTGTCTGAAAGTATTTGTGTTCATAAAATATGATAGTATTGCCTCACTTATTTCAAAGGAATTAAGGTCTCACTGAAAGTACTTAAGGGAACCACGTTCCCTACATTATTTTGTTGTGCTAAATACACATCACACAGAATTTACTATTTTAGCCATCTTGTGATGTAAAGCTCGGTAGCATTAAGTATGTTCAGGCTGTTGTGCAACCACCACCACTGGTTTTAGAGCATTTTCATTACCCCAGAGGGAAACCCCTACCCATCAAGAGTCACTCCCCAGTCCTCCCTCCCTCCAGTTCCTGGCTGCCACAAGTCTGCTTTCTATCTCTATGGATTTGTCTATGATGGACATTTCATGTAAATGGAATCTGATTTCCTTCACTCAGCATGTTTTCAAGGGTTATCCATGGTTTAGCATGTATCGGTTCCTCTTCTCTTTTTGTGGCTGAATAATATTCTCTCGTTTGGCAGACCACATTGTTTAGCCATTCATCATTTGGTGGGCATTGGATTGTTTCTACCTTTTGGCTATTGTGAATAGCCCTGCTAAGAACAGTTGTACACAAGTTTTTGTTTCAACTCCTGCTCACACAAAATATTTGGGGGATATACCTGGGGGTGGAATTGGTGTGTCATGTGGTAACACTGTATTTATTTTGTTGAGGAACCATCAAACTCTTCTACAGATTCAGTTTTATGTTTTTTTCCAAAAGATGAGTCAACTGGTCTTGCATGGAGCCCACTTCCTTATCATGTGTTACTTTTTAATCCATTCATTTATGTTTATCAACTTCAGAACTTCCTAATGAAGGATACAGATGCACAGAAAAAGCTCCCAGTCATAAGCAAACAGCTCAGCACATTTTTACAAAAAGAACACATCTATGCAACCAGCGCCAGGTCAAGTAACTTCTTTACCAGCACACCAGACACCTTCGTCTCTCCTCTCAAAAATTATTTTTTTCCTTAGGGTAACCACTACTCTGTTAATACTATAGACTATTTTTTCCTAACTTTCAACTTAATGCAAACGGAATCATAGAAAATTATACACTTGTGTGTCTGGCTTCTTTCCCTTGACATTATGTTTGGAGATTCTTCCACCCTATTGGATGCATTATGGTTCTTTTATTCTTACTGTTGCATAGTATTCCAGTGTGTGAGTACGCCACCATTTACACACCCATTCTATTGTTGATGGGCATCTGGGTGTTTTGCAGTGTGGGAGTTATTACAAGCAGTGTTGCTGTGAGCATCCTTGCACACACCTTTTGTTTAGCTCATGCATGCATCTCTGCTAGGTGTGGAATTTCTGGGTCAGAGTATGCACGTGATTGGTTTTAATAGAGACATAAAGACCGCCAAATAGGTTTCCAATGAGATTGCGCCAATTTACACTCCCACAATCAGTGTTCCTGAGGTTCAATTACTCTGTGCTTTCACAGACACTTCATACTGGCAATCTTTCAATTTTAATTAAATTGTTGTGGTGTTACATTAAAGTATGAATTTCTATTTTTTTGATGAGAAGAAAGATAATGATATATGTTTCTGCGCCATTGAGATATTCTCTTCATTTTCTTGCCTATTTCCTATTTGGTTGTCTGTCTTCTCCTTACTGAATTCAGGAGTTGTTTCTATTGTTTATATATTCTTTCCATTGTCAGATACATACATTGCAAATACCTTTTTCTGTCCTGTAGCCTGAATTTTCCTTGGGTTTTAGTGGGTTTTTTTGGACATAATTTTTAAACTTAATATATTTCAATTGGTCAACTTTTTCCTTTATGGTTAATATATTTTTGTGTGTATCTTTATTTTAACTTAATCTAAGGTCATTAAAGTGAATTTTTTTTGCCTCTCATATTGAGATCTGCAATCGATCTGTAATTGTTTTTCTTTATGGTGTGAGGTAGGGGGTCAAGATTTAATGTTTTCCATATTGATAGTTAGATGGCCCAGTGTGACATGTTTTACTCTTTCCAAATATACTCTTTGTTAACTCTTGTTCTCTTTATTTACTTCTTTCTGTTTCTTTTGCTTATTTACAAGTTTTGAATTTAATTATTCTCCCTCATCTCATAAGGAAGTTATTAGCTGTAAAAATGTTTGAAGAATTTTTTTTCTGAGCAGTTTTTGCATATCTTATACAATTTAATTTGTTTTATCTTCTTTATGTTACTTTGTAGATTTTGATCTCTTCCTCGGCTCAACTGCTGTCTGCGTATTTAACCATTTCTAAACTTTTAAATTCATTTTTTGTGATTCTTTTTAGTCATCTCACACTACGATCAGAGAATGTCATTTATGTTTTAGATTTCCTTCGTTTGACTCTGTTGTGATTTTTCTTTGTGGTCCACATGGTTAGAGTCTGTCTGTATTTCATGGATGCGGGTAACACACTTATTGTTTTGTTCAGAGTCTTTGTCTTCTCATTTGTTTGTGTCCATCTGACACACAGTCTGACAGTTAAGTTCTCCCCAACTCTCTTACTGTTGTGTTTACATCAATTTCCCCTGCATTCCTTGAAGAGTTACAAGAGCATGGCTTTCTTACTGAGTGTAGCTTTTGCCATGATTCTTTGCCTCTCTTTGTCTCATTTAACAACTTCTGCCTTGAGTCCAAGTTTATCAGATTTTAATATTGCAAACCCTACTTCTTTTTCCTTGGGATTTTTTTTTCTACTATGTGTTCCTGGATTCTTTTACATATAAACTTTGGTAGAACTGTCAGTGAGAAATAACATACTGTTGGGTATTGATTTATTTCCTCTGTGGCATGAACTGGTTTCTTACATATAAATATAAATATATAAATATATATATATAATGTTACACACAGAAACAAACTTCATGAACAAGTGTGATTTGTCAGTACGCCTCCCCACCTGTTTTCAGCATGGTTCTTTCTTTCTCCTATTCTGTCCATTCTGTTGCAAATCAAGTCCCACTCCCCACGCAGAGAACCCAGGATGACAATGCAGTACTGTTTCTCTTCTAGTTTTTCCAGGCTGCACACATACATCCCAAGAGCATCCATCCCTGCCTACTTCTGCGTGTGTGTCTGTGTCTGCATTTACGCCCACAGCCCTCCACACACCCACCTGGATGTTCACATCTGCTTTGGCCCCTGCAGTTCTCCTGCATCTCTGAGTTGGCATCTTTGTGTTCCATGTCATTTCAGTTTTCCCTCTTTAATTTCTTAAGTTCTTAGGGGATTTAAATGTTTTTAAGAAATTAAAATAAAATCTCATCCACTTTTAAAACTTGGTTTCTGTGGGTGGATTGGTTTGAATGACCTGGTCTACTATTGTTGGAAACTAGAAGCTCTCCTTTAGAATTTAGTTCTGTTTTATATTAATTTTTGTAAAATTAGTATGTTTATGAAGACAAGTCTTTTTTTATACTTTCCTCCTGTTCATTTCTTATTTTGTGTCTTCAGTTACATCATATAGTTTATATATATATGCCTTGTGGCATTCTTGTTAAATGCATTCTTATATATTGTAAAGATTTTGTTGTGAATATTATATATATTTCTTTTTCTAGTTGCTTCTTTAGAAAAGAAATCCTGATTGATTTTCATTTTTGTCCAACCAGTTCACTAAATTCATAATTTTTCCCTCGCGTGTCTTGGCTTGTTTAGGATTCTTTCATATCATCAGGGAAGAGAAATAATTTTACCTCTTATATCCTAATGTTTGCATAAGCCACAGAACGTTTATAGTCAGAACTACTGAGACAGTGTTGAAAACTAATGCGTCAATGGGCTTAAAGTGCGTTGTTTTCAATTTCATTATTTAGGACCTTATGTAATTTGGTATTTAATACATGTCATTGTCATATAACGAGTTTTCTTCTATTCTCCAGCCTAATATTTTGGTTAGAATTTGTACATCTACGTTCACAACTATTTTCTGTAGTACTGTTATATTTCAAAATTAGAGTGATGCCGATCTTAAAAAATACATCAGAATCCTTGTTTCCCAGCCCATGCAGAAAGGTGAGCAAGCATAGACGTGAATCCGTGGGACTTGGCTTTGGTGAAGGGTGTTTCTCGTTTCTTTCTCCTCTATGAAACTTCATCTCACTTTTGGGACAATTTGAGTGTTTTACATTTTTCTAAAAAAATCACTTCTTGACTCAGAGAATTTAGATCGTTGCATAACATTGCCTATAGAATTAGCTTATGGTTTCTTCAATTACCTTGACTCCCTCCCCCTTTGTTCAAGGCAGGGCAATATTCCTATATTGTTCCTAACCGTGGACCCTGTTACGAAGCTTTTTCCTTAATCAGGTTCCTGTAGAGTTAGAATCTCCTATCTGATTTTGTAATTTATTGTTTTACAGATGAGACTTTCCTATTTTATAATATTGATGGAACATATATTTGATCCTAATAGGTCATCTGATTTTTAGCTTCTTTACTTTTCCGTCTTTTGCTCTTTGGCTTATCCTTGCAATTTTAGGACTGTTCTGCGTATGAACGTGTGTACGCGCGGGTCTGCCTGTTAGCAATGTGGACACGTAGATTCTGTTTTCGGTTTCTGTAGTGATCCTTTTTATAGTTCTTTATCTTGCACGTAGCCCTCTGCTTCTGAATTTAGAGTTCCTACAGAGCATCTGCTGCCTCTGTTATGACTAAGAGAAAATTACCACTCTCCCACTTCCTTTCTCGTCCCTCTACCTCCAGACTTTTCTTGGTTTTTATTTTTATTTTCAGCCCTGCTGGTGGTTCCCCTCACAGCTCCAAGTAGAACTCAGAGGTTCCTTTCCCTGGCTTACACACTTGGTGCTGCGGCAGAGGAAGAAATGGCAGCCCTTCCGCTGTCTTCTTCCTACGCTGGTTCTTACTGATTTTGGAGTGAGTTTCACTTTCTTGAGGTTCATAAACTGCACCTTCTGGAACCAACCTGCCCTCGGAAATTTGTCTCATTTTCCATTTGCATGTTTTCCTCTTTGCTACCATTTATTTCACTGGTACCTCTTTCATCACGGGGACATCCACATTCAAGATTTTTTTTTAAACAAACCACAGGGAATGATAGTACACTCTTGAGTTATTTCCCGTGTGCGCTGTTCCACCTCATGACACACACTCGCGTCACAGCTTGCCTGCGTGTGATGTTCTGGGTCCCGGTTTCTTTCCTGCAGCTCTTAGAATCTGCACAGTGCTTTCTGCTCTTTTCTGGGGGACATCTGTTGTCCGCTCCTTGCCTTTATCACTCACTTGTTTTGTCTTAGGAGGATGGCTGAAGAGTGGCTGTTTTTCATTGTATCTAAAAGCTGAATAGTCCCTGTGTCTTTGTAGATAATTTTGTGTCAGTTCTGGGGTCGTGGTGTGCCCTTTAGGTTTGCAGACTGTTCTCTCTCAGGTTCAGGAGAATTATTTTTTTTCTCTCTCTGAATGCACTGCCTCCTCTTTCTGTCGTGATCCCTGTGCCTGGACAAGCATGGTCTGTGTGCTAGATAGACCTGCGCTCCATCAACCTTCTCTCCCCTTCAGACGCGTTCCTCTCTTGCCTCTGCCCTTCTGCGTTCACAGAGAAGTTCTCAAATCTTTCCTGTTAACCTGCCTTTACAGTGAATTCATCGTGTTCTTTTCTATTCTATTTATTGAGTTTGAATTCGGGATATTTTGAAACAAAACTTTGGCTTAAGCTCCTCCTTTTCTCCTGGAAAAATCCTCACTTGTGCAATTTCATATTAGATTTCTTCCTTCTTTCTTCCTTTTTTTTCCCCTTTTAAAAATCACTTAACCATTTATTTATTTATGTTGTCCTGTATTTGTGTAAATACCAAATGGTTTTTTTTTCTCATTGCTTGTGCTTGAAGTGTGTGGTCTGCCTGGACCATCCTTCTGCCCTGACGCAGTGCAGATGGACTTTCTTTGGCACCTTCCCCACCCGCTCTGAGACCTGGCTCTGCTTCTCACGGAGCTCTAGGGCTTCCCTGAGGCTGGACTGCCCCCACCCCCCGGGTTTTCCGCATTAGGAGGGGACGGTGTGTGTGTGGCGGGGGCTGTGTCGCCTGGCCTGAGTTCTGTGCATCCAGCTTCCCTCAGCCTGTCGCGGTGCGGAACTGCCTCCGGGCCTCTCTCGTGGCCTGGAGCTCCTGGGCTTCTAACAGCTCTCTCTCCTCAGTGCTGGCTATCGGGGGGTCAGACGGGCTGCCAGGTTGTTCTTCTACCCAGTTCTCCCACTTCCCAGCAGCATGTTTCCAGATCCACTGAAAAGACACACAGAAGCAGGTGTGGGGCCCCTGAGGGGAGCCTGCGAGGGGTGGAGGGATTTTTACTGGTCCTCGTCTCCCGTTTCCCACCGACTGGGATGGTTTTCCTCTATATTTTCTCTTTAACTAATGGCTCTTGGGCTTATATCTAGAAGGAACCGTGCTTCAGGATGACACCTGCACCCCAGTGTTCACAGCAGCACTAAACAGTAGCCAAGACATGGAGACAGCCTAAATGTCCATCCACGGATGACTGGATAAAGAAGAGGTGGTATATTTACACAATGGAATACTATTCAGCCATAAAAACTGACAACATAATGCCATTTGCAGCAACATGGATGCTCCTGGAGAAAGTCCTTCTAAGTGAAGTCAGCCAGAAAGAGAAAGAAAAATACCATATGAGATCACTCATATGTGGAATCTAAAACACAAAATCAAAAACAGCTAACGGCTACTTAAATTTTGGAGACCATTAACCTCTGCTTTATGACCCTCTGCCTTTACCCTCTGCTCGGGGAAAATGGCAGTGATTGAGGGAAGTTTTCTCCAGGCAGATCCATTTTCCAGTGGTTTCTCAGCCCTGCTGAAACTGCACCCATTGGCCTTTCTCTCCTTGGATTATTCATGGCTCCTTCCCCTCCCCCTCCCCCATAATTTTGCATCTAACCTCGCCTCCCTGGTGTTTCCTTCAAATTCAGGGTGGAACCTGTTGTAAAAGGTTATGCCAACTGAAGGGGACTCCCAGGAGTTGCTGCCTTTCTCTGTGATGGGCCGGCAACCTTTTCCTTTCCTGTTACACTGTGGTTGTTGGCATTGTTCATTTTTTTCTCATCCACCATTCAACCTTTTAGGTTTCCTGCGATGTAAGTTTGATTTCTCACTCTATTCTGTCCTTTTAAACTTGAAATGCCCACGTTTGGTGTTCCGAGTGTCACAAGAGGTCAGCCTCCCTCAGCGGAAGACACAGTTGTGGAAGCAGCCATCACGGACATCTCTCAGAAGCACGTGTGATTTTTTTGGAGACAACATTATTAGGTAGCACATTGTTTGGTTCTCTTACTTAAGTCTTGTTGCTTTTATATTGTCAAAAAAAGTCAAAATGCTTAAATGATATATTTTATGGGGAAATTAATAGATTTGGAGGACACTTTAGAAGGGCAAACGAGATGGCACAGGTTCTGGAAACCATGCTGTGGAAGACAAAAGTCACCAAGCCAAGTGTCTGGAAAGGACAGTAGGTGAGTCAACAGTTGTAAAGTGGCCCGGTGTCAGCAAAGGCAGTGGCCGGAGGGGCTGCGATGAGCTGTAATGTACACGGTGCACCTCAAAGCGCTTATAGTAAGGTCATTCATAATCACTGCTGTGGGTCAGAACTGGAGGGGTTACTGTTCGTGCTCTGGGTTAGGGAAGGTGCACTGGCTTCCACAATCCTTTGGTTGGTAGTTTTGATGATGCATCTAACAAAATCTTGCATGACCAGTTAGATTATGGTATCATGTACAATGCACATATATCCAATAAAAATCTGTAATGTTGTACGTATACTAGTATGCATATGTACGTAAGCACAAATTTGCCCTGTCTTTTCCGTAAATCATCCCCTTACGTTTTGCACCTATTAATTGATTTACAGTCAATAGCCAGTTTTCCAGCTGCTCCTATGAAAAGCTATTTCTTCCCCCCTTAAAAACACCATCAGGGGAATTCAAGGTTTTGGAAATGATACAGAAGAGCATCTGACCCGAGCTGCTCCTCTGTGGCTGCTTGTATTGTCAAATGCCTCCGTGCCCACAGAGGTTCCCGTATAGACGTTCACCAAGGACTTGATTAACAGCTGTGCAAATAGATTCTAAAATACCAAAGTGAGAAGTGGGGCTGGAGGGAGAAGAGAAGAGAGGACTTTCTTCAGGGAAGGTCATCACATCTGGAAATCGTTGAATTAACCAGGCTGTTTTTTAACTCTGCAAGTGGAATATGATTGAAGAGCCATTGTTTATTAGGTGTCTAGAGTGGGGCTTGGTTCTTCACACTCATCGTTTTATTTAATGCTGAGCCCAAGCAGACAGCGTGGTGCCGTGACTCTCCTCACACAATGGGCTGTGGAGTCAAGTCCATGCTCTCATTTGCTCTGAGCCAGTGGCTGGATCTTGCTCTGCGGTGTGTCTCCAATACCGAGCTAAGTCTAACAGGCATTTGATCCCACAATTAACATTCTTAGCTGACGAAGCAGAGAGCTGATAGGCATTGTTACTGAACCAGACTTGGGTCCAACTACCTGACAAGCGGCAAAGCCAATCTGCTGGCACCAGGTTGAGGTGAAGGAAAGTACAGCGTTTACTGCAGGGTGCCAAGCAAGGAGAACAGGCAGCTTGTGCTCCAAAGACCCCAGTCCCTTGACAGCTCTCCGGATACGGTTTTTAAAGGCAACATCAGAAGTGAGTGTGACAGGGTGCCGGATCAGTCTGTGGAATTTCTTTTGATCGGTTTGTGGTGAGGTAACAGGAGGATGTTTTGGAATCGTAGTCACCACCCTTCTAGTTTCAAACAGTCTGGGACCTGTGTGCTTGTAGTCGGCATGTGAGCTCCATCCTCATCTGCAGGGAGGTCTACAGAACAACTCAAAGATATGGGTCAGATTGTTATGTAAATCCCTGGAGGGGACTAGGACTCCGATTTACCACCGAACTACTGTTTAAGTTATCATTAGTCTCCTTGATTGACTGCTTTTCCTGTTTCTGTGTTCCTCCACTTCTGCAATTATTAACTCCTGTGTCTGCTCTTTGGGACTCACGGAAAGCCTAGGAGACAAAAGCTTTTTCTACAAATAAGAAATGGGGGACAAGAAGGGGCTTCTGTACCTGGGAAGGCCCTGGAGGGTCCCATTCACTTTCATTCCCCTCTTTTCTCTGACACGCCTCAATCCTGTGGGCAACAGAGAACAGGAACAGAAGGAGAATAAAGTTTTGGACGCAGAGATTAATCATAAACTTGGCCAGGGAGCTCAGTGTTAGGAAGACTCAGTTTCGGTAACAGAACAAGATTGAAATCCAGGACAGCCTGATTGCAGACACAGTCATCTTGGGATAGTTTCTAGTTATTTCTCAGGCGTTCTTTCCTCATTGGCTCCAGGCACCTTCCTTTAGGCCCTGACCCTCAGTAATGATAGTTGATAATACAGACACCAGTGAGGCTGGGCCTCTGCTTCCAAGCAAAGTACATAATTATTTCTTAAAAAATATTTGTAGATGACTTGTTTTCTTTCTTTAATAAAATATATTTACATATAAGGGCTACTTACAAAGGCTCTAATGCTTGAATGCGTTCAGTTTTCAACCTCTGAAAAAGTACATTTGCTGTATTGTTTGCAAACAGCCACTTCTACAGTGGAGGACAAGTGACCAGTGAGCTGGGTGGACATTATGTGTGCTGTCTAGACAGGTGAGTTAGACTCTGTGGGGCCCATCAGACAGCACGAGGGGAGCATATGAGTGTGAATGGAGATGGAAAGGGACAGCAGGATCACAAAGCAGCTTATATTCACAATGCACCAAATAGATGAAGTCCATGTGGCACTGAATATTTATGGGGTTTTGAACCAGCCATTCACTGGGAACACATATTCTGTCCCCAGGTGTCCTCCCCCAGGAATGGAACTAAAATCCAGAGCAAGTCACTGGGTGAAATCCAGTTGTAGCCACGGCCAGGCTTTCTTCCCTGCGTCTCACCAATGGAGCACGTGTGTGTTGGCTCCAGGAGCTTGTCATCTGTTGGGCCCCTTGCTCAAATCTCAGCTCCGCTCCTTGAAACCACACCATGTGGCCAGGAAGGCTGGTGTTGGAGACAGATGAGATGGAGAGAGGGAACATGTGGTTATTATATGACCCAGGGCGCAGAAAGTGTGTCCTGCCCCCACTGCTGGTACCCAGTCCTCAGGGTGTACCTGCCCCAGTTCTCTCCCCTCACATCTCCCTGCATTTCACATTGATCAGCAACCGTGTAATTTGGTCTGTGAGCCTTTTGTTCTGCGACCACAAGGAAAGGCTACTGGGGTGATGTCCTTGGAGGCTACTGTGGCATCCACATAATTTCTTACATAGCAAACCAGGCGTTTTCTGCACGCTTTTCCAACATGCTGAAGAAAACAGTCCTATTTTTACTAAGCATAAATAAATCCATGTATTGAATATCATCTCTCTTTCTCACTCTGCAGCAGACATTACACCTTCAGTTCAAAAACTATGGAGCTTGTCATGTGCACAAGATGCTGTGCTAAATTCTGGAAATGAACAGAGATACCCCAGAGCTGATGGGCACATGGTGGAGAAAATCAGAGCTTCTCATCATGCCTGAGAGAAACTCCAAACTCCTCTGTGATATTCCTGCCCTGTCGTCCCTAGACTCCAGCGCCTTCTCTGAATCTCCCTCACTGCTCCCACCCACCGCAGCCTCCTCCTTCCTGCTGCTCCTCCACGTTGCTTTCTGCCTCAGGGCTCTCCATCAGGACTTCCTCTCCCCACATCCTCTCCGACTATGATCTTCACGTGTCGTGCCCTTTGATCCTTCTGGTCAAGGCATCCTCTCAGGAAGTCACTTCCTGACCATTGCACTGAAGATAGTCCCAATTCTTTCTTCCTTCCCTCCCTTCCTTCCTTCCTTCCTTCCTTCCTTCCTTCCTTCCTTCCTTCCTTCCATTTTCTCACTTTCTTTTTTCATAGAAATGTTATTTGTCTGAAATGCTGGTGCTTCTTCATGTGTTGTCGTGTTTCTGCCTGTCTTCTCCACCACAATAGACCAGCAGGCACTTTGTCTTGCTTACTGTGTCCTCCTGGTATTGGAAGGGCCACTTTGACATCTACTTGATAAATAAATAAAGGAATGAATAAATAAATAAAGGTGTCATTTATAGATGCAATTTGTTGCAAGGTCCAGAAAATGCATTCACAGAGACTGAAACAAATTTGATCTTTTTTCTCCGTGTAATGCAAGTTCAGAGATGGGTTTTTGCGACAAGAAGTCAGTTCAATGGTCGGTGGATGTAATTCTGATACCTCTGTAGTGCGTTCTGCTTTCTTCTCATTGAATTCAGCTGGGCCGTTGCCCCTGGACTCTCTCAAGCAGTTGCAGTATTTAGATGAAATGTATTTGAATGTGAGAACCAAGTGTAGGAAGGCATAACTAAAGGAATTAAAAAAGTTTGCTATGGTCCTTTGATAAGCTGAAACAGCATAACTTATGGAATGCAATTATAAAATATCTTGTCTTTTAACATTTATTTCCTGGAACAAGTTTTTAGCCTGCCTTTGATGAAAGCTTGAGCAGGCCCATAAATATGCTCTTTCTTGGGCACCACGAAATCCTCTGATCAATAATTAAAGTTGTCGGTAATGTGTAACTACCACTTCAATGCCTGCTACTGATTAGACAGTCTCAGTTCTCGGGAAGAGGCTGGGTTCCTTCTTTCTCTGCTAATTCCATCTCTCCTTGAAGATGGGGAAGAGTAAAGGACACAGGGGGATTTTTACTTATTTGGTCCTGTCTTGATCTGGGCTCTGGCTCTCTGTGTTTGCAGATGTTTTAAACTAATTTCATCTATAATGAGTGTTTTCAATGGTTTCTCAAAGTGCCCTGTTTGCTGTGTAACAAAACATCCCAGGACATAATGGCTTGAAAATAATCACAATTTTATTACGTCTCCTGAGTTTGTGGGCCGGTATTTGGCTGGGAGATTCTTCATTTACAGCGTATGGGTTGGGGTCAGTCTTTTTTTTGCCACTGTGCTAGTGCTCAATCTTAGGTGACCCCTCACCTGCTGCTCCTTTGTTTGAGAGATGCCCAGTCCCATGGCTTCGCATGTACCACCGCTTCCTTCCTCCTGCTCCACCCCATCCCCAGCCATGCACAGCTTCTCTCTGCTGAGACCTGCCTTCCCTCCCAGCTGGCCCCCACGAGCAGACCCTAGAGGGCCCCAGCTGGTTCTGTCCCACCTGTACAGAGCATCTGGTCCAGGGAAACACTCAGGTTCCTCTTGTCCTGAGGAGTGGCTCATGAGTCAGCTCTCTCTAGACCTTCAACTCTAGAGTCCCCAGGCTGCATCCAGGCACCAACTGCGACAAATCCTTTGGGACAGAGGGAGGGGCAGGCCCATAGTGGGTATGTTGGGTGGGAGAAGGGGCAACCCCAGCCTAGATTTAAATTCCTTTCTCAATCTCCATTCTCTCCTCTCTCAGTTTTTGTTGTTGTTGTTGCCTTCGTAAGTGGAAGCGCTCAGCTCCGGCTAGAAAAACGTGGCTCCTGTAATACCAATTTTGCAAAACTTTCATGTAGTTCTTGCTGGGAAATTATTGTCTTAGCAGTCTTCATGCCTCAGTAAAATAGAGATGAGAAGTTTCTTATTCAGTTTCTTTTTTTTTTTAATTACGTGTATGATTGCTTCAGTGAAATTAGAACTATTAAAAAATATGTGTAGCTTTATTTTATAGCGACAGCTTGGTTAATGCAGGAACATTTGGGTTATATCAATGCACCCTACACTCCATAACCTCCTTACCTAGCCCTCAGCACACGTAATAGGGTGCACACCGTGCGTACTCCATAAATAAATGGTGCAGTGTAAGTTTAAGATGGATAGCTTCTGGAGCAAGATACGCCTGGATTTAATTATCGTGCCTGGCTTTGTGACCTTGGATCCTGCAATTTACTTCATCTTTCTCAGCTTCACTTTCCTCCTGTGTAAAACGGGAAAAATGATGCATGGTTCATAAAGATTAAATAAGACAGACGTGCAAAGCATTATAGCGGTTGATGCCTTCTCTTAAAGGAGGCAGAAATAGTAATTAGTATTAATAGATGATCCTTCCCACACACTGTCAATTGAAAACTGCTTATAAAACCTTTCTCTGAAAATTATCTTGTTTCAAACGCTGCGATGTGTCACCCCACCATATTTCACATGAAACGTCATTGTCAGTTTATCACTTCACAGAATTAATTGAGTGTTTTGTGTTGAGTGGCCCAATGCGTCCATCAAACTCTTTCCATTTATATTTTAACTTTATCATTTTGAGAGTGAAGAGTTTGAGTAGAAATGGACTTTGAGGGAAATGATGCAGTTTCTGAATATCCACAGATCACTTTAGCAAAGCGTAGTTCAAAGTGCTTAATTTTCCAAATATCGCAGCCAAAAAAAAAAAAATAAAAATCATGATTTAGCAATAACAATGTGACTCATCGTTGGTTCACAAAATACAAGGAAGCAATCAAGGGTTGTGTAACTAAAACAGCAGTGGTTTTGCCTCCGGTGGTTTTGAGTCCATCCAAGGGAACATGCTGTATCCACAGAATGTGAAAAATCACCATCTAGTACAGACATCCCCAAGCCACAGGGTGAAACAGCCAGCTGGTGTGAGCTTCAGTGCTTCCCCGCGAGGGGCGCTTGGATCCCAGTAGGTCTGTAAGGGCAAATTGTAAGCCATTTATTCATTTTTTTTTAATTCACCTGTTTGTCCATTCACTCAGCCAAAAGCGACTGACACCAGCGTAACCCAATGGAAAAGACTTAGTTCTGAAGTCGACTAGTCTGAACTTTAACATGAGCTGTGAAACCACCACAGGATGTGATTTCCATTCTGAACTTCAGTTTCCTTTTCTGCAGTTTGGAGCACTGAGTACCTCTGGTGACCCTAAGAGGGTTGCACGGTGTTAATGATTCCATCTGAGGCAGTCTCACCTCCTACGCGAAATATGGAAAATCCTTGGGCATTTAGGCAATGAGGATTGGGATTCTACATACTCTGCAAATTCTAAAAACCTTCAAAATCTAGAATACACAATTCTGTACCCCAGAAAGCCATGCTGCGTCTGGAATTTCTCTTGAATGTTCCAGCAAAAGTGAGGGAGCTGGAAAACTTGAGTCTAGGCCCTAGTCCCATTTTCTGTACGAGTACAATGTTTTGGCACAATTGTGATATGCACTGAACTTTCTAGAAATGGATCTACCATGTAAATCAAGGGAAGATTACACTTTATCTTATTTGGTACTTTACTAGACTTGTTCATTATCATTCATGCATAGAGTCTAAATAACAGACAAACGGACACAGATGAACTTATCTGCAAAACAGAAACAGACTCACAGACATAAAAAACAAACTTATGGTTACCAGAAGGGAAAGGGGATGGGACGGGAAAATTGAGAATTTGAGATTTTGCAGGTACTAATTACTATATATAATATAGATAAATAACAAATTTCTTCCGTATAGCTCAGGGAGCTGTATTCAATATCTCGTAGTAACTTAAAATGAAAAAGATATGAAAATGAATATATGTATGAATGTATGTATGACTGAAGCATGTGCTGTGCACCAGAAGTTGACACAACATTGTAAACTGACTATACTTCAATAAAGAGAAGAATTTTACCCTAGCTTGAGTTATCAATAAAACACACTTCTTCAATCTGCATTTAGCTATCAAATTTACAGTGAATTTACAGTGATCCTAAATATATATATATATATATATATATATATGACTTTACCTGTTATTTAAAAAATGTTAAAATGTTGAGCAATGTTCAGTTAAATATGTAATATTGACTTTATGCTAATATTTACTCTACCAAAACAGAATAAAACCATGAGTTAGAGAAACATTTTCCCCAAAACTACACTAATAGCATTGTCAAAGAGATAGAAACACACTTTCAAGTTATAAAAAATGATTTGAAAAATTAATTACTGAAATAAAACACTTCACTTTTGATCAGAAAGAAACAGATTTTATTGCTTCTTAGATAAAACCACAAATTAATTTAAAACATGGCAAACTACACAATATTAGACAAAAAATAACTTACCAGCATGAGTGATTATTAATACAAAGGTTGAAAAAACTTTTTAAGTAAATATGCACCAAGCAAATATCGTATCTGAGAAGAATTGTGAGGTGGGGAAAGATGCAAAATACAACTTTACAATGAGCCTTAGTTAAATAAATTTTCATTATAAGTGAACGAACACATCCTGTGTGATAATGAAGCTTTCCTGTTTGCATAAGTTCAGTTTGTAAGAAATAAGAAGTTTTGGAGGAAATGTGGTCTCCAAAATTGCTGACAAAGGCGATAAAGAAATTTTCAATACTTGAAACTCTCAAAGCGTGTAAAGACAATCCATTTCTCAGTGCCCTTGCTTCAGCTGCAGGTGGAGCAGCAGCCCTGGTGAATCACGTGGGGGACCGGGACCGCGGGAGGACTTTTAAAAGCTGCACCAGGTGTCTTAGCACGTGTTTGCCTTCTGCTCAGCGACACTCAGTGCCAAGAACTGCAGTGAAAGGTCACTGAATGGCTAATGTTGTCACTGCGTCTAATGACATGAAGGACATTAGATTATTTCATAAACTGTGGAGTGTCAGTGAAGATGTATTTGGACATCTTGTTCTGTATGACAAAGGTAACAGCTCCCCAAAGGGGGCTATTGTTGCTATTTAAGATCCTGTTCACTTTTTGATGCTACCAAATAATTTTTACGTTTAATTACTGAGAAAAGTGTACATTGAAACTAGTAATGGAGAAAATATGCAATATCTGTTTCAGACTTATTTAAAAATAAAACATGGACTCTTCTTAAACTGTAAAGAAATGAGATCAGTTTTATTAAAGTGAAGGGGATTATCGTGATATTTATTGACACATGTAGATTATTTAAACATAATTTCACTCACTGAGAATGACATATGGATACACGTAAAGGTTCTAATTTGAACACATATGGCTTCCAATTAGGTACTATTTAAAATGCATGAAGAATTGATTTAAAGATTGCTAACAACTTAATATGCCAGAGCAAGTTTGTAATCCATCTAAGATGGCCAAAGAATATGTCACACATTTGCAGGAAGTTAGATAAGTTAAAAATAAAATGACTTTGAGACCAAAGTATCTTTTAACTGATAGAGTTAGAAAAGACTTTGTATTTAAGATTTTCCCACCCACTCATTTGGAAAGAAACTAAATTAGTTAGCCCAATTCCAACTCTGTATTTTGCTAAAGAGGGCTTCGATGCAGTAGGGTGGTTACTAAAAACAAAGCAGTGGAACCGGTTGCAATGTCTAAGGGAAGGAGACTTGACTCCTTTTAACAGCTGGAGAACCAAATATCAGGTTACAGAGAACAGAGGAAACATGGGGACCTCGGTGGGTTTCATCAGTGCAGCTGGCCTGGCAGGCATTTCACATCATTTATGTCACACGTGTAATAAACACGCACACACTGATGTGCAGCACGATGAAAAGAAACTCACGTTGTGAAAAGCGTGCGCTGCGGTCACTGAGGGATTGCCCCCCCAGTCTGCACAGTATCTCTTGATGTCCTGCCAGCCGACCAGCTCTTCTTCTTTGACTTCGGTCACCAGTTGAGGGCACAGTCCCCGACATGTGATCCAGCGTGGGAAAAGCTGGAGAGAGGGCTCCTGGGGTAAGACATGAGAACCCAGGGTCTTATTGTGAATCTGCATCTGTGCAAATGGCTCGTGCGTATGAATATTATGCCTCATTACTACCTCGTTCCCCATCTCATCAACCTGCAGTTTGCCTTGGATTAGTCCCCTCTTCAGTAAAAGACAGAGTTGGAATTGGGCTAACTAAGTAATTTAGTTTCTTTCCGAATGAGTGGGCGGGAAAATCTTAAATACAAACTCTTTTCTGACTCTATCAATTAAAAGGTATTTTGGTCTCAAAGTCATTTTATTTCAGTTAAAAATATTTCCCTCTTTCTTTTATTATAGAAATCCATCTTGCAATGATTTCTCCTAACATTAGACTTTAATCTCTACCTTCCCCTTTGTGTTTTCATTATCCCATGCCCTCTTGTTAGAATGGCCTCTGAGTGTCTTTCTTCTCTTAAATCCAGATTTATTCATCATAAATAAATACAAACATTTGTCTACTTTATCACTTCCTCCAGGATAGCTGTATCTGACTATGTGCCTGTGGAATGTAGGCTGTGTAATGACAACTTAGTTCCCATTTGTATCTTTCTTGTATCTAATCTCAGACAGACCACATGAATTTGACATTTTATTGGTTAAACACTATTAGATTTCAGCAAATTTATACAGTTCAACCAAATACCATTACATTGACATTTTTGGCAATTATGTGGGTGCAGAGTTAGGAGGCCACACTCAGGTTCAATAATTCAGTGGCAGGACCCACAGCCACTGAAAGTTATCGTCTGCATTGTTACAGTTTATTACAACAAAAGCATGAGGAGTAATGTCAGTCAGTGGAAGAAACGTGCGTGGCAGGGTCCAGGGGAGCCCTGCCGTGCAGCTCCCAGTTGCTCCGCCCCGGCGGAGTCACGGACAGTGCAAAGCACCCAGCGGTGTCCGGTTAGACTCGCGCAGCATCGCCAGCCAGGAAAGCTCACCGGAGCTCTGATGCTTTCAAGTTTTTTTAAGACTTGACCATATAGACGTGGTTGATGCCTGCACGGCTCTCTTAGTATAAATCATGATGACTCTGCCCAACCATGAAAGGTTTTAGAGGGTGAAAGGGAAATCGGTCACTTGGGGGAGGGGTCAGAGTCCCTGCTGATTGGCTGGTGGCGAGGGAGCGGGGCGGTATTTCAGGAATCCTGGGCTCAGCCGGAAGTTACCATCCCCCGCCTGGGTGGGAGCTCTAGTTCCTGCAGAAGAGCTCAGATACTGTTACGTGTATTCCTCGAGGACCCTTCTTGAGGGCTGCACTGTTGCTTCTTGACTGCTCCTCCTTTGTCTCTGCCTTCCCCCCCTTCCCTTAGTCTAAAAAAAGAATCAACATGTTAAGCAAAGCAGAAAAGAGGCCTTGGAAAATGTGCAGAAGCCTCAGGGTCCAGGAATGTAGCTGGTGTAAAGGTTAGAATTTAAAATACAGCTGGGCTTGGGGCCGGGGCTGCCTGCAGACCCGCATTTACTGATATGAAAGGATAACTGTGCTATGTTTTAAGTGCAAAAGTATTATTTCCTGTATATGGGGTTTTTTTTTGGTCCTTTATTAACTCAATTGTTTTCCAGTAAAATTTAGTAATTTGCTTTCAAGTGTGAAATAACTTTAATTTAAATTAGGACCCGAGGATATAAAATGGAGAACGCCATGCATGTGGCCTCTGGGAAGAGAAACTGAAGGACTGAGAAACGGCTTTCCCATTAACGCCTGGTTTACGGAATCTTGGAATTTTCTTGGATGATGGGGGCTTTGATTAGGGGCAGTCTGACACCAACCTTGGAATGTTTTGCCAGAGGCATGAATGGAAGGTGACTCGGTGGGGTTGGTTCACAAAGCGGGCTGAAACGAACCTTGCGGGACTGGACGAATTTTGACTGTTTGAGAAGTTTTCCAGGCTAGTCTTTAGATATGTGAACAAAGAATACTGCAGACCAGATCAGTAAACAAAGGATGCTGAAGCCATCAAGTCATCAGCGGCTGCTGCCACCCCCCAGTGAAGACCAGCCTGCAGCCCGGCCTCTGCAGCCACTCACAGTGGTGCCCTCTGGGGGACTCAGAACAAGAAAGGACAGGACACTGGCCCTAGACAGCTAGGTGCTTGTCAAAGGAATGAATTCAGTGAGCCCAAATGTTTGCTTCCTCCCACAGAAAAGCACTACATTCTTTAACTTGAGACGCCCAGTTTTCTTTAGTTAACAAGTAACCTTTCAATGTTCCAACTACCTGGTCTTTGTTGTAAAGCTCCTATACATCCTGGCTCCTCCCCCACCTCTCCGGAGCCGTCCCTCAGAGCCACCTGAGGGGCTGTCATCCCAGCTCCAGTCCTCCTGCCAAATGAAACATGACTCTCAACTTGTAGGCTGTGTATTTATTTCAGTTGACAACTTCATACTCAAATTTCTTGCCCTCCACACTGATAATATTGCTATGTTGTTTGCTAGCATATTAATGTCATCACTTATTTGATTTATACAAGTATATCAATTCAATTTTTTTAAAAGGTCAATT
Organism: Vicugna pacos; assembly: GCF_048564905.1. NCBI lineage: Eukaryota > Metazoa > Chordata > Mammalia > Artiodactyla > Camelidae > Vicugna > Vicugna pacos. The sequence continues at coordinate 24,744,530 of NC_133017.1, forward strand.
TTTTTTTCAAAATTAAAATAGCTTGTGTTCACCTAAATAAAAAGGCAAACTGAGGAGAGCTCAAAGAAACTAAGTTTGTTTGGAAATAGTAGACTGATTGTAAATCAAGACGAACTGCAGCAAGGTGCAGATGAGGCTTTTGACAGTTTGGGGCTGGTTATATTTATAGGAAGGGAAGATTGAAAAAAAAAAAGGAGAGTTCAATTAGAGTCAGTTAACGTCTGTCGACTGAAATAAATGCGCAGCCTAGAAGTTGAGGGTTATGTTTTATTTGGCGGGAGGACTCGAGCCGGGATGACAGCCCCTCAGGTGGCTCTGAGGGACGGCTCCGGAGAGGTGGGGGAGGAGCCAGGATGTACAGGAGCTTTACAACAAAGACCAGGTAGTTGGAACAGTGAAAGATGACTTGTTAACTAAAGAAAACCAGGCGTCTCAAGTTAAAGAATGTAGTGCTTTTCTGTGTATGGGAGGAAGCAAACATTTGGGCTCATTGAATCCATTCCTTTGACAAGCACCTAGTGATCCAGGGCAGTGTCCTGTCCTTTCTTAATCTGAGTCCCCTCAGAGGGCACCATTGTGAGTGGCTGCAGGCTGGTCTCCCCTGGAGGGGGGCGGCAGCTGCTGATGACTCGATGGGTTTAGCTCTCTTTCTTTACTGATATGGTTTGCAGTATTTTTTGTTCACAAAGTCAAAGAAGGTGAGTAAAAATCCTGTGATCTTGACTTTAAATTAGGTGTATCAGGAAGACCAGTGTTTATTTTCTCATTTTAAGAGCTTTTATATGTCTTTCCTAGATGAATCCACTGGAAATTTCCAGGAGCAGTGAGAATCTAAAAGCAGCGAGCCTGCCTTGCGCCCAGACTGTGATCACCAAATATGAATTAGCAAGGAATCCAACTAAGGCTCCTTGAAGAAAAGGTTGGTTTCCCCAGGGCTGTGCTGGAAAATGTGCAAGATGCTTCTGGGACTAAACAGTATATCAGAGAGAAATTCAGGCTCGCTGGAGTCACCACAAAAGGTCCCAGAACTAGCAATAATAGGAAAAAGTCAAGTACTTACTCTGCTTCTCTGACATGGAATGTAGTTCAAAGTAAACAAATCACTGTTTAATTATATGCTTGGAAAACCATTTCGTAATCCTAAATTTGAACTTTAAAATGTCATTATGAATTCACTTTTGTTCTGAAGGTGTTTATTTCACAGGTCTGTTCACTGACGTATTTGACAAGAAAAGGCAACCAGGTTTCTTGGAGAAATTGACAGGAAATGTGCACAATCTTCCATTCAGGGCTTGGGCACGAAACACGGACCTGGGATATCGTATGCTGCTAGAAAGCAAGGAAGCTTTCAAAGACAAATAGGGTCATGACAGCAAGATACAGGCACTAACTTGATCAGATTCTTACCGCTTTTAAAAATGATACACCTTGATCAATAGAAAAAGTGATGGCAGTAGACTGAAAATGTGGCCATGCATCAATTCTATGATCACTTCTGCTCTCAGCTCCAATATTTAAGGGGTCTGGAAATTGTCATTCTTATCATTACAGTGAGAAAAAGCTAAACAAACTGGAAGTCAGCAGTTTCTTTAGGACTTCTTGGAGAACCAAGGTTGCAGGTCAAGCTACTACCCTGAATTTGAAGAGACGGGCAAATCCGGGAACATACAGCCTCTGAGGCTGACTTATCCACAGCAGAACGCACTGTAGCCACAAACTGCAAGGAACACTTAAGTGGTAATTTCAACAAATTACTGGAGGTTGAATGTGAACTAGTGTGACAGTGAGGAAAGCCAGGACCACAGTCTTTTACTGAGCAAGGTGTACCATTTTTAGCTTCCTCACCCATGGGATTTCACCCCAGAAACCCTTAAGAAAAAATCCCACTGTGGTCCTGGCACAGGGAGAAGAGTAACCATGGTGAAGTGACCCCATGCCTTCTCCATCAATAAGGCCAACTTTCCAAGGGGAAGAGCTTCACCAGGGGGCAATTCTGAAACCTTATCTTAGCTGGAGATAGGGAATTCCTCCCGTGCCAGGACCCTGCAATATTCCTGTCTCACCTAAGAGGGAAGATAATCCACAGGGGGACAGAGATCGAGGATACAGATTGGCAATGCCAAGGCCAAGGAGGAGGGGAGAGGGTGAAAGGGGAGAGCTCTACCCCTGGAGAAGGGACAGAAACACTAACGAAGGCCACAGCCCTGGGGCACAGCTCCACTGAAAGGCTGACTCTTAACCAGAAGGCCATAGAAAGCCCCCCGTCTCCATGCCTCACCACCACATGATCCAGGCTCCAGAGCAAGGGGATTACAGCTGAGCTGCAAGACTCAGAGTCTGTCTAAGCTGGAGAACTGCAACTGATTTTTTCTGAACTAAAATAAATTAAAAACAGAAAAAAAAATGTTGATATTTCCATGAGGAAATTCTGCCTTAAGACTGCAGCATCAACTCCTATCTGAGAGAGCCTCCAGGCTTCAGTCTCCTAGGTTTTCCTGAGTTACAAAGAGCAGGCACAAGCAGTTAGCTACTAAATGGGGAAGTGAGGGAAAGCAGAGGAGAAGCAGTCAAACAAGAAAAGAGATGACAATAGTTCAGTGATAAAACAGTCTTTGTTCATCCTCAAGGGATGTACATAACTATCTGACACAGGTCTTTGAGTCTTCTGTATGAACTAAGAGCACCCCAACCCAGGTGGAGGCTGCTGACTACATGCTGAATAGAAGTATGTAAACCCCAGACTGATTGGAGCCAGAAGATTGATGATCAAGATTCCAGAAACATCACCCTGTTGCCTGACCACCAACCAATCAAAAGAAGTCTTTCGCCTTGCAGCCCTCACCTCTAGTGTTGCCTTTAAAAACCCTTCCCTGAAAACCAACAGGGTGTTCATGCTTGTGAGTGTTAGCTGCCCATACTCCTTGCTTGGCACCAGCAATAAATGCCATGCTTTTCTTCACCTCAACCCCGTGTCAGTAAATCGGCTTGGCTGCATGGCAGCCCCAAGTTCAGTTCGGTAAGAATGTTAAGGATAATAACATTATGTACCCCACCATCACTGAGATTGCAGCGAGAGCTTCAAATGATGCACCAAGAGAGTAGTTATCACAACTTTGACTTGAATGGAAAGATGGGAGCTGGAATTTAAAACAAGGTGTAGAAGGAATAAAACTCTTCATTCTTTGGGGGAGAAGACAGCCCAGTCACGGTGTAGAAGGCCTGGATCCATTTGTGTTCTCAGAGTCAATGCATTAGCAAGAATTCTGACAGCACTGAAGCCTTCTGAAAGTCGAAATGACAAAGAAACTGAGGGGAAATGGAACATGTCAGTGGGAGAGAAAGATGCTGGTAAATTTGTCGCCAATATGAATTAAACACATCATACTTGCAACTTGTTTTCTGACTTTTAGTTTCACTTCTAATTTTAGTATTGGTATTCAAACACATTTCAGCATAAAATGTGGTCCTTAATTATTCTGCTCTTTAAATTTACTGTAATTTTCTTTCTTTCTTTTTTTTTTCTTGGATATGACATTAAACATGGGACTTAACCGCATTTTTTTGGTGATTTATTACGTTTCTGCTGACCAAGACTACTTCTTTGACTAACCTTCATTCAGGCTCCTCTGAATCCTCTTTTTGAGAAGGGCTTGTCCTTGGCCTGCCAAGCCCAGTTTAGCAAAGAATCCTGCTGTCAGTTTGTTGAGAATCCCTCAGCCTTTGATATCCAGTCAAGCTCCTCTTCCCCCTCCCCTTTGACTGTTGGCCAAATTCCTCTTAGTAATTGTCCATCCTCTTCCTTGTTCTGCACACAGTCTATAAATGTCCCCGTCCCCAACCCTGTGACTATTGTATTTGGAGTTGAGGTCAGTCTCTGTCCTTTATTGCAATTGTCTCTCCCCCATTGCTATAGTCTTGAATAAAGTCTTACTTGCCATTTTAAACATATGTCAGAATAATTTCTCTTTAACATATTGTACCAATTCACTCTGTGCTACAAATTATATGCAAAATAACATTTCATTCTCACATTGCCATTCCCGCTGAATTCTTCCAACTGGCTTACCTTAGGGTTTTTCTGGTGGCTCTTACAGTAACTTCAGAAAATAAACTTAAATATATTTTTTCTTGGTTTGTATGCCTTAGAAGTTATCACATACACTTAAAGTAAAGGTAATAGCACATGTGTAATTTTGCCTATTTTTTTGCCATGTATTATACATTTTACAAGTGTTGAGAAAAGTTAGGAAAGACTGAAATAGGCATGAAGAAGAAGGAGAAGGAGGAGGAGGAGGAGGAAAGGAAGAGGAAGAGGAAAAAGGAGAAGCAGCTCGGTGAATGCACTGCCTGAGTCAGTCGTCTGGCTTATCTCTGCCTTTCATTGTCTTTGAGCTATTTTACAGCTCTGTAATTCATAGAAAACTGACAGTAATGCAAATAATTCTTGTTCATAGAAACACAAACGAATTGTGCCCAGGATATTACAACTGGCTATTGCCCTGTAGCTAGACCTGTTTCATATCTGTAACTTGATTTCGGAATTATTTATTCCCTAAATATGTGGGGTTTTTTTTCCAATTCCCTTTTGAACTTGTTATGACCTCTTACAGGTTTTCTCATCAATTAGGAGTTATAATTTTTGATACATATTCATTTTATATTCATATGGCAGTCAGAAATTTCCTTTAAAAACATCTTTAACACAACGTTGAGATTTATAACAGTTAACCTTTTGAATCATACTTCCCACAGCTGAGTCATTTTTCTACATGGAATTGTTTAATGCCTTTTACCAGACATTTTTTTCCTGGCATCCGGTTTGAACTCTTGCTTGGCTAAATTCTACTGTTGTCTAGTTCTTTGTCAGGAAACGCTCGCAGATGTCATCAGTTCTTCATATTTGAGAAGGTCTGTCTGCTCTCTTCACCCTTGAATGACAAAGTCACCGGGCAAAACATCTTGGACTCCACCTTCTTTCCCTCAGAACCTTGTTTTCTGACAGTAGATGTTGCTCTGGAGTAACATTTTAAGTAACTTGCTTTGTCTGCTAGTGTCTAAAGAATTCTCTCCTTTCTATTAAATTTCACTAACACAAATAGGATATATCTCTGTGTTGGTGATTTTATATCAATTTTCCTGATATGATGTGTGCCTTTGTGATCTGTACAAGCAATTTTTGCTTAGTTTCTGTAAAATTCCATTTCATTATATCTTTGAACAAAATTTTGCTTCCTTATGGGGGGTTCTTTACTACAAAGACATTCATTATCTTAGTTTTGGATCATTTGTTTGTTCTCCACAATGCCATCTTTCTTTTAATTGCTCTACTTGATGTCTTTCTTACTCTGCATTCATAGTGGTTATTTAAATCCTTTTTCTGTTATCAGTAATTTAGTTCTAAGCTATTGCCTTTTTTCTTTGCTGTTTGTATTTTCTCCATTTATTCAGTAGTATATTGATTATATTTGCAATTGTATAATCTCTATAATCTCTCTCTTTAGCTGCTTTTATTTTACTATTTCACATTCAAAATCCTTTAAAAATAAACTCGTTGTTTACATATTCTTCTGTGTAGAGTAACATGTCAGTGAGTTTCTTATTTCCTTGGATTAAAAGTTTTTTCCTAATAAGATGCTCCATCTTTCTTTTTTCTTGCTGCTTTCTTCTTTCCTTCCTTCCTCCTTTCCTCTTGTGTATTGTCCCATCTTCCCCTTTCTCCCCATTATTTATGCACCAATTGCTACAAAATTGCTGGATAAATATCGTGTTGTTAAAAGCGGACAGGTCTGCCCAGAACCTTATTTGCACCAACAGGGTGAATTCTCCTTGACCTTCCCCTGATGGTGCATGTACCTGCTTCACTTCCTCTGTGAAGCAATGTGATGTCTCAGGGGTACAGAGGCCCAGGGCTCAGAGAAGACTATACAGAGTGATGGCTGGTGGTCCTAGACACTGCCTTCTCTTTTGTAGTTACCTTGAATATCTTGAATTAAAGGGAGCACATCATGTTCTGTGATGTCCTGGAGTCCACTGGTTGACATTTGTCTGACTTGACTTTGCACCATGTCTTACTTTGGGGGCTGGAGCCCTGTACCAGCAACCTTCATCCAGCTGAATGGGACTGACCCCTGCCCTCACCTGCCTGTCTTACTCCCACAGCCATTTCCCCGCTGCAGGCAGAAGTGGGCTAACTGGAAAGTGTCTGGGCCTCTCTTAGACGTTGTGTGTGTTTCTCACTTACGATTCTATTTGCCTAGTTTTCCATTGATTGCTCAAAATAATTAGACCCTTCCTTTCTCCCCTCTGTTTTCCTCCCTTGAGGAAGTCATTGGCCTGCAACCACCGTGAGTGTTGTGTGGGGTTTCTTGTTGCCGTTCCTGCACAATAAAAAGGGTGTTAAAAGCCTGCAGCATCCCCTTTCTCTTCACTGCACCATAATCCAGGGCGCACGATGAGATCTGTCTGGACCGTCCCCAGCTCTCTCCAAGGTGCCTCCGTGGAGCACAGAGTAAAAGGCTTCGCGGAGAGGCACCGTGCTGAGTTTTGAAGATGTTTAGACAATCCTTTTTTCTTCTTTAATTGTAAGCCACCAGCCATCAAATGATTTTATTTAAATTTGAGTGGGTGGACCTTTTGCTGCCTCTCTTTCCCTCCCTTTTCCATGAGAACTGATTCTTTGTTCATACTGCTGGGTTCTGGGACAGGACGGTTTTCACACCCATCTTCATGTTACCAATTTAAATCCGGAATTACACAATGCTCTCACGAATTCCTCCGGCTGCAAGGCTGGGTGGCAATTTTAAGGCATCTACAGACGTTCGCACGCACACAGCAGCTTGGTGTCTTCCGTGCGGCCCAGAGGCACCTTCACAAAGCAGATTGTGAGCGCGTTTATTTCCAGCCATCTCTGGAGAAGCAGTGATAGTTTTGAAATGTCACTTGTAGATTTTTTAGAATATATATTTTTTAAAAAGCAAAGGTTGTTGCCTTTATTCAGCGTCACCTGAACAAAAAAATTTTTTGATTTTTGAGAAAAACTGGGGTAACCAGGGCATTTTTGAGTTAACTTAATCTTCCAATAATATACTCTGAAAATGACCACTGCCCCTTTCCTTGAGCTGTTGGTCATGAGTGGATCTAAATCCATCAAAGGAGGTGCAGGATCATGTAGGGATGGATGTTCTTGGTTGTGGGAGTGAGAATGTGGCCTTCTTGCCTTGGACAGGACAGAGACAATACAGCTGACTAATTAAGAACACAGCCCTTGTGTTCAAACAATGAGTCGCTTCTCCTTCCTAATCCCTTTGCCCTGACTTTGTAGTAAGTTATGAAAGTTGTCTTCTAATTCACTGCTTTGTTGCTATTTCATTACATGCAATTATACTACTGTGTATGGCACATGCCTTATGTGCCAGGCAATATTTCAGATACTTTATTGGCACAATCTCACGTAACTGCAACAACCCTTAAGTAAGTATATGCATTTCGTTGTGAGAAACAGAGACACTGCGCAATTAGATCATAGACCTTGGTCCACGCAGCTAATGTGGAAGCTGAATTTAAATCTGGGCTGACTTCATGAGACACAATCTCCCTCTCTGGGCTGAATTTTTACAGAAGGCAGACCTCTTCACACAGTGTGAAGCAAGACCGTGCAGGGAAAACACACGTGGAGCACGGCAGAATCCGAAAGACCTTTTGTGGGTCCCAGCACTGCAACCACCAGATTCGTGGGACTGAGCCAATTCAGCTTATTTATTGTTTTAATAGACTTTATTTTTTAGAGCAGTTTCCAGTTTACAGCAGAATTGAGCAGAAAATACAGAGTTCTCATATAGCCCTCCCCACACATATATCCTCCCCTCCCCTCAGCATCCCTCATCAGTCCGGCATATTTGGTACAATCTATGAACAAACATGGGCATGTTATTATCAACCAAAGTTCATAGTTTACATTAGGGTTGACTTTTGATGTTGTACATTCTATGGGCTTTGACAAATGCATAATGACATGTAGCCACCACTATAGTATCATACAGAATACTTTCATTGTCCTAAAAATCCCTTGTGCTCCATTTATTCATTTTTAAAATACATGAATTCCCAAAGAAACAACTCTCACACATATTTTCCACATACTGTACCACTGTATTAGCATAAATACGTCAGCAGACATAGTTTAATGTATGTTTGCAGAATAATACTGGAGGGTAATGGTACTCAAAAACAAAACTACATTGACATCTTCAAACTGCATGACCTAAAAAAAGTGAATCATCCATCCACAGCTCTAGTGAATATTTTAATGAATTGCAGCCCCTTCCTCCGGCCAAGCCTCTAGTGAGTGAGATCAGGAGACCTGTTCCTGGAGAGATGAGTCACCTGCAGGGACTGGTGAAATTTGGCTCTGGCTGCTCCTTCTTGTGTGCAGATCGGAAAACTGGCATGTGAGCCTTGTAGGCACGGCCTATGAACAGTCTTCTTTGTAAATGGGAAAGAACGAAACAATGTTCTTGGCCACAAAGAACAAAGATGAAGTGGTCTGTTATGAGATAAAGTGTGTCAGCCCAAAAGATGGCCATCTTAATCTCCAGGACCTGTGAACATGATCCTATTTGGAAATACAGTCTTTGTAGATGTAGCCGGTTTAAGATGAGGTTATCAGTGTGGGCCCTAACCAATATGAATGGTGTTCCTTATAAAGAGGGGAAATTTGGAGGAAGAGACAGAGACAGATACAAAGAGGTGAAGGCAGAGATGAGGGTGACACTTCTATAAGCCAAAGATTGCTGGAAACCACCAGAACCTGGGAGAGACACCTGGGACAGATTCCTCCCAGAGACCTCAGAAACAACCTATCCTGCTGAGGCCTTAACGTCAGACTTTTGACCTCTAAGACTACAAAACAATCATTTCTGTTGTTTAAGTCACCCAGTTTTTAATACTCTGTCATGGCAGCCCCAAGACACCACTACATGTTCCTTAACAAGGAGCTAAATTTCATTTTTGCTCATTGCATGGTCAGAGGCATTCAAATGCTGTGCCTGATCTGGAACCTCAGAAGGCATGAATGTGGGAAGGTTTCAGATGGAGACTCGGAAAAAGTGTAGAAGAGCCTGGATAGGACAGTGAGTGTGGCTGGACTGAGCACAACAGCATCATTCTGTCCTTGAACAGCTGAGGCACATGTTGACGAGTTAGTGAGGATGGGGGAGCCAGCAAAGGCAGAGCAGATGACTTCCAACCTCATGGCCCAGTGCCTCCTGGGGACCAGTTGGACCAGATTCATTCCTCATGTGTAAGAGCATCAAAGACTTACTGAGAAAGATCTACACAATTAAAGCCTACATTTAAATGCGATGAAGTCATGCATCAAGGTGAAATTGGAGACAATTGTGGCAGAGGAATATAAAGGCGACCTTTTCCTGATAATGTTGAATTATTTATAGCCTTTGATGCATTGTCTTCCTCAAAACTCAACGTAGCTTTTAAAAACAATCAGCAAGAATTTTTCTTCACACTCCGTCAAAAAACTTTTTGCTAGAAAAATAAGAGGGTGGGTATGAGCCTCCAGGAAGATTATCCTGCAAGTGGGAAAGACATTGGAGAGAAAATTTCGAATAGTAGTGACAATTTGAAGGACACTGATAAAATATCAAAGCAATTCCCTGCAGGGAAAAAAAGAAGAGAACTAAACTTTATTGATATATATATATGTGTGTGTGTGTGTGTGTGTGTGTGTGTGTGTGTGTGTGTGTGTGTGTGTGTGTGTATATATACATACACATATACATTGCTCATATATAGGATGATTACTTTAATTATACTAGAAAGAAAGATATGATAATAGCATATTGAGATAATAGCAAGAAAGACATGAGTTATCCCTATTTTGCAAACCAAAAAACTGGCGTTACAGACACTAAGTAACTTGCCTCAGGTCACAAAGCTAGTGAGATTCAAAGTCAGAAATTGAATCCAGGTAAGTCCAACTTGGAAAGCCAGGATTTTGGACCATGAGTCAACTTGAAGAATATGACTTCCACCTTTGAGTCAATAGTCAGCATTGCACAGACAGCTCCATTATTTCTGCCCTGCGAATTCTTGCAGCTACACTTCCTGAAATCCATTTTTATGAGAAAGATGAAATATCTAAAAAGAAAATTTGAAGACTGATTCCAAACAAGTGAGTTCCGGGATATTTCCTGGGGAAATGAAGTCCACTCCAGACTAGATGTAACAGCGTCTGCCTCTGTAGCTACATTCTCAGGGCACCAGATGACCAATGGTTTAAAGTTGGTGCCAAATCGTGAATTTCAAAAGATATTATAATCAAAAATAGGCTTTCAAGCTGCTGTCATAGATTAAGTCTCTATGATCAGGAAATGGAAAGGTGAGAGAAATGTCTTAAGAATTCACAGAAATACAGCCTCAAGTCAAACAGCATCACTGCAACAAAATGGTTGCGGCTTGGCGGCTAGCCAGGCACAAGAGCATAAGTTACGGCAGAGGCTGCAGAGGTAACATTTACCACTTGAGGAGCACCTAAGTGCCAGGGACTTGGTGCACATGCTCTTCAACCTGCATGTCAACAATGGAAGGGGCAGGTATCCTTTATTGTTTCCTCCACATAGAGGAAAACAACTGTCTCAGAGATGACTCACTCATCCAAGGACAAACGCTGCCAGGAAAGATGCAATGCAGTTCTCTTTGGAGCAATGACCTTGGGTTAATGTGGAGTCTAAGAGCCACCAGCAGCGACAGCTTGGCAATAGTGGCTCTAGGTGTCCGTCCACAGATAGACTTTGGTCTCAAAAGAGCTGGTCTCATGTGGAACTTCTCAACTGTGGGTGGACACACAGGTGCACAATCTTACAGAGTAAAGAACAAATACTTTTTTTTTAAATTATGGAACTTCCAAACACAAAAATAGAGTAATGAACTGCACATACATGTTACCCAGCTTTAATAGTTATCAATTTATGGATAATCTCAAAGGATGATGTCTTTATTTATTTTTAGAAGAGATGCCCAGGACTGAACCCAGGACCTCATGCCTCCTTAGCAGGTGCTCTGCCACTTGAGTTACACCCTTCTCCCTTTGGTCTCCTTTTGACAGAACAGGTCACACAAGAGCGATGCAGTAAATTCAGTGCAGTCTTACATGCATTTAAGTAATCACAGTAGGTTTTTTTCATGTGTTTGGAAAAACCATAGGTTTATATGAATACACGTGTGTAATTAGGATTATGATTAATTATATGAAACCGTCATTTGTATAGGTCAATAATCAAATATTAGCAATTTCATATTGTTTAATCTCATATATATCTATATCTATAGATATCTGTAATGGTTGGGATATTTGTCATAAAACATGTTATTTTTTTCTCTCACAGTCATATTGATCATCTAAACACTCTATGAAGAAACAGGAGGAAAGGTAAATACAGTAGGAAAGATATGGGTATGCTACTCCCCGTGGGGCTAGGTGTGGGTGACACCGACAGGACATGCCCTTCCTGAGCCTGGTCCTCTCAGCCCCTTTTGCAAGGCTCCCAGGACCCCAGGATTCAAAACCCAAAAGGCACGAGCCCACTTGCTGGCCCTGCACAATCCCCTCCCCCATGCGGGTCCTTTTCAGGGCTTAGACGGCCCTTTTTGACCCTAAGGATGGGACTGCGGTGGCGGGAGTGCTGTTAAGTTTCACGCACCACTGTTGGTGGTTACACAGGCTAGCGGGATGGAGCATGTCAGCGACAAAGAACAAGAGTCTTTTACAAAGGTTTATCTTGTGTCACGGGAACTTTTGGTGGTCCTTTAAGTAGATCATTGCCTATGGCCTTGGCGTTATCTGCTCTGTCTGATCCCTCTGGTGTTACAGGGGCTTTTGGAGGTCTGGCCATTCCTCCAGGGTTATTGTTTTGTGAGCTTCTTTTTGGAAAATAGCTCCTGGATTTAGGTACACGTTCCTTAGGGTAGACTGTAACTCAAAGAAAGCAAGTTAATTAATCACAATAAATTCTTAAAGCTGCCTTAGCATCAGGGAAACCATTGTGTGACTCTGGCAATGGCTTCCTTCCCATCAAAGTCGTCGGTGAACTGAGGGACGCTGTAGGGTCTGGAAGTCACTTCAAAACACATGCAGAGCCATCCCCCTCAGAGACTTCAGTGTAAGTGAGGGTTGCGAGACATAGGGAGCTGTATTTTGAAAAGGCTTCCTGGGTGGGTCTCATACTTTGTCTTTGTTGAGAACGACTAGCTGAGATCATCATAGGACACTTAGACCTGGAAGGGACCTCAGGGATGTCCCGGGGTTTCCCAAATTGGTGAAAAGTGAGAATGTCCATATTTCAAATCCCTGGGCTCTTTCCTGGAGATTCTGATGTGGTTGGTTTGCTGAGCGGCTTGGGTCCCTCTATCTTAAATAATGACTCTGGGTTCTCTGATCGTCAGGGAAGTTTAAGACAAGGTGATGGAGCATAAGTCCCCGCAGACACTGGGAATGACACCGTGGAAGGCCGGCATGAGTCTCATGAGACACAGCGTGTGCCCCCAAGTGTTCCTGCATCTCCTGACTCCGTGACGATGAAGGTTGCTCTGCTGTGCCAACGTTTGCCAAGGTTTGTTGTGTCTCTGTAATTACAGGGTGAACACAGCTACGCTCCTCAGTGCAAATAAAGGCGTCGGAGCCCACTGCGTGGCAATTGTTTCCCATTAGGGAAATGTTAGGTTTCCTGCAACAAGGAGCAGCAATGACACAGCACATAATTTCCGTAGCCCTGACACGATGTGTCCCAAACCAGAAACACGGCTCGCCCATCAGCCATGTCTTCACGTAGGTTTCCTTTATCTTTTGCTTCCCTAAATTGACATTTCTCCTTCCCGGGAATCTGAACTGCAACAAAGCGTCTTTTCACCTCCCTTCTCCCTAAGAGTAGTTAAGCGACACTTAACATGTGAGGGTTACAAAAGCCTTAAGCTTAGCTACGCCGAAGGAAAGAGACGTGTTCCTCAATGTTTTCTGCTTCAATTTTTAAGTATTGTAGATTGCGCTAGCCCTAGAGATTCTGCAGGTGTAACCTGAACATTTTCCATCTAAACCTTTCAGCTGATGGGTAATCACAGCCCTGCATTTTCACTAGAAATGATCACCCACACAGAGCGCTTCCCTGCCCCTTTCCTATTTCCTACCCACTTTCTCTTCGAGAGATTTATTCTTCTCCCAAAGACACAGGCTTGTTACCTTCACACAGAGGCTCACACACACACACACACAATAACCAATCAATGTACGAAGAGAAATCATTAGTAACTTAAACCAGCGTAAATGTGGGGAGATGCAAAATTTTATGATAAAATCCTAGTTTACGGTTGTTCTTCGTATATGGGTAGACAGGTAGTAATAAGTAAGTTAAGAGGGATGCAGGGGAAGGTGTGGAAGATGGAGGTAAAAAAATGGGTCTCAGAACCCCTGCCGCTCCAGCCTGCAGCCAGCTGCCCCCACTGGACCTATCTGCGTACACTTCTGATTTCTGGTCGATGTATGTTTCACGGGCTAGTTTGCGGGACTTACCTCCAACTCAGGCCAGTTTCACAATTTCACGATGCGGTTCAGGATCAGGAGAGGGCTTCTTTGCCTCCAATTCATGGAGTAAATTGCTTTGGAAGGTCTTTACTGACCATTTGCGATATTGGTTGCAAAGAAGATTGCATTGTGAGGCGAGTCGGCGAGTGAGGGCTGGAGGCTGTCATCTGGAGCACAGAAAGGGTGTCTTTTGCTTAGATTGTTTCCCAGCCTGAGCAGGATTGTTTCCAGTGCGATCAATTCAATGAAACAGTGCTTGAAAGCAAAATATCTCCTTTTAGCAGACCCTTCTGAATACTGGGAGCAGGAACCTAGTGACAGCGGGCCTTGTCAGGGCTGCAGAGAGCGCAGGGAAAGGGGCAGAGGGGACACAGAAATGGTGATTCTGCTGCAAACATCAGGGAGCTGGCACTGGCCCTGGAGTTTTCACTGGCCACTGGCAGGTGACTGCAGGGACTCTAAGCGTACAGGATTCAAATTTTCAGAACTGTCTGAGGGGCAGTAATAGCCCTTCAGAGAGTCTGAGGACAGAGCCAGAGAAGTACTACCTCTGCACACCGTCTATGATAGCTTTGCCCCACCAAGCCACTGTCATGAAAACTGCAAATTCTTGAGAAAGTCAGATTTTTCTCTTTTACATTAAATACAAAAAGTAATTTCTGCAGGAGATAAAACTTATGTTCACAATATTTACCAAGGGCCCTCTTATGTGTATCTTATATGTTTGGGGCTTAAAATAAAAACCTCTTTATTAAATAATGATTTACCTGATTTGTATTCAGTTCTATATTAGAGTTCCTCTGAGATTATTTAATATCACTTATTATGCTTACAAAAATGCACACTTTGTTGGAACAATGCAATCACAGAATCTAAAAGAAAATTTAAGAAAACAAAGCAAAAGCCATCTTCTGTTAGCAGATGATAAAGCACGCACTTCAAAGGCTTGAGGATTACTTAATCATGCCCATCGCCTCCGTCTCCCGAACACACACACACGCACACGCGCAGTGTAGTTAGCTTCTTAGAAAGTCTTCTGAGAACATTTCCCAAACGTGATGTGGGTGTGTGTAAGCGTGTGGATGTGTGTAAGCGTGTGGATGTGTGTAAGTGTGTGGATGTCTCATTTTCACTTTAAGTTCTTTTCCTCTGATTCTGTCTTTCCTAAAACATTGTCATAAACAACAGTGTTCCGTAGTGTCGACCTCTCTCCACTCAGGGCACGCTCTGCTGCAGACTGCGTGTCTGTGCCCTCTCCCCACCAGATTCATGTGCTGAAACTTAAGTCCAACGTGATCGTGTTTGGAGGTGGGGCCCTGTGGGGGGCGATTCGGTTATGAGGGTGGGTTGGTCATAAAGAGACACCCAGGAGGCTCTCTTAGTCCTGCCTCGTGAGGACACTGGCCATCGTGAGCAGCTGGCCATCTATGAACCAGGAAGAGGGCGCTCTTCCAAGACCCTGCATCTGGTGCCTCGATCTCGGACCTTCCATCCCCCTGCAGGGTGAGAAGTTAGTTTCTTTTGTTTACAAACCTGTGCTGTCCTGTTACGGTGGCGTGAGTGGCCCAGGAGAGCGCCTTTCCTGCTGCGGGGGGGCGGGGGGCGGGGGGCAGAGCTCTCTCTTTCCGCCCTGCCTCTTTGTCTGCCCCACGTCTGTTCCCTTGGGCGAGCCTCCATCTTCTTTGGTTCTGTAAATATAGACGCGTCCAAGGCTCAGGTGCCCAGGACTGACTGCCCCTCCCAAGGGGAGCTCATCCTTTCTGATGGCTTGAAATGCCTTCTCTATGCGGACAACTTTCAAATTCATAGAAGTTGTTCATGAGTTATTAAGATAGTCGTGAGTCATTAATTGAACAATTTAAAAACTGTGTTAACTTTTTTTTAAAGTACTGTTCCAGGGGGTCTCCTGTTACAAACTTAGACTCTTACAGACAGATATAAATCAAATAACCCTAAATTACATGGAAAATTACCAGAGTGAGAAGTGCTGTAAATGGGAAGCCACTGTTTCCTAAAAACATGTAATTTGGGCATTTGGTTCTAAAAAAATAGATCAGGGAGGGCTTTCCTGAGGTACCATGAATACTTTGGAATCTCGAGGATGAAATTGAAAATTAACTCAGAAAACTGGGGAGGAATGGGCCCCTGTGACCTTGGCAGAATGTCATATATGCAGGTACACTGGACTGGAAAACTGAAAGGCCAATGGGACCACGGGGCTGTGTGGTGACAGCTGGCTGGAGAGGAATGCGGGGGCTGGCCCTGAATGGTCTGGCTGCCTGTTGTCACGTTGAGGACTGTTTTCCCCCAAGAGCAATAGCAGTAGAGAGGTATGGGATATTTGATGGAAATGACAAGAGGGCAGGGGAATCGATGGAATATGGTCTGCATTTCAGAGAGCTCAGTGTGAAAGGCTTAACCTGTGTGAGCGCCCATATATCACGGTAGACCAGTTAGTCGGGCCGAGGAAGACGTGATGGCTGATGAAGTGAGGTGTCCCTGCCCCTTCCTGCTCCCTCTGCTTGAGAGTCCCAACCAGACCATCGCATGACCATCTCTTCTCATCCTTCAAGTCTTAGCTCCCACACCTTCCCCTCAAAGAAGCTTCCCATGACCAGACTCAAAGTTGTCGCGCTCTCTTCTTCACAGTGTTCTGTGACCCTTAGTTTTGCAAGTTTTATCCACAGCACTTGGCATTGTCCGAATTGTCAATATATTTACTGTTTATGTGGATTCCTTTTCTCTCCTCCTAGAACAGAATCTCCGGTGGGTGGGCAGAAGCCTGCTCATTGTCATGGGGCTCCGTGTCCTGCATCCTTGCTGCGCAGAGGCATCTGGGACGTGCAGATGCTCAAAGGTACTCGTGTCGTGAATGAATGGAGACAAACATTTTCTAGAGATATTGGGGAAGTAAACTAGGCAGAAGTCAGTCATAGGTCGGCTGCAGAGGTGGAGCAAGGTGTCAGGGGTAATTCTAGACTCCTGGTTTGCATCACAGTGAAAGGAAATAAAGTGCATTTGTGGGGAGAAGATGATAAACACTAAGAATGAATAAACTGATGAATTAATGAGTGAATAAGTGAATTAATATTTGTACCTTATGGCAAAAAAGAAGAAAGATTGATTAAAGTGTGGGAACCCTGCTGTACACTGCCACGATTTTGGGTTTTGGTGGGCACTATGTTCCAATTTCAATTGACTTGCAGAGCAAAAACAACAAAAAAAGAGAGGTGAGGCACTCCCATTTTGGCACTTTCCCACTGTGATTCTATTTCTGAGCCTGCCAGGGCAGCCCACTGGAAATGATCTATGGTAAGTCCTCTGTGTTCTCCAGGAGGCAGGGCCCCAGAAGGGCCCCACTGGATCCTGGAACATCTCACTCTTGCTAATTAAATCGTGCAGCCTGCAGAGAGCCCTGTTGTCTCTGGCAAGTGCCTTCTGGAAAAAAAGATAGGGAAGAAGAGCTCATGCAGAGCTTGTGGGAGGCAAAATGTTCTTCTGCCCTGTGATGTGAGGGAAGGAAAACACCACTGAGTCATGGATAAATGAAAAGATAGAGTTGTTTTGATTCTCCCTCAGGGAATAGCCAACAGATGAATTTGCCTATTTTTCTCTCTCCTAAACCATCAAGCTACCTGGAGAGATACAATAAATTCTGCTCCCTTTTGGCAAGACCTGCCTCCTTTAAGAGCCTGCATTTTCCTTAAACACATCAGAGATTTTTACTGACATTTATTTTTGTGAAGCCTTTCCTTTATTGTTATTAGAAATTGTCCCCAAATATGAAAAATATACATCTAATGAAATATTAAAGGTTCACTGGTTTGAAAGCAAAATCTTTACAATTCCACTTATTTAATTGCACAAAAAAAGATGAAAATGAACTTATCAATAGCAAAACTAATCTATGGTGGGCAAGATCAGAACACTGGCCTTACTGGCAGGGGTGGAGGTGGCTGGAAGTGACTGGAATGGGGTATTAGGGAACCTTTTGGGTGGATGTGAAGTTCTGCACGTCGACAGGGATTTGGGTTATACAGGTGTATGCATTTGTCAAAATATTAAATGGTCCTCTTAAGATTTGTGTTCTTAACCACAGTGTAAAACAGATAATGGACATTGAACTCAAATCCATGACCTGCATGCCAACCTATTTAGGGGTGAAAGGAAGTGAAGTCTGTAACTTATTTTGAAATGCATCAGAACATGTGATGCACTGATGGATAGATAAAGAGAAGGGTGCATGAATAGATAAACACAAAATGTTAATGGTAGAACCTGGGTGGTGGTTACTTAAGTGTTCACCCTCATTCTTTTGACTTTTCTGTTTGAACCTTTTCAAAAAAAGTGATGGAAAAAGATGAACTAGTTAGAATTGTGTCAGATTGTTACCTAATCCTGCTCAGTGCTCGACAGGCCAGTAAATTGAGGGGTGAGGTGCTGAGACAAGCGATAGTGATTGTATTTGGAAAGGCAGCAGACTGAGAAGGTGGTGGACTCATGTCCCAAAGAGCAATCTTACCTGAGTGAGAATTCAGGCTTCTTTTATACTAAAAGGGGAGGGGGCAAAGTCAGACATTTCTTGGTTCTGGCCAGACTCCAGAGGGGGGTGTTAATCTCCTCCTTTCTGCATTAATTCTTAGATATGCCTGGTCAGGCTGTTTCCTGTGAGTTAAACAAAGGTATTTTAGCTTAACATTCACTACCTGGGAGACAAGGTTCCCAGAGTTGCACCACTATGTATAATTTAGGCTTATAGGCAACATTACTTTGGTGATTAATTTGTAGCAAAACAATAGAATGCAAAGCTTAAAGTAAAAGAAACAGATCCAATATGGAGTCATATTTGTTCTTCCCTATTGCAAAATGACCATTTTCTGTTCTTATTAACTATCCCTTTTCTTCTTAGAAATGTAGGATTATAATTACAGAAAGTCTTCCTGCTTTAGGTGCTGACCTACACATTTAATGTATATGTTACCCCAAGTCCCGCTGAATGCTGATGTGGGCAGTGTCGGGATACTGTTGTAAAGGGACATTTTCGTCAGCTAGTCGACAGCAGCAGGTGTAGATGCCAGGGCTGCAGTGTTTACTGTTTTAATCCTGCCTTCCCCCGACTGTGTATTTCCCTTCACTCAAATGCAAGCCTGCAGCACTGGTCTTCACATTCTGACCCAGTGTTTTATTTTACTTAAGATACGTTCCCAAGAGTAATGCAAATATATAGCCATTCAAAGAAATGCGTTTGAGTGTCTTCAGTTTCACAGATTCATTTACATAGTACTACAGTATCACATTTACAATCACGTGTAAATAACTTTTCAGCTGCAGGGCATGTATAACAAAGGTGCTTGCATAAATACAATTACTATATTGTTACAGAAACCTGAATCCCGTCGACAGACCAAGCGACACTCAGGAGAACTCCGGTTTATTACGCCTACGTGCCGAGAGGAGTTAACAGTCCAACTCTGGACCCCGGCTGTAGGTTTACACAGGCGTTTATAGGGTTCTAGGTTTTGATTAAATTCGTGTCATATGCAAATGAGGTGTTAGAAATGAACCAATCAGAGCGAGCTTTTGAACCAATGGAATTTTAGGAGTAAGTTTTGTTTTCCTAGAAGCAAGCCGTTTTGCAAAAGCGGGTAGGCCATGGCCCTGCCTGGGAGGTCCTGCTGGTCCCTTTGTGGTTTTGCCCCTCCATATAGGTATTCAAATACATACAAATAATCCATGTTTTTAATTTTATGTCTGTAACCCTGACTGGCCTAGAGCAGCCCTAAAAATCAACTTTTCCTTCTCTCTTTTTACTACCAATGCTACTCTCTTGGTTAAAGTATTTTACTCTCAGAAACCCAGGTTCTCTCCGTAAACAGTTTCAGCCACAATGTGTGCAAAGTGACAGCAAGGAACAGCAGCTCACCTGAGCGCTGATGGAGAGAATGTCCTCACCAATGTTTGAGCCAAGGTGTCCGGGCTAAGAAAACTAGTGGTGATCTTATAAGTGTGAGAAAGCCTAGAATTCCACCAGGACAGTGTGGCGATGCTGTCAGTGTGGCATCAACTCTTTTTCATGCAAGCAAGAAAGAAGAGCTCAACCCAACAGTGAGCCACACCAGAGTCCCCACAGTGCCCCCAAAGGGTGCTCAAGTAGTCCAGCGGCCAGTTGGTGCCCTCTGAACTCAACGGATGGAGGCAGGGGCAGCCTCCTGAGCTTGCAGCTGAGTCTCTATGCTCAGGAACATTCCCACACTTGGGTTTATGGACAGCTGTCATTGTTTAAAATTACTGAAAATTTTACCTTTGAACCTGTGTGTTTTAAGTAAAGTGCAGAACAGCAGAGAATGTGTGAGCAGAGGAGAGATGCCAGGTCTGCTCACGCCTCCACGTCTGCTCACACCCCGGCCCACGGAAGCTGCCCTGGCATGCAGCGCACACATGTGCGTGCCGGGGCAGTCCAGGCGCTGTGGGGCTCTAAGGGACTGCTCGGAAGAGGTCAGGGAGGAGCCAGGATGTATAGGGGTTTATGCAAAAAACATAAACAATCCCCCTTAAAAAAAACCCCAAAAAGCAAAACCAGGAAGTCGGAACATCAACAGATTACTACTAATTAAAGAAGACCGGGCATCTGAGTGAGTTTTGTGCTTCTCTATGTCCGGGAAGATGGGGGAGTCTGGGCTTACTGAAGTCATTCCTTTGACATGCACCCGCGCTAGCTAGGGCACGTATCCTGTTTTCCTCCATCCTGAGTCTTCTCAGAGCACACAGTTGCGGTGGCTACAGTGGGGGATGGCTTGATGGCAGCAACATCCTTTGTTGACTGATGTGGCAGGTGACTGTCTTCGTCCACAGTGGCTGGGAGCAAGGTGCCTCCCTAAAACCTATCATCTGACCAGCAGCTGTCACAGAATCCAGTGCCAGCCTGAGAGCTTCCATCAGTTCTGCCAGTTTACAGCTAGCCACGGATTTTTCTTTCAATGCTGCTTCCTCTAAACTTTCTCTGTAAGTCACTGGGGGGTTAGAAGCCACTGTTCAGGGGCTCCCCTCCCTTCACACTTTCATGTGGAAATTGGCTCAGTAAACTCATGTCATGCATGGTCCCAACTCCCTTGCTCAGTGATGCAAACGCATCCCCTTTACCCAGCATCTCCACATCTGTTCCCGGTCCTCTCCTCCCACGCCCCAATCCCTCCTCAAGAGAAAATCCAAGCGTCGTTACTGCTCTCCTGGGGGCACCATTAGGGCAACATTGTTCACTGTGTGGACATCCTCACTCAGCTCTATAGACCACTCCGTGGTCCGGGAGCCGAGGGCTGACACCCCCGTTGTGCAGTCCTGGATTCGTCCTCTGGAACACGATGCAGATTCGTCCTCTGCATCTCCCTGGAACAGAGTCTCCAGTCCCAGCACAGAACTTGGGGCTTCTGAGGAGGGGGGGCCATTGTGGACTGGCCTCGAAACAGATAATTTCAGACACTGTCAATTTTTTTTTTGTCTCTTTGTTTTTTATTTTTGCTCTTCCCCAGTTAACCTTTGCTTGGCATCTTTAGCTCATTCCCCTGCAGGAAGTGCATGTCTCTGCCTGGAGCTATTATTGCTGGAGAACCCCTTCTGCTAATAGGTCTTTGCTCTGTGCAAGGCGGGTGGGCGGGCTTTCCTGTCACAGGAACAATGAACACATTTTTAGCAAAGGGAGACAGATGCTCAGTCAAAAGGCCATAAAGATAATTACACCCTCCAGGCCAGGGTCACGGAGGCGTTGCTAAGATCCACAAGTGACTGGGGAATTTCCTCTGTAAAGGCTGATGTATTTCTGACCTGAGGACACAGCAGAGACGGTGCCCCCTTGGCACTTCAATGATTGAGGGCAAGAAAGGAGATCCAGGTTATTATCCAGCCTGATTAATGAAGACCTTCAGTCAAATTAATTAATATGCCTTGGAGCCCATGAGTGAGATAAACTATGTTGGTAGAAAAGCCACTTTTTAGTGACTTTAGTGAGAGAATTTTAACACATTACAAAGCAGATACTAGAAAGGTCATTGCTGAATCCTTGTGTAAGCACGTTTGCAGACTTCAGGAGGACGGAAGGGGCTTCCGCAGCAGGAAGGGCGAGCAGGGCTGAGGACTCCTGGGTTCCTGATAACGTCAAAGTGATCGTCATACAGTGACTTTCTGGGTCACTTCTGTGGCCGCTCCATTTCGCCTGTTCGTGGATAATATCACTGATTTTCTGGATATTTAAAGCAAATGATTGCTTTTCTTTCTAGATGAGATTTTACACAGAGTATATCTGTATATAGTATCTATACAAAGACATAAAACAAAGCAGCTTCTGGTGGCAGAAAGGGAGCCAGGTGTCAACTGAAAAAACACACAGCCTGAAAGTTGAGTTATGTTTTATTTGACAGACATTTCTGAGGACTTGAAGCCCGGGAGGCAGCCTCTCGGATCGCTCCAAGACACTGCTCCACAGGGACAGGAGACGCCAGGATACGCAGGAGCTTTTGCAACAAAGACCAGGTAACCGGCACATCAAAAGATCACTGTTAATTAAAGAAAACCAGGCACCTCAAGATGAGGAATTCAGTGCTTCTCTTTGTCCGGGAAGATGCAAGAGTCTGGGCTCACCGAAACCATTCCTTTGGCGTGCACCTTAGCCTTCTAGGGCCAGCATCCTGCCCTTCCCCATCCCGAGTCTCCTCAGGGGGCACAATGGGGGGGCTGCAGAGGCTGAGGGCTTGTTAGTGGGCAGCCAGCCTGCTTGTCTCCATCCTGAGTTCCCTCCGGCTCACTGCCAGGTGGGGCTGCAGTGGCTGGTGGCTGACGGCCGCAGCACCCTTAGTCTACTAATGTGGCAGGAACGTCTTTCATTCACACAGGTTAGGGGGGTGCAGAGGCTGGATTTGCCCTGGACCCACATAGCAGCCCCTCGGAAAAAGAGGTGGAGTGTGTGTGTGTGTGTGTGTGTGTGTGTGTGTGTGTGCATGCGTGTGGAAGTTCTAGAGTGGAAGTTTATTAGCTTCTAAGACTAATAAAAATGTCTCCCTAGAGTGGGGCCACATGCTACCCGGGCACTCTGCTTTAGAGTCAACATAAGGGAAACTGGTGTGTGATCCGTGTCACACGGGGCGATGCGCTTCCTGGGAAAAGGGCAACTTGGAAGTTACGCTTGGAAGATAAGCTCTCACTCTACCAGGTCCGCAGCGATGTCTTCTTCCCTCCTGTGTGCGAACAGGTCAGATTGTTTTTCCTTTGCATGTCAGTTGGAACAAACTTGTACATTTTAAAACGGTAGGGGAAGAAAACAAACCTCCTTTCCCTACCGCCCTCGGGTTCTCCAGCTGGGGCCTTGCACGTCTGTCAAGTGGCAGATGAAGGAGAGAAGAGCGGACAGAGCGCGTGGACACGTGCAGCGTGCGCCCCGCGTCTGTGTGGGAGCGCTCAAGAACTCAAAGGGCTGGTTGGAACTTGGGCTCACATCGCTCCCTAACAAAGAGCAACAAATGTGTACAGAAAGGACAAGACATGGAAAGGGGGACAGGGTTGGAGGGATGCCAGATTTAGGAATCTCGCAAGCATACGCTCGCTTATTCTCTCCCCTCTTCTGTGTTCCAAGGTTTTGGCTTACACATCTCCTCTGTGGCTCGCGTGCCTTGGTTAAACACCTGACCTCACCTGTCCCCAGAGTCCTTAACACCCTCCGTGCTTTGCTTTTCCACTGCACGCAGTCCCACAGGTATGAACGATACCACTGCTGTTATCTGTCCCCTCTGAGGGAACGGAGCTGAACCCTGCAGAACATCCCACAGTTCTCCTGATGGATACCACTGTCGTTTTGGGGTTTGCCTACTTGCGTGGGGGCTCATACCACTATTCAATCCTTCTACTTCTGAGTGATTTCAAAGCTTCTTCACTCTAAAAACATATTATAAACGGACACATGTATGAACTTGTTTGATCTTTGCTACAACCTATGAGATAGACGCGATTTTGTTTGTAGTTTACAACTACGAACTGGGACACAGAGAGGTTAAGGGATTTACCCCAAATCACACAGCAAGTAAATCCGTAAACAAGACCAGAATACAGGCATTCACATCCAAAAGTGCGTGCACCTGACCACACTGTCTACACAGGAGATATTTGCTAAACTTTTAAGTAAGTAACCAACCTAGGCAACAGTTTACCTCCCAGAGGATGTACGGCCATCCACTGCATAGAAAGCAAGGGAAAACCTACAAGGCGCATTAGGGCTTTTGAGCTCTGCTGGTTTTGAGCCCTATCTTTTTTTTCTTTTCTTTCCTTTTTCTTAAAAAAAATTTTTGGCTTTTAAAATCTTGTCTTTTCATAGAACCTAGATTCCATATAAAAGTCCTGGAAAATGAAAACAATGAAAGGCTGTGAAAAGAAATTCAGCCTAGGTGTTCATCTGGGTAAAGTGAGAAATGAAACATTTCATATAAAATATTCATTACCTGCTTATATTTCATATAAACATGTACACCACATACAAATTACATATAAACATGTGCATTGCATCACATGTAAATTACACATTTATACTTCATATAAACATGCACATTACATCACACATCAATACGTGTACATGGTATATGTATGTATACTAGATTTATTGGAATAAGTGAAATAAATTGTTTCATTTATTGGATATATCTGTATGTTGTATCTGAATATTGGACATATTGGAATATGTATATGTTCATTGGATATATTGGAACAAGTAAAATAAAATGTTAAAATTAATCTTACCTGATTCCTTTCACTTTTTAAAAAAGTGGAGTCACTAGAACATTTTAAATTACACCTGTGGCTCACCTTGTGTTTCTTCGGACAGCACCCCTTTGGGAGATGTGGCTGCTTTTAACTTTGGGGTTTTCTGATGAAATCCTCTTGGTTCCTGGGAGCAATCGCTGGGCTGGCTTCGTCAGGAGCATCCTTATTTGTACAACCACTTGTTCAAAATGAATATTATGTTTCTAGTTTTCCCAGGACTACTTGGCTCCTTCACAGCTCTCTGGCTGGTCCTTCGTACACAGATGGGAAGAGAACAGACCAGTGTCTTACATGCAGAGTAACTAGATAAACCAAACTGCCACGTGCATAAATATCCTCCAGCTTATTAAAATCAATACTGAATTAAAAGTGCCTTTCACGTTCATCCTTTTACTACAATTGTCTTTCTGCTTTGTATCAGTGTTTCTTCCTTGTGTAGCTGTGAGTTTGTGACCCGATAATTTAACTTGTTTCTTCCTCCTCCTCCTTCCTCTTCCTCTCCTCCTCCTTCCTCCTCCTCCTCCTTCTCATTCTTTTTCTTATTTTGATACTCGCTCAAACTGTCAAAATTTGGCGGTGCCCCTTCAGCTCTTCCAGTAACAGCCTTAAAGGTGGGAAGCTCCGGCTTTTCTGGAAACACGGCCTCTGGAGTAAAACCCCCATTAGGTCCTGCCGGCTTTCAGGGCAGGAGAGGGTTAGAGATGAAAATCTGAGTCCAGGAAACCTGGAGAGCCGGGCAAAGGGCTGTGGTTGCTGCAGCGGCTCTGCTGGACTTTCTTTTTCTGTCACCGAGTTGGAAAAGAGAGTTCTCGCTAACATTTCTCGCACACGTTGATTTTATAATTCTAGGTAATACGTTTTATCTGCCAGAGGATAAATGTTTTCACCTGTGAAAAGGACGTCCTCCTCTGCTGCCCCCGGGGCTGGCGTCGCTGCCTCTGCCCGCGCTTGCTGCGCACAGAGGGACGGCGGGGAGGTGAGCGCACACACACCCCTACCCACACGCCCACGCGCTCACACACACAGCCACGCACGCTCCTGCTCACACTCACACACACGCTCACGTGCGCGCACGCACACTGCCATGTGCACACAGCTAGTCACACTCCCACGCCCACTCCCTTGGGCACGCGGCTTCTAAACAGCAGGTGTGAGTCTTTCAAACACCCGGAGGGGAACGCCAGCAATCTGAATCCATATTACATCTCAGAGCCAGTTGACAAAGGTTTCTGCAAGCCAGGCAGGTGCCCCTGACCACAGGGCGTTAGTCACAGGGGTAGCTTTTATTATCCTCTCCGTCGTGATCAGAATTGCTTCCTAGCGTGGGTCTCATTTTACCACACGTCACCCCCTGTCACACGGATTATAGAAAACCTCCAGGTTTTGTCGGAGGCTTGGAAAATGTGTCTCACCCTGGGTGACAAAGTGACGCCTGTGTTTTCTATAAGCCAGCGCTTTTCTCTCCATCTCTATCCTGCTGAATCCCGGAGTCTGCCCCACCCTGCAGAACGTTCATGCTCTACCTCCTCTCACTGTCTCGTCTGCCCTCAGAGACAGGTGTCACCCTCTCCATGTCGTGTGGAGAAAGCTGGGAGCAGCTCTCACAGAGAAGAGTGCAAAGGGCACTGATTTCCTGCTCTTTGGCAGCTTCTCATCATTCTTTTTTTGGGAAACCAATGGAACCTACCAGAACCTTCCGGCACATGACTTGTTAATAACTGTGGAGATTTAATCCTAGCAAATTGCTCCTTGGGACAATTGAGACAGTCATTTCCAAATGATTCACACCACACATTTTGTCAAAGAAAGGGTTTCTTTACACTGTTGGCCTAGAAAACGAGAGCAAAACAAATCTGAAGCCATCTACTGGGGCTAGTTGATTAGCTTGGCTTGCAGCGGCACACCTAGGAGTGAAGTATTCCGGAACTCGGAGTGCTCCCTGGATCGGGTGGGTAAGGAATTGATTCCTAGAAGATCCTTAAAAGCATCTGCCCAGAGCGAGTGTGCTTGTGGACGAGTTTCAGTTTGGTTTCAAAATTGTCACTGTCTCACAGAACGTATGACAGTTCTGCAAACGTTTTAAAATTCTCCCTTACATTTTGCTATTATTGCTTCATTCCTTGAGCTCGTAATCTTTGGTTCTCGAAAGCAGACTTTCCCGTTGTGTTATCACTTCAAAGGTGGTTCGTTTTCTTCCAAAGATATTAATAAAGAATGTGAGTCAGTATGGAAATGAAAATGACATATACTTGGTTTTATTAATCCATTTGTTTATTCAACAGATATCTCTTGGGTCCCTGCTGTGGGGCAGGAACTGTTTTAGGTGTGGTGGACACAACAGTTAAATAAACAAGGCAGAAATTCTTGTCTTTATCAAGTTCCCGTTCTGAAGAGGGGAAGCAGACGATAAACAAGATAAATAAGTGAAATGCATAATAGAGCAGAGTGGCCATCATTGCGAGTCCACAAATGATAACTGCTGGGGAGGGTGTGGGGAAAAGGGACCCTCCCTACACTGTCAGTGGGAATGTAATTTGGTGCAGCCACTACGGAAAACTGTATGGATATTTCTTAAAAAGACTAAAAATAGACTTAACGTGCGATCCAGCAAACCCACTCCTGGGCATGTATGCAGGGAATATTCTAATTTGAAAAGATACATGCACCTCAGTGTTCATAGCAGCACGATACGTAATAGCCAGGTCATAGGAGCAACCTGGTTGTTCATCGACAGACAATTGGATAAAGAAGCTGTGATATATACAGACAATGAAATATTACTCTGCTATAAAAAAGAATGAAATCATGCCATGGGCAGCAACATGGATGGACCTAGAGATCATCACACTAAGTGAAGTGAGTCAGACAGAGAAACACAAATATCACATGACATCCTTTATATGTGGAATCTAAAAAAAAAAGGACACAAGTAAATTTATTAACAAAACAGAAACAGACTCAGAGATAGAAAACAAACTTATCATCACCAAAGGGGAAAGGGAAGGAGAGGGGTAAATTAGGAGTTTGGGAGTAGCACACACACAGTCCTATATATAAAAGTAGGTAAACAAGAAGGTCCTGCTGTAGAGTACAGGGAACTATATGCGATATGTGGTAAGAATCTATGATAAAAAAGAATATGAGAAGTAATGTCTGTATAACTGAATCACTGCGCTGTCACCAGAAGCTATGTGTGTTACTACATGGCGATTCAGTTATATGGACATATGTGATTTTTCAATAAATATGCTTTCAATTATACTTCAATAAAATGCCAACAAAAATATGTAAGAGGTGAGAACGTGGAGGAATAAAGCAGATCAGACGGGTGAGAAGTACCTGAGTGAGTCTGCAATTGTGAAGAGCCGGTCAGAGCAGGGTTTACTGAGAACACGAGCCCTGAGCACCGACCTGCGTTGCGGCGAGAGTGGGCCACGCAGATGCGCGGGGAGGGCGCTCCTCAGACAGACAGCGGTTCAAGCCTCGCAGGGAATCCTACGGTGCTGCAGAGAGCGAGCAATCTGAAGAGAGCCGAGTCAGGGGGCGCCTTGTGAAAGTCGCCAGGAGGCTTCTGTGTTTGCCTTGAGGTGGGAAGACCCCGGTGGGGTTCAAGGAGAAAAGTGGCTGGTGAGTCGGAACCTGTCAAGGGTGTGAGCTTTAAGTGTACGGACAAGGTAACCGACCATCCTGCCACCCTGCTACAGGCACAGGCCGACCGAGACGCAGGCCACGGCCACTTACGGCGAAATCAGTAGGGGCAGAAGCGTCCTGCGCTGGTTCCCCGGGCCCGGAGCAAGGCCGGGCCGCGCGACAGGGCCCTCCGTTACCCGGACTGCATCACAAAGCCGGGCACTTGCAGCTCGTACAGGGCTGCCCTCTGTGTGATCCGCCTTGCCTCCTCAAACGGAGAGCTCATTCTCAGCCTGGAATATAAGCAGGTATCTTTGGGGAGGGGAGGGAACGTGGAGTTTAATTTTTGTTACCATGGGGGATGGTAGGTTTTCTAAATCTTTCTAGAGAGATACACTGCCTCTAGGGCCCAAGGCTGTTTATTCTTCAAACACGTGCTTTGCTCAGAAAGCTCAAATTTCGCAGAAACACAAGAAGCATGGAGAATTGCCTCCCAAGAGGGACAAGATCTGGATTAAATTTTTGCCTTCTGATTGTTTGGCATTTTTTCCCCTCCAGCTTTACCGAGGTATGGTTGACTAATAAAAATCGTTTGTATTTAAGGTGTACAAAGTGGTGTTTTGACTTACATAGACATTGTGAAACAGTTACCAACATCAAGCCAATTAACACATCCATCACAATGTGTGTGTGTGTGTGTGTGTGTGTGTGGGATCAACTCTGTTAGCAAACTTCAAGTATACGATACATTGTGATGAACTGGAATCCCCATACTGTGCATCAGACCCTAAGGTCTTATTCATCTCATAACTGCAAGTTTGTGTCTTTGACCAGCATCTCCCCATTCCACTCAGTTACCCCAGCCCCTCTTGACACCTAGTCTACTGTCTGTCTCTACCAGTTTGACATTCTTTGATTTCAAGTGTAAGTGGAATTATGCAGTGCCTGCAAAATTTTTCTGTGTCTGGCTTATTTCATTAGCTTCGTGGCCTCTGGATTTATGCATGCTGTAACAAATGGCATGATTTTTTTCTTTTTAAAGACTGAATAGTAGTCCACTGTAAGTATATACCTTAGTTTCTTGATCCTTTCATCCATCAGTGGACACTTGGTGTTTCCCCATCTTGGTTATCAAGAATAACGCTTCCGTGAACATGAGGGTATATACGCCTCTTCAAGATAATCATTTCATTTCCTTTAGATCCAGATACCCATACTTGGATTGCTGGATCATATGGTAGTTCTATTTTTAAGCTTCTGAGAAACCTCCGTACTGGTTTTCCCTGACCGCTGCTCCATTTTCTGTTCCCAACAGCGCATGAGGGCTCCAGTTTCCCGCATTCTCACCAGCACCTGCTATCCTTTGACTTTTTGATAACAGCCATTCTAACAGGTGTGAGGTGATACCGCAGGTGGTTCTGACTTCAGTTCTAGCAGCTCCTTAGCTGCTGGGCTGAGAACAGACTGAGAGTGGAGAGACCGGGAAGAAGGCAATGCTGATGCCCCAGAGCAGGGATGGTGGTTCCTTGCAGCTTTTCAGTCTGCAGTTTATGTGAAATTGACCGTGTGGCTTAAGGTCCGGGAGCGTCAGGCTCCTTAGCTGCAGAATGTGGGTGCAGGTGACTGCTCCACGGCTGGGGTAGGTAACGCGTACAGCAAAGAGGGTGGAGTAACGCACGCATCCTGACCTTGCCTCTGATGCACAGTATTTCTGTCCTTATTCACTGAAGGAGGCGGTACCCAGCACAGCTAATGTTTACCTTTGGAAAACAATTCATTTGAAAAATACTTGAGTTAAAAAATTAATAGTTATTTTGGTAACTCAAGCATTGCATTAAACAAACAATACGACCCTTGCCAATAATTATTTGATACATTGTAACCACAATTATGATACTTAAAACATTGAAATTCTTAAATCTCTGTAAAGAATAAATTCAGCAGTTTATTTTTTTTTTTTTGCAAAAATTATTTTACTTACATCTTTCTTTACCAGGGTCATATGAACAAAAGATAAACAAAAGTGTTAAACTCCTCAAACATACCTCTTTTGAGGTAGTTAATGCATTTCTAGGATTAAAAATACATAATGTTTTATAGGTTTTATTTAAGATGATGAAATGGAAATGATTCATCCAGCCTACTTTTGGGAAGCAAAAAGAGTCACAGCCGCAAAGCATAAAAACAGAGGGCAATCTGCATATTACGCAAGGTGAATTATTTCAAGGCACCTGCTGTGTAACACAATGCCTGCCCTGTATTGTGCTCTGAAAAAGTTAAGAAAATAGATCTCAATTTAAACGTTCTCAGTACCAAAAATTTTAAAAATCAAACAGGCAAAGCAGGAAGAAACATTTGCAGGTGATGGACAGGTCTATTTCTTTGACTACGGTGATGGTTTCATGGGGGCACGCAAATGTTCAGACTTATCAAACTGCACATTAAACGTGTGCAGGTTTTTGTATATCAATTGCACCTCAAGAAAGCTGTTTAATAAATGCTTCAAAACAAACCAAAAAAAGCACAGAAAACCCCTAAAAAGTAGGAAACGGTTG
Organism: Vicugna pacos; assembly: GCF_048564905.1. Classification (NCBI taxonomy): domain Eukaryota; kingdom Metazoa; phylum Chordata; class Mammalia; order Artiodactyla; family Camelidae; genus Vicugna; species Vicugna pacos. The sequence goes on from NC_133017.1 coordinate 24,775,100, forward strand.
CAACACAACCCCAACTATAAATAATAAAGAATATCTGTCCAATATACGAAATTTGGGCCAGATTTCGGGTTTGTACACCGTTTCTGACATCATGGCCTCAAGGTGAGGCCCTACCAGGGCCTCCCATCCCCTTCCTCCTCTGTCTAAGGACACAAGGAGGGGACTAAACGACCTTCAAACAACAAAGAATGAAAGGTTATAGACACGCGTTTAAAATCTTTTCAAAATTCAAAATGTTGTGCTGATTCTTAAACATGACGTGTTTTTCTAGTTAACGTATCTAAAAATGTTTTCTATAAAATCGTGTTTCTATAAAAACACTTTTGTCCCTTCCAAACAAAAAGTCTAAATAAAAATTAAAAGTTAACATAGAAACTTTGTAACTTTTTTATTTTTAAATTTTTACTTTTTTTATTGAGTTATAGTCATGTTACAATGTTGTGTTTTTTTTAAATTTTGTGTTTTTTTAAATTTTTTTTTCTGTCCTGCTGGGAAGGTAATCAGGATTGTCTACTTTTTAGAAGACATGCTGGGGATGGAACCCAGGACCTCATGCACGCTAAGCAGGCACTTTACCATTTGAGCTATCCCCTCCCTGAAACTTTGTAAAGTTTTGATGGCTAAAGAAAACACACTGGTAACAACTCAAACACAAAACCCCAACACTTAGAAAGCTGTGGAGGAGAGAAAACTTTGATGAACTTTGTCTTTTCAAAACCACTCCTGAAGGCTTTTCGCTCATCCTTAAAAACAAAACTGAACCAAACTGCCCCTGCTGCCCTGAGTCCTTTAGGCTCCGGCTGATGGCCGAGCCCATGGTCAGCTTGATGTCACTGACTGCGACAGCAGAGGCTGCCTCACATCTGCATGTTCCAATAAAACACCTCCCAGTGCCATCCACACCCACGAGACGGATGAACTGGGGTCAGACAAACAGAACAGGTTCAAACTGACTGCTTCAGGCAATGCCTGGGAAACTAGACCAAATTATTTAGAGCTCTTCAGGGAAAAAAAACCTTCTGCTCAGGTGGTTTCATGGAAAATTCTACCAAAGGTAAGGAAGAGTTAGTAAGAATTTTACACAAGGCATTCCAGGGAACAGAAGAGAGGACATTTGCCAAATCATCTTGCACCACCAGTATCACCATCTAATGAAAAGAGGACAGAAATGTACCAAAGAAAGCAGCTCTCTAGCAACGTGTATATAAAAATTTGCACACCATAACCAGGTGGTATTTGGTGCACCTGTGGAGGGTTGGTTCCATATCCAAAAATCAGTGCATGCTCCAGATCAAAATAAACCAGTCAATGAAATCCAGCAGACTAAAGAACAATTTTAAGGTCATATCAACTGACACAGAAAACATTTGACGAAATGCAACATTCGTTCATGATTCAAAACCCTCATCACCTTAGAAACAAAGGTAGGATGACCTCGAATTGATACAGACCACCTGCCAGATCCCCACAGGCGCATCGTTAGTAACGGCAGAAGGCCGAAGCTTATCTCGAAGAGCAGAGACAAGGAAATAATTTTCCTTCGCACCTCTCTTGTAAAACAGAGCACTAAAAAGTACACAAAGCGCAGGAAGGAAAGGAAGGAAGGAAAGGGAACAGAGATTCAAAAAGAAGACATAAAACTTTCTCTCTTCGCAGGTGACAGAATTGTCTGTGGACAAAGTTCCGAGGAATCTACAAAAAAAAAAAAAAAAAAACACCCAAAAACCAAAAAAAAAAAAAAAACTCTTAGAAATAGCAAGAGAATTCAAGCATTCTCACCAGATACAAGAACAGCACATAAACATCATTTCAATTCTATTGATAAAGTAAAATTTCTATTTTAAGGCAAGGCAGGAAAAGAGCGACATAAAATTCTCTCTGTGTGTTTGCTGGCGCCTCCTCGCCGCCTCCCTGAAGCGCGGCGGTGGGTGGGTACCTGCGTGATGCCGCCACCGGACCTCCTCAGAGGGGAGAGGCTGCTGGACTATAAAGATCACTTTATTTTTTTCTTCCGACGCTGGCAATGGAACTTCTTTAAAAAACAGGCTCTTTCCCAAGTCTGTAGGGGGCCGCGGTGACTTGCTTCTCCCTTCATACGTGTTTACTTGGACGGTGCAGCCTTGGTGAACTTGACGTAAGATGTCAGTGTGTCATTTTGATGTGTGAGCCTTTGTCTCAAAAATGTATATGATTACGCCTTCGACTTCCGACAGGTGGAACAGCTCTCAGAGCTTCTAAGAATCTGCTTCCTGGGTGATAATCCTCAATTTGGCTCAAACAAGACTCCCTTCTTTACATCTTAACTTGATGGTTAATTGAATTTTCATTGACACTATAGACTAACAATAAATGTGAAAACCGAAATGAAAAACACAGCTCCATTTACAATGACTCCAAAAGGAATGAGCTCCTTAGGCATACGTGTAATAAGACGAGTGCAGAGGTGCATGCTGATTATGGAAAAACGCGAGTGAAATAAATCAAACATCTAAAAATGGAGAGATATACGTGTGTCGATGAATTGGAAGACTCAACGTAGTTCTGTTCTCCCCAAATCCATCTAACTTTTAAATATAATCCTATTGAAATCCCAGCAAGGATTTTTGTAGACAGGGATAATCTTATTATAAATCTTATTATCTTATTATAAAATTTTTGTAGGAGAGGAGAGGTTCTAGAATAGTTAAAACAATCTGGAAAATGAAGAATGAAGTGGGAGCACGTCTTCCAAAGAGGATCCACAGATGGCAAATAGTATCTAGCAAGATGCTCAATGTTATTAGCCATCAGGGAAATGCAAATTTAAACTATGCTGAGACAGCTCTCTCCATCTATAATGATGGGGAAAATAAAAGATAGTGGAATGCCTATTTCTGGCAAAGAGACAAAGAAACTGGACCACTCATGTTGCTGGTGGGAATGTAAAACCATGCTGCCACTCCAGAAAACAGCTCGACATTTTTCTTTTGAAACTAAATATATGATTACCACATAACACTGCAGTTGCACTCCTGCGCATTTATCTTAGAAAAATAAAGACTTACGTCCACACAAAAATCTGTACGCAAATCTTTACAGTAGCTTTATGCACAATACTCAGAAACTGGAAAGGGCCCAAATGTCATTCGATGAGTGAATAGTTAGACACACTGTCGCAGGTCTACACCAGGAGCACTGTTCAGCATTAGAAATGAATGAATTATTGACACATGCAACAATTTGGATGAATCTCCAGAGAAATATGGTGAGTGAAAACAGCCATTTCAAAGGCGTTGTATAATATATGAGTCCACTGATAAAAAATTTTTGAACTAGAAGTGGAGAACGGATTGCCAGGGTCAAGGATGCACTTAAGGGTGGTTGGACATAAAAGGGGAACACAATAGATGCTTCTGGTAAAGTCTATGTGCTGCACCCTGACTGTATAAAAGTTGTGATGTTGTGCTGTAATTTTGCAAGGTATCATCGTTTGTACAAACCAGAGAAACAGTACATAAGACCTTTTTGCGCTATTTTTTTCCACCATCCTATGCATTTATCTAAAAATAAATATGTTTAATAAATAAAGGGAACTTGAACAAAACAAACAATAACCTCTTTCATAGGGATTTTGTTTCTGTCAATTAGTAGGAATCCTTCTCCCAGAATATCCTTTTTTAAGAAATCTTATTTTATGGCGTTATGGTCATTTGACAATGTTGTGTCAAGTTCCAGTGTAGAGCACAATTTTTCAGTTATACATGAACATACGTATATTCATTGTTGCATTTTTTTTTGCTGTGAGCCACCACAAGATCTTGTATACATTTCCCTGTGCTACACAGTATCATCTTGTTTATCTATTCTGCATATGCCTGTCAGTGTCTACAAATTTCCAACTCCCAGGCTGTCCCTCCCCACCCCCTGCCCCCTTGGCAACCACAAGTCTGCATTCTGTGTCTGTGAGTCTGTTTCTGTTTTGTTCCCAGAATACTCTTTTAATTCCGGGGCCCTGGGCAGAGCTCATTCTTGTATCCCTCCCATGCTCTTCTGGAAAATTTGGTCTCAGCTGGTTCAGGTGACGGGACCACACTGATGGGTAGGACGGCCGTGGACCTGTGACTATGGCAGCATGGCTACAAGGACACTTGCGGTGGGAGCACTGAGGACTGGACTTAAAGCCGTGTGTATCGTGGAACTGGAGAGAGACTTCAGAGATGACTTGGCTTCCATTTCATGACAGATCAGGAAACTGAAGCCCCGAAACTAATCAGCTTGTGATCTTTTGTCCACGATCACATCGTAAGATACTGGCAAACTCAGAGCTAGCACCGAAGTTCAAGAATCTTAAATCTATATTCCTGTATCTAAACTATCTTAATTCCTTCCTTTCTCTCCTTTTTATAGTTTCCACGTTCTTTTGATAAGAGATCTAAAGACCTGGAAACTAGCCCCTCATCTCTACAACCTACCTGTGTGTAAAATTCCGTGCAAATGCCAAACCAAGCCTTTACGTCATCATCTTACTAGAAGTTACCCCGTCCTTCCTCTTCCCACTGACTTATTTGGTCAGTGATGGGGAACCGCTGGGTTGTCTTTTTCACCTGTGTTTTCACAGGTGTTTCAAGACTGTACCTGTGAAACACATGGCCTGGTACATGGCGAACTGCTTAGAGATACACAGAGCAAACATCTGTTGAAGGACTGAGATTCTCCTGAAAAGATCATCGATCCTCTTCCGCTTTCGTGTTCTTTACTATGTTTCTGGCTGCTTCTCTAATTTGTCCAGTTAAATAACTTCTACCATTTCTTCTGCTGCTAGTCATCGTTGAGGTCACTCAGGAACCAACTGAATCCGTTCTCCACTCCACGATCTAGGTCATTAGTGAGAGGGCGCCGAATCGCGCCCTCCGCAGAATGCTGTGTGTTCCTGGACATTGCAGGGAGGCTAAACCATCCCTGGATTATCCAGGACACGCTATTTTCAGCCCGGAAGTTTCTTTTTATGAGCTTTTTTTTTTTTTAAAGGAAAGCAAAGGAATACTTAGTATGCAGGGAGGAGAGTTAACTTTAAACCAAAGTGTGTTTAGTGATGCTTGCTTGGCTCCAAGCCCCAGCTCAAACTACAGAAATGGGATCATAGGATGCTAAAATAAGATGATTAATTTTATATCTCTGCTGTAATATTTTAACACTTCCCTAAAGTATAAATACAAGCAGATTTACTTTTTTTGCTTTAAAAGTAATTTAAACAAGATTCTGGGATTCAGCCTAACAAAAATACTTACAAGGGAGGAATAAAGAAAAAATGTGTTTTTTTTAAATCCGTTTGGCAGATGGAACGCGGAAGGGCAGAACTTCTCATCTTCTCACTTATCTTGTTCTCCCTTCACTCCTACTTCCAACCCCACTTGTCACACTTGGATATTCATAGACATTTAACAGAAAGCGAACACACGGCCGAGGCTTCCTCCCTAATCCAAGCACTGCCATCTGCACACCACATACGGAGGTGCAGGTATGTTCGAAATAAAGTTTATCCTTACTTTCGTGAGCCGGGGAAGCACAGCCCTAGGTGACTGGTCAATACAACGGAACCAACTTTGTTGAAAGCGAAGATGTTATGGGCCCATGAATCCAAAAAGGCAGAATTTTCCTGTGCCCCTTTGACTCAAACTTGCCTCCGGTCCCTGCCAATAGCTGCTCTAAATTCTCCCCTGTTGTCTTGACTGTTTTGAATGCCACACAAACGGAATCCCAAGGGTGTGGCCTTCGTGTAGTGAGTTTGAGGTTCGCCTGCGATGCTGTGCGTATCAGCGGTTTGTCCTTTCTGACGCTGACTAGCATTGCTTTGCACGGATGTACAGCGGTTTATGTACTTAAAAGACATCTCCCGCGCTTCCAGCTTTCGGCAAGATGCAAACAGCCGCTGTTAATATTTGCATACAGGTTTTAAGTAAACTAAGATTCCATTTCTCTTGGGGAAATTCTTAGGAGAGGCATGGCTAGGTCATGCGGTGCGTGTTTAATTTTATAAGAAACTGGCAAACTGTGTTCCAAAGGGGCTGCACCGTTTTGCATTCACAGCAGCAATGAATAAAGGTTTCAGCTGCTCAGCCTCCTCTCCGTCAACACGTGCGAAGTCTGGGTTGTTGCCGTTCTCATAAGTGGGTCGTGGCGTTTTGCTGTTTTCCTTCACTTCAGCATCCACCTTGTGTATTTTTGACATCCGTGTGTCTCCTTTTATGAAGCTTCTTTCAGACCTTTGGTACCATTTAGAGTTGGATTGTATTTTCATTTTATTAATTTTGAGTTATGCATTCTGGACATAAGTCCTTTGTTAGACACCCGCCTGTGGCTTACTTTTCATACTCTTAACAATGCCTTTCAAAGAAAGAAGGTGTAAACGTTGGCTAAGTCAAATGAAATGTTTCTTATTATTTAAGGGAGTGGATTTGATAGCCAGTCTGTAATGCATGTTAAGATCACATGTAGTAATATATATATATTATATATATATTATATATATATCACATGTAGTAATATATATATATTATATATATATTATATATATATCACATGTAGTAATATATATATATTATATATATATCACATGTAGTAATATATATATATTATATATATATATATCTAAACAGTGCTATGTGCATGCTGCGTTGAGAACAGTGTCCCCCAGACAAGGGGGCCAGCTGGGGACATGCCTGGAACGCAGTTCCCACGGATAACTGGACGGCTTGTTTCATCTCTCCGTCAGTGCCATCCCAATGCAGCTTAAAGGGAGTGCTGGAAGATAAGTCTTTGTTTCAGTACGGAAAAAGAAGATACCCAAGATCGTTAAAATGAGAGTAACGACAGAGCCATTTTTTTCTTATATGTAATTGTTCTAAGAGGTTGCACGGGAGAGACTGAGTCAGTTGGGTCACAACTTAAACTGAGTTAGATGTGTTGTTCCCATGGCTTCCAGTTCCTCTAGTGTTAGCGTGTCTTTAGGGTGGGGACAGTTTGCCACCTCCAGTCTTAGGACTTTCCTGTGCCCCGACCCTCAGAAGGGATCTCTGTCCACAATCACACCTGCCCTCCGTGCGGTGACTGCCATCAGCCTGGTCCAGAGGGCATTCAGCAAGCCCTGCGTCCCGGGGGCATGGCGATCCTGCCCTTCTGCCAATAACACGTATGCACCTGCTGGAGCTCTGGATGGTTTGCTAACTGTCCCCAGGGAGCAGAGAGTCTACGTTTTTCTCCCTCAACCTGCAAAAATCTTCACCTGTGCCTTGTTTGGAGGAGAGACCAATATAACTGGTACTCTTTGGTTTTTTGGTCAATATTCTGGAGTTTTCTTGTGATGGCAAGAGTGACATACTTTCCATTTGTCTACATTCTCAGCCTGAGGCACCCCACTGTATTTTAATGGGAGGTAAATTTCACTTGTTAGCTCTTTTGCTTAAAAGTAGTCACGGTGTACGTGTATATGTGTGTCTGGGGTGGTGGTTGGGTTGTGGGTCAAACTTAGAAGTGCAAATAAGACTTGGAAATATAGTTCAGGAATATAATGAAGTACAAAATGGTATCAGTCTCAGAGAGAAACATTTTTGTGTAACAATGTTCTATTTAACAATGTTTACCGAGAGAAGAAACACATGAGGTCAGCTTGCAATATTTGTGTTAGTTGTGAAAAGCCAGGTTCACACCTCAGGCTTTGGGGAAGAATCTGAGTCTGGAATATTACCAATGTCCCTTTGCCTGCTCATTGGCTTCAACCAATTGTATGTGCATAGCTAGCACACTGCTGAACATAGAAGACAATGTGCCTAGGAGTATCCGTTCATTCGTTTGTGTGACCAAAGGGACCACGAGGGAAATCTGACAGAGTGAAGGTACATTCACTCTACTCTGCCTTCTGGAATCTACCCAAACCCACAGAAATAAAGTACATTGAGAGAAGAAAGCATCGAAGGCCAGTTGCAAAAATCACGTCCCCCAACCTCAGACTCTCAAAAATATGCCAAACACAGAGGCTCTTCGACCTGCAAATGTTCAACGTAACAAACTTTCATAAATACAGACTGAGGTATCTCCAGGGCAAAAGTGCACCGACTCTGCTGCCGCCCACCCTTTGGGAAAGGCCCGGCTGTGTGCATTGCTCTGGGTTTCCGGGAATCTTTGCTCTATGCGTGCCTATTTGTTTTAATAAATTTCAAGAAAAAAATGCAATTGGAGTGTTACAAGTACTGTGAAAAGAAAGACATGGTTTTAACAAATATGAAAACAGAAGTAAAAATTAGAAGCAAGAAAAGAAAAACATTACACGCACTTACGGAATGAACTGATTAAAAACAGAAACAATCCAGGCCAAAGAGTGATGGATGCACCTGCATGAAAGTTGTCGTATCTGTGCATCAGGAGCATTTGGAAAAATTAGGGGAAAACTGACTAAAAGAATGCATTTTAAAATCTAAATGTATTGCTAGCTGATCAGTGATCAGTCTAAATCGGCGATTGTTGGATATCTTTTGCCTAACATTATTTTAGGAGTTTGTACTTAAAAATGTCCTTTCCAACAGGCTGTCCAGAGCTTTGTTTGTGTCCTTGGTAAGAAGATGAACTTCTGTCCCAAGCGAGGCTGTTAGCAAGACAGTGATGAGGCAGGGGTGGGGTTACACCAGCACACGCCGCGTCTCGCTGAAGTGGAGCGCCGGCGGTAAGAGAAGCTGCCACACTTGCTGGACAAATTTAAGTTAAGAATTAGGGCTTGAATTTCAGAACACCTTTGTGTTTTCCTTACTGATGATTGGGAGGAGGGTGAATTATGGTCTCAAAGGTCTTCCTGGAGAACAAAGAATAGGTCTCGGTAATTAATGATTTTCAAAGAGCAAAAAATGCAGGAACAACCGACTGTTCTCAGGCAAGAGAAGTAACCACAGAGGATACAATAAATCAGTCAAAATACCCCTAGTTCTGTTTCCAAGGTAAAGATCAGCCCAAAGCATGTTCTCGAGCTGTTCTGCAGGATCCAAACTCCCTTGAGCACGTAACCAGCAAAGTAGCTGGAGTCTAGAGACGGATGCTGCTCACCTTTGCTGACCCCCGTGACTTCACTCAGCGAGGTGCCTGAATTTTGTCGACCTGGAATAAACTTTGCCTCATTCTAATGCTAAAATCTCTGCCTGTTGGGCAAAGATTGCTGCCATTTTTGAACATGCAATGTATGTTTGAGCACGTTGCACTGCAAAAGTACGTCTAGAACTCCACTTCTCCGTGGAAGACCACACTCACCCTTTCATGAGTACACGTGCCCCCTTAGCTTAAACCTTCCCTTATCTTGCTACTCTGGGAGACGGTGCTCTGAGCACTAGCTCCCTGTCTCCTGATTTGTCACAAGTAATAAACGCTTCTGCTTTGATCGAAAGTACTTGGTGTGTTCACTGGCCGTGTACCCAAGTGACAGACCCATGGACTCTAGTAAGGAGACCGCCAAGGAGCAATGTGACCCCTTCTACAGTGAGGACCTACTATGTGCTGCACACCAGCAAGTCTCCACCAGCAATCCTTAGTGGGAAGGAGGAGGCAGAGCAAGGTGAGTGGAAAGGCTGGACACCCCCTGAAGTACTGAGCTAAACACCCGGGAGTTGCGGAGGAGCTGGGAATAACATTAGAAATCCCACAGGAAAGCAATGTTCTCATTTGCTATGTCCTGGCGTCCTTATCTGTAAAAGTGACTTGAAGTGAAAAGAAGAGGGAAGGAGTGGAACAGACACGGCCACGGGCTGCCGTTCAGAGGCAGGCGAGCAGAGAAGCAACAACGAGACTGCCCTAAGCGGCCCTCACTCTCCTGCCAGAGACCTGCGCTCCAGAGGCGGGGACGCCCCCTGCTCCCCGCCCCGCCCCGTCCTCTCCGCGCACACTCTGGCTGCGCTTCGGCGAGCAGCTCCTCCGAAAAGAACCGCCAACGTTGAAGCAGCAAGGAGGAGCGCGAGATGGTCCTTGGATGAACACACACAGGCGCAGGCGCACGTGAGAAGAAAGGAAACAGGATGCAGAAATAGTCATGGACTATTATTCTGGAGAATTACCTTTGGAAACAGAAGATGTTTAAAAATAAATGTCTCTTCTCTCGAGGAAGTTAAAGCAAAATGGACAGTGCAGGGCAAAAAATGTGAAATCAAAGAAGAGAAATTCCTCTGACAGAAGACAATATGAAAGTTAGTGGGGGTGGATATAGCTCAGTGTGTGCTTAGCATTCTTGAGGGCCTGGGTTCAGGCCCCAGTACTTCCATTAACCGCTCCCCCACTGCCACACACAAAATAAAGACAGTCTGATGAAAAATGTATTTAAAAAAAAGAATTTCCTATAAAAGGGAGCAGAAAGAAACGTAAAATGAATCTAAAACTATTACAGAAATGAGTCGCGTTGGAGCTTCAGCCAGGAGTGGGGAGACAGGCTTCGGTTAATTGCATAGAAGGAATTGGAAAATGGAGAGCAAAGAAACAGAGTGCTTGGGAGAAACCTGATTGATTGAAAAAAAAAAGCCAAGCAAAGAAAAGGCACGTTGGCACAATCAGTGTTTTCTGAAAAGGAAAAAGAAAAAATGCTTCTTTTTTCAAAGATAAAATACAATTTTCTAAGGTAAAGAATTACCTCTGTGCACGTACGTCCAAGAGACATGATGGTTTAAAACGATCAAGTTACCTTCTGATGAGTTTATTGAACTGAAAGAATCCAGAAATGAACGTAAGAATTCTTTGGTTTTCTTGCTAAACTCTCAGTTGTCTACGAAGAGGAAAGATAGCCGACCTCAAACTTCTCTACAGAGTTCCTTGGTAGCTGAAGAGAGGCTAGGCATGTCTTCAAGGAGCAGAGGGGAAGAACACACAACCCAGGAATGGTTGCCTGGGCAGGACTGGTCCCTCCGGTTCCCACGGCCGGGCTCTCCTGCCGGTGGGGGAGGCCGAAAGACACGCGACGAGTCAGCACCAGGCCTCCGGGCGCGGCCCGGCATCAGGCAGCGGAGGGACAGAGAACAGAGCTGTGTCAGAAGGGCCCGTGGCACCGGCAGCCAGAGGCGGCCCTGAGGTCGGGACGGAGGTGTCTGGGCAGTTCCCACAGAGCAGCCTGGCCCTCACCCCCGAGCCTGATGGCATCCGTCTGTGCTCCACGTCTCCCCCTTTGTCATCTGCTCCCGGGAAAAGAAACACAGCAGTCCTCTCCCAGATCGTCGTGTACAAGAATAACGATGAGGAGGAAGCAGAGAAAAGACGTGGCGGAAATTGTTTCTAGGTTGAAATTAAAATGTGATATTTTATTTCGTGGGGATGGAAAGCAATGGATCCATTTAAAACTAAGGCTCTGTTGAAGAACCATTGTTTTCCTAAAGCTGTATCATTGAGACAGGAGGAAATGGGGCGGGGCACGGCCACGGGGAGAGTGGCGCTGCAATTCCGCCCAAGACGGCGGATGACCTGACTCCCAGGGGACCTGGAGGCTCATGGCACATCCACAGGCGCCACGGCAGCTCCCAAGCTAAGAGGCTAACACGTGGGCTGGGGGGGCCGGTTCCTGGAAACCCTGGCCCCTTTCCCGAAACTGTTGGAATAATCCTGCCACTTGCTGGCACGTGAAAGCTGACCAGCCCCACATCTGAGGGCTGGCCTCACTTTCCAGGTGACCTCAGGGACCCCACGCTCCGAGGCTGCCGCCGGCCCTCTGAGACAGCCCGCACTCTGTCTGCGGAGTGTGCATCTCCCCAAATAAACCTGCTTTCACGTTATGATGCCTCCTTCTTGAGTTCTTCCCCGTGAAACAGGAACCTATACTCCTGGTGACGTTATGAGTGTGTAGGAGTTGGGCTGATCAGAGGTAGACGGGTGGCAGAGGAGATCTAAGGAGTTAGTAAAGAAGCAAAAAGATGTTAAGCAGAGGCAGAAAGGTAAAGATACGGGAGGGCAGCAGAGGAGAGACGAGGACAGATATTTTAAAGGCAGAAAGGAGAGGGGGCTTGAGAACCAGCTCAGTGATCAGTGAAGACAAAGCAAATATCTACAGAGAAGGACAGCGGTGACTCTTCAGCCAATCCGGAGACTCTGAAACGCCCAGGCGATGAGCTCAGGCCCCTGGAAGGCTGGGCTGAGACACTAGGATAAAAGCAAACAAACCGACTGGAAGTCAGAGGGGACCTCCCTCTGAGTTACCAGCCGTCGCCCCGCACAGGGAGGCTCCAGGTGGCCAGGTTGCGGGTGTTCAGGGAGTGCATCAGGGAGGGACATGTGAGGTCCAGTGACTTCTGATGTGGGCCTGTATTTAATCCCGTGTTCAGTCCTGTGCCACGTCTCTGCTCTCTGCCACTCCTGGTGTCCCCATGTCCCCACACCCCTTTTCTTCGTTTCTTCTGAGACTCAGTCTTCCACCTCCTGCCCAACTCTGAGAACGCTGTTTGGTGGGGACACAGCCCATCAGGTGGAACTCTGGCTCCTGATACTTGAGCGCTCCCCAAAGAATCCTCCACCCCCCTTGCAGTAAGTCTAGAGGGATCCTAACCGTTGAGGGAAAAGTTTCCAGCTGGTCTTCTAAAGCCGTACTCCTAAACATGCCTTCATGGCTAAGGTCACCACAAACGTTCACACACAGCGATTCATTCCGCAAATTTCTAACCATTACTTCCCACGTTTAAGACCTCCCTCAGCGCTCAGAACTGGATGAACAGTTTTCCCCACACGTACAAACATTACTTCTGCTCATATTTCTACATCTTCTTGCGAGCCATAGTCTTCGTGTACGTGACGTCCCCAGAACGTCCCTACCTTATAATCGGAAGTTTGTAACTTTTACCATCTTCACCCGGTTCTCCCCACCACTACGCACCTCTGACAACCACAAATACGATTTCTGTTTCTGTGAGTTTTGCTTTTTAATATTCCACATATGAGTGGGATCGTTCAGGATTTGTCTTCCTCTTCCTGACGTTCTTCGCTCAGCATGATGCCTGCAAGTTCGCTCATGTTGTCACAAGTGGCAGGATTTATGGACGTGTATCTGTAGTTCCTCTTGCCCACAGGAGAAACGTCCCGAGACCTCAGTGGGTGCCTGAAGTCGTGGGAGCACCACACCCTACGGAGACTATGTTCTTCCCTATGCGCACACGCTCATACCTATGATGGAATTTAACTGATAGATTAGGCATAGTAATAATAGTATGTGAATTACCGGCATTGCCACTCTTGTGGTTTGGGACATTATTAAGCAAAATTAGGGTTTCCTGAACACAAGCCCTGCAAAGCCATGGCAGTGGATGTGATCACCTAGACAGCCACTGAGTGACTGAACGGGAGGCTGGCGCAGGCAACACGGTTACACTGACGGACTGATGGTTTGTACCCTTGGTGGGGTGAAACAGGACAGCACAAGGCTTCATCATGCTGCGTATAACAGCTCACTATTTAAAACTTATGCGTTGTTTGTCTAGAACCTTCCACTTAATGTTTTGGGACCACGGGTGACCATGGGTAAGTAAAATCTCGGAAGGTGAGACTGCGGATAATGGGGAGCTAGTATGCCACTGTTTTCCTATCCGTTCTTCTGTTGACGGGCACTGGGCTGTCTTCCGTGTTTTGCTTGTTGCAGATAACGCTGCCGTGGCCCTGGAGGCGCACCCGCATGTCCTCAGCACAGTAATTTCCTTTCCTCTGACTAGACACCCAGGAGTGCAGCGGCTGGATCGTATGGTAGCTGTATTTTTTAAATGCTTGAGGAATCTCCATGCCGTTTCCGGTAATGGCAATAGCAATTACAGCCCCGCCGGCAGAGCACAGGGGCTCTCTTCTCACCGCGTACTCGCTGGCATTTGTTAGTTCCTGGCTTTCTGTCGGCGGCCATCCTAACAGATACGAAGTGACATCTCACTATGGGTCTGATTTGCATTTCCCTGATGCTTGGCGCTGCTGAACACCTTTTCATGTACCTGTTGACCATTTGATGATGATCTTCTTTGAGAAAATCTTTATTTAAATCTTTTGCCCATTTTAATTGGATTATTTGCATTTTTTGCAGTAGAGTCGTCTGAGTTCCTGATACAGCTTGGCCATTAACCTCTTATCAGATCGATGATTTGCACATATTTCCTCCTCTTCTTCAGGTTTCCTCTTCATTTTGCTGATGGAGGAGTGGGGTGGGAGGAGGGCAGGGTCCAGTAGTGCGTGTGATTGGGAGCAGGGGGCAGGACACCCTGGGGTGCCCAGTGGTGAGACTGTCTCATCACATTCCAGTCTCCCCTTTACTTTGGTGCAAGCCCTCAACATACGTCTTGTGTTGGTGTCTCCACTTCTCAGTTTCAACGGAGATCACAGAGAATGTCTGAGAGGGAAATCTCCTGAGCATCGCTGGGCCCATCAGCGCTTTCTGAGTGCGATGCCAGTCGCCCGCTCATCATGAAATAGTCTTCTTGCACTGGAGGTATAAATTCCATTTACTTTCCCCCCTTTCCCATCCCACCCAAAAGATAATAAATCAGACCATGATATACTTTAGAAACGGAGTGTCATTTTGCTATATCTGGTAAGGAAATCCACCAAGAGGATTGTTTTTATTCATTTCAGCTGGTAAGAATTGCCTTTAAATCTGGAATTCCAAGTTACCTCCACTGGATAATAAACTTGGATTTCCTGGCCCCTCGGTAGACAGACACTTTCTCTCTGTTATTTACACAAGTTCCCTGTAGGGCATCTGGAAGGAAAAGCAGATGACAGAGCCTCCAGGCACTTGGGGTTGAGAAGCAACATTCTGGGAACCTCTCCTTCAAGCTGTAGCAACACCTTGCAGGAACGCCTGCAGACAAGCAAACGAAGACGTGAAATGTCACATCCGTTTTAGTGCCTTTTCCCTTCGTAGAAATGCTTTCTTGTAAAATTTGCTTCAGATATTCACATGAAAAAGTAGAGGAATTATGTAACTGGAAACTTGGGAGCAATCTAAATGGGCTCTGCAGCCATCAGAAATACTACGGATACGTATTTACTGGTGGGGAAAGATAATCACACGAAGTCACGTGAACAAAGGAAGCTTCCGAACATCAAAAACAATGAATGAATGAATGAGGGAGAGGAATAAATGAATGCTGAATAAAGATCTGCATTGCCTCCTAGGGCAAAAAGGGTATTTTTGAGAATGAAAAAATAATAAATAAGCTTTCACCCATCAAAATCCTGCAGCAAATGTTTCAGAGTGATTTGAACTTTGAAGATTAAAACTCATCTTAGAGTGATATTTCACTTTCCAAAATGACAGCATTAGTATGTTCTCAAATGCTTGTCACTATTGCAGAATGAGGTATGCCAATTGCATTGGAGGCCCTGATGGAGTTCTGACTACATCTTGGGCGGGCAGGGTACAGCTCAGGGTAGAGTGCGCGCCTAGCAGGCACAAGGCTCGGGGTTCAGTTCCCAGTAAGTCCATTAGCAATAAATGAAGTAAACAAATAAACCTAATTACTCCCCACTCAAAATAAAATAAAAATGCATGACTACATCCTTATTTCAAAATATAACTCAGACTCTGGAGCCAGACTGCCTGGCTTCCCATCCTGGCTCCTCTGCTAGTTAACTGCGTGCCCTTGGGCATTTCATCAAGTTATAAAAGAGCAGCAGACGCCCCCGGTGCCCTGCCTGCAATTCCTTGGCCTCCCCACATGTTCCCTTTACAAGCCTCCCATGCCCGTCTTCCTGTTACTCTGCCTGGAGGTGCTCTCTGGCCATGCGACATCTCTCCAGGAAGGCTGGCAACGCAGGGCACACCGTCAGACAACGGCGGTGGGTGCTGGCAGGTAGGTGGCTGGCTGTCCCCTGACTCAGTGGGGCAATTCCGAGTGTGCTTCAGTTTTTCAGAGGCATCTGGAGGATCTGTCCCTCCGTTGTCCCTAACAGTGGTAAGCTCACTGTTGCACCCTTCCCTTCCCTTCCCTGTCCCACTTCCCAACCTACTCACAATGCTTCTAATGATCCCCTTCAAATAACCTGTGCACATCCAAAGCTTGTCTCCCAGGAGAACCCAGTCTAAGACAACAGCAGGGAACTTTTGAAGCTGTAGAAGTTACGTAAAATGATACATGTAAAGAAATGAGCATGGTGCTTATCCAAAATGTGCAGTCAACAAATATTAATTGTAACTGCGATTACAAATGGAATGCAATCCATGTTATATTGCAATATCCAGCATAAATAATTGTATGAAATAAGTGTGTACAAATATATGCCTATTTAACGTACTTTAATGTATTTACTAACGATGTGAAGTGCAAAATTATGAAAATTTTCACGTGGCTGTAGCTGAGATGAAATATAGACACATTTATTCTTCAAATCATCTTGAATTCTCAGGTGCCAATTTTTCAACCACAGAATTAATTCTTATATCTTAAGTTTCTTCTGTTTCAGTCTACTGATTTACAGATACAAGTCCTGAGGCATGATGTCAACTGTATTTCAACAAAAGTGAAAGGGAAGAAAAAGGATACTGGGGCAAAGAGATGTTAATAACTTGCCTAGTCTACACCCTGGACTAGGTTTTCCAACTTTTGGCTCTTGGTCCGGTGTTCTTGCCATCACATCACCTCCCATAAGCTTTATTAAAAAGATAATCGATGAGATACCACCTCACACCTGTCAGAATGAAACAAAAAATAACAAGGGTTGGCAAGGATGTGAGAGAAAAGAACCCACTTGTATTAGTGGCGGGATTGTAAATTGGTGCAGCCACTATGGAAACCAGTATACAGAATCCTCAAAAATTATTAAAAAAAAGAACTGCTGTATGATTAAGCAATTCCACTTCTGGGTATTTATCCAAATAATACAAAAGCAATAATTTGAAAAGTTATTCATAGCAGCATTATTTACAACAGCCAAGATATGATAGCAACCTAAATGCCCATCACTTAATGAATGGTTCAAGAAGATGTGATGTATGTACATACAGTGGAATATTACTCAGCCATAAAAAATTCTTGCCACTTGCGACAACATGGGTATATCTAGAGAGTATTAGGCTAAGTGAAATAAGTCAGATAGAGAAAGACAAATACTGTGTGATCTCACTCACATTTGGAAGCTAAACTACAAAACAAACGAGCAAAACAAAGCAAAGACAGACTCATAGGTACAGAGAAGAAACTGGTGGTTGTTAGTGGGGAAGAGGGTGGGAAGGTGAAATGGGTAAAAGGGGTTAAGAGGTACAAAGCTCTGGTTATAAAATAAATCAGTTATGAGAATAAAACATAAGGAATGTGGTCAATAATTTTGCAGGAACTTTGTGCGGGACAGATGGCTACTAAACTAGTGATCATTTTGTAATATAAAGTCTTAGGTCCAATTTACTGGTTTATAGGGAAGCCATTGTCTTTTCTGTAACAGCTTTATATTTTGCAGCCTTGCCTGTAATCACTTGTTAGTTCCAGAACTATTTTTGTTGAATCTTTGGGATGATCAATAAATTACAACTACGAAATCTGTGACTAAACGCGGTTTTAATTTTTCCTTTCCCCTCTATTCCTTCTATTTTCTTTTCTTGTCTCATTACATTAGCTGGAGCTCCCAGTAGGAGGTCAGTTAAGAGCATCTGTTCTGCCTGTTCCTAGTCTTTGGGGGAAAGGATCCCGTTTCTCACTATTAAATATTATGTCATCAGAAGAGTATTTGCAAAAGTTCTGTATCAAACTGCAGAAGTTTCCCTCTATCCCGAGTTTGCTGAGGGTCTTCTTTTTTAATCACGAGTAAGTGTTAGATTTTATCAAATGCTTTTTCTGCATCCATTGATACGATCACATGATTCTTCTTTTAGCCGGTTGATACAGTGTATCAAAGAATTGGTATTCAGATGATGAGAATACTTGGAATAAACTCCCCTTTTTATGGTTAATAATTCTTTTAATACATTGTTGGATTTGATTGGCTAATACTCCTGAGGATTTTTGTGCCTGTGTTCATGGGAAATACTGATTTGTATTTTTTTTTCTTTTTTGGTCTTGTTTTTGGTATCAGGGTAATGCTAGATTTACACAATGAGTTAAGAAGTGTTCTCTGTATTTCTAAGAATTGTGTTTATTTAACATTTGTTGTTATATTGTCTGTAACTTTTGTGTGTTAGCAACAATTTTCTGAATTTTCCTTTATTTAAGAATGCCTTGACTTTTATTCCTAAATAATCCTAAATATCCTTATTTTCACTGAACATAGAATTCTGGTTCTAAGAGTTTTTTTTCCCCCATTACTCAGAAAATACAGTACTTCTTGCTGCTGACCTCCATAGTTTTGATGAGAAATACATCATTGCTCAAATTATTTCCCCCTTATCTGCAATTTGTTATCTCTCTCTGTCTCTTTTGAAGAACTTTTATTTGTCTTTAGTTTTTAGACGTTTGATTACAATGTCTTGGTGTAGATCCTTTTGAGTTTTTCCTGCTTAGGATTTGTTCAGCTTCTTGAATCTATAGGTCTGCGTCTGGCCAAATTTGGGGAAAATTTTTGCCACTATTTGTTTAAATACTTCTCAGCGCCATCCCTTTTCTCTTCTTCTTCTGGGAAATTTATAATGTAAATATTAGATCTTCTATTATAGTTCATTGTCCTTCAGGCTCTGCTCAATTGATCTATTTTTCAGTCTCTTTTCTCTGTTACTCAGATTGGGTAATTCCTGTTGCTTTATCTTCAACTTCACTATTTCTTTTCTCTGTCCACTGTCTTCTGCTTTTGATTCCATCCTTTGTTTATTTTGGTCTTTACACATTTTTAATCTCTAAAATTTCCGTTTGATTCTCCTATTTTTTTTCCTGTTTCGATTTTGTTCATAATATCTCATGAAATCATTTCGATGATGGCTGTTTTAAAATCCTTGTTGGGCAATTCTAACATCTGTGTCTTTGTACTGATAGCATCTGTCGATTTTCTTTTCTTGTTAGTTTGAGATCTTTCTGGGTTTTAGTACAAGAAGTGATTTCTGCATGAAACTTGGCCATCTCGTATGTTGTGTTGTAGGAGTCTGGATCTTACTTAAATTTTATATTTCAGTACGCCTTCTGTGACCCCACTCTGGTGGGTAAGGGGCACTCTCCACCTTGCTACTGTCAGGCAGGCTGAAAGTTCAGGGCTTCACTTGTTCCCGGCGGGGGAGGCAGAGGGTAATTCTTTACTTCTGGGAGGTGGGAAGGGGTTCAGGCTCCCCGCTGACTCTGTGGACATCATTCTGGCTGGGAGGGGTGACTTGTTACAGCTGGACGATGGTGGAAGTCCAGGTTTTCCTCTGGGACCTTGTTGCTTGGAGTAGGAATTAGGCCAGAACTCTCTGTAGTGCTCACCTAGAATAGAGACGGTCTTGTCTGCAAGTTTCCTGTACTTTGGCTAAAGACAGTACGCTTTTCTCTGTACATTTTTTTGTCTGCACAAAATGTGTCTGAGTTCCTCAATTCTCTAGTATCCAGCCTTGGATACATGAGCCCTGCTGAATCTGTCCCTCCCTGACCCTGCAGAGAGGAGACAGGGGCAGAGGTAAGAACAAATATTCCATCTTAAAAGCTTAACTTTTTTAATAACTATTAGTACAATATCAAAACATCAATTAAAAACAAGAAATTTTTACAAATTAAAGTAGCAGTAAAACACTCTTGGTAACTGAAGACTGAGACAGTTTCAGTTTACAAAGGAAGTACTTCTGCAGCTGCAAGCGTGTCGGCGATGACTGCGTTTTCTCACTCCTGGCCATGGGTCGAAGGTTGGAACTGCTGGTCTCGCTTTGATGAAGTGAACTTGGCCGGGCACTTCTGCTTTCTGGGTCTTACACTCTTCATCTGTGAGCTTCCTTAAGATTGGAGGGGGGTTTTGCATGAAACAATAAAGGAAATCGTGAAATTATGAAGAAAAAAAGAAAGCAAGTCAGGTTGCACCGTGAGTTGTTCTTAAGTAAAAACCTCCCAGAAGCACATTTTAAACAGGCTGTAAACGGCGTGATCTGTCCACTCCTAAATGTATGTATGGGCTTGCATTGTTCTCAGGTCTTTATATATGTTTAGACTTACGGCGCAAGGGAACAGTGGGTCGGTGACAAATTCCAGTGGCTACTTTCCAGGGTAATGAAAGCTGTCATTTGTTGATGAAAGCTGGGAAAAAAAAAAAGATTAAGCAGGGGTTTTCAGAGTTATTCTATTCTCCTCTCATGGAGATTGATTCAAATTTTAATGCATTCCTTGTCCAGCTTTAAATGTGGCAATGGATTAGACACACTGATACCGATTGCTGTATGTGGGTGCAGGACGTCTGCCCTGGGTGTTCGGGCGCTGTCTGTGGAAACCGCCCTGGGGTTAGTGCATATCTCCATGTGTTCCGCATGTGACTATTAGTTATCTCTTTTGAGATAACTCTGATTTTTTTTCATGACTGAGTCATAAAAATAGCCGGAGCCCGTGGCCAAGCTAAAAGGCGGGAAGCCAGGGCCCTGCGGACAGTGAGGTTTGACAGGGCCAGATGGCGAGCTGCCTTTCTGATCCGACCGTGTCTCATTTTGCCGGCTTGGAGCGCAGTCCCTCCCACTCCCCGACGCCGCCCACCTGCTCCCTGACCTCAGACAGAGAGGATAGTGATGCTGAGTTTATTTATCAACAGTCATGATTATGACGGGGGGAGACTGAGCCCAGAGTGAAAGCCAGGCAGGGCAGCCCTTCAACTTTCGATGGACTCTGAGCTCCTGCTGGGTGCAGGCAATTCGTTGCCCAGATCACAGTGAATAAACCTGGTTCCTGGGAGCCAGGAGTTTATAGTCTAAAGGGGTAGAAGCAGGTGCTGAGGGCACGTAAAGAGGAGAGGACAAGAGGCCGAGACTGTGCCCGGAAGGTTCAGCGGGGACGTATCAAGGGCCGCTGCGGACCGCTGGCTCCCGGGCAAGCTCCTCTGACCAGCGTTCCTCTGCCGCGTCTAAACATGGTCCCTTCATCCTCACCCCAGAGCAGCCTGCGCATCCCTGCTCGGCTCCGCGCCGCGTCTCCACGTCCTCCACTCCGCAGACCTCGTGAGCTTCTGACCGCGCTGGGCATCTGCAGGCAGAAGCTGTCAGGAGCGTTCCCCACACTCCAGAAGCGGGGAAACAGCTCATGTGCTCCAACGGCCAGAAAGGACCTTGGCCATGGCAATCCTGACAGGTAGGTAGGACTCTGTCCTAAATCCTGACCCCAACTAACTTCAAGTATATCCGTCCCCAGTGAAGAGTCAGTGTCCTAACCCGAGAGACAAGGGCATTGCAACTGCTCTCTGCCTTGAAAAATCATTAACACTCAAATCAGTTATGCAATTTCTTAAAATGTACATTAAAAAGAAAACTGATAAAACAAATCACACTTCTTTAAAAATTTTTGGCAGGCTCAGTTTTGATGCCAATATTAAGCTATGATAGATCATTTTATAATAGCTGAGTGAGCATGCATTGCTGAAGGATCAAGAGCTTCCCTTACCTGACAGCTAGCAAAAGGCAAAAGTGCATGCCATCTACCTGTAATTATATATATGATATCTGATTATGTATTATTACATAGTATGTAATATATAATATATAACATAATTATATACAATATACAATTATATATAATATATAATATAATTATTAATATTGCTCTAGTAATATTCTTATATATAATATTAGTATATACTATTATTATTAATATTATTATACATAATATCATATTAAGTACATGTAATATATTATTAATTAGAGACCAAGAGGATCCTAGTAACAGGAGACCATGCTATGGGGTCTCTTTGTTTAACAGGCGGATCTCAAGGATGTGGCTAAGCTACACTCTGCCCAGAAGCAGAGTTCTTTCCATCACATTTTTCCCATGGTGTTTCCATGTTGATTTTAACAATCACATGCTTTCTAAAAAATACCCTAGTACTTTGAGTGGTTGTTTTTTTTTTTCTCCTACTGCATTACAATGTGCGGTGAGATTTCCTCTGTGTATATTTGAGCAAATCTTATTTCAGCAGGTGAAGTGTGCGGGTGGACATCCTACTCATACCTCAGTCTAAGAGAGTGAATGTAATGGCGGTGTTTCCTTCTGGTCCCCAGCCAGTCACGCAGTGCTGGAGGGTGGTCATCCTGTGCACCAGCTGTTGAGTTTACTGCAATGGGTTTGATATTGAAGAAGGCAAATGATTGGCATGTAATGTGTTAGGAGTCTTTTTAGAATCATTGAGGCGACGAGAAAGTTACATCTGAAATCGCTGGGATAACATGTTTTAAATAACTGGTGTGGAAGCTTTTCTTAGAGTATTTCTCAGGAATCAGTGAAGGCAGGGGCAGTTAGTGATACAGATAATACATTCCCCAGCACAGGGGAATGTGTGAAAATTGAGACACCTCCATCAGAATCATTGCTCCTCCTCGTGGTTTAAGCTGTGTATAGAAAGAACAGAAGAGGTGATGATGGCGGGGGTGTGGGCAGGGGACACATTTTGTCTGGGGATGGGGAGCAGCTTTTGAGGAGGAGTTGGGAGAACACTCTGATGCAAAGAAGAAGGAAGTAGGCACAGCTGACTGGCAGATGGAGTGGAAACTGAGACATAATTTTGAATACTGCCTGCAGGTATCTAAAGGAAACCCAGTTTATTGGGTTTTCAATAAATCAGAAACTAAAAAGAAAAAGGACAAGTGGGAGAATGTGTTAGAAGCAGACAAGAACCTCATGGCCCCACGTTTTCGCGTGCAATGCAATGCACTGCAGGGGATTTAGGGCGGCTGAGATTTCCAAGTGATGCTGCAGGGCACAGCAGAGAGACTGATTCCTTTTTTTTTTTTTTTTGTCATTTTATGTATTTATTTATTTATTTTAACATTTTTTATTGATTTATAATCATTTTACAATGTTGTGTCAAATTCCACTGTAGAGCACAATTTTTCAATTATACATGAACGTACATATATTCATTGTCACATTCCTTTCTTTGTGAGCTACCACAAGATCTTGTCTGTATTTCCCTGTGCTATACAGTATAATCTTGTTTATCTATTCTACAATTTTGAAATCCCAGTCTATCTATTCCCATCCCCTACCCCCTTGGCAACCACAAGTTTGTATTCTATGCCTGTGAGTCTATTTCGGTCCTGTATTTATGCTTTTGTTTTTGTTTTGTTTTTTTTTTTTAAATTCCACATATGAGCGATCTCCTATGGTATTTTTCTTCCTCTTTCTGGCTTACTTCACTTAGAAGGACATTCTCCAGGAACATCCATGTTGCTGCAAATGGCGTTATGTTGTCGGTTTTCATGGCTGAATAGTATTCCATTGTATAAATATATCACTTCTTCTTTATCCAGTCATCTGTCGATGAACATTTAGGCTGCTTCCATGTCTTGGCTATTGTAAATAGTGCTGCTATGAACACTGGGGTGCAGGTGTCATTTTGAAGTAGGGTTCCTTCTGGATATACACCCAGGAGTGGGTTTCCTGGGTCGTACGGTAAGTCTATTCCTAATTTTTTGAGGAATCTCCATACTGTTTCCCATGGTGGCTGCACCAAACTGCACTCCCACCAGCAGTGCAGGAGGCTCCCTTTTCTCCACAGCCTCCCCAGCATTTGTCATTTGTGGACTTTTGAATGATGGCCACTCTGACTGGTGTGAGGTGATACCTCATGGTAGTTTTGATTTGAGACTGAGTCCTTTTTCAAGGGCACTCAACCAGTTCTGAGAAAAGAATTACGATTCAACAAAACAACTAGGCGTCTGACGACAAAAGTGGCTCACAAATCGCGGGTGACTGTGAAAACAATAATACCTCAGAATTAAAATCTATCTGGTCCTTCAATTACAAAACTGACATGATAGAAGGGAGATTCAGAGGCGTTATTTCTTTCAGTGCTTTTAAAACTTACCATGGAATTCTGGAATTAGTCTCTTTTGGATTCATTGTTATTTTGGATTAAAGTACAGAAGCAATAAGATAGTGACTGTGGAGAGAGACGAATGAACGGGTGAGCTCGCTGTTTGGACTTGGCAGATCTGACACCTGAGCCCAGCGTTTTGTCTTCTCATTGGTTTAGATAAAGTAAGGGGGAGGTGGAAAGCAGAATGTACAGAAAGACAAAGAACAGGAGAGGCGACTCCACCTGGAAAAAGTTTGGAAGTTAGAAATCAAAGGCAAGATTTAACTGATGGAACCCTAGGGCTCACCCTTGCCAAGGACAGCCTGGAAGAAGCTGACTCAAGGAATGGAACCCAAGTTGACTTACTAATGGAGGCACCAAGTTTTCAGCCCCTTATATTTAAACACAAGAGCATAATGTTAGGGATCACCCAATATTTGGAGGAACATCTTAGCATGAATATAGGACAGGACCAAGTAACAGTGGAGAAATTCGGAGAAAACAAACTGTACTCTACAGAACAAAATGATTTTTTTTAAATTACAGTGAGTATCTTTAAAATAATTAGAACAAAATAAATTCATAAAGCAAGAACAGGTGGCTATAAAAATAAATATTGAAAATAAAAATTAATTTTAACAACTCTGAAGTTAAAAAAAAAATCTAATTGAAGGCTTACAATCTAAAGTTAAGGAAATTTACCAGAAATGGAAGCTGAAAAACAGCAACATGGAAAATGTGAGAAATGGTAATGGTATTAGGTAATCCTTCTGAAAGGTAAACAATCAATATTTCACAAGTGAAAACAATAACAAAAAGAGAAAAAATAGAAAAGTGAAAGTTAAAGAGTTTTTTTTAAATCCTGGAAACATATGTGTTTCTAATTTTTTCAGATTTAAAAGTACCACTGAAAAATGCAGAACAAATAGTCAAAAAATGCTTCTTACAAAGTACGCAGTGTAAAATTTCAGAATATTAACAATAATGATTAGGTCCCAATTATTATGAGAAGGGAAAAAACGGTCCCGTGGATGCATTTTGGAGACTCTGAATGAAGTAAGACTTCCCAACAAATCCAATAGACCACAGTTCAGCATAATCTGTGTATACAGCTTAATAACATTTACAAAGTCTTTGTACTATAAGCTCTGAATATTTATCCAACAGGAAAAGAAGTGTGTATAATGTGATGGTAACTCAGGATGTCAGTTCGAAGGTATAAAGGCTGATGGAGAAACAACTTTTTGGAGCTGTTCTGGGGACTGGAGCAGCACCCCTCATGTGGGAAAGAGGATGCGACGTCCACTTGGTTCCCCCTGGGGAGAGGGGGTGTGAAGACACGGGTCATAGACCTTTGTGTGGCCTCCTTGGACCTGCCTGGAGACGGCCAGCCAGCCAGCTGGGCTTAGACTTGAAAGTCTTCAGGATGAGATCTGTGGCCATTCATTGCTTTAGAGACAGAAAAAGAAGAATGTGCTTTATTTATTTAAAAATTTTTTTTTCGATTGAAGTACAGTCCGTTACAATGTGTCAGTTTCTGGTGTACAGCACAGTGTCCCGGTCATGCACATATATACATATAATCATTTTCATATTCTTTTTCATTAAAGGTTATTACAAGATATTGAATACAGTGCCCTGTGCTAGTTTTTCTTAATATGAGTGTGTTTCCCAAGGACCAAATGTGGGCTACTCAGGCAGAAGCCTGTATTATGGGGCCTTCAAATGGGGCCCATCCGAGAGGAAGGTTATTTTAGAAGAGGCTGGAAGCTGGAAGGAGACGGGAGTACTGAGAGCAGCACTGCCTGTGTCCAAGGGCTGAGTCTGGGAAACATCAGAAACTCACCTCAGAGGAGAGAGAGAGTCGGAGAGAGTGACAGAGACAGAGAGACGTGGCACCCCTGCAAAGCAAGCACGCCACTTTACCACTTGTAGGCAGTGTCAGTTCAGCAAGCTCTCGCTTTGCCTTCCTTCCACCTCAATCCACCCCTCCTCAACAGATTAAATAATCCTTTAATCCTTTAATCC
Organism: Vicugna pacos; assembly: GCF_048564905.1. Classification (NCBI taxonomy): domain Eukaryota; kingdom Metazoa; phylum Chordata; class Mammalia; order Artiodactyla; family Camelidae; genus Vicugna; species Vicugna pacos. The sequence continues at coordinate 24,801,011 of NC_133017.1, forward strand.
TCCGGGGACGCAAATTGCATCCTCGTTGCAAGGGCGGGGCTCACCAAGGGGAAGGAGAATGGAGGGTCAGAGCCTGCTTCGCTTCCCCCTGCAGGCTTGCTTTACAGGGAGAAAGAAAGGGTTTCAAAGGAAGGACTGTACAGCCAGTGGCAGTTTTGAGTTTCTAGATCAGGAAACCTGAAACTCTCTTTTAAGGACCTTTCAACTGATTATGCCAGGCCCACCCAGGGTAATCTCACTTTTGATTACTTTACAGTCAAGCAATTAGGGATTTTAATGGCATTTGCAAAGTCCCTTCACAACAGCACCTATTTTAATGTTTGACTGAATGATGGGGAGTTGTGTGCAGGCGAGAAAATGGCACTGAGTCCCTCCATCTGCCAGTTCTTGCCAGGGAATGTCCCTCGTAGACCACCCTAAGCAGAAGCACTCCAGCATGGTAATTCTGGGGACCGTACTTCAGCGGAGCTAAAGAGACACATTAAAAAGCTACCACACTGTGTGCTTGGAGCTGTGTTTTCCACAGCGCATGCATAATGTGTTACCCTTACCACAGCCCGTGAAGTAGACAAGATTATGCAATTTGCTTACCAATTGGAAACAGCCAAACCAGGAACAGGACAGAACAGTGAACCCTCTGCTGGATAAGGTGTTCAAGATTTGCAACTGTTAACTACTACACATAAAATAGACAGAAACCAAATTTCTTCTGTATTGCACAGGGAACTCTATTCAATATCTTGTAATAACCTATAATGAAAAAGAATATGAAAATGAATTCATGCAAGTATATGTATGACTGAAACATTATGCAGGACATCGGAAAGTGACACATTGCAACTGACTATACTTCAGTAAAAAATAATAAAAATGTTTAAAAAAATTTTTTAAAGACACAATTGGGACTAGTCATTGCTCGCTCCTCTGCTCCACCTCAGATTCCTTTCAAAGCTACAAGCAATGATGTGGGTTAATTTTCAGACCGCTGCTTGTGAAGGAAGAGTTACAGCCTTCATGCAGAGAAAATGAAGATTTCTAGGATTTACAGAGGGGGAGATACCTGGACACTGTTATGGAAGTTTAAATTACTTTCATCTAACTCTTGAAGGGAGTAGGATCAAAGAAAAGTATTTTTCACCCATTTCCAGCCATTATTAGCTATTTGTTTGTTTGTTTCCAAAAAAAATTTCTACCTGAACCTGCTTTTGTTTCCAGTAAACATTACGCGTGGGAGTAGGGACTTGGCAGAGAGAGAGAGACATGCTTTAAAATGCAGTTCCAAGCACGTTCTCTGCCTGCAATTCATTTTATTGTCTCTAACTCTAGTAGAAAATTTGTTCCGAGATGTAACTTGTGAGTAAGAAATCATGCAGCTCACTCATAAGGCAGACTGTCAGCCCCTTTTTTAAAAAAAAATTTTATTAACTACCAAGTTCACTTTTTAAACTCCCGATGTGTGTTTTTCAAAACCCCGCAGACAGTGAAAGCCAGCGGCAGCCACGTCGCATTCGTCTGTGGGGTTTCACGTTAATGAGAGGCTCTCGGCCCAGCAGCTTCTCAGCGGCTGTTAGGGAGGAGGGTGGGAGGGGTCTCTTCCACCGCGGGCGTTTCAGCTCGCAGCTTCTTCAGCTGCTCCTGGAGTCTGAGGCTGCAGGAAGGTCCTCAAGGAAGAGCTGTCAGGGACCTGGTCAGCATCTGTCAGCTGCCACCCCGGGGATGTGCCCCTTGCAGACTCTGCTTATGGGCCGTGGGAAGGACTTCTGATGCCGGCGGCAGAGTGCCGGTGCTGGGAAGGGAGGGGCGTCCCTGTCGCTGGCCCCTGTGTCCTGCAATGTGCTGCCTGCAGTTCCACTTGGTGGCGACTGTGCTCGCCCCGCCGTGCACGATTCAGAAAAGTCCCTTGTGCTCCAGCCACACTGGCCCCGTGGCTCTGCAGACCGTCGGCAGGGCAGCGTGGACCACGCTCGTGGGAGGCTGAGACCAAGTGGAAGAAACTGTTGCTGGCAGTGAGGAGGTCCGGGAAACACAGGCTGCACACTGGATGCCATCAAAATTGATGCTCGAGTGACACTGGAAGCAGCTTTTGGCAGGAAAGAGCTCTCTGCAGGAGACCCCTTTTGTCTTGCTGCTAACCTTAAACCATGCGCCCCCATGCTTTTCTTCCGATCACACAATACCTTGCCTAACATGTTCTTTCGTAGGTCAGAGAAGTAGAAATGGAGAATAAGTGGTTAACAGATGACCAGATCTCTTCCCTAGCTTCCCCTTCAGTCATATCATGAACAAACTGTGTGAACAGCATGGCGTCTAAGGAAAATTCACAAGGAATTTGCAAGCCTGCGTGTGGTGGGAGATGGTGACTTTGATCCCCCATCTCAGTGATTAACTGAGACCACTCCCCCGTTTCCCTTTAAAACTTCCATGGCTGAGAAGAGTCTTTGAAGATGGTATTTTCGGGACATGAGTCCACCATCTCCCCAGATCGAGGGCATCCTGATCAAAAGCAACTTTCCTTTCTACCAACATTGTTTCTCTTGAGTATTGACTTTTTGAGTGGTGAACAATTAGACCACATGGGGTAACAACATGATGTGGCAGGGAGTGTCCAGGGGGACAGTGGGATAGGTACACATTAGGGCAGTGGGTGACAGAGCAGAGTGGCCTGAATCCCAAGGCAGCATTGCTTGGTGGTGGGGGAGGACAACGCAGGAAAGTAAACTCAACCTCATTCTTGTCCCAGAAGTAGAGAAATCGGGAGAGATCAGGTCAGCCTCCTCAGAGAAGGCGGCAGGAGAGTGTGCCCTGGGGGACAATCGGGACCCATAAAGGCCAGGAGGTGAGCCCTGGGAGAAGGAACAGGGGGCACAGAGGAGTTTGTGAATGACAGGAGTTCAAGGTCATGGTGCAACAATTTGGGAGAAACTGGAGAGCACACGTGTTGTTGGGTCTGATTAAGAAGACTTGCCACATTCAACTCCACCCGCAGGAGGGACGTAAGTTACAAAGACCCTGTGAGAGTCATTTCCCCACTGAGAGCAAGCACAGAGCCCAAGAGCGTCCACATTCTAGGTTGGGTCCTCGCCACCTCGTGGTAGGTGGAAGTTACATCTGAGGGTCGTGGGTGGGGCTGCAAGGATCCACGTCTCAGCACAGAAGGAAGGGTCATTGTTCCTGGATGCCAGGATGCCAATACAAGATTAAACCTGCTTTCTTCTTCAACATGTTCTTCATTTGGGTTGTGCCTGTTGATGGCAAAATTCATGTACAAATAAGGGGTGATCAAGTATAAGAGCCTTGTGAAGCCATGTGGGAAGGAACCAGCAGGGAAGACCAAAAGGACTGGTTCCAGGGTCATTTGAGAGACAGGAATACTCAGTTGAGGAAGGAAAGTCCTAAGAACGAATGCTAAGCTACTTGTGAGACTGGCTGAGTCTCCCAGGACACCAAGCCCGTAGCAACTCGGGGACAGCTTGTCTACCAGACTGACCGTGTCAAACCCCACCAACCTCTTTGGGCCACCTCCCCAAGAGAGGCTGTAATGCAGCTGTGCTTTTCAATGGAATCAAACACATCAATACTTCAATTGCTTCCTCCTGGACATCCTGCCACTAAGGATTTCTTCACTGAAAAGCCACTCAGTGAAAAAATAATCCCACTAATTTTAACAGGAAAACTTAATGAGGCGTCCTAAACCATTTCCACGGAGAGAAAACATGTATTGATTAAACAGTGAAAAGAAGCTCGTGGATGTGGCAAGCAGCTATGAGTGGAAAACCCCAAGGTGAAGCCCCTTTGTTCAGTGCTGGGATGTGAGGACAGGTTCTCGTGGCCTCCACAGCGAGGGGGTGTGGCTGTGGATGGTGAGTGGTGTGCGGGAAGTCATGCTTTGGAAGGCACCCTCTTCCTGCACCATTTCTTAATAATTTTCCATCTTCATGAATTTTGTGATTGTCTTACACTCATACTTAACTGAAGTTACAGCAAAGAAAAATGCTTTCAGAGCCTGAATACGTATGCCAAGAACACACTTTGCACATAGACTAAAAGTTCCAGAAGATTCCTCCTCCCCATCGCTCTTTAAACTTACATAAGCCGAGCAAAATACCTTGTGTTCATCCAAACATGGCAAAAGCTCAGCTTGGCTCCATATGGGATGTTCCAGCTAGAAAATGCTGCTTCTGGTAAATTGGTAAAGTATGTCCTGGCCTGAAATGGTCATGTCAGAATACAACTTCATGTAGAGTATTCATTTAGTGTGGTTTGTACGGAAATGACATTATGTTCCCCCAAAATAGTGATCCAGAGAGTGGTGTAGTTTTTCAAGAGCTGGTATGTTAAAACATGGTAATAAACTTAATCATTCTTCAAAGGAATTCTGTGTGCTCTGGCAACACAGACACACCCCCTAGGGGTGCTCCCTGGGGGTCCAACAGGCTGGATGGAAAAAGCTCCAGCACATCAAAGCATCAAATAGTCAGCCTTTGCTTCTTCCCAAGTTTGAGCGATTTTTTTCTTTCACTTGTTTAAGAACTAATTTTGAGATCCAACCTGAACTTGGAGACTCCTTTGTACCTTCTCACATGGACCGTAGTCCTTTCTTCAGCTGGAGACTTCGTGGCAGGATGGAGCTGGACACCAGCGGTCACCTGGAAGAGCCATGGGAGCAGCTTGACCAGAGGACCCAGGGTGGAACCAAGAAGTGAAGGTGACTCCTGGGCAGGGTAGAGGCTCTGTCCACAGGGAGGATGACCACTTGACCAAGGAACTTCCAGGAGGGGTCCTACCTGAAGCCCAGGTTTTGAAGAGGTTTGTGGTGGTTGAAAAAACAAATGCCTTTGCCAGAACCTCAAACTTCAACCTTCTTCTTTACACCCTTCTTTATAGTTCTTTGAAGCTGATCATCTGCAGTGGCCATTTATCTAGAGGGAGCTCTAATTCAAAAAGGGACCTGCGCCCCGGTGTTCACAGCAGCACTATTTCCAACAGCCAAGTCATTGAAACAACCTGAATGTCCACCAGCAGATGACTGGATAAAGAAACTGTGGTATATATACACAATGGAATACTACTCAGCCATAAAGAAGAATGAAATAATGCAATCTACAGCAACATGGATGGACCTGGATGGAGATCATCATTCTAAGTGAAGTAAGAGAAAGAGAAAGAAAACTACCACATGGTATCACTTACATGTGGAATCTAAAAAAAAAAAAAAGAAGAAAAAAGAGGACACTAATGAAGTCATCTACAAAACAGAAACAGACTCACAGACATGGAAAACAGTTTTATGGTTACCAGGGGAAAGGGGGTGGGAAGGGATAAATTTGAGAGTCAGAGATTTGCAAAGGTTAACCACTATATATAAAAATAGATAAACAACAAATTTCTTCTGTAGAGCACAGGGAACTATATTCAATATCTTGTAATAGCCTTTAATAAAAAATATGAAAACAAACAAACAAACAAAGATATTGAAGAAGATTCAGGTGGGAAGAAAGTAAGAGAAAACTTCCCGACTGGTAGAAGAGCAAAGCTAACGGACTGTGAGAGCAGAGGTCCGGGCGGGGGCAGCAACCCCCGCGTTACACGTCAGCAAGCTGTGAGCGATGCGTGAAAACGGGAATCTCAAAGCCACGCTGCCGTCAGCCTCCGGGCGGTTTTGTAAGTCTCAGAGGGGCGGGTGAGGGTGATGGACTTGGCATCGCCTAGGAGCCAGGCTCTGTCTTTATAACTTGCTTCTGAGATGTTGACTGATCTCTTAACCTGCAACTTTGGTCCATTCCCTCCTCCAAAACGATCTACTAAATAAGACCCTGGGGTAAAAATGACCGAATTAGAAAAATGTCTCCCCTACCCCTTGAAGAACTATAAAAAAAAAGTCATACAAATGCCCAGTTTCTGAGTTTTCCAATTGCTGATACAAGATTGTATCTGTTACCATGACAACTGAGAGCTTTATAAATTTGTTCCAGCCTCTGATATTTCCCAGAACGTACTTGCATTTCTGTACTTTAATAATTTTGAGCAGACACTAGTCACTTAAGTCTAACTGGATTGCATATGTGTTTGTTGTATGTATATGTCAGGGAGGTACAATCAATGCCTTTGTTTTTCAGTGTAAGACATTTTAAATAAATCTTTATATACAATGTATATTAAGTGTCCCATTCATTCTGCTCAATATCTACTTAGGTCATTGCCTGCCCTTTCATCATTTTTCCCTCCCAGCTGAGAAATAATCCCTTGTGTGATTGTTCACTCTAGGCACTTGTAATGACCAAACTGAATAATAAGCGGGTTAATTAAAAGTTAAAATAATGCCATTTGCAGCAACATGGGTGGACCTGGAGATTGTCATTCTGAGCAAGAAAGAGAAAGAAAAATACCATATGATATCACTTATATGTGGAATTTATGAAAAAAAAAAAGACAACTGAACTTATCTGCAAAACAGAAACAGACTTGCAGACACAGAAAATAAACTTATGGTTACCGGGGGGAAGGGCGTGGGAAGGGGTAAATTGGGAGTTTGAGATTTGAAGACACTAACTACTACATATAAAACAGATAAACAAGTTTATATGGTACAGCACAGGGGACTAGATTCAACATCTTGTAGTCACCTATAATGGAAAAGAATATGAAAACGAATATATGCATGTATATGTATGACTGAACTATTAAGCTGTAACCAGAAGTTGAAACAGCATTATAAAATGACTATACGTCAATTAAAAAGAGTAAAAAAAAAAACCTATGGAGACAGAAAGAGGAGGGCTTTAAGCAAAATTTAGAATCTTAAGAAATAAGCCCTAAGAAAGCAAAAAGCAGGAGATAAAAACATGGGAATAAAATGGTTGAACAGAAAATCAGCAAAGTAAAAAGTTACTGCTTTGAGAATATGTACAAAGTGTGGGTTCTGGCTTATCTCAGACAGCCCCAGTTTCCCTCTGTTGTCTGGTGTCACCTTCCATTTACTTTATGTCTCAGATTATTTTCAGTTAAATATAATTATTAATGGCTGGAGTTACTCCAGCATAAATTTGGTAAGCCTTCACTTACATTTCTAGCTTCTTCCATGGTCCCACCTAGCCGTCTGTGCAGTTGAACGGAGTTCTCATATTAACACAAGTTTAAATCTGATCTATGACCTGTGAGAACTCACTTCCCTTTGACTGTCTTTTCCAGATGTGCCAGTTCCTCCCTCAGAGGAATGACATGCAGTGCTTGCCGATAAATCAGACTTTCTGCCTGGACACAAGCAGTAAGAAACAGCTGCCTTTCTCTGATGGTGGGAGAGGTACCTGGCCCTGTGCTCCTGGCACCCATTTGGTATACCAGCTGGAGTGGCCTGGCCACCAGGCTGCCTGTTGGTGGCGTCAATGATCAAACACGGGAAATTAAAGTTTAGGTACATGGGAGATACGTAAGACAGATGGACGTGGACCAATCCTTCTCTAGGGTGTCCATCGTCTGAACTTTCTTGTTACAGCATTGTTTCTCATTTATAACGCACGGTAAATCTACAATTATTTGTTATATTGTTTAGAAGCACTTCAGTTTTGCAATTAAGTGTTTGGTTCTGCAGTTATTTTGCAGCAGTGAGCTACACTTTTTTAAAGTTCATCTTTAATGACAAAGTATATACAGAAATTGTATTTTTCAAGATCGATGATGAATCATTGTCTCGCACAAACTGTTGGCCCCGAGCATCCTCCGCGGGGACTCTGGTCACCACGTGGATGTGAGAAGTGAGAACACGGAAATCAGGTGGGAGGGATTATGAGGAGACTGCGCTTGAAAGTGAAAACTGAACACGTCTTGAGAAAACGTGTTCACATCACATGCTGCGAAAGAAGGATTTTCATTTAGATCAAGCAACTGTCTTCACTTTGAATTTCAAATTTTCTTGACATATGTGAAAACAGAGGCATGAGCTAGGAACGATTATGAATTTCTCTGTGGTTGGGCAATTGAACTAAATCAGAGTTCAAACATACATGAACGATGCCCCAACATGACCCAGTTGTGACAGCCCCCCCCCAGCATGCCATGAGCATGTACGTTATGTAATAACCAGACCTTCTCAAGACAGGAGAATTTAACCAATCTTTGCAAAGAACAGTCCCTTTCTTTAGATGCCAGTATTGTAATTTGGAAATTAATACTTCTTTTTTCAACCTGTACAGGGGGTCACAGTGACCTAAAGGCTCACTCTGTCTGTGCACACCTGACTGAAGCATCGTTGAATTTTATGTATAACGTTAACCTGCCAATATGATGCATAATTCTTGGTCTCAAGAATGTCTAATACTTCATCTCTACCCATACAACAGTTCTCAGAGCTTCTGCTAATCTGTCTTCCAGGTTATTATCCTTAGTTTGGCTTGAATAAAACTATATCTTCTTTCTTCTTAACCTGATTGTTCTTTGATTTTTCTTTGTTAGGCTTCAGTTAGCAGACAACCATGGTCAATGAGTAAATGATGCCAGATTTTTATCAATGATTCATATAATTGAAACAGAAAATTATTTATTTCCCGTACTGATTTCATCTTTTCACCTCATCCACGTAGTCAAGGTAGGCCTTGGCAAGTTTATCCCATTGAAAGTGAAGCATCTGATACGTGAATGTATTTAATTAAACACTTCAGCTTAAATGTTCAGCCATAAAGACAAAAGCATTTATAATTGTGATTATAATAAAAATAAATTTTACTGGTGCCAAAATTCATGGTAAAAACAATGTTATTTTTAAAGTCATAAAACCTGTGAGCAGCAATACACTAGAAATTGATTGGATGACAGACATCATTCATAATTTTGTCCAAATAAATCGTCCTGCCAAATGGAATAAAAATACAGCTGGAGATACTTACAAATATTTTACAGACACTCAGGCGAGTGACTGAAATACAAAATTTTATGACAAAGTTATTTAATTTTTAAATAGCATAATAGAATGTGTTTAGTTCCTCCTCTTCCTATACAGGGAAAGACCTTTACCATTCAGCCTGGCTAGACATTCTCCGCCCCTTTCCAGCCTTTTCCAGGGATGTGCCCTCCCGTGGTTAGTGCATATAAATTCCGGTTAAAGATGCTTTTCTTGTTCTGAGTGTCCCACGATCTCTTGCTTCGCCTGGCGTCTGCCTGTGGTACTGGCTCCTCTGATGCTCTAACCAGCTGTGGTGCTGAGCTTCGCTCTCAGCGCCCCCGGTCTTGGCATCCAAAGTACACCTCTATCCCCTTGAACACTGCAAGTGGGACGGAAGCCAGTCCCTTCACCAGGGCTCCCAGATTCTAAACCCCGAGGCACATTCTAGTCTTCTCTTTTCCTTCCAAGGGAAAAGTCAGGAGTAGGGATTTTTTTTGTCCTCAGTTTACCGCTTTGGTAGAGTACGGAGCAGAGACTAATGTGGGAAAATGCGGCCAACTGTCTTCTTTCAAGGCGACCCTTCTCGGCTTTGCGCTTGCCTGGAGCGCTTGCCACCTCTTACCTGGCGTCTGATGTTCTTGCAAAGGAAATTCAGTACGTGTGTTATTTGCAAGTTTCTGCCTCCACAGGAGATGAGGACTCGGGCTTCCTCCCCACCCCTGTGCCGACCAGACTACACTGCTTTATTTAGTCAAAGTCTTTATTGCCTTGTACTTAGTGTAAATATGATACTTCACATTTTTGCCATCTTACTTTGTGAATTCTAAGCTTTATTTTTTCTTTCCTCCTCTGCACTGCATATATTTATTTTCCTACGTCTATAAACCCAATAGTTCTATTTATTGCCTCATAATTATTTCTGAGTTTCTCAGATGGATTTGTACATTTTTCCAATAACTTCAAAAGCATATTAGTATCTATAGCTTTACTCCGAATTAAATGATTACTTTAGGATGCCCATGCCTCCCTCCCCTCTCTCCTGTTACCACCAGAATACTCTTGCTATATTCCCAAAATTTCATTCTGGATTGTGGTAGACGGATTTTAGAATTCAGAATGAACCTGTGATTTTAGAATACAGACACACCTGTTTTATTGCACTTTATTGTGCTTGGCAGATCCTTCATTTTTTACAAATTGAAGGTTTGTGACAACCATGTGTTGATCACGTCTCCTGGCACAGTTCTTCAATAGCATTAGCCCACTTCGTGTCTCTGGGCCACATTTTGGAAATTTTTGCAATTTTTCAAAACTTTTCAAGGCAAGATCCTCCACCAGCAAAGAGATTACAACTCACTGAAGGCTCACATGATGGTTAGCATCCTTTTTTAGTAATAAATTATTTTTAATTAAAATATGTACATTGCTTTTTAGACATAATGATATCGCACACTTAACAGACTACAGTATAGCATTAAAATTTTTTTCTATGCTCCAGGAAACCAAAAGATTAATGTGAATAACTTTGCTGTGATAGCTTCTTATCGGGGTGCTCTGGAACTAAGCCTGCAATATCCCTCAGGTCCACCTATAACCATACAAACACTTGTTCAATCATAAACACTTATCAGTTTAAAAATCACATGTGTTTTATATATATATATATATATATATATATATATATATATATATGCTGCTTTCAGTAACATAATATGTAGAAGAATAATACTTTCAGAAAAGGAGAAATAAAAAATCAGAGTATAATTATGAATTAAATGCTTTTCTTTCTAAATTCAATTTTTTTTTCTGTTCCACTCGAAAGCTCAGTAAACTCCCCCAGGTCATTTATGTATCCTCATTCTTATTTTATTCATACCTTATTGTGTCCTCAAGAATGTATTTATCTTCTTCCTGAAATATTTCCCCCAAGTGTGTGTTCAGTGGCAGCATGTTTTTTTGTTTGTTTGTTTTCCACATTGCTGTTGAGAATTCTGATGTCAGTCTGAATCTTTGTGTGTTTTCGGTTAGTTTTAATCTTATGAAGCTCTCTAAATTCTTTCCATATTGGTACTTCAAATTTTTATTAGGAATATGTATTATTTTTCCTTTTTTTATCTTATTTCCTTTGTCTTAACAATGAGTGGTCTTATGAAATGCTGAAGACAAGCCAAGGGTGAAACAAAATACTAATTTTCTGGTAGAAAAGAGTGGTAAAAATATTAACAGACAATTATCAGGGTAGTAATATAATGAACCTATAATGAAAAATATGAAAATAAATATATACGCATATGTATGACTGAAGCATTGTGCTGTGCCCCAGAAATTCACACAACATTGTAAACTGACAATACATCAGTTAAATAAATAAATAACAAATAAATAAATTTTTAAAAAGTAAATGTATTAGAAGCATTTGAAAATATTTTACTCATCTGTAATTAGCAAAAGGCAAACTAAAATAAGATAAAGTTTCTCGTTCACCACCTCAGCAAAAACAAATATTCTAAAGTGGAAAATTTCTGCTCTTGGCCCTAGCCAGAACTTTTGCCCTTATGGTTATTTTTCTGAGGAAAAAATTAACAAAATTGCATTGGAAGATTATTTGGCAGTATATTTCAAAACTAAAAAAAAATCCATGTGACCTTTAGACTAGCAATTCTCCTTTTAAGAATCCATTTTAAGGAAACAAAATTACTCCAACAAAATTATATTACTATCCCCAAGATAATTCAAATGAATTATTGACCTAAAGCTATGAAATGCACAGAAATAGAAGTATAGAAGTAAATCTTTGTGACCTTAGGTTAGACAAACCCTTCTAAGTTGTGACATCAAAAACACAAGCAAGAAATATGTAAATTGGACTTTATAAAATTATTAAAAATTTAATCTTATCTTTATTAAAATTCTTAAAAATTTAATGTGTAAAGGATACCATCAAGAAAGTGAAAAACTAGAAAATGGGAGAAAATATTTGAAAATTGTATGTCTGATAAGTGATTCTAGAGTGTTTTGTTTCTAGCATTTATAAATAACAGTTATAATTCAGTAACATAGGAACATATCACCCAATTAATAATGGGCAAAGAACCTAAAGCAGTATTTCCCCGGATAAAATATACAGATGGCCAAAATTCCCCGTGAAAAGATGTTCAACATCCTTAGTAGTCAGGAAAATGCAAATAAAATTCACAAATTAAATACATTTCACCCTCAATAGGATGGTTATAAAAAAATGGAAAATAATGAGTTTCAGTGGAAATGTTAAAATAGCACCACCATTTTGGAAAACAGACATTTCTTCAAAAAGTTAAATATAAAGTTACCATACAAATTAGCAGTTCCATTCCTAGGTTTCTACCCCAGAGATCTGAAAACACACGTTCTGGCAAACACTTAGACGTGGAGATTCACAACAGCTTTATTCATCCTAGTCAAAGAGTAAAAACAACCCAAATGTCCATTGATGGAGAAATTGTTAAAATGGGATACAGCCTAGATACAGAAAGGTTATTCAGCAATAACAGGGAAACACTGATACATGCTGTAATACGGATAAACCTTGAAGACATCATGCCAAGTGAACAATGGAGAGGAAAGAAAGCCACATATTATCCAATTCCATTTTTATTAAATGCCCAGAATAGGCAAACCTACAGAAGTAATTAATGGTTCTTACAGTGAGTCAGTGGTTGCCTAGGTCTTACGGAACTGAGGCTAAGGAATGACCGCTTAGGTTGTTAGGTTTATTTTGTGGATAATAAGAGCGTTTTACAACTGATTGTACTGATAATTGGAGAACTCTGTAAATACACTATAAACAAGTGATGAAACACTGTACATGGGGAAATATGTGAACTAGACATCAGTAAAAAAAATTGGGGAAAAACTTATAGACACAAGTTTTCATAGCTGCAATGAGAAAAAGTGGAAAACCAATAAAAGTATGTATCAGTGGAAACTAAACTAAATGGCCTCCTTCTAATGGTATCTGACCGTGTGGCCTCCCAAAGGGTATGGTGAAGGTCCCTGTGTGTTTGCTGGTAAGGAGCAAGATTCGAAGCACGACAGTTAAATGAAAAGCCAGCTTTATGTACGTACATACGTGCCATACTTCAGTTTCTTAAAAGTGTTTTTAAAAATTTGTGCAAGAGTACTAAAAAATAAAAGACACATATCCAATTGCCAACATTGTTCCTTAAGGGATAGAAAAAAAATTGTGTGTTACCGGACACATGAACCTTTTCATGTTTTATTTTATATACTCTGGGGTTGCTGGAATGTTTTAGGATAAAGATGTATTTCTGTATTGTCTAAATAATGAAAAACCAATAAATAGATAGTTCAATAGAAATGCCAAGTGCATGGAAATGAGGCGTTAAAAGCTTGGTCATTTGTTCAGTGTCCTCTTGGGCAACAGTGCATGAACTGATGCTGTCCGCAAAAACCCTAACCTGAACTTTAGTTGCAAACCTGGCTTTGAAGAAGGTAGAGTTTTCACCTTAAGAAAGGAAATTAAAGGGGAATCCAAGTCTTTTGTTCCTTTCTCTTTACATCCTATAAACTGTTTCCCACTTCCCTGTCATTCTTTTTATTTCCTATAATTAATTTCTTTTTTAACTATTTCATCTATGGATGAGAGATCACAAACCAGGGTGTATCAGTCAGATTCTAAAGTAGAATACACAAAAAAGAATTTGTTTTTTAAAAGAGGTCCTGATAATACACAAGAAGTTTGCAGGGTTTCCACGGGGACAGCACAACACACATACTCTTACCAAACATAAGCCCAACACGACCGCAAGATCTGGTCAGTAGAAACGGAAATGAGTTCTTGCTTTTCTTAACGTCTGGGGGAGGTGCTCAGCCCTCCCAGGGTTACCGCACCTCATGACTACCAGCGAAGAAACGCTCTGACCTCTGTCTCCCCTCCCTCTGGTCTCCTGCCAGAACCTCCCACTGGAAAACCCAATGGGAACCCCCAGTGGGAACCCCCCCCCAGACAGAGGAGTCCATCAGACCAGGCTCTTGAACAAGGGACAGAGAGGTGGGTAGGAACAGTCTGAATTTGGAAAGGGGACTAAAGAGCTGAATAGAACAATTTGACCCTTATTTATTGCACAAGGTGCCAACCTGCCATGTGAACTTGACATTTTTTTTACAATTCCTCTGGTCTCTGACCTTTTCTGATTAGCATTTTGCCATAATTTTTTTTCTGATTTGTTATGATTGAAATGTCAAGAATAGCTTTCAAATGTGTTCAGCACAGTTGCTGAACAATAGAGTTCAATGCTGAGTTTATGTCAGGCCCCTCTGACTGCAATTTGCACAGCCTTCTCCCATCCAGAATAGCCTGTGAGAACTCTTGCAGGCATAATTTAACCTTTATCTCAATAGCTGTAGAAATGAGGCACTCTGTTCAAAGACCGCCCACAATTCATTTTCAATTGCTCTTCGAAAAGCACTACTTGAAAATCTTCCCACAGCAATAACCAAATTATTTTCTTTTTCTTTTTTTTTTTCATAGAAGATGGGGATGGAAGGAAATGAGGGCAGGAAGGAACACATCTTCAGGTTTGCCAGCTGATCTTGAGTATTCTGGGCGACGTTGCAATTGCTCTGTTTTTTCCAAGTCAAGCATGTTTCTTTCTTTCTAATTTTTTTCCTGGTGGGTGAACTGGGGCTGCCTTTTATCCCACACGAAAAATAAACATCACCCTCACTGCCTCCCACACAAGCAGTCTGAGAACTGTTTATGATATGTCTACTCCATGCCAGTGTAAGTACATTTTCTCATGGAACAAAAGAAGTTCCTCTCTTTTTTAGATTTGAACAGCAACTTTAATTATGCCCAGTCACCAATGCCAGCCATACCTCAGCTAGGCATACATAGCTGTCTAATACAGGAGTGAATTTTGGGAAAATGGGGAAAATGCATATCTCTCTTGCAACCACCATCTAGTTCTTCTGGTTAAAACAACAACAAAACGCTTGATTGAGATCCAAGTAACATGAGTCACGCACAGTGTGCTTCTGTGTTACCAGTAACATTTAAATTTATTTCAGAGTCCCTTCAGGCATTTTTTCTCCAAAGCAGAGTGCACCTCAGAATCCTCTGAGAACCATGAGGTGGGAAGCCCCATAAAAAAAGAGAATAGGACCCCAGGCAGGGCCACTGCTCTCCTGCCAGCCCCACCCGGTTCCCTGGCCCAGCGGCTCAGTCTCACTCTTTGCCTCTGAAACAGCTTCCTTCTAGGAAAGTGGAACTTACCCCTAAAATTCTATTGGTTCCTTGAGCTAACTCCTGATCGGTCCATTTGTAGTGCTTCATTTGCATGGAGCTCACTCCTGATTGGTTATTTCTCTCCCTCCTGATTGGTCCATTTTCTACAAAGCTTGTTCCTAATTAGTCACCTTTTGTTACACCTTATTTGCATACGTTGTTGCAATCAATAAACTGGCAGCCTATAAAAGCCTGTGTAAACCTACAGACGGCGTCCAGAGCTTGGAGTGTTAGCTCCTCTGGGCCCGCTGGCGTGATAAACCTGAGTTCTCCAACTCTCTGAGTGCTGCTTGGTCTCTCGCCCGGATCCAGGTTGCTGTCACAGCTGAGCTGTAACATTTTTCTGCAACAACCAGATTCATTCTAGAATCAAATCTAAAATCCAGAACTAAGTTGAATTTAGAATCTGATTTTTTAAAAGAGATCCTCTTAAAAATTTTTTTTATACCTAAGTGTCATTGGTTTACAATGTTAGTTTCAGGTGCATAGCAAAATGATTCAATTATACATATAAATACATATATATTTTTTCTTTTCAGATTCGTTTACATTTTATGTTATTACAAGAAATTGATTATAGTTCCAGGTGGTCTACAGTAGGTCTTTGTTGTTTATCTATTTTATATACAATAATGTGTGTCTGTTAATCCCCAGCCCCTCAGTTCTCCCTCCCACCCGGAGATCCTGCTTTGGGTCTAATACTCAGTCATATTTGGAAGCACAGAACGATTTTTTTTTTTGATCAGTAAAGACATTTTATCTTCCAAGTAGGTAAATACCATGGAAGCATGAGTGTGTGTGTGTGTGTGTGTGTGTATACACATATATTTACACATATTAAATTGGGGCAGTAGTTTATATTAAAAAAATTGTGGAAGGTAATTTTCTAATTTTCACATGCTTTCTCACATGACAGTGCTAAGTGGACAATCTTCAGGGGGTAGATGACTATAGAATAATTTTTAACGTTCTTTGTTATGACTAACTTTAATTTCAGGAAACTGAAGAAAATGTGTTGATCCTATTTTATTCACTAAACTTTCTCTCTGGTAACTGGTTTTGATGACTTTCAGTTTGACTTGAAATCAATTTTCAGTTTCTGCTAAGATGAAGATTATTGTCCTTAGAGGATATGAAACAGGAGGGAGATGGTAGATTTAACCCAAAATTATCACTAATTTCATTAACTCTGAAAAGGATAACCCATGAAGTGAAAATAGAACACTCCAATTAAATCAAAAGATAGTCAAACTGGATAAAAATGTACTTAATTATGTACAGCTTACAAAACATTTGCTTTAAATATAAGACTGCACTACATGCGAATGAGGGCATCACATGGATAGAATAAGGGACCAGCCCACTGCATGCAGACAGAATGACGAAAATAGACATGCATTATGAATACGTACCCTTAGCGAACTAGAAATGGGAGGAAACTTTCTAAATCTGATAAAGGAGATCTACAAACACAAATATTCAAGCAAGCATAATAATCAAAGGTTTAAAACTTCTCCTCTGAGATCAGAAACAAGAAGGTCTGCTGTCTCCACTTCTACTCAGCCCTGTAGTGAAGATTTCGGTCAGCACAATGCGATCGGTGGTTATTAGAAACAATCCTATTATTAGAACTGTTGTTATTCTGCGTATAATTACTCTATGTGGGAAATTCAAAAGAATCTACCTTAGTCTGTTTAAACTAATAAGCAAATTTGTCAGTGTAACTGGTTATGGTATTAATATATTAAAATCCATTTTGTTTCTATAGATCAGCCAGACAGTATTAGAAAATAAATTTTAATGAAAAGAGGTCATTTATACGACCATTGGAAACATCAAATCTGGAGTAAGTCTAAACAAACTGTGTCAGTGACCTCACCTCAGGCGCTCAGAACCTGTGCTTCTAACCCCTAGCCTGTCTGCCTCCGAAAGGAGACAACTCCATGAATGCCAGCCACTCCAGTGCATTTTTTCTTTGTTTAAATAAATTGCTGAAGTTCTGGTGCTTGGAACAGAGCTGTCAATCAGGTGACCCCATCTTCTTCCCCATTGCGATGCTCCAAAACACCAGAACCGAAGATCTCTCACCGAGCTGGGACAGCACCCTGATTTTGCCAAATAATCTCACATGTGGACTGCCACACAGCGTATCAGTCAGCACTTGCGCTGTGACCTCGCGCTGTGACCTTGACTCCATCACCGTCCCACAGGTTGTCACGTTGATACACTTCACAGAGGTCCTGGGGTGCAGAACTTGCCTCGGTTTCTAAGAGAGAGGGGCCAGATTCCACGAAAAGAGTTAGTGAAGTTAACTAAAACCCTGCGGTTGGGGCTCACAGGAACATCCTCCCTGAAGCTAGGTCCCCGGGGGGCTCCCCCTCCTAACGCCAAGGGGGCGTCTTTGGGTTTTGCCAGCAGCATGTGTCACACCTGTGTGTCTTGCTCTGACCTGAAAGGCAGGTGAACTTGAGTGCTGCCCTAAGCAAGAACCAGCGCTCCAGCTGCAGTGACACGCTGCTCTGCTCTGCTGTCTGGCCCAACAGAACCCTCAGAGGAACAGTGCCAGCCGAATGGGACACTGTCTCTCTCTCTCTCTGGCTGGGGCCAGGCCCAGGGAGGCCCGAGAATTTTTAAACAAAGCCTCTTCAGTTATGACTCCTTTCTCTTTGGGAAACAGCTCCCAGTTTATTAACCTGGTGGAGACTGAATGCTTAACTATGAGACGTGAGGCGACCAAGGGAGCCAGGAGGCCGTCATGAGCGGCTTTCTGCTGGGCTCAGCAGCACTGATGTCGGCGGTCCCCGCGGTGTTCCAGTATCAGGAGGGTCATGCACACAGGACCAGCGCTCCTGTTAGTCCCCCAGGCCCTCCAGCCAGCCAGGGGGGACGTCTTCCCTTTGTTGGTTTTGATCTGCGCACCATTTTTACACAATCTTTTCTCATGCTTTGTAATTTTTTATTGAAAGCTGAAAATGATGCATCAAGTAATGGAGACTGAGGCTTACTGACCCGTAGTGTGAAGCTGTATGATTACCTAGGGGGGAGTTAGGCTGTGTTTCACGTCTGCTGCAGCTGCAAGTGTGGAAGGCTTCTACTTCCTCTAGTATTGCTTTTATCTCCTCTACTGTCTTTAGATTTCCATCTTAAGTCTTGCAGCTCTCTCAGTTGTAACCCACTGTCGTGATACTGTAGTCTTATTGGTATGGTGTTAAGATATCAGGGAGGAGAACAGAAAATTCTATAATCTGATGCTTAAGTCTCTGTTTTTTTATTAGGTTTGGGTCCCCGGGCTGTGACCTTCAGAAGACGTTCTTAGCTGTTCTTTCCCTGTTATATGAAACAGAAAGGCAGGAAAGGCCTGGAGACAGCGGAAGGCCCTTCTGCCCGGTCAGGCAAGGTTCCATCAAAGTATTTTCCACTAAGGACAAGTTCCTGCCACAGAGGACAAAATTACATGGTTACTTGACCACTTCCTCTTCCTGAAGCACAAGGGGGTTTTTCTGCCGTCTTTACCATGAGATTTGGTCAAGTTCATGAAGGTGTGGGGCCCCCATGACCAGAACCCCCAGGAATCTTTAACTTCCAGTTTAGTTCCCACTTAGCTGCCTGTAATTTTTCAATACCATTTAAGCATTCCTACCAGTTTCTGTCTCCAGTGGCGGCTTCTGCTCCTAGTAAGCTATGACTCTCTGTGTTCACTATCTCTATGGTTTGGCATCTCAGTCCACCTTCTCTTTTCTAGTTGATCTAAGAAGAGCTGCTGTTTTTTGCTTATTGAGCTTTTTTTCTTGTTGTGAAGATGGTAGTGACAACTTCCAAGCTCATATTGGAGTGGAAATTGGATGATAATTAGCAATTCTGCTTCCCGAAGTACTAAGATAATTCTATTGCCAAATTATAAGCTTAATGTTGATTATTCCTACAAGCAAATATTAAATAATAATAGTTTTTAAATAGAATATCTGGTATAAGTATTAATTCTCTTGCATGGGCTCTGTCGGGATGAGGTAGGTTGGTCTTTGACCTCTATTTTGTTCTCTTTCTATTGTTTCTTCTAGTACTGGAGTGAGTGGAAAGCAAACATGTCTATATTCCAGGCTTCCTTGTAGCTAGAATACTGCATGGGATTTAGGTGTAGTCAATGAGATGCATTCCTTTCAAGTCTGAGAGGGGAAAGTGGAGCTAAGTTTCTGCAGATTTTGCATGGAGGCATCTGTGGTACGTGTGTGTTTCCTGTGTTAATAATTGAGTTCTAGCATCATTTACTTTTGCAGATTTCAAAGCACAATAAATCTGTCCTGCTGGTGCAGACCATGCCGGCACCGGCTGTAACATCAGAGGTTTAGAAATGCACGGCACTGATCACGACCATGGCCGTGAGATTACAGAACCAGCAGCTTCCTGCCTCTCTTGGTGGCCTGATTCTGTATGGTTCTTGGAATCCCAAACACACAACTTGGAGCAGTCTCAACCTGCTTACACATAATCATCACATAAAGGGGCTGTAAAATTACCACTACCCGCACCCCAGGTAGTTATTATCATCTCAGGGAGTGAATTCAGGACGTGGATATTTTCAAAATCTCCTCAGGTGATTCCCATGCAGAGACAGAGTTGAGAACTTCTCACCTGAGATCTGTCCTTCCAGCCCTCCCGACAAATATTTAAACCACTTGTCTGGCTGTAGTGAATATATTTTCCTACCGAAACTAGCTACAGACTGTTTCCTGCAACCGAACCCAGCCTCATATGTGTTGTTTCTGGCAGCCTCTGGTTTTTGTAAAACGAATGGCTACAGCCCGAGAGGCTACAAAGCAGCCACTGATACTGAAAGAGGGCACACTTTCAGCTTCCCTCTGTCAAGGGTGGGGCTCGGGTGTATGTCATCGGATAACAAAACTACAAGACATTTTCAGTGCAAAGGTACAATTCCCGGGGTGGGTGAGAGCCATTGGATCTGGCCGTTGGCCAACTTGGAAGGCGGTCCCAGTGTCTCCATTTTGTTCTTCTGCGGCACCGCCTGACTCCCAGGGGTCAGTTGCTTTCCTTCAGGGGTCATCAACTTATCTATTAAGTCATTAGCTAATCACGATCTGTTAGCCTGGCTCAAGACACTGAGGGAACATTTATAGAAACAAAATAAAGCCATAAAGAACAGAGGCTACCTAATAGAATTTTATGCCTTGGCAAGCCAGCTTAGGAAATTCTTTTGTGTAATTGAAAGTGAAGAGAAGAAACGTTTTCAGTTCCTTTCCAGAGTTTGTTCTGGCAGGAGCCGTTTACCTTAGTGAATAATAAATTCTCATCAATTTACATCAGTGGTCCTTACAGCAATGCACATCAGTGGCGCCTGTAACAGGTCCGAGGAGTTTGGGGTATGGGACATGAGGTTTCCAAATCAGTACACAAAGGGTGGGACTCCTTTGCTCAGCATATAATGGACAGAATAAAGACACTTCACCGTCTGTCCCTTGAGTGCACATTCAGTGTCTGTACTCAACGTTGCCTTATTCAAATTTTAATGAAAAATGTAATGATCTGTGGTTTCCATTTCATTTCTTGGTACCATCACACATGCTGTTCTGGCACCTGGCAGTACTTCTCTCTGCTTGACCCCCTGGGACACTCTGACACGATTCAGGTTGGGGTGGCTCCAGGGCTCCTGCCTATCAGAATGGCGGCTATCAGCTGTGAGGCTGGGGAGGGGCTGACTATGTTCACGGGGAGGACAAATGGAGGAGGCTGGTGGCGATGATGGGCAGCCTGTGTCCCACTACATCTTCCTAAGAGCCTTCTCAGATTCCGCCAAGTAGAAGCCACGTTGTCCTTGATGCTGACACAATTCTTCATTTGTGTACTATTACATTAAAAAAAAGACAGAATTTGCATTATTTGTTTATACAAACATCCCCCGCTCTGGGAAGGGGCAGCTCATGCTGTCTGGAGGCAGTTCATGCTGTGTTTGCAACCCCAGTGCAGATTCGACCACGGGCTTTCCCACTCAATCCATCCATCCTGAGTGAAGGAATCTGTAGACTCTCATCGTAGGCATGAATTTGCACCCTTTGGCAGGAGAAGCTTGTTTACAACTGAAAAAGCAAATGCAGGGATGAGCACAAGCAGCATTAGTCATCCCTAGAGATGCGAGAGGAGTGGTTGGTACCTGTCATAAACCTAAAGAGAAAGGCTGATGTGTTGATTCAGTGACAGAAAGAGTGGCTTGTTGCTAATCTGCTAGATTCTTGTTAAAATGGACCACATTTATTTGTGGGGCGCGGGGGGGTTGGCTAATTGCCGTGTGTGTAACCTAGAGGCTCAACTCCCGCACGCCAGCCAGCCCTGCCCGTGCCTGGTGCGTAAGCGGGCCTCCAGCCGGTCAGGGGGACAGTCTTCAAAGAGTTCGCCGATGGCACGAGCTGCCCCCAGACTTCCACCACAGCTGCCAGAACTGAATTCGCAACCACTGGGACTTTCTAAGTGAAATGATTTAGTGACAGCACAGCCCGCAGCAGTTATGAGTCTGCAGTGCACTCCACGCAGCGGATGTCAAGAGAGCCATGATCGTTTTCTTCTTGTCTTTCAACTCAGCATCACGGTGTAGCAAAAGGGTGGACTAGGACTGCGAATTAGCCTCACTTCCTGGGCTGCATTACTAAGGTAAGGTAGTTGGAACAACTGTCTCTTTAACACTGAATCCTGAGGGGAGGGTACAGCTCAGTGGTAGAGCGCATGCTTAGCATGCACAAGGTCCTGGATTCAATCCCCAGCACCTCTGTTAAAAAAAAAAAAATAAAACGAAACAAATTTTTAAATAAAATAAAATAAATAAACAAACCTAATTAACTCCCCCCAAATATTAAGAAATAAAGAGAAAAAAATTAAAAGTACATATTAAATAAAGCTGAAAACTTACTTATGTATTTTTGGTGTCAGCATGGACCAACCTTTTCCCCACAGGATACAGGACAATGCGGCTTAGGTGTGGGTAAACAAAGAGTCCTCCACAGATTACAGAAAACACCCCACAAACAGCGCAGGGGACTGTCTCTGTACAGTCCCAGTGAGAAGCTTTCCGACACTTCTCACTTTCAAACGCCCCACGTTTGTTGGATGTGGCCTCCAGGAAGCAGACCCAAGACAACAGGAGAAGGATAAGGAAGGGGTGGGGGGACACCTGTGACAGATAAAGGAGAGTGGAGCAGGAGAGCTCTCTGGCCATCATGCTGGTCTGACACTCGTGAAAGAAGGAAGGAGGACCAGGCTGCAGCGCAGCTCTGAGAAAGCCTTGGCCGGCTCAGCGGTGAGCTCGAAGGCAGAGTCCCGCATCGCACAGAGGTAACCCGGCCCAAGGACACAAGCCATGCTGAGTCACCAGCGCAGGCTGCCTGGGAGGTGTGTCCTCTGCTCAAACGTTGCAGCTAACTGCATCCCTAGCGGCTGAGCAGCAGGTAATTTGACAGGAAATCCAAGTGGCGTGTGTCCCTGGCTGTTCGGGGGGGGGGGGCTTCCGTGGGCTGGACCCTGCACCCTTACTCCCTTCCCTGCTTCATTTGCCCCCGTGGTGTTTTCCATTTTCTAAAAACTATGGATTCAAAATGCTTGGGTTTTCTTTTTTTTTTTTTCCTTTCCCCTAATTAAATTCTAGACTGTCAGTTCCTCGAAGGAGGATTTTTCTGGTTCACATTATCCTCTGCACCAGCAGTTGTCCTGGGCCAATATTAGGTGCTCAGTAAACACGTATTGAACAGATGCAAAGAAATTGTTCGTGACTGAGTTCCTGCAAGGTGCCTGGGGAAACACGACCACCGGCCTGAGAAGGCATTTTAATCCACTGAACAAAGAGGAAGATCGGAAACCGCGACGATTGAGCAGCTTGCCCAAGGTCACGTGGTATCCGAACACAGGTGATGCTGCCCCTAAACCCACAGCGTTCCCACTACTCTAGGTGGGCACGCCGTCGGTTTCTGCGCCACCACGCGAGAACCTGTGTGTGGGTTTTTCCTTACAATGGTTCCTTCCTTTAGGAGAGGAACTATGTGTTATACACGCCCCACGTCGTACGTTGAGGAGGCACTGGAGTATTTTAATTTTGCAGACTGACATTCGTTCTCAATTTGCCCGCAAGCCATGGAAGCAATTTGCCCACTGAGTCCAGAAAACTGTTTGGGGTGATTATTTACTTGCCAACAGTCTAAGAACCACCCTTGGGTACTTTTCTTTCCTGCCACAGTTTCGGCTTGCCTCCAATTTAATCCTCTGGATTCAAAGCACCCAAGAGTGTTCAGATTTCTGGACCTGCCAAGTCCACATGGCTCTTTTCTCACTTAGATAATTGCCTATTTAAATTCTGCTTCAATCAAGGGACAGATGAAAACTATATTTAATACTGATTTGAGACTTCAATTCTCAAATGCTTATCTCAGGACCTACCCATTTTTTTCTCTGAAACATATGACCATGTCCTGAAACTTCATAATAAATGAAATTAATGAATGATTCAAGGTTAATTCATTATAGATTAGCCTACACGGGATGATGTAAAGTTAACATGACTTGTATTTCAGCAAGGATAATAATTTCTGAGTCATTGTCATTGTCGATGAGGGGCAACTCAGCACCAAGGATTATATTTAGTTACACTGGAAGCAAATAGCTTGTTTTTTCTCTAATCTGATAGTTACATTTTTAAATTTAGGATTCCTTATCTTATTTCCAGCTACCTCACACAACGTTAATTTTTTCCAGCTTCCCAAGTATTTGCACACCTTCTTACATCCTTCAAAAGTCTCTTCTATTTTGATTTCTCTAATGACCAGCCTTGGTGGTTGACATTGCTCCCACTAGTTATCACTCTGTTTCACGGTAAAATCTGTTTTGCAGTAAACTCCTGAATGTATGCGTACATTATGATGTAGCATGTGCGACAAAAGCCACAGCAAGGCGAAATCATACTAGTGTTATTCATAATAGGCAAAAGCAACCCAGTTGTTCATCACCGTGACAGCTGGATCATAAACTGTGGATTGTTCATACCGTGCATTTCGATTCAGCGACAAAAACCAACAAACCACAGCTAACGTCACAACACAGGTGACTACAAATACTGGGTGAGCAAAGACAGACAGAAGTATATGTGTTTCACGTCACCATTACAAAGTGTACAAACAGGCAAAACTAAAATGCAGTGTGTAGGAATGCACGAATGATAAGAAGATTATTCACCTTAAAATATGGATGTTGAGATCATCCAGTCTTCGGAAAGATTGAGTCGTGCTGGGGGGGCGGGGGGGGGGGGCAAGAGGAGACGCTTCTGCAGCACCAGCAGTGCTCAATTCCTCCACCGGAGGCTGTGTTTCCCTCGGTGATCATTCCCTGAGATGCTTATTCATCTTTTGTGCAGTTTTGCATGTAGTGCTTCCGAATTTTTTTTAAAAATTCGTTTATTATTATTATATTTTTTGGGGGGGAGGCTATTGGGTTTTTATTTATTTACCTATTTTTAATGGAGGTCCTGGGGATTGAACCCAGGACCTTGTGTTTGCTAGGCATGCGCTCTGCCACTGAGCTCTACGCTCTCCCCTCAAATTTTAAACAAACTCTGACATGGCAACAGAAAGCAATAGATCAGATAATTTCCAAACTCAACTCCAGTCCCCCCATTCTCTGATTCTAATCTGCTGATAATTTGTAAGATATTATTCTGCCAGAAAATAATTATATTTGTTTCCTCAAAAGACACTTTAATTTTTGAAGTTTTCTTTTTTTTATTTCCTTTCTTGATTTTTATCGTGATGCTTCTAGTGCAGTGATCAACCCGTCTGTCAGCTTGCTTGACAGCTGGGGAGATAATGAACAACGGCGGTGAGAGGGAAAAACTGTTTGCTTCATTGTCTTCGAACAAAATGTGAATTGAGACAGAAAGTGATGGTAATGAGAATGGAAAACAGTGCTTACCCTCAGTACTCCAAGTGTAATAGGACTTTTGGAGGAGGGACTGGGGACAAGGGTCAAATTTATAAAGTATCCTGAAAAAAGGGAGCTAACCCAAAACAGGGAAATAGAGTTTTAAATTTTGCCCACTTAATTTTTTTATGTGTGTGTGACAGAAAGAGTCTCTAGAAGGATTAAGGCGCCTGTTTCCATTTGAAGAAGAAAGATAATGACAAAGACAGGGAGCCATCGGGGGAAAGTCAGAGGGTCCCGAGGCTGCCGTTCCCCTCAGGGGAGGAGCCGCAGTCCAGGCACCGTCCTCAGCCTTGGGGGCTTGACACCCGCATCGCCAGCACTCAGAGTTCAGGTGGCAGGCTCACGTTAAGGTGGCTCTCGGGGGCTAACATGTCAAGACCAGAAGGATCTCATTTCCTTCTAAGGAGGACTGCAGTTGTCAGATGGACCCGATGGCCACACCCACAGGTGCCATGTGGAAATACAAGTATGGGTGGCTTGACTCAGAGGTTTCCCTGTTATGCTGCTTTGAGACCCTGCACCCACCTTGGCAACAGACCAGCTTCGTGAGGAAGTATCTGCGGTATCTGGAATTAGCTTTGTTGGGTGCTTGCTTTGGTGACCCTCCTGCTTCTTTGCACCCCTTAGGCTGACCGTCTCTTCTCACATCGGGACAGTGCAATTGAACAGGCTTCTGGATCCTAATCACAGTCATATTCCGATCTTGCCCCCTCACATCCCGCACTTCTGTGACTATACCTTATAGTAATGTGGGGAAGGCATGAGATAGTTATATCAGGGATTAAGAGGACAAAATGTTTAGGGAAATATGGTATTGTTGCTGGACAGCACGATTTCTTAAGGTTTGGTCATAATTAGGATGTGAATTCAGTCATCACAGCACCAGGTTTCCCTTCCATCATATTCACTTGTTTCAGTACAGACTAGACTGGATGAGAAATTGGGTTTAATTAAAGTTGAAATTACACCAAGGGAGTTTGATAAATGTTGGGAGGATAATGGGATTTGAAGATGGATTGAAAGAAACGATTAGCAATGGAATCTTCTGTTCTTAAAGAAACTGGGGTCATGATGGCAGAGACGAACAATTAGATATTGAAAGCCTCAGTGGATTCGAAGTCTAAGTGTTGTTGAAGATTGTTAAGTAGGGATATTATCAAGAGTGAACTGGAAATGTAGGTGGTGGAGCTAAAAAAAATTGAATGCCTAAAATTGAAATTTTTGTGATGCTTAGATATTGGTGATGACAAGTTTTTGTGATATTTCTAAGGGAGCGAATGGTTAAGGTGGTCTGAAAAGGTTAGAACTAAGAAAATCAAGGTGTCTGATGAATTGTGCTTTGGAATTTGAAGCCACCAAGGATAATTTTACAAGAGGCCCCCACCATGATAATGGTATTTTTATATATAATTTGTGAAATAGCAAATTTTCTTAAAATAATTTGCAAAGCATTTATTTTACAAGATTGGCATTTACTCAGACTTGTCATTTAATAAAACACTCTTATCTTTTTAAATAATATCTGGTCGTTTCAAATAACTGAATCTGGACAGACCTAAGTAGAGGCCTTCCCAGGGATAGAACCCCCAGAGTTCCCTGCTTACTGACGATGTGGAAAAAGACTGTACACTGTGGCCTCCCAGACCCTCCACGAGTAGAGAAAGAAGCCCCAGCAGTTGATGACTGAGGAGCAAAGGAATGCAGAGACAGAGACAGAGCAGTCAGGCAGGGAGGGAACCATAATTTAAGCAATAAATCAGCTCCCAGTTGTGTCTCTAAGGCAAAGTCTAATGCACATTCTTCAGTTGTTTTATGGAACCCAGATCCCAACCAGATGGAGAATGGTGACCATGAGCACAGAACCCCTAGACTGTCTGGAGCCTGAAGACTGGTAATGCTGACCCCTGTGACCTCACCTGGTTATCTCACCACCCACCAGTCAGAAAACCGTGCACTAGCTGGTCACATTCACCGTGACTCTCTCCCTCACTTTGTCTTTGAAAACCCACCCCTCAAAGCCCTTTGGGAGTTTGAGACGTTTAAGCATGAGCTTCCCATTCTCTTTGTTTGGAGCCTTGCAGTAAACACTGTACTTCCCTTCACCACAACCTGGCTTTGCTGTGCATTGAGCTGGCAGATCTAAGTTTGGTTAACATAACTATTGAACCTACAGATTATATTTTATTTTTATTTCCCCTCAGATTTTCCATATGAACACAAAACATCTTCTCATACTAAATTTGGAAGATAAATTTAAACACCTCTATTCATCAGTATTGTGACAAGAACCACACTACTGTTTTTATTAAACACCTTTTGATCATCTTAACTAGTATCAGCTCACATATGAGCTTTCCAGTGAAAGACAAACCACACATCACTAAGATGGAAATAAAAGGGTAGAGTCTGAGCCCTGATAGTGGGGACGGTCAAAGACATCCAAGTGTTGGCTTTGTCATCTGAGAAATTAGAGCACATGGACAGGAGTTATCTGGTTCCCTTTTGGTAAGGTTGGTCATCCTTCAGGCTGAAATAGCAACCTAGCCTACCCTTAATACGAAAAGATTAAGGAAGTGAGACAAGGTTCATCTCACAAAACCTAAAAATGGCCAGACTAGAAATAATGAAAAAACTGGACTTTAAATGGGCATGTAGACCATGGATCTCCCTGGTGGACAGACGGAGACTGGCAACTCAACTAAGTGAAAAACAACACAACTGAGAAAGAAGCAGAGCACACGGAAAGCCACTACAAAGTTATCCGTGATTGTTCTCATGAATAATGTTCAACGGTCTAATAATTTGGTCCTCAACATGGAAAACAAGTAAGAGGATAATGGACAACCAGGGTGGAGAGAGCTAACTGGAGAGGAAATACATCAGTATGGGACAGATTCATGTTGTTAGTCTGCCACGTTTCAACACCCAGAGAGGTAAAATTCGAAAGTCAAAATAAAATGAGGATGTCGATGAAGTAATTAGAGTTATAACATGGTACATTCATCAACTGGTAGGAATGCAAACTAGACGGGTCCATCAAAAACGTGTACATTTGGAGTAAGCGTGTCAACTACATAGTCAAGGGAGAGAGGTACTCATAGCAACAACCTATGTCATAGAAACAGTGGGACGTGTTTACTAAGGGTTATTTAACAATTAAGAAGAAGATCGACCAAAGAGACATTTTGGGGGAATCTAGCAGACTACTTCAGGCTTGGGGTGGTATCACAAAGAAGAGATGTACTGTGTCTTGAGATGAGGATTTGCCTGCCCTTCAGCATCCCCTTCAGCATCCCCCACCAAGACACCATACTCATTACTTAGACCATCACAGAATCAAAGTAGGCAGCACCATGACAGCTGAGAAATTCAGGCATGAGCCAATTAGAACATATCTCATGGAAATATCTTTTTTTTAATGAAGTTTTTAATCCAAGTCCAGAAGAAAGTGTTGAAGAGTTTAACGATCATAAAAGATACAAGTACCCAAAGAATCAGGTGTTGAAATAAAACAAAAATGGAGCAGCATCCAAGCACTCCAACAATCATAGAACTATCAACGCAGCCAACATACATTCCCATAACTGTGCGGGAAGATGTCAAAATTGAAGCCTGTGAAGTAAGAGGGTATAGAACCAGATAAAGTCCCCCGAGAAGGATAATGACTTCTTAACATGATATATATAATATTGAGGGATAAAATGTTCTCAATACTTCACAACTAAAGAGGCTTAGAGTAGAATAAGAATGCATGCAGTGACAAATTATTGACAACTATCTTGATTTAAAGTACCAATTTTTGTTGCAAACTGAATAGAAAAAGGAAGAAAGCAAATCATCATATAGCCAGGATGTTCAGTGGTATAATTCGCTACCTTGACAACTGAGGATACAATGTGGACTCTTTGGGGTCCAATCTATAGTGACCTGGTGGGACATTGCACTAACAGCACAGTCAGTAGAAATAATGCAACACTTAACTTCTCGAGGATATAAAGTTGTTGCCAAAGCAGCATCACAGAAGGATACCTCAGGCCATTTTACAAGCAGAAGAAACAAACAAACAAAGCACAAACATAAAAGCTCTAAATCTTCATAGGCATTGTCCATGGACTTATCAAAGTGAAGAGACATTTGAAACGATGAAAACAAAGATATAATGTATAAGGCAAATAGTCTTTTTCAGAATTAGAGAGCGTTTGGGGCATGTATGAGACTCTTGCTAGGAACTGAGTCTTTGGAGAGGATAAAACATTAGATACTTAAAACGTGTATGATTGTGATAATACGGACCTGGATCTAAAGTAGGGAATAGCGTATTGGAGTCGTCAAGACAGGAATGACTTTTAAAGTGTGTGAATGTTCTGATTGTGAGTCCACAGCCCCCTGATGTGGTAGTCACAGTAAGTATAGCACAGGGAACTATATTCAATTTCTCATAGTAAGATATAATGGGAAAAAATCTGAGAAAAATGGATGTATATGTATAACTGAATCTCTTTGCTGTCCACCTGAAACTAACATTATATGTCAACTACACTTTAATTAAAAAAAAAAGAATTGTTTTTAAAAAGTGCCCCAAATGGGACTGCAAAACAAAACGAAAAAATATATACGAGTTGCGGAATGTT
Source organism: Vicugna pacos (assembly GCF_048564905.1). Classification (NCBI taxonomy): domain Eukaryota; kingdom Metazoa; phylum Chordata; class Mammalia; order Artiodactyla; family Camelidae; genus Vicugna; species Vicugna pacos. The sequence goes on from NC_133017.1 coordinate 24,830,769, forward strand.
TATCTCTGCAAAGTCTACAACTAGTTGGATAAGAGAGGCGGAGTCCGCATCTCCCCACTGATCATGTCCAGAATCAGCAGCGCAGGCTAGACTGCATATTGCCAGTCTCAGTGGCGGGGTGAAAACCCACAGTCCCAGTGAGACTTTAGCCCTCGCGCAGAAGCAGCTAAGCTTCCATAGCTCAGTACCACTTGCCCACCTGCAAGAGTGAGTATGGTTCCCCTGCTCTCCTGAGACCCAAAGGTTGCATCTAAGATCAGAAGTCGTTCAGATGCTGCTCTGATGGCCGTCCTCACACAGAATCAGACCCAGACTCAGGAGAAAAAGGCAACTGTCACAGACACAGCCTGGAAATCAAGGCACCGCTGTAACTGAGCAGGACCCTATCGGGCTTTTCTGGGAAGGACCCCACACCCTCGTCCCCTTCTCCTGCCTCTTGTTTGTAAGAAAAACTTTAGCCTCTCGTGCCTCCCCCAAGTTCCATAGAATAAATTTAATCAGGAAAGTGAGAAAATGCAGAAACAAAGGAAAACAGTCAAGCAAGACAAAATAATAATAGTTTGGCCATTAAACAAAGTGAAGGACTTTTAGCTCGTCCTCAAGGGCTGTAGATGACAATATCCTGGAGCTATTTTGCAGGCACTGAAACCCCTGCCAGGTGGAAGACGTTAACCGTGTGCCAATCACAAGCACGTAGACCCCAGACCAGTTGGAACCGGAAGGTTGATGATGCTGACTCCCTGTTACCCCACCACCAACCAATCAGGAGGATGTCCATGAGCTGCTCACGCACCCCACAACCCTCTCCCTCGCCCTGTCTTTAGGAGTCTTTCCCCGCAGGTCATCGAAGAGTCTGGCGCTTTTGAGATTAGCCACCCATATTCCTTGTTTTGTGCTTGTAATAAATACTGCGCTTTCCTCCACCACAGCCCCCTGGCAGTGAGGTGGCTTCACCGCTTGCAGGCAAGTGGATCAATTTTGGTTCTGGAACGCTGTGGTCCAAAGAGCTATGTGTGTGTTGTATGTATTAGCATCCCTGTTCAAATGGTCATTATCCCTTTTTGGCTCATTTTAGATTTAAGGGTATTTACTTTAGAGAACAAAGTTACTGTAGAGACATAATCTGTCATTGTTCATAGCCCGACGCAGATCACACCGCTCTGCACTGCACGACTTAGTGGAAGCTGGTACAGACCACCTTTCCAAAATGAAGCAAAACTCACACAAAATTGCCTACAGACATAGGAAGTTGATGAAGGCTTTGAAAAAGTGGGAATTAAATATGAAGAGAAATTATTGAAAAGTAGAAAATTAGCCAGACCAAAGCAATCTCCTTAACCCAGCTCCTCTAACATATTTTTTTTTTCAGAATTGGCTGTAACGTCCCCGAAACATTTAATAAATATGGAAGTTGTCTGCCAAGCCATCTGATTGCTGCCGACTGCCTTATATTTACAGAAAAGCAAGATTTCTGAGTGGAGGAAGATGAACTTTTAATTAGTATTCACACTTCATCAGACTCAATGGGGAATTCTAAAATTCTCTCAAGTTGGCTGCCAGTAGGAATTACTTTTTGTGCTAGAAATATCTTCCTAATGGAAGCTACAAGCTAAGAGAAAGAAAAAGCATGCACCTAGGTCAAAGTAAGGCTGTTGGTTAGAAGGAAAAAAAAGTTTTGTCAAAAGCTTGAACAGCGTTCTGCAAGATGAAGGAAATGGCGAACATGTAGACCACATCCAGTAAAGAATGATGCATAAGAACATCAAGAAAGAAGTGTAGGCTCCTCAGAAGGCCCTTGGACGAGAGAGCGTGTGGCCGTGGATGTACGCGGGAATTCGTGCACAGACAAAGTTACACACTCTGTCATGTTTCAGCAGCCAGCTTAGAGACAGTGCCGGAAATGCCTCGCTTTGACCGTTGGGTGTATGTCAGATACACCTGCGTAACTCACTCTGCCTGTCCCAGTGGGACCTGTCTCCTTTCACGACCAGTACGTCTGAATCAGGACAGTGAGCAATGACAGGCAGCCACAATTTGCAAGCACTTGGGAGCTATGAAGGCAAAGGCAACGGTGAGATGGGGGAAACCTCCAACCGAGGTGAGACTGAAGCGAGGTCCATGGCACCAGAGGACCCCCTTTAGCAGGAGGCTAGACTAGGTGTAATGGATGCTGCGTTATGCCTTGAAGTAAGGACAGAAAGAGCACACACAGGATGGGCGTCCTGGTCACGGCTTTATCACATCTTCTAAACAGTTCCTTGACTTTGCCCATTAATAGCTGCCATGCTGATGCTGCTTAAGGTCCATCATCAAAATAGTCAACAGCTATTCCCAAATGCATTTGCATTTAGCGCTAACAAACACTGTAGGTACAAATTCTACATTGGTTCTGCAATTAATGAAAATCCTCATGCTGGAAGAAGAAAGGAGAAATACACGAAGTCTGGAGGCAAAGGACTGAACTCCCAGTATTTTTTTATACTTTGCTGTTACAATTTTTTTTTCTCTACTGGACACATGCTATCCTGGACAAACTTATTTACTCTGGTGGTATGATGATGGGTGTAATCCAATCGCTGACTTTACAAGTGTGCGGCATGAGCATCCGTCCTGTGCACTACATTGTCCCATAAGGACAGCAGTGATGTCAAGGGCTTATGTTCCAGCCTCAGAGAATCCTCAAATTCCAAGAGTCTTTGATTTGCTGTGGGCGTCACTTCTCAGATTCCACTTGTAGGGTCATGCCAATCTTTTCTGTGAAATATTTGAAATCTGCTTTCTTAAAATTTATGATATATGAGAAGAATTCAAAGGGTGTCCAAAATGTCCCTGTTTTTTCTGATGTATCGTAAGATCCAAAGTGGAAGATCTTTTTGGCATAGATGTTCCTCAGTACCATGTAAATCTTGTTAAGCCTGGTAGAAATTTCCCTTGTTTTTCAACTACTGCATGCAAAACATTATTGTCATCACAGAAAGTAAACAGTGTAACAATTTCTTATGCCAAATAATATCCCACCATTATTCCTCTTTGAAGTTCTCTTCTTCCTCCATTACTAAACCCTATTTCTGAGTCAGATTTATAATCTGTAAAAAAAAGCATTGTTCATAGTCTCTGGCCAGGAAACCAGTTTCTTATCTCTTGCTCTAATAATGTCTCTTTTTTTTCCTACCCTCAAAAGTGTGTTTAAAGAGAAGAAACTCTATTCCAAATATATAGTATGATTTCCATCCCCTTCTGTTAGAAAGGCATCTTTCTATCGTGTCAGCTTCCATTGTGATTTCCAGCACGAGTCCACTTTTGTCAGATATCAGAGATCTTCTTAGATTGTGTTTACTGTTTTGACTTGCCGTGTGGATTTTGTTTCATAACTGTCCCTCTGCACTGGTACACCAAGACCTAAAGCCAGAATTGGTGTGTTTGGTCCACATTCCTGTAGATTTCTGTTCGTGGCTACTGGTAAGCTAAATGACGAAATCAAAAACAGAGTTGATGGTTTTGGGCAACAGTTTCTTTTTGTTAACGTTTCCCAAACGTCCCTGTAGAGCCCCCCAAATGAGAGCACCACTCTCGTGACAACATGTTCTTCCCAACTTCTGAAATGCTCCGTGCTCTCCGAGAACCTGTCACCCTAGTGTGTCAGCGTAAATCTGAAAACAGAGTCCTACATTATACAGTCTTGGTGGAAGGGGAATCACTTCCCACAGATAAGTCAAAAACAAGCCTTCTAATTTTAAAAGAAGTAAAAAACATTATTCAATTTATAATAAGATTTTAAAATCTCTGGAAATAGACTTCCCATTTTTACGATTATGTGCATTTCCATAAATATCCATACATGTGTTAGTGATGATTTTTTATCGCTAACACATCTCACTGGTGTTTATCAGGGAGCATCTGGAGTCCTTTAGTGATCGTTTTTAGGGGAACATAATAAAGCTTCTAGTTCTGGGTGTCAAGAAATAATTGCAGGATGAGAGGCAGAGAAATATATGGAGGCCGTGAAAGATAAAGCACGACTGCACCCTTGACGAGAAATTCAAGAACCGAGGTGGTGGCCTCTAACTACATTATAGATGCTCAGGGCACTGCTAGAATTTAGCAATAGATAGGCGTATTATGATAAATTTACTAAGAGGTTGGCATCCAGAACAGAGGCTCAGAAAAGGGGATTAATACGTTTGAAATCTTTTATTTTACATGAGTACAAGGCAAATGAAACTTAGAGAATATGATGTTCAAATGGAAAGATAAATACAAACCCGTATTCTTTTCAAAATGTCTCATTTCTAGCTTTGCCTCTAAAATGACTGAGAAAGGATGTCAGCCACTCTCTGTGCTCAAGTAAAGTGATCTGATGTTTGTTTCCACTGGAAAAAAAACTGTAATTCTTTGGAAAGGGCTCTAGGCATTTCAGTAGACAGAAAAACTCAAGTGGAGACTAGATTTTTTTTTTTTTTTGCCAGAATGAAGAATGAGTTGAAAGACGTCCAGCGTAATACTGGAATAGACAAAGGAGCTACTTAAAAAAAACTCCTCCACCAAGGTCAAATCATTTAAGCAATACAAGGGAAATAACAATGCCGTGAAAATCCAGGAGCTCCTAATGAGATTTTAAAAGATCAGCTACTGTCAGACGCCCTACAGCGCAGGCATACAAGGATTTCTAATTTACAGAAATACTGCGTATTCATCAACTTACGGTCATGCGACGTCTTCAGTGACTCCAGGCTTTGCTTCCAGAGTCCAGGCGGGAAGGAGGAGGAGGGGGAATGTCAAAGAGCAAAATCCTTCTTTCCCTCAAAGTGGTTTCGTGTTCTGGGCTCTGTGCTGAGAGGAAAGATTCTGTCCACCTTGGAGCGCCCCTCGGTGGGAGCGGAGACAACGCACGGGGGCTTCGGGCCCTGTTTCACGCAGCCGTGTCCAGCAGAGCTCCCTCCAGTTTTCCCTGCGGCTTCTGTGAAGTTCTCAGGCAGGGTACCTGGGAGCTTGATGACGTGTAACTTGCTAGAAATAAACTCCGTGCTTTAGACAGTATCTCGTCTTCTCCAGCCACCTAAGGTTCATAATAGGCCTGAGGTGGCAGCTCTCCTGGCGTGAAGGTTTTCTCTTCTGAGAAAGCGTCTAAGGTTTTCAAGTAAGTAGTTTTAGGGCAGGACAATCTCACCAGTTTGCTCATTGAGTCCCGCTCTGTGGTCGACAACACTTAGGCCGTCATTTCCTAAGCGCTGGTGATGTGTTTTGTTGTAGCTGTGCCAGCTTTGGAAAACTTTTATTCTACTTTAGTGGACCTTTAAATATCTATCTATCTGTCTGTCTGTCTGTCTATCTATCTATCTATTTATCTGTCTGTATGTCTGTCTATCTATCTATCTATCTATCTATCTATCTATCTATCTAGGAGTAAGTTTTTCAATATGATATAACTCATATGTAGAATCTAAGGAAAAGAAAAAAGAAAGCATTAATGAATTTATCTACAAAACAGAAACAGACTCACAGACATGGTAAACAAACTTACGGTTACCAGGGGGAGAGGGAGTGGGAAGGGATAAATTGGGAGTTTGAGATTTGCAAAACTTTACTACTATGTATAAAATAGATAAGCAACAAGTTTCTTCTGCACAGCACAGGGAACTATATTCAATATCTTGTAGTAACTCATAGTGAAAAAGAATATGAAAACAAATATACATGTACATATAGGACTGAAGCACTATGCTTATACCAGAAATTGACACGTTGTAAACTGACTATGCTTCAGTTAAAAAAGGGGTATGTTATTCATAACATTTTAAAAAACTAATGGTGCTTTGTAAATGAGTTCATGTCCTCTTTCTTCTTTTTCTTTTTCTTTTCTTTTTTTTTTAGCTTTCACATATGAGTGATATCCTATGGTATTTTTCTTTCTCTTTTTGGCTTACTTCACCTAGAAAGATGATCTTCAACTTAAAAAAAGAGAGAGTGAAAGAAAGAAAGAAAGAAAAAAAGAAAGAAAGAAAGGGATGGATGGAGGGAGGGAGGGAGGAAGGAATGGAGACAGACCTAATGGTGCTGCTGGAAATCCAAAATGGATGTATTTCTCCCTATTCCTCCTTTAAATAGAAGCTTTAAAATCCTGAGACTATATATGAAATGCGTACAAGCGGGCTCTGACAGTGGGACAGCAGATGGCAGACCCCCTGAGAACATACGGCTCCAAGGACACACAGCGGTGAGTCCCTAGGTTCTACTTTTGCCTCATACATCCCACAGCAGGTCATAGAAACCTAGCAACCTGGACGCATGAATGGGTGCGAACACGAAGAGCCCAGCAAAAGCCTTCTCTCTCCAGCCAGAGGTACGAAGAAAGGAAGCCTGACGAGAGAGAACTTCCAGACAGTAACTGCTCGACCCCAGGCCGAGACATCAGAAGACAAAAAAGGCACACATCAAACAAGTCTACACTATACAGCACCGGGAACTGTGTTCAACAGTAAACCTTTGCCATGTGCAAGGGGTCTTTTATAAAATCGTAAGTGGATTTCTCAGTGGAAACATTACAGGCCTGAAAGGAATGGGGTAATACATTCAAAGTGCCAAAAGGAAAAAAAAATTCCCAAGAATATTATTTTTGGCAAAACTGTTCTTCAAAAATAAAGAAGTGAAAAAGACTTCTCCATAGAAAACATAGTAACTGATGGAGTCCCCTCCACCTGCCGTACACGAAGTGCTCAAAGGCCAACAAAGTCAGCAAACCCTTAGGTGGACGAACTAAGATAGAAAGGAGAGAAGACGCACATCTCGCATAATTAATATACAAATAAGAGAAGAGACAACAGAACTGATGCCCAAGGATAAGGAAGCTCACAGAGATTACTATGTGCAATCACGTGCCGATTAACTGGAAGATTAACTGGAAGAAATGCATTCATGTCTTAAAACATACAAACTACCAACACTGAATCGGGAGGAAATGAAAAAAATGTAAACAGACCAATATTATTAAGGAGATTGAATCAGAAATTTAAGACTTCCTCCACATAACAAAAAATCCTGGACAACGTGGTGTTACTGAAGAATCTTACAAAATATTTAAAGAAGAATTATGGCACACGTTACAACATGAGTGAACTTGGAGGACACTACGTTAAGTAGAATAAACCCATCACAGAAGGACAAATTATGAGTTGTCACAAAAGGGCAAAATCACAAAAGGACAAAGTTCTGGTTCCAGTTCTATAATGTATCAAAAGTAGTCGAATTCACTATGGTATATGAATCAGAGCTCAATGAAGATATTAAAATAAACAAACAAACAAAAATCATAGAGTCAGAAAGTAGAATGGTGGTTTCCAGGGGCTGACAGAGGGGTGAATGAGAATATTTTTCAAAGGAGTACAGAATTTCAGTTTTGAGAAATGAACAATTTAGACATATATGTTGCATAATGCGAATATACTTAATAATAATAATTTGCACAATTGAAATAGTCAAGATGGTAAATTTTATGGCCTGACTTTTGCCAAAATTTAAAATAAAAATACTGTAAAATGATTATGAATCAATAAAAATGTTAAAAAAAAATAAAATAAAAATAAATTAAGTAAATAAAAAGTCTATATGCATCTCAGATGTTTGAAAAAACCCAACATTAAAAAACAAAAGACTCCAACTAGAACATGGGCTATAGCCATAAAAAGATGTTTCACCGAAGAACAAATAAAGCTGACAAATAAACACATGAAAAGATACATAACATTACAAGCCATTAGGGAAATATAAATTAAAACTCTAATGATATATTACCATGCACCATCCAGAATGGCTGAAATTAAAAAAAAAAAAGTACCACCACCAAATGTTGGCAAGGATGCAAAGTAAATGGATTACAAATACATTGTTGGCATAGAAATGTACTGAAATTAGACACAACACTGTAAAATGACTATAACTCAATAAAAAAAAGTTAAAAAAAAGAAATTAAATAATATGGCTACTCTAGAAAACAGTTTGATAGTATCTTGAGAAAGATTCAGCAATTACACTCTCCAGCATTTATTTATCCTAGAGAAACAGACACACAAGTACTGGTACATGCATGTGTATAGTGCTGTTATTTGTAGCAACGAAAGACTAAAAATAGTCCAGATATCCTTCAGTGAGTGAATGGTGCCCCTGTAGCCCACGTGTGTCATGGGTTACCACTCGGATATCGAAAGGAATGAACTACTGATATATGCAGCAGCTTGGATGAATCAACAGTAAACTACACTGAGTGGAAAGAGCCAAACTCAGATGGCTGCACAATGCGGGCTTCCACTTTTATAACATTCTGAAATGTGAAAAAAATATATATATAGAAATGGAGAACATACTAGTTGCTGCCAAGGGTCAAGGAGAGGGTGATGAGGGACAAAAGAGAAGTTGACGAGGATATAAAAGGCAACATGTGGGATCCTCGTGGAGATGGACACATTCTGTATCTTGACTGTCAATGCAAGCCTTCTGGTCTGATAGTGCACTTCAGCTTTGCAAGAGGGTATAACAATGCTAAACTTTCATGCACCTTGCAATAGAGCTTCAAAATACCTGAGGGAAAAACTGACAAAACCACAAGGAGAAAGGGACAAAGTCAGTCATCAGAGATTTTCAGATACCCTTCTCTCTCAATTGTTTATGAGATAAAGGAACTAAAGTGTAAATAAGTAGTTTATATAAAACAAGAGGACAGAAGGTCACTGAGGATCCAGAAAACTCGAACAACAACAACATCAACCAAATTGACCTCATTGATGTTTATTTCATGCCACCCCAGAACAGAAGAAGATATGCTCTTTTCTGTTGCACAGAGAAAACTGACCGAGATAGACCATGTTTTGAACCATAAGATGAGTCTCGATGGGTTTCAAAAGATTGAAGTCATATTGTTTTCTAGGCCACATGATCTGGGCCTCAGTGGAATTAAATTTGAAACAAGTAACAAAAAGATCCCTGGAAAATCCACAAGTATTTGGAAATAAATTAAAATGCTTTTAAATAAGACTCTTAAGTCAAAAAAGAAATCAAAAAGGGAGGTCTTAGCCAGTATAGTAGGTCAAGAAAAAAAATTAAAGCATTAAATTAGAAAGAAAGAATCAAGCTGGTTTCTTGTGGATGGCATGATCATCACCGTCCATGTAGTAAATCCATAGGAACAGCAGTCTTCTAAAACTAACGCATGATTTTATCAAGGGTGTAGGATATCAGGTCAATATATAGAAAAAGAAGTTTATCCCTATAAAACAGGCAACTGACAGCTGAAGTCTGAAAAAAAACAAAAGAGACACTACCATTTACGGCATGAAAAGTGAACTGTCTAGGGATACATTTGACAAAAGTGAAAGACCTGTGACATTAAAAATGACCAACCATTGATGAAAGACGTTAAAAATGACACGACTAAATGGAGAGATTGTTCTGGGTCATTCTCAGCCTATCAGCAGCGGTGCTGTGGGCTAGAAATGCCCGCGCTCTCACCCGGACCTGTGTCAGTGTCATGAGCCCCAAGAGACATTTCTCTGACCAGAGTCACTGTGGCGGATGGACTCTGTGGATGTGGCTCTTGTGATTGCAGCGAAGACCATCAGGGAACTTTGGAAAAAGCGAGATGGATTACCTACGGGTCCTGGAGGACACAGGACATGCCCAGGTCCACGAAACAAGGTCATGGGGAGAGAGAGAAACAGAGAGGCCATGAACCTGGGGTTCTGCCTTTACTGGGGCCAAGAGTGAGACGCCTAGGGTTTAGCAGATTCACTCTTTACTGGCAAAATGAAAACACATGAGTCGGAATTAAAAGTGTGTGAAGGGAAAAGCAGGGACTCCGAGCTGGTCACCCAGGGCTACAAGGGGGACTTTCCAGGGGTGGAGCGGGGGAGGGGGGGTCGCGTCACAGGCTGGCTCTGTACTTATTCCAGATGAGTGTCTTTGAAATGGACGCCTCGTCAATCAAAAGCTCAGTGTCCAGCACCTACATTACAGTCAAAAAGGTTAATGGCCAGGCACTTACACTGCAGAGATGCGCATGTTCACAGGTCGCACGTTTCACTGCTGTTAGCATGCGGGTTCTCTCCAGCTGTAACTACAGCTCCAACATCATCCTTACCAAGATCCCAGTGAGCTTTCTGCAGACATTGACCCCCTGATTCTAAAGTCCATGTGAAAATGGAAAAGACATAAAATAGCCAAAAAAATTTTGGAAAAAAAGAACAAAGTTGAAGAACTAACATCACCTAATTCAAGATTTACTATAAAACAGTAACTATAAAACATCTATAAAACAACTATAAAACATCTTTTATGGTAAAACTTACCATAAAGTTGGGCAATTAAAAGGAATATAGTCCAGAAATAGACTTACACGTGTACAGACGACAGTTTTTCTGATTTTGGTTGGTTGATTCGGTTTTTATTGTGGTGCAAAGGCCCTTTAGTGGGAGGGTAGTCTTTTCCACAAACAGTGCTGAAGAAATTGGATATTTATATGTAAGAAAATGAACCAAATCAAACAAACAAAAAACACATCGATCCATACTCTACACCCTCTACAAAAAAATAGCACAAAATGAATCTCATACCTAAATATAGACCTAAAATTTTAAAATTTCTATGAAAAAACATAGGATAATTTTTCTTATCCTGGCTTAGGCAGAAGTTTCTTAGATTTCATATCTCAAGGATGATACACACAAAAAACAAACTGACAAAGTGGACTTCATCAAAAGTGAACGCCCCTGCCCTTGAAAAGGCTTTTTTAAGGTAATAAAAGGATAAGTCACAGACGTGTAGAAAATACTTGCAAAGCATGTATGCATTAAAGGGCTTGTATCCAGAATATATAAAGAACTATAATAAAAATGAACAAACATTTTAAATGAGACAACTATTTGAACAGACACGTCAAAGAAGATACATGGGCAGATGTTCAGCAAATGAACGGACGTTCAACATCCTTAGCCACGAGGGAAGTGCAAATTAAACCCTCAGTGGGAAACTACTCCGCACCTATGAGGAGGCTAACATGTAAAGGACTGGCCATACCACGTCTTGGAAGAAGACAGAGGGGGACCGAAGCCCTCACGTACTGCTGATGAGAATGGACCATGGTACAATCATTCTGGGAACCACCTGGCAGTCTCTTAAAAAGGTAGCCGTGCGCTCTAAAGCGTTTATCCAAGAAGAAGGAAAGCGTATCCCCATGCAAACACTTACGCGTGAATTTCCACGGCAGCTGAATTTGGAACAGTGAAAAGGTGAATGGACAAACAAACAATGGTATAATATCCTGAAATAAAAAGGAAGGGACTAGTGATAATCCAACAATATGAATGAATCTCAAATTAGCCACACCCAGAGAAGGAAGTCAGGCAAAAGAAAGGAAGGAAGGAAGGAAGGAAGAAAGAAAGAAAGAAAGAAAGAAAGAAAGAAAGAAAGAAAGAAAGAAAGAAAGAAAGAAAGAAAGAAAGAAAGAAAGAAGGAAAAGAATACATATTATACGGTTCCACTTATATAAAATTGTAGTAAATGCAAACTAAGATACAGTGACAAGTGGCAGGTAACTAGTTGCCTAGGGCTGGGTGGGGGTCAAGCTTGGAGGGACTGCAAAGCGGCAGGAGACTCTCGGGGACAATGGATGTCTTCATTATCCTGATTGTGATGATGCTTTCACAGGTGTAAACATGTCAAAGCTCATCAAATTCTACTCTTTAAATATGTACACTTTTTTGTGCATCAGTTATACTGCAACGTTTAAAAAAAAAGTATTAGAAAATGTAATTTGCGTAGCCCTAAGAGTGAGAACCCCTCACCTAACCACAGTCCCCACGCATCAGTTAGAATTATGAAATGAAACTTCCTGTTCCATTGGGGCGCAGTGGACCAACGCGATCTTTACCATTTCTGAATCAAGAAAATAAACGTGCCCAGAGTAGCAAAACATGGATTCCAAAAGGACTTGAGGGTTTTACACAAGGGTCTTTTTTTGCAAATGTATTTTGTAAAGTGAACTTTTCTTAATTTTCACGATGCCTTTAACTTCCTCAAGAGAAATCAATGACTTCTGAGTGTGGGAAGTTAATAAAAATAGTGATTCCAACAAATATCTGAAATGAACATAATTAGACACCACTGGCTTTTTCACGGGTTTTAAATAGCACCAAATCATTCTTGTTAAATGTGTGTGTATTTAAGGTTATTATTTTTTTAAAATATGTGGTTGATAATCAGTAGATGTAGTTTAAAATGTGGCATCCTAACAAAAAGTACAGATCTTTAAAAAAAAAAAAAAAGGAGGGTTCCTCTTTTATTTATTTTTTTTTCAGCCCTCCACTGTCTGATTACCCCATCCTTGAAGCATACTTCTAAAATTCTTGGGCGTCATAATGGATCGACAGGAGTCTTTATGGTTTATTTCTTCCATAAATTACTATATTACTATATTCTGCTCTTTAAAAGGCTTTTTTTAAGGTAATAAAAAGATAAGTCACAGACATGTAGAAAATATTTGCGAAGCATATATGCATTAAAGGGCTTGTATCCTGAACATACGAAAACACTGAGGACAAATTGTTGGCAATGTTGCGTTCAGTCTGATACGTTGCCTGCCCTTGATCTGCCCTTGCCTCCCGGGTAGGGTTGACTGATGAGCAGGCAGCTGTAAATTGATGGGACACAGGAGATAACTCTAGGAGATGGGAGCGTGACAAAGAGCCATCTACAAGAAAGTACATCAATGCCTCCAGTGGGAAGAGTTGGCTGTGAATACGGGGTAAGGGCGAGAGCACTTTACGTGGGTAAAAAGTGCGTGGGGTAATTAGGAACCAGGAGGGCACGGCTCCACCCCAGGGTATCTGGGAGAGGAGGTTCGGCGATAAATTGCTGCAGGAAATAGCACACGGGGAGGAGAAGCAGGAAGAACGTATTGCCTTGTGATGCACCGTGCCCGGCGCTCTCTTGTTGGACCAGCAACATGTGACACCGCCGATGCCTGTCTGTTCAGCACAACACATGGTGTGTGAGTGTGTAAGTGTGTGTGGTGCTAGGAAAACTGTTAAATCTTGAAGATAAGCCTGCGTACCTTCTGACAAGACTAGATGCGTTATATATTAAAGAGCAAGACGCGTGAACAGGTAGCAAGGTGATGAGGGAAGATGCCCGCAGAGAGGAGGCTGGCTGTGCAGAGCACGGAGAGTGGACATCTGACCCTTCAGACCCAGGAGGCAGAAGGGAACGCTTTTAGGAACTTGGGAATATGTTTTAATTTTAATTTCTTTGAAAATACAAGAAAAATGGAGATGATAATGAACATGAAACAATGAATGTAACAATGTACTTGTCTTTCTGTTGACCCAGTCATGATTTTTAAACGTTCTTTTTTTTTCTTTGTTCTTCATAGAGGAGGAAGCTTGCAAAGGCCGCGGTGCCTCGGGTCCCCGAAGTCCCGACGTGGATCTACCTGAAGGAAGCTGCTGGCAAGTCGTATTAAACATTAAACATTAAACAGTCAGGGGCGACCCTCAGGCTCATAACAAGACAGCAGTGTGGACAGCAGTGTGATTCTCCTGCGCTAGAAAAGCAGAAGTGAGATGCGGAGCAAAGAGATGTGTTTGCTGTGGAGTTCCCCGAAGGTGCCAGAACACCCGCCTCCCCAGGGCGGGGGCGTCGCCGAGACGGGCCGGGTCGGAACCGGCAGCTCCTGCTCCGAGCTGGCCCGCAGTGTCCTTCTGATCAGGCCCCGCTCCTGCTAAAAACGTGTGGCTGTTACCTTAACTACAGATTAAAGTTATTAAAAAGGACCAGAGGAGGACTTTTACGAGCAACCCCCAGCTTACCTTTGCTTCCTTATCTCCAGGGCAAAATAAAAAGTCAGAACAGAATTTTGGTTAGACAGAAAAATGGTAACACTATTCAAACCATCGGGCGATGAGGAGCTAGACCCTAACATCAGAGAGGGGACGGTGTCAGGACGCACCGTGCAAGGTAACTGCCTTCAACATGCGCTGTTTATCGACCTTTGAGAGGATGCCACCTGTATTTCAACATAGCAGAGTCCACAAATAATATTCTGATAAAGGGCATGAAGTCTCTGACGCCTTTTAAAGCACGGTGTTGGTGTCCTATTTAAGGCTTCCCTACTTTCTCCTGCCGCGATTGCATCTCTCCACCTTGCTTTTCCTTGCAGGTGGTAAGGATGCTGCTGTGCCTGCACCCCCAGTTCAGGGCCGGTGGATTCGTTGTGCTGTGAGAGTCTCAAGGTGGTCAGGACTGGAACCTGGGTTTGTACAGTCAGGAGTGTTAGTGGATTACCGTCCACCAACCGAGCGAGTGCAGAAGGCACTGTCTGTAGGAGGCCCTACACGAAACTGGAAAGGGCTCATGGGCTTTTGCAGGAAAATTAAGAAGCGATGTTAAAAAATAATAATAAATAAAAAAGGAAAGTGCAATGCAGTGAAGCTCACCCTACTTCAGTGACGCAGACGAAAATCCCCAAAGTGACGATGCAAGCCACCGCTGCTGTCTGTGGGCGCTCACGGCAGGTAGTGGACGGGGCGGAGCGACCGGAGGAGCAAAGAGTGCCACCCATCTTCCGTGCTTGTGCACCTCTGTGAGGGCGCAGGCCTGTCTGCGAGATGTGCGCTGTGGGAAGTTACCATACCTGACATGCATTTTCTGAATAGGAAGCACTGACAGCTGTTGTGGGAGCCGCGATGTGTCCTCTGTCCAATAGTTCATCTTCCATATCATGCTGCGGGCTCTTTCTTCCTAGTAATGTGCGCCATTTATGAACAGATTTTTAGTCTAAGAATTTTTTTTTTTTTACCATTTTATCCATCTTTGAAAGGAGACAATCTCTCCAGGTCACTGGGGTGAAGAATGGTTCTTTCCAAAAGCTTCATGGACCCTTTGAACTTGTTTCTCAGACGAGGCTGCGTCTGGTCACTGCCACGCACTCCTTGCTCAGTAAGGGGCGCCCCGTAGCCTGGGGCTGATGGCTGGATGCAGAATGACACTCACCCTCTCTTCCGTGGCGGGTTAGTGTCCACCTCAGGAACACACTCGGGTTTTAAAGCTGATACTTGGGGGAAGGGAGGAACGTGAAATACACATTGATCTTAAATCCTTCTGTGTTACACCCGTACAACAGATTTCCTTTTAACTGATGGGCTAAGTATTTCAAAGTTTCATCTGAATCTCGTGAGACAGTTAGTGGGTAGGAGTGATACCGGCTTCTGTTCAGGTGCTTGAATAGGGGATGATATTGGGCAAAGGGAGTTGGGGAGTTAATACTTGACAACTCTCTCCTGTCCTTATGTGCATAAATATTTCCTAATTAAAATACCTTGTTTACAAATTATTCTGCATAATTTATCATGAAAAGCTTTCTATCCACACTCATTCTGCTTAATTCACCAATAGCATGAATGTGCAACTTTTACCAAAGTTGTTAGGAAATCAAAATTAAACTATTGGCAATTAAATGAGTTTCCTTGAAACACTTAACATATTATTTCTTCTTTTTTAAAAAATTTTATTTTATTGAGTTATAGTCAGTTTACAATGTTGTGTCAAATTCCAATGTAGAGCACAATTTTTCAGTTATACACGAACATACATATATTCATTGTCGCATTATTTTTCGCTGTGAGCTACCACCAGATCTTGTATACATTTCCCTGTGCTACACAGTATCATCTTGTTTATCTATTCTGTATATGCCTGTCAGTATCTACAAATCTCAAACTCCCAGTCTGTCTCTTCCCACCCCCTCCCCCTGGCAACCACAAGTTTGTATTCTATGTTTATGAGTCTGTTTCTGTTTTCTGTTTCTGTTCATTTGTCTTTTTCTTTTCTTTCTTTCTCTCTCTCTTTTTTTTTCTTTTTAAGATTCCACATATGAGCGATCTCATATGGTATTTTTCTTTCTCTTTCTGGCTTACTTCACTTAGAATGACAATCTCCAGGTCCATCCATGTTGCTGCAAATGGCATTATTTCATTCTTTTTTATGGCTGAGTAGTATTCCACTGTATAAATATACCACATCTTTTTTATTCAGTCATCTGTGGATGGACATTTAGGCTGTTTCCATGTCTTGGCTATTGTAAATAGTGCTGCTATAACACATTATTTCTATAGTGGGCCATTTGGAAAAGAGCAGAAGACAAACCAAAATTATAGAACAGTATGTATATTTTATATGAGCTTTGAAAAAGCAACAGAGAGGCCCTCACTCCAAGTATACTAAGACTTCAGCCTCGACATGTGTGTGAGGAGAAGGGCTTCTGAGAGCTCTGCACCATCTCTACGGTGTCATATAAAAGACAGTCCCTTTATTTCTGTAAAGATTTAAAACTCATATCCAATTCCAATAACATTACAGCACAATCAATGACTCTTCTCTTTTATGATTCCCAGCAGTTCTCCTGGCCAATTAGCCCTTTGAATTTATAAAGCACCCGTTTGCAAATTGTACATTTAAATTACTTGGTAGGTGGCAGGAAATGCTACATCTGTATGCGTGCCAATTGCAATAAAGGAAAGGGAACAGTGAAAAAAAAAAGAAAATGTTTATTTAGACATAAAAGTGTTTTGATAAAAGGATCAAGGCAGGCGTGCTGAAATATGAGGAAATGGGAAGACCTGGCTTTAGGGTTTTTAGTAAGGAGGTGTAACTCTGAGCCAAACAGGAAACCATAGCTGTTTCTTGTTCCTTATGGGCCTTTTAAATATTTTAAACTCTTGTGAAGGCACAGGGGAAACTGGCCTGTGGGTGGAGATGTGTTGTCCACAGACTGTCAGAACAGCATTCTACTGATGTTACAACTTCAGTAAATTAAAAGCACCTATATTTCACTGTAAGTTTTGATTAACCAATGTAATTCACCATCAAATACCAAATCTTTGCTGCTTAAGCATTTTTGGCTCTCTTTCCCTTCCTGATGTATCAGGATGGTATGATATCCATGTAGGTACAAGATAAAAAAGGAAGATCATGGGATGGTTTGAAGGAGCTTCCCAAATGGGTTATAGAGGCATTGAGCCCTTACCGCCCTGTTGCAGAAAAATGTGTTACAGCTCGGTTGTGACAGCAACCTGGAACCTGGCCAGAGACCAAGCAGCACTTGGAGAGTTGGAGAACTCAGGTTTATTACATCAGCGGGCCCAGAGGAGTCAACACTCCAAGCTCTGGACCTCATTTGTAGGTTTACACAGGCCTTTATAGGCTGCCTGTTTACACTTTGCAGCATCATATGCAAATAAAGTACAACAAAAGTTGATCAACTAGGAACAAGCTTTGTAGAAATAGACCAATCAGGAGTGAGAGAAATAACCAATCAGGAATGAGCTCCATGCAAATGAAGTACTACAAATGGACCAATCAGAAGTTAGGGAATGGACCAATCAGGAGTAAGAGAAATAACCAATCAGGAGTGAGCTCAGGGAATCAATAGAATTTTAGGGGTAAGTAAGCTGTTTCAGAGGCAAAAAGCGAGATAGAGCCTCTGGGCCGGGGAACCGGATGGTGGTGGCAGGAGAGTAGCGGCCCTGCCTGGGGGTCCTGCCGGTCTTTTTTATGGGGCTTCCCGCCTCAGCCGCAGTGGTGACACCGTGTACCCCACTGACATCTGAGACCTGCTCATTGGAGATAGCCAATAACGGAGAGAAGTGTTATCCATGACCAGCCAACAGAGTCAGTATAAAGACCATTCAGACTGTGAAGTTTTGCCCAGCAGCACAGCTGTGCTGTTTGCCAGCAACTTTGAGACAAAGCGAAGAAAAGTACTGAAGAAGAAACAAAGGCATGGTTGATCTATTGGGAAAAAATATAAATATCAGCAAAACTGCTTGCTTCCCGGAGTCTCCTCGCCTCGGGGTCCCGCTGCCCGTCCTGAGGGCTGTTAGATGAAACCAGTCCTGAGTGACGGAGACATCTCTCACCGCCTCTCTGGTCTCTGGTTCTGTTACTTTCCCCGTTGGCGTGTGTTTTGTTTTACATCTGTTTGATGGCTCAAAGTCTGCCAAAGATCATCCCAGAAGACCGTGACCAGCATTTCCTCTTTTCTGAGCCAATGGCTCAGTCATTTGTGTGATGACAGTTTCCCCAGAGGTTCAGCAGTTGCTGTTCTGCTCAAGTCTATTTGCAAGTCTGTTTTGCTAACAGAAATTTCCAGGGTCATAGTCATGACAACCTAAGTCTGAAGCGTGTTTTTCTGCTCGTGGTGAAGTTGGAGGAAGTCTACAAGATGTTTGTGATGCAGGAAAAACAGATGTGGGGCATGAGGAGGGCCACGTCCCAGGCTTCAGGTGAGCCCCTGGGATGCACCCCACCAAGTGTGGGTCCTTGGCTTCACGCAAGAAAGAATTCAAGAGTGAGCCACAGTTGAGTAAAGGTAGATTTATTTAGAGATACATTAAAAGGCAAGAGAAAGGCCACGAGGTGTGGGGGTTGAGTGTTCAGATTAGAGTAAAAGCAGGTACACACTCCATAGACAGACTGTGGGCCGTCTCCAAAGAGGGAGAGACACGGGCTGGCCATGAGGTTCTGTGTTGCCAGTTTTTATGGGCTTAGTGGCTTCATATGCTAATGAGTGGAAGGACCAGTCTAAGTAGCCTGAGGAGGGGCTGGGATTCCCAGGAATTTGGCCATTTCCCACCCTTTGACTTTTTGTGGCCAGCCTCGGGACCACCATGGCGCCTGTGGGCGTGTTACTCCCCATGCTAATATATTACAGTGGGCGTATAATGAAGCTCAAGGTCTACTGGAAGTCAAACCTCCCTCCATCTTGAGCCTCAAGGCCTCCTGGGGGTTGAATCTTTCACCATTCTGGTGTTAATTGTTGTGTTATTTCCTGAATAGCGGTGCTCTGCTCACTTCTTGTCTCGTTTATACTGTGAAAAGGTTGTGACTGTGTTGGGTGAGAGGGTTGGCTGTGAGAGCCAGGGCCGTGGCAGGACGAGGGAAAGTCTGTGCATCCTGATTCTGGTGTCTGGGGAGGTGTGTTAGTGCTGGCAGAGATCATCGATCTAGGTACAGAACACAGCCAGGACCAAAGATAAGCTAGGTCAGTAGGAAGCATTCAAGAGTTATTATAGGACCAGGGAAACAGAAGCTCCTAGGAGACTGAAGACCTGTGGGAAAGGCACATAGACAGGAAAGCCCCAAAGGTTAGTTCCAAATGTACACGGCAGGAGCTGAGCCCTTTCCCTCCTGGATAACCTGCATGTGCAATGGCTTGCGGGCGTCCTTTTAGCCGGAGGAGACTGAAGGGAGAAGGACGCTCATCTCAACGACAGTGCGTTGCCCATCACAGTCAGTCTGGTCCTGGGTGAGCAGGTCCACCAACAGGGTGGCGGCCCTTCTGAGTGCTCCCCCACCTGAAAAAAAGCCACCGCTGCAGAGCGCCTCAGAGTGTTTGAGCTATAATCAGCATTAGAGTGGACCGTGATACTGCTTTAAGTGCAAATTACTAGGGTTCCATTCTAGACCTGCTAGAACACCTGAGCATCTCTCTGGGGGAAGGTGAGAGGCATTAACTCCCACTGCATTTGGGTCTGCAAACCACTGAGCCCCATGTGCCTGCTGCTCTCAGCTTTAGGTCCAATTCACTCATTGACCTTGTGCGACAGTTTGCCTTAGCAATCAAACAAGGATAATTGTTTCTATCCTGCTATAGGTTAAAATAATGAAAAATTCCTTTTTAAATTTGAAAGTCCTACCCAGAGATGATTATTAACTTTCATTGGACCAAGGTGAGCTTTCCTCTGGCCTCCAGCTGTCCATCCACATTCTTATACGTGTAGCTGATACACTGAAAAAGACACTGTATTCCTAAGAGTGTTGGGTGAGTTTCCTCAACCACCACCACCACAATGAATTATTGACTGTTATGGGCAAGATACTCCATACAGGCATTGTGCAGGATAAATAGGTTGATCAAAATGCATTTCTCAAACTGAATCTCTGCTGAAGAGAACAGAGAACATGCATTCTGTGTTGCAAGGCAGGGCATGTTCATTGACGGAAAGTAGGTTTTGAACAAGACAATACAAGGAAAGCTTCCGTTTGACAGAAGTTGTCAGGGAGGCTCCATAAGAGAGAAAAGGATGGGCTGTGTTGTTCATGGTGTTCACATGCGAGGAGCACAAAGGGCGCTGTAGAAACAGTTCACACAGGGCTGCGGGTGGGGAGATGCAGCCGCGTGTTCCAGTAATCCACAAGGTCCTCGTGACATCTGTATAAAGTACAAAATAAAAAGTCAGCCTACAGAGCAGGGGGAAGTATTTGTCAGCCATCCATCTGATAAGAGATTAATATACAAGATATACAGGGAATGCACACAACCCAATAGCAAACAAATAAAACTGATTTAAAAATGGGCACAGGAGTTGAATAGGTATTTTTCCAAAGAAGACACACAAAGAGCCAAGAGGTACATGAAAGTGTGCTTAACATCACTAATCATCAGGGAAATGCAGATGAAAATCAAAATCACGAGCTCTCGCCTCATACCTATTAGAATAACTATTATTAAAAACCCAAGAAAAAAGTGTTGGTGAGAATGTGGAGAAAAGGGAACCCTGTGGACTCTGTAAATTTGTGGGAATGTAAATTGATGCAGATGCTGTGGAAAACTGCATGCACGTCACTCAAAAAAAATGAAAAGTAGACCCACCATATGATCCAGCAGTCCCACTCCTGGGAATATATCTGAAGGAAATGAAAACACGATCTTAAAGTGAAGGGGCCAAACCCACAGAGGGACCAGCAAGACCTCCCAGGCAGGGCCACTGCCTTCCCGCTTTTGTGCTTCTGTAAAATGGCTGGCTTCTAGGAAAACAAAACTTGCCCCTAAAATTCCATTGGTTCCCAAAAGCCCACTCCTGATTGGTCCATTTCTAACACCTCATTTGCATATGGCACAAACTTAATCAAAACCTAAATCCTATAAAAGCTTGTGTAAACCTACAGACAGCATCCAGAGCATGGAGTGTTAACTCTTGCGGGCCCACTGGTGTAGTAAACCTGAGTTCTCCAGCCCTCTGAGTGTCACTGTGTCTCTTGACAGGATTCAGGTTTCTGTAACAAAAGAGATATCTGCATCCCCATACTAATTGCGCCATTATTCACAATAGCCAAGGCTTGTAGACAATCGAAGTGCCTGTTCATGGATGAACAGATAAAGAAAATTAGGCGTATACTCACACAATGGAATATTATTTGGCCATAAGCAGAAAGAAACCCTTCCTTCTGCAACAACACGGATGAACTTGAGGGTATTACGCCAAGTGAGGTAAGTTAGATGGGAAAAAACAAACACTGTGCGGTTCTCACTTATACGCAGAGTCTAAAAAAAGCCAAACTCACTAAAATCAAGAGTAGAATGGTGATTTCCAGAGGCTGGGGGTGAGGGGTGTAGGGAAATGTTTGTCGAAAGGTATAAACTTCCAGTTACAAGATACATAAGTTCTGGAGATCTAACATACTGTATGGTGATTATAATCAGGATTAATAGATTATATACTTCAAAGCACAAAAAGAGCAAATCTTAAATGTTATCACCACACACATACAAAATTTTAATTACATGAGGGGATGGAAATATCAACTAACCTTATTGCAGTAGCAATTTTGCAATATGTAGACTTCTCTAATTATCACATTGTATGCGAACCTGCACATGTTTTATGTCAATAATAACTCAATTAAACTGGAAAAAAAGAAATTGTGAAATCTTGTTAAAATATGCACAGCAGTGGATAGATTTAGGTGTCATCTGTCTTGCAATGTACCCTGTCCAGGCGACACTGTACCTCAGTGAAGACACATCAGTCTAGAGCTGGCCCTCAGCAGCCTGCTAAGCGTGCGTTGTTATTTTGGGGTCAGACGGTAAAGTCTGAGCTCACAGAGGTGGAACCAGGAAGGTCAGCTGGCCAAGGTGCTCTGCAGACCCGACTGGGTCACCTTGGTCCAGCAGACGTGGCCAGCAGTGGCCAGGGCCATGTGTTTTAAAGTTAGACTGAGGACAGCATTCCACTGGGTGGGTTTATCATTGCTTATTTAACGAGCCCCTCAGTGGTGGAGAGTCGGCTCACTTCCAGCGCCTTATTCCTGTACGTAACACGTATACACCCTTGCACGTCTGTGTGAGTGTGTCTGCGTGGTTACAGACGAAAGTGCCCAAACTACGTCCATTTCAAATTCCAGGCACGTTGTCAGCCTGCCCTGTGCCACGGATGTGCTCTTTCTTTTCCACCGTAAACTGCATGTTTCACTTAACCTACATCAACCCTATGAGTTAGGAAACTTATACATCTTGGCCAAATCTGAAAGAAAGCTGCTCTCTTACAGCTGATTTAGTTTGCGCTTCGTTAACTGTGAATGAGGCCAAATGCCCTCTCCTGTGTTTATCGACCACTTCTGTGTCTTTGTTTTAGATTTTCTGCTCATTCACTGTATTTATTCTTCTCTTGGTTTGTGGTGCCTAGTTTTTTAATTTTTTTTTATTTATCACGAAAATTATAGGTTTACCATTTGCTTTTTGGCTTGGGTCATCCTCCAACTCCAATCCAATCCGGATAAAACATACTTATAACAGGAGATGACTTAGCTGGAACTGCCTGAGGCTCTTTGGAAGCATTTTCTGCAATGTGTTTTGGTTTCCCTTTTCCTGCTCAAGGCGATTTTTACACAGATACAGAGAACAAATTAGTGGTCACCAGTGGGGAGAGGGTAAGGTGGAGGGGCAATATAGGGGTAGGAAATTAAGGGGTACAAATGATGAGGTATAAAATAATCAATCCACAAGCATATATTGTACAACATGGGGAATATTGCAAATATTTTAAAGTAACTATATAAATGGAGTGTGAACTTTAAAAATTGTGAATCATTCTACTGTACACCTGTAATTTATATAATATTATACATCAACTACACTTCAATAAAAAATAGCAAATGAAAGGTGAAAAAGACCAACTTTCTAGTCAAAGAGAAGTGCCTTTCATTTAGTAATCACCAGAAACACAATCGCATCAACCGAGGTGGTCATTATTTATAATTGGGATTTCAAGCACACTCCCCATTGGCGAGTTTGGCTAAAGTCAAATATTTTATTAAACAACTTCTAAGGCATGTTATTTCCTAAACAGTCGTATTTAACTCATGAAATAGGTTAGATTACAGAATAGGGGAGATACAGCAGAAAGAATGGTTTGTAAAAACAAGTTTGGGACACAGAGCCACGTCCGGATGCTGAGAGGATTCAGATGGGAAGTGTCAGCTCAGGTGGGCAAGGACCTGTGGGCTCACCTGGAACACTGGACACACCCAAGTGAAAATGCTTAAGAGGATTCGTAACAGAAAGAGAGCTACACCGTCCTTGTCACCGGGGCTTCGAGCCTTCCTCAGAGGCGTAACAAGACTAGTTACTGGGCGTTCAGAAATACGTCACGGTTTGGAGTTTGGAGAAGTTAATATATTCAAATTCCGATACAGCTACTCCGAAACTTCCTGAGGAAGGAGAATCTCAGTGTTCAGGTGAAACGCTCTATAATTGCTCATCCAGGAGGAGACATTCTAACGAAGCCTTAGCTTTAATGAAAGCAGCATTGATTTTGAGCAACTGGCCAGCCGGGACAGGTGGCCAAAGCATAAATCAGAAGATCATGTATCTAAAGAGGAGGTTTTTACATCAATAGCACATTTCGGTTTTTCTGCCTTTTGCCGCCCGCACAGAGCCCTAACGCATCCCCCCAGGGTGGAGTAAGAGACTGTGGAAAGCTGGAGTCAGAAACGTGCTGTGGTGTGTCGTCGGGCCGACAGGATCCTGGTCTGCTGGCGTTGACCGCAGGCTCTGGGCACTTTCCCTTTGGTTGGAGAGCATTCCAGATAGGAAGAACCGACTGTGTCGCCAACTGCACTGATGTGCTTGCATCCTGAGGACACTCAAAGCAGTGTCCCTGTGCCCAGGAATTTAAAATCACCCTTAGCTTAATGTTCTAGTTGGTAGAAATAAAGGATGACACGCGTAAATACTATTTCATTTCTTCGAGGAATTAAATTACCATCTTTGCAAACTTCAGTTAAAAGCATCTGTTTAAAAGAGTCGCAGAGAGAAGATACAAGAATGCTGCCAACCCACCCTTACACACACTCCCGCTGCCCGCCGAGCAAGGAACTCTAGAGGGAGCCCCGTGGCTGTGTGCAGTCTTCTAAACATAGATGAGAATACACTGGCTTTTTTTTTTTTTAATTCCAGATTCTGCAGCAGACGTGATCCTCTAAAGATCCCCTTAGGACAAGTTCCTGAAGAAATGCGAACACACAATGAACAAGAAAGCAAAGTGGCAGAGAAAGCCCTTCATCTTGCAGAAGTGGTCACGTATTGTCATCTGGATTCCACATGCACAGTTTTATAAAGAATGTGTCTGCCCTGTATCCCTCTCTGTTTTTAATACCTGCTTTTTGTAGTCAGATTTTAGATGGTCTCCTTTGAAATTCTTCTCTATGAAAGTGTTACAGGCAATTGGCCAACGCTGAACAAATTAACCAGAGCCTTTCGGACAATAACCTGCCAATCAAAACTTCAGACCTGATCTTCGCTCAAACATGCTGCAATCTCCGGGCAGATTCAAGCTACTCTGAAAGCCTGCATGGCTCTTGTAAAGCATGCACCTTCTACACAGAAAATGTAGCCCACGTTAAGGAAAGAAATCTGGACTTAATGTATCAGGTTAGTTCAATCTTCACCCTTTTTGTGCAGACAGAAAACATTCTTAAAGCCATCTTTAGAAAAAGATTGATGATCTGAGAATAACATGACTGAAATATATCTGGGTCATTAGACTAGATATATTTAATCATGTTATTATTTGCTTTCTCTAACATCCAAGGGCCAAGCTAAAAGCAGTGTTGCTCCATTGCAGTCTTATCTGGCTGCATAGCCGGATGACGGACACAGGCAAGAGTCCATGCACGTTGGCTGACCAGCGAAGTCAAATGAGACTCTGAGGTCCAAAGCCCCGTCCTGAAGCCTGTTGCTAGAAGAGGTTGTTGTAACGGAAGAGCAAAGAGTGGAACTGGAATTGATTTTTGGTTTGTTTGTTTTTGTTTTGTTTTTCCTGTTAGGAGCTTTGATTTAATGGCTCCCGGACTCAGCCCAGTAGACTAGAAACTTCCAGAGCCCAGGTTTCCCTCCGCATCTTTGAACCAACATCAGTGTTTATCAGCTTATCTGGGTAACTTACATCATCTCACTGACTCATCGAAGTAATTATTTCCCAAGTATATACGTCATTCCTTTAAAAAAATTCATTTAAGAACTAATCACTATGTTTTTAAAACTCTACCATTATATTTTACATTTTTTCAACATGCACTAAAATAAGAAAAGGACCTTCTCCAGGTGTCTGCTGAGGTCTACACCTCTGCTAACTCACTTGCTCAGGATCCATGGTTCAGTGCACTTCAAACTGCATGCGTGTAGCACAGTGTTCGCTGGGACCCAGTTTTCTCTCCTCTCCAAAGGACTGAGAGATGTATTGCCCTGACCAGTATGTGGCCCCTTCCTTGCCCTCTCCTGGTGACGTCATGTCAAGTGTGGGAGGGGAACAAGTCTGGAAATACGAGGCTTTGGGCACGAGAAGCTGTGATAGTCCTTTTGTAATTTCTGTGAGTTTATTTTGTTTTTGTTGATTTTTTTTTTGCCTTTTACAGAAAATTAACATAATACACAGAATTTGATACCTTGCTTTTCTCACTTAGAAATGTTTTAAAAATCTCATTTATCAATAAAAAAAATCCCTTATTTTTAGGCTGGACTATTTTACCGCATGAACGCAGTGTTGTTTACTGAGCCCATCCCTATTGATACCACTGAAGTTTTGCTCATGCAAAGAAGGCTGCCTTTTATTTTCATATTTTTTTTTATTGTTGCACCAGTTCAAGTAGAGACAGAGGATGAATTTCTCTACATGTAAATAGCGAGTCAAGGAGTGTGTAAATTTTGAATTTCACTGCCCTCCCTGGAGATCGTTGCAGTTTCATCCTCTCTACGAATATCTGAGACTTTTCCCCAGACCTCACCAACTCAGTGTGTCACTTCTCTGCCTTTACAGACCAGATGGGTTAGTTAGTCACACTCTTCCTGTTGTAAATTAGGCTCAACGCCTTTTCTTCTATTTGAAATCCATTTATTTTCTTTTACGTGTATTTGCAAAAATTCTTTATATGTTAGGAAAATCAGGTTTTGTTATATGAGTTGCTGGCATCCCCCTAGTTTTTCATTTGTCTTCGTATCTTGCTCTTGGTAATTTTAAAAGAATGCAGTGCTTCAAATCCAGCTTCATCTTCTGGTTAAACACAAAGAATTTGATGCATGTTTTATCTCTTTTCCCACAAAAACCCTCTAAAACGACAGTGATGAATATAAGGGCATTAGTCTACAGAGAGAAAAAAAGGGGAAGGGAAGAATTTGGCAGCAAACTAGAAATATCCACTGCTCGTTGGAAAACAGAAAGTGAACAGAGGAGAGGGGATGGCTGACCCCACAGCTGAGGAGGGGGACCCAGAAGGAAGTCAGCCTCCAGGATCACAGCTGCGTCCAAAGGGGAAGCTGAGGGGTGTGATGACAGACAGGAGGGCTGTTTGAAAGAAGCTGTTTATTGTCAAAAGATATTGAGCTGGGGGACCTTTGTCATGGGACCTTCTGAGGATTTGGATAAAACAAGCATTGAAAATGGAGATTACTGTGTTTCATTGGTTCTAATACGTATATTTTTCATCTTTTTACACCTTTGGAATTGGGAGGTTTCTTATTATCAATGGTTACTTAGAATTTTAATTGGCAGCACCTTATTTTCTGTTCCCCTCCATTTTTAGGATGCTGGTCATTGGATTTATCAGTACCTTCAGCCCCCTCAACACACACACAGACACACTCAGAAAAGAGGAAAAATAAAACCACAATGACTATGTGTCTACCATAATGAAAATACTATAAATGAATTAAAAATACAGATACCACCAAATGCTGGCAAGAATGCAGAAAAACTGGATCACTCATACTTTGTTGGGGGAACCCCAGTCTAGAAAACAATTTTGCAGCCTCTTATAAAACTAAACGTGCAGCCGCCACATGACAATTGCTCTCCTGGGCATCGGTCCCAGGGCTATAAAAACTTCTATTCACACAGACCACCTGTACGTGAGTGGGATGTTGGATTTACGGTCACCAAAAACTGGAAACGACCGGGATGATCTTCCAATGGGCGAACGGTGGAACAAACTGGGCTTTACCCAAACCATGGAACACTGCTCAGCGCTGAGAAGGAAAGAGCTTCTGATGTAGGGAGCCACCTGGGTAAAGCTCACGGCGATGAGGTTAAGTGGAAAGAATCAGTACCAACTCCACTTACGTAAAACATTTGAAGCTGTTTATTGTCAAAAGGAATTGAGCCGGGGGACCTTTGTCATGAGAGGGGACTAGCGGTTGTCACTACTAGGGGTGCAGGATGGCGGAGGGGTGTGAGTGAGGTGACAAAGGGGCAGTGCAAGAGAGCCTGGTGCTGTTGGTGGGCACACAAACCTACGAAGGTGATAAAGTGCGTAGAACTTAGTACACAAGCACACGCACATGCACACGCACCGAGTCACACAAAGGAGCACCAGTAAGACTGGGAAGATCTGAGCAAGACCAGTGGTTTGCTTCGTTGTCAATATCCTGGTTGCAATATTACACAGGTTTTACAAAACGTTACATTGGAGGAAACGAGGCAGAGTGTACAAGGGATTTCTCTGAATTACTCCTACAACCGCATAGGAATCTACGAGTTGTCAATACAAGGTTCAGGCAAGAAGGGAAAACGACTTTGTAAAGTATGAGATTGGCCATTGTCACAGCCCCGAGGAGCCTGAGATGTGATGACTAATCGTAATGTTGCCTCTTGGATTTGATCCTGGGACAACCACACGAAAGAACCAGTATTTAAAAATAAAGGAAATCTGAGTAAGTTAATTCAGATGAATGAGTCAGTAACAATATATCAATATTGGTTCACTACGGTTAACAAATGTATCACACCGGTGCAAGGTGATAGCACTGATTACTGGGCGCAGGGTACAGGGGAGCCCTCTGTGACGTTTTAGTGGCTTTTCTAGAAATGCAAAATTGCTCTCAAAAAGCCTGTTTTTAAAAAGTAAATGGATGGTAAAAGATATACAAAGTAATGTAAACATTAATTTAAAAAAAATCTGGAGTGATTACCAATATCAGCCTAAGCAGACTTTACAGCAAAGAGAATTATCAGGGCTAGATTGAGACGTGGCCGAATAATGGAAATGACCACGCTCCCAAAAGGCCAGAAGTCCTACTGCGTGTGGATTTCCGCACCTGGCTTCAGAGCTTTGGACTACACGAAGCGGACCTCACACCGGTCAGAACGGCCGTCATTGAAAAACCCACAAACAATAAATGCTGGAGAGGCTGCGGAGAAAAGGTTAGGTTATTCGGATTCAGCAGATGATGAAGGAGACGTGGTGAAGGTAAAAGTTAAGTTCTTTCCTCCCTCCCTCCCTCCCTTCCTCCCTTCCTTCCTCCCTTTGTTTTCATAAAGAGACTGAACGTGCTGACCATTGGTCTCACTGAAGAAAGACTAGTCCGGTGGAAGACAGCGTTAGTGGGGGGGACCTGAGTAAAGGATTCAGCAGGCACGCAGTCATGACGGATGAGGCAGTACACAGGCCTTTCCCTTGGTTTCTCAAACAGAAAAACTGGGAGTTAAAGGATGGGGTGTGTGTGTGTGTGTGTGTGTGTGTGTGTGTGTGTATGGGGTACTTCTTGGAGGAAAGGGTTGGATCCATGAACTCTGAGAACAGGCGCGTTTTATGATGGACTTCTCTTGTGCTTTGCATCATGATTTCCCTCCTTCCACTAATCCCGAACATTAACTGATGTTTCTGATAACTGCTGCAGTCAGGCATTAAGTGCATGGCAGAGAGTTCAGGAGGCCGCCAGCATCCACGATTGGTGTGGCGCTGGGAGGGAGGGGCGGCCGTCCCTGCGCCGAGAGCACCGTCACAGCCAGCGCAGGGGTGGAAGAGCCGCCGGAGAGCAGCGGTGCCGGGGCTGAGCCTCGCTCGATGCCCAGAGGCAGCATCAAGACTAGAGAGGTGACGCACGCCCAGGCGGCGGTGCTGACCGCTGCAGGGACGGACGCAGGACCCCTTTCCCACGCCCATCCCGAACACAGGAAGGAAAAGGAACTGGCAAAAATGGATGCAGGCTGCAGGTGCCCGTCAGGAGACGGCGTGTGAGAAGAAGCAGTTACGGTGGTGGATAAACGCACCCCCGGTTCGAAGACCTGCTACTAACCAGCTAAATGCTCTCGGCCAGGTTAACCTCTGTGCTTCAGTCACAGACAGTGACGCAGGCACAACGTTGCCTCAGGTACTTGTGAACAATAAGTGTTAGCACAGTAAATCGCTCAGAACAGTCTTGCTGCACTGTTAAGTGTTTACCATTATTGTTTAACAATCGTCTCTGATTGCAATTACTTATTCATAAATCAGTCTCAACTAATTACACTGTGAGCACCTCGAATAAAGAAACAATTTCTTATTTTTCTTTGTATCTCCAGATTCCAATTACTGCCAGCATTTGGAAAGTGATTAATATATACTGACTAAGAGCCAGCGGTCCTATTTTAGTGCTGCCACATATATTGTGTGGATACATATGTCATGTGAACATATTACAAACACAGACTATGTATTGACTGTAATATTTCAATAAGAGCGGATTGCCCACAGATTCATCTCAGTTCTGCCTGACTACCTCCCCCTAAGCGATGGGCCTCGAGTCAGCGTCGTGGACATACACCCTCCACCGCCAACACCCGCCTCTGCCAGGACCAGCTGCAATGACCCTCCAGATCTCCATCAGTGGTGAGAGCCGTGGGTCTTCCCCTGATAGTCTCGGTACCAGCCTGTCTAAGATGGATATCTCTTGAGCTCTGCAGTGAATACCTCCTTTACGAAAACAGAAAGAACAACAAAACCAGAAGGAAGCAAAGACAATTAGCTGGTCCGTTAGTGTCCTGCTTGAGATGATGTCAGACCTTCAGGCATAGAATGCACGTCTACTAATACTTGCATATCTGCAGGTGTGCACTGTTTGTTTCCCTTCATGAAGGAGAAAAAGATTGCGAGCTCATCACTGCAAGGCTACTGAGATGGTGAGCTCATCACTGCAAGGCTACTGTCCTCATGCTCACTCTTTATAGACCTCCATGTTGTAAAGTCAACCTTATTGGCTCTTCTTTGTCCACCAACTTCAGAGGCCACAGATCCATTATTCTACTGACTTGGAAGTCAACCCAGTTGGATCTCAGCCTGTAAAAACGCAAAATTGTTGCAATTCATATTTTTTCCTTTTACTGAGCAATAAAGTGATTTTTGAAAGAATCATGCATGTATAGATTTAGCTCCTGTTCCACCCTACAGAACTAAGGGATCAGAATCTCAGAAGATGGAGCCAGATACAAATAGAAAAATAATATGAAGTGCCTGACATTAAGGACTGCCCGGGCGCCACTTCAAAGACATCCATCTTGAATAAGCATGTTGACAGCTGCACAGTTAGGTGCCAGGCTGTGTACTCCACCCATGACACTCCCCTCGTGGAAAGCCCCGGGTGACCTAAACAACTCACTGCTTGAGTGACCATGTTTGTCCCTTCTCACACTTTAACTCTTGCTCGTATGTTTTAATTTTGCAATTAAGAGTGAATCTACCAAAGCCTGAGCACCTCACCCTCAACCCCGATAAAGGCAGAATGCCATGCCCACGCCCCTCCCTCCCCCCCGACCTGTGACCTTACCGAGGGGCCCCTGGGTGCACCACGTAACTTCCCGGACCTGTGAGTAATAAGTCTGTCTTGTTCCCGAAGTTCTCCGATGGTTGTTGCTGAGGTGAATCCTGCAGTCATAATAAGAATTACCAAGACTGGCCCAGCCACTTGTTGGGGAAATGTCTGTAAGCAGGGGGGTCTCACCACAAACAGTCCAGACCCAGTAAGCGTCCCAGGCGTTTCTAGCCAAGAACATCAGTACTGATGGGCCGAGACCAGCCGCAAACCGTGCTGTACTGCACCTACCATTGTGCGCGCGCCGTATACCACGTTACGTACTGGATCAGGCTGTGCGCTACACTGGGCACCTACATGTGCACGATGTGTGGACCTAACAGGCAGATGGTTGTCTGAGCCTGTAAACTCAGCTTGTAAAACTCAGAGACGGAAATACGTTCATCAAATGTCTTCATACACAGATATAATTGGTTTCCTGAGGTGCATCGCTCCTTTGGGCTGCCAGCAGGAAACTTGCGTTTTTCTTGGTTTCAATAGTCACTGTCAGATACACTTTGTCAAATTGCCTTTCTCTACTGGGCAGGTGGTCCGTGATGGGTAGCTTGGGGTCTTCAGGATTTCCATCGTCTCTGAGCTTTGCAGCTGTCTTCCTGCCTGACACGAGACTCAGTGCTGCCCACCTCCAGACGCCACAGCCCTCCTGTCCTGCTGCCTGAGCTGCTGTCCTGGTACCGGTCTCGGGAAAGAGGGCCTTGATTCGCTCTCGGGACGGCCTCCGCCGCCCCTCTAGGTGCGCGCTCCTCCAGACGAGGCAGCACAAGAGGACCCGAAAGGAGGCACCGCTGCCTCACGTGACTGCTCGCCTGCTGGTGACATGGAGGTGACATGGAGGCGGCCTGGCCCCTGCCTGGTTCCTCCTGGCTCCATGTAACATTCAAGCCTCTGCCGCAGGGCAGTCTGACACCCACGGTGCAGACCCCTCCACTGCCAGGACGCCCTGGGGGAGGCAGCCACGGCTCCCTTTAGCCTGCTCTGAGGCACACACTCCTCAATCTCTTCTTCAGGTTCGGAATCCTATTTGTGTCAGATGGTCAGACTTCCGAGTCTCTCCTGCGCTCTCTGTGGTTTCACAAAACAGAGGGAGAGGGAGATGCCACGTCCACCTTCTCCCCGGCACCTACCCCCGCCCTTCGGGGCCTCTCACACAAGCTGGCTAGCCGCCTCCAACCTTCAATCTCCAGGCAACAGGTTGGCAGCTGTCTGTGTTTGTGTACATCCTCCGAGCTCCAAGGACACGCGTCAGCTTTCCCAAGAACGCCGTCACCACACACGCCCGTCACTGTGAGGTCTGGGGACAGCAGGGCGATGCTGTCCGGTTATTCAAGCCCTCGTAATGTGACTTCTCTCCACGGCATTTCCATCCACTTGGAGCCATGCCAACATTTTCCCCAAATTTCCCAAACAGCACAATCGACACCACACTTTCCCTGGATGTACCCGGCTTCCTGATGCTTTAGTAGACGCTGCTGCATGGTTAAAAGGGGAAGCTGTATACAGTTGAGAGGGGAGGGGAGGTGCCTGTGCTACAGAGAAGATGTGGCTTAAACACACACCTCAGGTTTTCTACCTAGAAAAGGTAAGCCTCGGAGTCCTGGTGGGAGAGGACAATGATTCACACAAAAAAAGAAAACTGAAGAAGCAAAGACCCCAACCCATTACCGTTCTGGGGGTCCTCACCAGGGAAGTATTGAAAGTCCTCAGTTAACTGGCAAAGACAAATATAACACAGCCAAACACTAAAATTGGAAAATCATTAATTTTCTAGACTCACATAAATTGTTGCTAAGCCCCCAGATGTTGCATTTTCTTAACTTTGAGCATTTTTTTTCATGCACAACAATTCTTCCTCACAGAGTATTTACATCAAAGTCAATCATTTCTTAGAAAGAAATTGTGGCAAGAAAGAAAAAAAAAATTTCACAATTTTTTTTGCCTTTATTTCAGTTCTAGGGCGCCATCTGCTGATCGCTACTCTTCTTACTATTGTTTTTTATATTTTTAAATTGAAGTATAATCAGTTTACAATGTGTCAGTTTCTAGTGTTTAGCATGTTTCAGTAATCTATAGACATGCGTGTATTTGTTTTCATATTATTTTTCATTATAGTGACTACAAGGTATTGAATACAGTTCCCTGTGCTGTACAGTATGAATTTGTTGTTTATCTATTTTATATATAGTAGTTAGTATCTACAAATCTTGAACTCCGAATTTATTCCTTCCCACCCCTGGTAACCATAAGTTTGTTTTTTATGTCTGTGAGTCTGTTTCTTTTTTGTAAATAAGTTCATTTGTCTTTTTTTAGATTCCACATATAAGTGATTGCATATGGTATTTTTCTTTCTCTCTATGGCTTACTTCACTCAGAATGACGATCTCCAGGTCCATCCATGTTGCCCCAGACGGCATAATTTTATTCTTTTTTATGGCTGAGTAGTATTCCATTGTACAAATATACCACCACTTCTTTACCCAGTCATCTGTCAATGGACATTTAGGTGGTTTCTATGTCTTGGTTATTATAAATAGTGCTGCTATGAACATTGGGGTACATGAATCTTTTTGAATTCCCTCCCGATATATGCGCAGGAGTGGAACTGCTGGATCATTTGGTAAGTCTATTTTTAGTTTTTTTTTTTTAATTTTATCGCTCAAGTTGATAACACTGGGTGAATTTGTAATCAAGAAAAATCAACTTGGTTATGTACATCAGCCTCCATCTGGGGATTTGACCTAACCAACTTACCATTACACCTTTGGAAGTAAACCCATGAGAATAACACTTCTTTAACATGTGAAAGAACACCCCTCTCAATCTGGGGAGGAGACAATGATAAGGACCTGCTCAGATGCAGGTGTGACCAGCAACCATGTAGCTGCTGAGTCTGTAAGAAGCTATGATGTAACTAGGTGTGCACAGATCAAGAACCTTAAAAGCATCTATTCCTTTCAACAACAGAATTAAAACTGAGCCTCCTTAGAAGAACCAGAGGTGTGAGCACACATTTATGTGTGCGGCATTGGCTCATTTGTAACAATCTTTCCTATCCTTGCAGTTAGGGATATAGATATACACAGAATATGCAACCGTTATAATTTTAAATTAAAATGAAAAATTTTAAGAATGATTTGGGGAAATGTCTATGACACAATGGTAAGTAAAATAAATCCAAAAACTAAACAGTACTTTCACCATAGTCCCAGTTAGGTGCAAAACTTAGTTATCCATCAATTTAGAAGAAACAATTTAAAAGAAGCTGTCGCTGCAGTTTAGGATTTACCACTCAGTTACAATTTCTTGTTTTGATTTCTCTTGTTTTCCAAAAACTATATAAATCTCTTTCACTTTTGTAATCAGATAATTAACATATTTCATGTAAGTATACTTTTTTTATTGAAAATGTTACGAGTATGGAAAAATTAAATTGCATGCTTTGTTTCCACCTAGTGGATGCAGGAGAAAGTGCACCTCGAACCATGGCTTTCTTTAAAAAATGAAATCTTTAAAAAGAAAACCAGGAAGTGGGAGGAAGGAGAGCAGAGGGGAAGAAGAAAGAAAAGGCCTAAAGACCATGTGGGCTGCAACTGAACACAAACACACGAAGTCTGAGAGCATTGTGTTTTAAGCAAAACTGCATCGCTGGTATGTACGCAGATCATACAGTCTCGGTCCGAATAACTAACCTCAGTGTGGCTTCTTTGATTGAACGCCGGATTCCTTGTCCTTTTTCATCCGTGACCACCCGCTCCTCGCCACCCACGGGCTGCCCAGTGGGCCCTGGCCTGAGCGTGACGCCCTCCCGGCCCTGCCCTGAAGGGCCCCGGCGGTGCTTCCCCTGGGCTTCCTGACTCCCGCCTTCTCCTCCACGTGCATCCTCCTCCCTGCTGCCTGCATGAGTTCCCCCCTGAGAATTCTCTGAGTCGCTTGGGAAGATCAGCTCTGCGTTCTAAGCTGAGGGTCTCCTTTGCTGAAAGAGCCTTGCCTGCGTCTCGCCGTGGAAGGTGACGCTGGAGCTCCTGTCAGCTCTGTCAGCACTTGCTTTATATATTAGGTGCTCGTACGCTGGGCACATAGCTGTGTAATTTTTACCTCTACTTGATGGATTGACATTTATCATAACAAAATGACCTTCTTTTTTCCTTCTTATCATTTTTTAGTTTAAAGTCTGTTTTGCCTAATACAAGTATCGCTGCCCCTGGTCCTTTTCTTTGCTCGATCTGATTACCATTTGCTCAAAGTATCTTTGTCCATATTTTCGCTCCCAGTGCATGTGTGTTTTCAGAGCTAAAGTGAGTCTCTTGTCCAGCATATTGTTGGATCTTAGTTTTTTTTTTTTAATCCATTCAAATTCCAAACTGCTTACGGTGGCGGACGGGTCATGTCGTGACCAAGTCTTTGCCTCCGATTGGGCTGGGTCTCCATTCGCTCCCTGCTCCCCATCACACCACTCTCTCTCAGGTCCCTGGGACTTGCCGTGAGCCACCCCCTCCACCTGGAACACCTGCCCCGCTTTATCAACCCAGAAAACTTCCGTCTCTATTTGCTTTCTCCTCTGCAAAAACTAAGCATCTAGAGAAATGAAGTTTGTTTTTAATAATCATGGAAATCCAAGAAATGATCCTTCCAATGACTGGCCCTTAAGCAAATTTTGTCTGCATTTCTCTATCTGGATACAGACCTCTCTCCAGATGAGAATGTACGTCTCATTCTGGAGAGAAGACAATGGAAGCCACGAGAAGTTAAGGGACTTCAGTTCGGAGTTGGAAGCAATATTGCTGAGAGAGTAAATTGTTAGACTGTTTTTGCAAAGCAATTTTCTCATTAGTGCTAGACATTAAAACCTCTGGCAGAGAAATGTTGTGCTGAGGGGGTTTTGTTTGTTTGCTTTACGCCTGCAGTTTATGCCGGATGAATAACAAATGACAGCCAAGGACAGCAGTGCGAGTAATTGTACCTAATGGGGGGGGCGGGGAGGACACTGAGGACGAGAAGCGTTCAGCGAGGAAGGCGAGGATGCAGGAGCTGAAGGAGCCACGAGACCAGGGCAGGGTGCATTTGGGGGGAATACAGCTGGACCACGGATGATTTTCAAAAACTCCTTCAGATTAAGGTCTGCATAAAAGCAGTCTGGCACGCGGCACGCCCCGTGCCTACGTTACATCCACGGCTTCCACTTAGAATCCAAAAGATGAGGACGTCTTGAAGGCGAGAGGCGTCTCTGGGCCCATCTTAACCAGCGGTGAAGATGGCAGAGCCGTCGGACTAACCAGATGACAAAGTACCCAGGAAAGAAGTTGCCACTGAGCATTTCCATTTACAATTCTGCTCTTCTTTCCACTAAAAATACCACCACACACCGCGTCAGCTACATTGCACACTCTTTAAATATTAATTTTGTTTATTTTAAAATAGTAAACACATAAACATCATTCAATGTTAGACATCTGAGAGCATTTTATCTGATCGCAGTAAAATTAAGCTACAAGTAAGTAATTTTGAAACTAATAAACCCCTTTAAGTCTGGGATTAAGCCAAAGTTGGAAAAGTCAATAGTGTAAAGTGTCTGGTTTGTCCAGTCATGACTTGCCTTCTCAGGGACGTGTGACACGCCCACAAGAACCTCCCAGAACCTTCCACTGGGACATCTACACGCCAGCTCCGATTTGCTGAGGAGGTGTTAAAGGCCCTGTATTTGGGGGCTGCACTTGTGCACAAGTCAAGCAATCTCCCAAAGAAACTGGGGACTTCGGGAGCAGAAAATGGCAAGCATATACTTGAGGAAGGAGGCTCTCAGCACAACAGCGTTCACTGCAGCTGAGGCTGAAGTCAAGGTGAACTGGGAGACGAAATGTGAGCACCAGGAGCATCAGGCAGAGCAGAGAAAAAGAAAACAATCACAATGAAAAGGAGAAATATTTTGAACTGGACAGTGATAAGAACACAGCATGACAGACCTTTGGGGGCGCAGCTAAAGCTGAGCTCACACACACAGAAAAAGAGAAAAAAAATAGAAACCAAGAAGCTTAATATCATCTCACAAAGTTATACAGAGAAAACCAGATGAAAAGAGGAATTGGAAAGGCACAAACCAAAATAATGGAACGGAAAATAACCACACACACACACACACTAGAATCAACAAATCCAAAACTAAAAGGAGGGCAAGACTGACCAAGAGAAAGGAAAGAACACACAAGTTACTAATATCAAGAATAAAAAATGAGATACTACCACAGACCCCACGTACATTTAAAAGAGAAGAGTATTTTATGCAAAAATGTGCACCAATGAATTTGAAAAGGTAGATAAAATTTATTACCTCCTAGAAAACTTAAATTGCCCAAATTAACACAAGAAACAAAAACTCTGAATCCATCTATCTATCTATTCTCTGAATCTGTAGCTAAGAAACAAATTTAATCAATAATTATAAATATTTCCCCAAGAAGAACAAAATTTCAGACCCTAGGCGGCCTTACCAATAAATTGTACTAAAAACTCAAAGAAGGAATTAGAATAAATTTATCAAACCTCTTCCAGAGAATAGAAGGCAGTAGAAGGCACCTGAGTTTCTTTTATGGCAACAACGTAACTTGATACCAACTCTAACAAAGACATCACAATAAAGGAAAGTCACAGAACAATCCTCCTCGTAAAATAAGTGCAAAAAAACCAACCAAAATTGTTAACCCAAATACAGTTATATATAAAAATAATAGAAATCGTAGAAAGTTGAGCTTATGCTAAGACTGCATAAATTGATCAGTGTGATACATCACATTAATGGGGTGAAAGAGATAAATCATCATTACCATCTTAATAGATGGAGAAAATGCTCTTGAAAAAGTTCAAAAACCATTTATCCTTAAAAAAAAAGAGAGATTAAAAAGGCAAGTCACAAAATAGTAGAAGATATTTGCAACATATGAAACCAAACTGGCACTCAGAATACATGAAGAACTTCTACAAATCAATCAAAAGATAACCAAATGGATACATGGGAGTTGAACAGGTGCATGACAAAACTGAATATTCCAATGGCCAATAAACCTTATTAATCTGCAGGGAGCTGAAAATTAAAACCACAGTGTGACATAAGTTCATGCCTACAGCAAGACCGACATTATGAAGGCTCAGACATCACGTGACCGTCCAGAGCTATCCCTCCTTCCCAGTTACATGACAGAAAGGTTTGAAAGGCAAGTAAGGAAAACGAGGACACAGTAAGGTAGGTGGTTACTTCTCCGTGCATTTGCATTCACCTGGTCTGCGTACACTTGGTCTGCACACCTTGTCTACGCCAATCACTTGGCCCCTGGCCATACCCTGCCCAGGCTGCAGGGTTTTAATAAAGAGGTAAGAAGCAACAGAGAAAGAGGAGGGCGAAGTGGAGATGCTAGTTGCAACAGTCCAGGCAGGAGGCACTGGTGGCTGGAAGGTGAGTGTGGAAAAGGAGCCAAGTGGGAAGAACAGAATGCAATTTGGACAGAATCGAGACGACTTGCGGATGAGTTGGCTGGGGGGTGAGCCAATGCACGGAACAGAGATGATGTCCAGCTTGGGGTCTGGCCAAGGAGGGTGTGACGGTGCAGATGGGAGACCGGGGTGGCAAAGCTGGGGACGGAGAAGGCGAGGAGAGGGGAAAATCAGGGCTCTTTTTTTTTCTCCAGGTGCCCCCAGGCATACATTTAAAGAAAGGCAGTTGGCAGCCACTGCAGAGAAAGGAAACTGTCTTAGACTCTGACTTAGAATAACCCAGACACAAGTGCACCAGAGCAGGCAGACGGGGCGCACAAGTCGGCTCAAAGAGCCTTTGAAGGGAGCAGAAGAGTAGCCATCATACCAGGAGATAGACGAGAAGGCAGGCAGCTGGTGGACTCAGCGGTACAAGGTGTTTTCATCCTGTCGCTTCACATTCCTCGTGGGTGAACAGGCAGGGTCATGAGCCTGGAATGAGGAGGGGAGGGGAGGTCAGAGAACAGAGAAACCCGGAGGCGCGGAAGGTCGTTTCGGGGAGCAGCGGAGCAAGCGCACAAGGGGCTGCTCTGGAATGGCTCTGCGGTCTGAGAGTCCACTTGAGGCCTGAGCTCAAGGGCCTAGGAGCAGTTTGGTTTTCCTCACGAGCCCAGGTTAATCGGATGCACGTTTACAATAGCTGGACAGTCAACCAGGGCAACAGGAGGGGAGCGCAGGGAGGGGGTTCAAGGTGTTTTTCAGACGTGATTCAAAGGCAGCACTGAGACAGGAAGGGAGGGGGCAGGGCGAGGCCATTAAAGCAACGGCCCAACAGTTAGCGCCAAGACGGCGGAGAAGTCAACTCAGCAGAGCCTGAGGCCCCCGATGGCGGGAGATGGGACCCGCAGTGGACCTTGGGACACACCGTGCGCACCGCCACGGGTGAGCACGGTGGATGACACTCCCACAGGCACACGGCAGTTCCCAGCTTAACGATGGAAGGTCACGGAGAGGGCAGTCGCCCCATTCCTGGGACCCCCACCCCTTCCCCAGAGCGGCTGGAATAATTCTCTCGGTTGCTGACCCTTGTTAGTTAAAGGCCAGCAGTCGCTGTCTCTGTTGCCTTAGTGCCTGCTGAGGCGGTCCGCACGCTGTCTGTGGGGCGTGCGCCTCTCTGAAGAAACCTGCGTGTCCGCAACAGTGGCTCGCTCTTGATTCTCTCCTGTGTGAAGCCGAGGGCCCGCACTTGGCGGGGCGCATCCCAAGGACTCCCCTGAGACCTGGGACACGGCCAGCCTCTTGTGCCCCAGTTATCTCCCTGCATCAGCACCACAGAGCCATCTCAGTGGAAAAGAGGTGGATATGTTGGCGGGGCTTCTGTACGATAAAGAAAGGGGGTGTCTGTGGACTGGGAATCCAAATGAGATCTAAGAGCTGTTGGTGGACTTACCAGGAAAACTGGGGGGAGACCAGGAATCAAAGGTCTGGGAGGGGGTTACAGCTCTGGTCTGAGACGCTGTGGCCTGACCGAGGGAGACATGGAGCCAGGGGTGAGGAACCCAGGCCCTAAGAGGAGGAGAGGCGTCTACCGTTGCTGGGTGGGCCACGGCCTGGGGCTGCTGAGGCTACGAAGTGTGGCGGCCAAGGGATCATAGTGAGGGGACCCTCGGTGGGGGGGCCTCCATCCCCGCGCCCTTCCCTGCCCCGCCTCCTCCTCCAGCCTTCTCACCGCACGGTTCCCAAGCCTCTTTCCTCTGGAGACACATCCGGACTCCTCGTGCACGGCATCCTGCCAGCCCCCTTTGCCTCCCCCTGGGTTTCCTCCCTGAGAACCTCACCAGGCCTTTGCCACTGACTTCACCACCTGGGTTCCCCAAAGTGCCACAGACCCTCACACCCGCTCGTCCCGCGGTTCCCCGTGAGTCCCCAGAGCGCCTACACGCCGGTGACAGTGACCTCCTGACTCTTCCCAGACATGCCCGCGACTCTCCAGCCTCCTAGACTCGATCCATCTTTCTTCCAGATGTGGAAGCCTGAAGACAGCGCCCACTTCCACAGGCCAGAGAGTCCTCCGGCCCTTGAGGTGCGTGGCCTCTGTGCCCTTCGATCTGCGTCACAGGAAGCCAGGCCGGCACGTGTGCGAGCAACAGCCCGTGGATCTGCGTGCAGCTCACTTCTGCCTGTAGTGACGACTGCGGAAAGCACTCGGCACGGGTCCTTTCTGAGTTGTAAGCGTAAGTTTGAAAGACCTCAGTATTTCCAGACGGCCAACGTCAAGGAGCTGACAGGTGCGGGCACGCGGCCTGGCCTGGGCCCGGGCTGCGCGGGCAGGCGCCGCAGGGGCACCTCCCTGCCGGGAGCGAGTCCGGGCGAGGGCGGCCGTGCTGAGGGCGTCGCGTCATCACAGGTGACGGGGGACAGGCTTCAAGCCGACGTGAACAGCAGCTGAGAGGAAATATGCCAGCTCTGGTTTCCTGGGAAATAGGGCTCCTTTTGTGCGCTGTGCATTGTTTGCTCCAAAATGCGCACTTGAAGACACTTTCCAAGGGACTGTTTTTAGAGGAGTGTGAACAATGCAAAACTGAGCGCGCTCTATTTCTGAATCCCTCCACGCGGCCGCAGCAGGAAGCAGCGTCCACGTTCAGCAGCGGAGCCTTCCAGACTCGACAGGCAGCGCGGCCACTTTGTACGTGGGTCGCTTTTTAGACCTCACGGCCTAGCGGCTCCGGGGGCTGCGAGAACCCCGGGCCCCACCCGGAGCAAGCGCCCCGCTGCCGGCGGCCGGGGCCCGCGCGTCCTGCAGCCCTCCTCCCCTGCTGCGGTGGGACTGCGTGGTGATGGTGCTGTTCCTCGGTACGGGGGGCCGGTCCCTCTGCACTGGGCGCGTCTTCGTGCCCTTCCCTGCCCTGCGTCTGAGGTCCTGGCCAGAGCCGTGCTGTTTATCGAACCTCTCCCACCCAAGGAGCCCCGAGAGCCCCTCCTCTCATTGGCAAGGAGCTCTCATCCTCGCACCACCTCCGGGTGGCACAGTGCGACCAGTTTTAAACCCGCTCTCCCCACCCCAGAGAAATAATAGGTAACACACCAAAAATAACGTCAGGCAAAAGCAAGCACAGGCAGCTTCACGGATGGGAAATGGGTCAAAACACACTCAGAAGTTTGGGGCCCGAGACTGAAAGCTGCAGCCACAGGCGTCTAGGCTCCAGGGGTGGATACAGATGTGGTGTTCCCTCACACCCCCGGGAGGCCGCCACTCCCCAGGATGTTCTGGATGTGTCGGAGGACGAGAGCCAGGCGTTCTGCCAAGTCCCGGGGCTGGGAAGAGGCTTGGAGGCCGGAGGAAAGGCCACACCCGGGCTCGAGGAAGTCAGCCACTTGGCGGTGCCGCGCGTTCTGCCAGGACCTGGCCAAGTCACATGGTTTCAAGATACTGACTTTATGAACCGATGATGTCACCGTGGCCCCTGTGTAGCCATGGG
This sequence comes from Vicugna pacos, assembly GCF_048564905.1. NCBI lineage: Eukaryota > Metazoa > Chordata > Mammalia > Artiodactyla > Camelidae > Vicugna > Vicugna pacos. The sequence continues at coordinate 24,872,646 of NC_133017.1, forward strand.
GATGGGCGTTCCAAGCAAACAACAAAATGGCTAAAATAGTGATTACAGAGAAAAAACCCTGAAATTTGCAATCCGTAAGCTAGATTTCGGAGCACGCAGCAGAAGTGAGCACTAACCAAGAAAACTCAGCCCTGAGTGCATTCACTCCTGGCTCGTGAAGTCGGTGCAACATGCAAAATGGCTATCACAGAAGTATGTCTTATGTTTCTGGAGGGATAAAGGAAGGGTGGGTCTGCATTCAAAACGAAGTCATCATGAAGGAAAGCACTGGGAACATATGAATATTAAAAATAATTTAAAAACCCACCAGTTTGAAATCTTAGAAATGGCCAATGTAACCATTGAAATTTGAAAGAGCTCTTGAAGGAAAAGAGAAATGTTATCTGACCTTTTTCTCTCTTTGAAAGAAAATGAAGTAAATCAGAAGATAAAACTGAGTAATTCCTGCCTAGAACACAGAACAGAGAGAGAAAACAATTGGACACATGCATTCATGGTTGAAAACCCCACTGAGAAATGTTCAGATTGGAGGAGGAACTAAATAGCAGATTAACTAAACGTGAGCCTAATCCTACTGGGATGGAACAGCCAAGAGGGAAGAAAGTTTTAAAAGCTACCAGAGAAGACAGACCTACGAAAGGCTGACAAGTAGAGAAGACTTTTTCATGCGTAGCAATGGATTCCAGAAGACAATAAATAGCTTCGGTCTTAAAATCACACCTCCAAATCTAGAATTCTGTGTGTTGAGCAGGAAGCATTACTCAAAAGGGAAACTTGAAAAAGAGAAAATGCATCAACCTAAGACAGGTGACGTTGATAGCTGAAGCACACAGATTCAGGAGAAGGTCATCTTGGGAAGGAGGGAGAAAGCAGAAGGAAAAGGTGGGCAGGACTGGGAAGTGGCTCGCATCCCACTGAGCCCAGTAGCGATGCTCCGTAGCATCTGACAAACCTTCGTTACCTCTTCACTCCTCACTGACTTTAACCTGATAACTGGAGCCCCGTCCACCTTAGTGTTAAGGTGTTATCATGGCAAATCCACATGCAAATGAGCCACACGATCTAAACTCCACCCTGGAGAAAGGTTTAGAGTGAAATCTGAAAAGGTCTCGTTTCATAGACCCAGAAGGAGATCATAACGAAGTAGCACACTTTATGTAACCAAAGGGTGACCCTGATTCTCAGCGCTTGCAAAAGGCGGATTTGCGCACCTGCTCATGTCTGGAAGGAAATCTCAGGGCTCGGGACTAGGAACACCCAGTTCCCCTTTTCTGCGGCTGCATGCAGGGTTTAGAGAAATCCAAGCAGCCTGTTTCTGGATTTTCTTCCCAGGGCCGGACACGATGCAGACACACAGCTGAGAACGCCAACCCGACACCCAGCGAAACGACCATTCAACAATGAGGGTGACGCAAAGACATTTACAAACATACCACGTAGCTCGCCATTCAGGATGTTCTCCTTGAGAAGGGCCGGGAGCATCTAGAGTGATGGTGGAATATAAAAAATACAAGTAAGCAAAACCGTTTGTAAACCTGCTTACAAAATCAAGTGAGATTGTTACAGTTTAAAAAATAACAACTAAAATTTTGTCTGTTTAAAAGAAAAGGTAAAATTACCGTGCAGTAATAAGACAGGTGGGAACCGGAGATTGAAAGGGTAGCAAAAGTACATGATGATCATTATTTTGTTCAGGAATTCCCAAGGCAGGGATCAGATTGTGAACTCGACAAGAACAATTCTCATGTGACGGGGATTTCAAGAATCATAATAACGCGTCTGATTGCAGTGAGTTCAAGAAAGGACACGTTTTCCATTTTGCTTTTCTGTAATCCTGAGTTGATAAACGAGAAGGTAGCCCAAAGCGCAGCAAGTGCATTGGGGTCCTCAGAGGCCTATATTTATTCATCTGATGGAATGCATTATGGCATGTTCTTGTGCCCAAAGGTAGACACTATGGATATATTAAGATATTATGGATATATGTGTATACATATAAGAGAGACTGAGATAGATCCCTTAAGTTTTTAGAGATAAAAGAAGCAAGGTAAGAGAGAGCAGGGAGGGAAGTTTTGAAGACTTGGGGAGCAAGAAGAATGAGGGAGAAAAGGCTGATGAAGGATTCCTGGCAACCTGGTCAGACAGGGCGAGGGGTCCCGTTGATGCTGGAGAGGACAGTGGACAATACGGCTGGCTGTCATGGCTGTGTGTTCGGCTCTGGTCGTGCTCAGCTGCTTGCCTTCTTTCCCTAAGAGGGCCTGCTTTCTAACTACCACTTAGGGTTTCAAGAACAGGTAGACTATTGGGAGAAAGGGTTAATACTGGGATTACCTATAAGGAACAGTGATCGTGTGAGATGAAGGTATTTAAGCAAGGAAAGGAGGGAGGTGGGTATAAGATCAAGAAAATGGACGTATGATTGTTAACGGCTTGGACGGCTCCATGGTTGAACCCGAAAACATGGGTTGGAAAACTAAGAGGTGGTGGTCGGAGAACAAGATGCTCACGATGAAGACTATGAAGGAAACGTTGCCGCTGACAGCGCATCAGCTCCAGACTTTAGCCACGGGGGTGGCTTTCCGAGATGACTTGGCAGAAAAGAGCGTTGACAGGCAGAAGGTGCAGGGATGGAGGTGTGGATACACGGGTCTACAGGAACGTTGGAGCCACCAAATAGAGTGACAGAAGTGATGGAGAAAAGGACGGAAAGCCAGCTGCTAGGCCCTTTCAGGAATGACAGGGCGCGCTCTGCACATAGACACAAGGAGGGCGGGAGGTCATAGGACGTGGCCTTCAGAGCTGGGAGAGGTGGTTCGTGAGGAAGGAGGAACGGAAGTCGTGAGGTCCTAGTAACGAACAAGGAGACACATTTTTCCACTTCCAGGCTTGAAGGTAAAAGAATGTGGAGAATAATGGGCGCCCCTTGAGATGGCCAAAGGTGAGGCGATGTCCTTAAGGGAAAAAAACAGCACGTTTCAGTCAGAGTATTAAAGGGAATGCCCCACTGAGAGGAGCGGCTGAGGGTGTGCTCCTAACCGCCGTCTCTGTGGGGCACAGCTGAGAGTCTGGGGAGTTGGCAAGACCTCTGAGGACCATGAAGGCTGGGTGAGGGGTGAAGCCTGAGGCGGCAGGGCTGCAGGACATTGTGGAATTAACACTAGCAATCTGTCCGGAGTATGTGGGTCGACGGTTCTAATGGTGGCTCCTTTGGAGACGCTAGGCGGTGTCACGCACAGAATCACGGCCAGAGGAGGGGCTTGGGTGCATACGCGGGGACCAGCTGGGGAGGCAAAAGCACGGCAGGGATATACGCCAGTGCTTCTAGACAGAGTCCTCAGCCGAAGGCACTGGCGGAGGCCTGGAGGTCTGCAGGATGCCGGCCCAGCTGACTTGGGGAGCAGTGACTAACATGTGACGTAAGCACGCGCTTGCCTGGCCTGCTCTCTGCACTGTATGTTCCTCCAAATCCAGGGCAACGTCAAGTGTAAGGTCAGGTGTTTGGTGTCTGTGATACAGAAATCTTCCCACTGGGAGGCATGACTGGTCCTGAGGCCTTTGCCCTCAGATCTCCATTAAGGGGCTTCATGAGGGGGATGAGTCATGCCCAGCCCCAAAGGCACTTTTACTCCAGTGGCTTCCACTCAAGCTGTGGCCCCTCACCTCCTTTCACTTGCTGCTACTGGGAAATGATGGATGGCCAGAATAACTGGGAGCCCCCAGACGGCCCTGGCTGAGTCAGTAGGCATGCAGTGTCTCCAGGCCAACAAATGGCCAATGCACGGAAGGACTGGGTAGATGGCGCCAGGCTTCACACAACCAAGCTATGAGGAAACTGCAGAACACTGCGGACCACTGCTAGCATCTCAGACCACATCTTGAGCCCCGGACTGGAAGGACCCTTGCACAAGGAATCATGTACACATTCATCAGCTCAGCACATCTCCATGTGGGTCTTTTTGTTCTAAGAAACTGGCAAGTCAAAGACCGTGATAGACGTGGGTCATGCTTTTAAGGAGCTTGTGGTCAAGAAGGGGGACCAGTGGTCCAATCTCCTTTCCAGGGCGGCAGAGAAAGCACACCAGAGCCTTTGCGGTGACCTGCGGAAACAAGGTGCTGACAATCCGAAGACCGCTTGGCTGGAGACAGTGAACAAATGCTAATTGTTCGCTTTAAAGGCCTTCAGCCAACAGGGACCATCTCGATATTTTCCCTGTGCTCATGAAGTATGTAAACGATCATGTAGAATTCGTGCTTTCCGAGCTCCCAGGCACATCCAAACCTCTGGAACATTCCTGGCACGTCTGCTGAGAGAGCTCAAGTTCTCTTAACAATGCCAGGTGGGCACACCGATTTCCAGCTTGTCAGTTTGCTCATTTCCCAGGGACTATAAATGTGTATCAAGTCAACGGAGATGCTTAAGATTTGCTTGAATCCTCCTTCTCACAGTTGACATTTTTATTCAAAAAGACATGTGTGTGTGAGAGAGAGGGCGTTCTTATTCTCTGCTCTCCATCTCCGTCTTACAGCCTTTACGTTTTCTTGCCGGAGGTTTCCGCTGGATTTAGAAAGGTGCCACTTACTGGGTGGAAATGCTGGTAATTATCTCGGCTGATAACGGATTTCGTGACGTGTTAACACTTCTCTTTGCTCTGTCAACGTCTCTCTGCCTATTCTGATATTAGCCGCAGTGCGCGGTGTACCATGGGCGTGTATACAGAAGGCGCTCTCTCTCTGTCTCCGCTCCTCCCTTGCACGTGCACGTGCGCGTGCAGACTCGCGTAGGCGTGGGCATAGTCTTGGCGAAAGACGATTATACCAGGCACTGTGCAAGTCTCTCTGAAACTGGTGACAAAGGAAATAATTGGGGGAATGTCAGAGAAAGGATGTTTACTATTTGTATCTGATGAGCTCTGGGCAGGAAAGAGGTGACAACGTCAAAGAGGAATTGAAGAAAGTTTGATGAGGTGCTTTCAACGAGTGTGTGGGCAGGGTTTGGGGAACTCGGTGCAGAAGAGTGGGTGCCCTGGGGCTGAAAAGGCAACAGGAGATGTTAGCTAGCGTCACCGGACACGCAGGGAGGGTGTGGGCTTGGAGAAGGCGCCCAGCGGGGCTTGTGCCGGCAGGGGTGGGGCTTGTGCCGGCAGGGGTGGGGCTTGCGCCGGCAGGGGTGGGGCTTGCGCCGGCAGGGGTGGGGCTTGCGCCGGCAGGGGTGGGGCTTGCGCCGGCAGGGGTGGGGCTTGTGCCGGCAGGGGTGGGGCTTGTGCCGGCAGGGGTGGGGCTTGCACCGGCAGGGGTGGGGCTTGTGCTGGCAGGGGTGGGGCTTGGCCAGCCTGCACTGAGGCGCAGGCCCGAGGACTCAGCTCCAGCCATCACTGCTGCGTGCGCTGCCTCCCCTTGGCCACCCCTGCCAGGCAGCCAGGAGGCAAGGCAGCCTCCCCGAACTCAGAAAGAGGGAAGGGGTCCGCAGCGACAGAGGCGCTGCTCCGCACACTTTCTCTGCTCAGGGACTGTGTCCTGTTGCATCAGCTGGGAATTTGCCTTATTACTCCGGTCTGGCTCTAAGAAGAGGACGCAATACTTGGTGCGCTCAGCTGGAATGACACTCAGAGTCACTGTCACCTGCAGAGGCAGCTTTAGAAAGGGGAATTCCTGCCCTCTCCGTCTCGCTCGGGGCATCAGCTCTGTTAGCGGTGCAAGACATCCCAGCAGCGTGAAATCCCGAATAGCCAAGCGCATTGGTCTCTTGGCCTCTCGCTCGGTACATCCAAACTCAGGGTAGAAATAGATGTCCCCAACGTCCTGTTCTCCTGTTTCCAGCTGCATTGCATAGCACAAAGGCAGACCAGCTGGCTATTCACACACACACACACACACACACACACACACACACACACACTCATGGTCTCATGACTTGTGTCATTTCCATGGTTACTGGAAATAAGACCCAGGGCACTGGACACTCTTCAATGGCTAGAAGTACTGAGCCATTTGGCTGGAAGGGTTGGTGTCACACTGTTGCGCTGTCCCCCCCTCCAGGCTGTGCACCGGGACGCTCCCACGGGCAATGGCTGCTCAGCTCTGGTCAGAGGCAGGGCTGGGGTCTGTGTTGGCTCCATCCTCTCCACGCTCACTGGCAAGGTCAGCTTTCCTCTTAGTGCAGAGCAGCACTCGAGCAAATAGGGCTGGGGCGGGAGCCCGGTAAAGGCTGGGGGCCGTGCTGGACAGTCCTGGCAAGCCGGCCAGAGCCCCAGGCAGCTTGCAATCTGGTGCCTCTGTGCTGTGACCGGGAGTCAGCGAGACTACTCACGTGCTCTTCAGGGCGGAGCATCAGTTTTGTGCCGCCCTCCGGTAAGCCCCACTGGCTTTCAGACTGGCTGAGGGGGTGTGTGTTCCTGGTGCTGGAGGCCAAGGCTGGGATGCCTAACGCGTGGCGCTCACCTCTTGCTCCCCAGAGGACCTTGGATCCTGTGATATCCCCTCCTCTTCTGGCCCCCTGCTGGGGGTGTGGGTCCCAGTCAGATGGCGTCTCCTCCTTTCCTACCAGACTCCGTGTGGCTCTCCATTTCCAGCCTTGGTCATGAAAGAGCTGCTTTGCTAGTCACCAGATCAGCTTCAGTGAGAGTCGCTCTGAATGTAGTTGTAGTTTTGTTGTGTTCATCAGGGGAGGTGAGCCCAGCGTCCCACTCTGCCATCTTGATCTCATTTATTTTAATGAATTAAAATATTAACAGCTAAACAGCTTTATTCTAAAACAAATCTGAGTCAGCTCAGAGCTACCAGGAAATGCCTTGTGCACACAGGCAGTGCTGTGCAGCTCCGGGTGTGCCAGCCTCCTTTTCCATCAAGTTCTTCCGTGATCCCAGCACCTGCCGGCAATTAAAGGATCCTCAAACTACAGCTTGGCTTCTGCCTCAGCAGCTGGGCAGCCCACACCCCCTCAGAGCCCTGTCCCCACACACCAAACCACATCCTCCTGGTACCCACCCAACCCCATCATCCCCTCCTCCCACCCCTGGAGCAAAGGCTTTGTGGTCATTGCATCGTGTGAGCCCTGATCTCAAGTCTTCTTAAACCAAAGGTCCTCCCAGACACAAGACTTGCACTGTATTTTTAGTCTCAGAAAAATCACAGACGGAGAGAGCTGTTCTTTTCATTGTTTAGGAGGATTTGAGGAGTTGTAGGAAAAGACATGTGATGAAAATATCCTTAGAACATTCTTTCCAGAAGCACCCAGAGCCTTTCACTCCTGGAAGGCCCTCGTGGAGGTTTTCTTCATGGGCCTGAATGTGCCCCTCCTTCTGTTCAGCACCTGCGACTGACCAGCTGCTGGTAACAGACAAAGGACTTCAAAAGTCTGGTCACATCAGGTCAGCAGCCAGGAGGGTGTAGTGCAAGTGGTAGAGCGCATGCTTGGCAGGCAGGAGGTCCTGGGTTCAATCCCCACCACCTCCTCCAAGAATAAATAAGTAAATAAACCTAATTACCTCCCTCCGCTGAAAAAGCACCTGTTTCGCAGCAGATGATAGGAACATGGAGCGTTTTTGCATCCTCTGCTAGAAGCCCTGACTTCACTTGAGATCATAATTATGTTTGCTTGATGTATGTGTTTGCAGAGCCACATCTCAGGGGCCTTAATGAGGCTGGAGAGCTGAGACTTTGCAAAGGCTCCCGCACCCTCCCCTAAAGCAGCGAAAAGGGCCAGCTCGGGACCTGCACCCCTGGGCGACTGAAGACCCTCCCCTTCTGGCAAGAGCTGTAACAAAACCCATGACTCAAGCGTGTCACTGAGCAATGTGTCTGTAAGGAATAAAGGGACGGTATTAAACATTTTATAACTTTGGTGGTTTCTAGCTCTTGCTGCCCAAATAGATACTTTATTCCAATAAAAATAATCAGAGTAAGGGGCAGAGAGAGGACATGACAATATTTTTCAGAACCCAAGTCAGAAATGAATCTCTACAAAGTGTTTAAAAAATAGTTTTTTTATACATTTCCTTGTGTAAAAAAACTATATATTTTTAAAATATATATACAAGATCTTGTGGTAGCTCACAGAGAAAAAATGTGACAATGAATATATATATATGTTCATATATAACTGAAAAATTGTGCTCTACACTGGAATTTGACACAACATTGTAAAATGATTATAAATCAATAAAAAAGTTTAAAAAATAAAAATAAAATAAAACACAATGTATGATCTTTACCTTTAAAAAAAATACAGATTTTTGGTTTTAGAAATTTGTTAATTTTTCCAGAATTTATATGTCCCTTACCATGTATCAGGTTTCACTGGGTACAAAGGAAAAGAATTAGACAAAGGTTGGTCCTCACAGAGTGCCCAGCCTAAGAACAGGGAAGAATGTAAATATGAAACTGCAAGCTATTATTAAGTGGAGGTATATGGAAAATGCAATGAAGGTCCAGATGAAGGAGGGAGACACTCAGCACTGAGTGATGGGTAAGACTTCCTACGAAGGTGAACTTGTAGATACAGTGTACAAAGTCCCTAGCATCTCATGGGGCTGAGGGAAGGCAGTTGTGTCTTTGGGGTGCAGAGAACATAGGTCAGGGGATGAGAAATGTTGGAAAAGGGGAAGGAAGACAGCTGGAGAAGAGGCATGTCTTCAAGCCAGCTGCCCACATGAGCGACGGGAGAGCATTCTGTGAGGAGCCTGCAAACGGTGAGGAAAACTCACCTTGTGGTGAGGGAGCTGGGTATTTACACAGCCCTGGCTGCAGGCCACCAGAGAGGGTAGTGGAGCCTGAGCTACCGTTGCAAGGGCAGAAGAGCCTTGGCTTGGCTTTGGAGAATTCCTGCAACCCCAAATATGCGGGTACTGGCAGCCAGAGGTTAATGGAGCATTCTGAACAGCGAGGCCCAAAAGATTTGGGTGGTGCAAAGACAGGTCTTGCTACAAAGTCGGGGGTCGGGGGAGGACAGATTCCAAAGATGTCAACATGTGGTCTGGATGCAAGAGTGCAACTTGAGAGACTGTGGGGAAAGAGAACGAGGTGATGGGGGAAAGTCCAGCTCAAGTGGACAGGGCTGTTACCAAGCAAACCAGAGACTCCAGAGGAAGAAGCAAGTTTATAGAAATGGAAGGATGAGTTAGGTTTTGGACTTGTGTGTCTGTACTAACACCGAATGGTTATGTCTAGTAACCATTGTGAGACGGTAATTGATGTCTGAAGTACGTACAACCTCAGAGCCCGAAATGAGAAGAAGAAGGCCAAGGACGTTCATGATGGCATCTCTACTGTCAAAGGATAAATCTCTGTGGTCAAAATGAGCCAATTTAAATTCTGATTTTCCACCAGGGGTTTGATTTAGGCTGCTCTGTAAGGAGGCACTCTCTGGAACCATGCTCCTGTTTGAGGCAGCAAATGCATCAAGCCACAGAGCTGCAGGGACAGAGGATGACAGTGCATTTAGCGGGGAGTACAAGTTCTTTTTTCATAAATAAAAGGACAAATGGGGGGAAAACCCATAAATCTCCATAATACCTTTATGACTGAACGCAAATCCATAGATATTAACTAGAGAACAGTGACAATGCTGGGTGTGATGATGTCAGCCCTGCACTATGCCGTGGAAACGTTGTTGTGTTGACAGGGGGTGGAGCCATTCTGGCTTCTGGAGAAAGAGGCGACTGAGGACCGCTGCTTTAAATTTGTTTCCTAGGAGACCCATGTTACGTTGCTAATCAACAATTCTGCTTTGACAGGTTTTACTTCCTATAAATATATCCCAATAGGAGTGTCCGGTGTTTCCTGATTCAAATCCAGAAGGAGCAGGTGTGTTCGTTGAGTGAGTCATGCCAGTAGCAGCCAAGACCGGGACCCCGCAGAGCAGAGGCACTTAAAGGAATAAAAGCAAAGCTAGGAGGCGAGCCAGGCTTCCGGGATCACAGTTATTTGGAAACTGGGGATTCCGATAGGTGTGGTTCTTGTTTTTCATTTCTGCTAAAAGCAACCGAATCATCTGGGCTTCCAAGGAAAATTACTGCTTTAGTAGATAAATGTGGGTTTTTTTTAATCCATTCGTATGTTGATAGACATTTAGGTTGTTTCCACATTTGACTATGGATTAAAAAGAGAGACAGAGAGAGATATAGTCAATGGAGTATTACTCAGCCTTGAAAAGGAAAGAAATTCTATCTCATGTGACAATGTGAACAAACCTGAAGGTTTATAAATAGATTTTGAATGTGAATAAAACTGTATAAGTCCACGTATATGAGACACCTAAAATAAAGTCACAGAAGCAGAGTGGCATAGTGGGTGCCAGGAGCTGGAAGAGGAGGCGTAGGGAGCTGCTGTTCATCGGGAAGAAATTTCAGTAACATGAGCTGAATGAGTTCCAGAGCTCCACTGTGCAGCACCGTGTCTGTGGTTAACAAGACTGCTCCGGGCCCTCGAACATCTATTCAGTGGGTGGATCTCACATGAGGTGCTTTTTATCATAATCAAGCAAGCAAAAGAAATAGATGAATATGTGATCAATCTCAAGAACTTTCTTACTTCCTTTAAATTCACAAGGTACCTGTGTCCTGATACACCGTTCACGCCAGTTCCCCAAGTCAAAAGACCCGCTTGACCAAAGACCCTCAGAGGAAGCTCTTTCCTAAAGAAGCAACATACAAAGGTGACTCTGTGAAGGGCACTTCACTTCATTCTGAATAAATGCATTGACAGGTAAACTCGTTATACTGATGAAAGCACATATAATTTCACACATTTTGTTTAAAGGTCTCTTAAAACAGTGATGGAAGAGAGTCTTAAAGTACTTTTAGGAATAACAGTGTTCTGCGAGACAAGGGTCCACGTGTCCATCAATCTTATAAATCACAAAGCAATGTTTGGAGACAATGTTTAGACGATTCAAACAGGGGTGCTGGAGTGTCAGGCTTAGAAATGGAAGGAGGAAACTGGCATCCATCCTCAAATTTTTTCTTCATTAATGAGAACGCAGTCTATAACAGGAAAGCAGGCGATGCTCTCTGATCTAGGACACAGAGTAAGAGCCACATTCTGTAGTTAGCGTGGGCTTTCAATATCATGCACTGCAGTTAAGATGCTAAACAAAGACAGGGTCAACCCGTCTTAACCAGCGCCAGGAAAACGGGAAACCCAAGCAGGCAGCGGCACGCCCGCAAGGGGCTGGGCTGGAGGAAACGCCGAGCCACGTCTGTGGGAAGTGGAAGTGCGGCTTCGTTGCAGAGGGTCACGTCAACCATCGCGCTCCTGGATTCCGTCCTCCGGCCCGGGTAACTGCTCGTCCCTGCCCCTCGGCCCCGCCTTTGCTGCAGGTGCCGGCGGGCACCCGGCAGGCGAGGCTGCTGGGCTGCGCCACGGGGAGCAGGCCGCCCAGCTACGATGGCACCCGCGCCCCGCGGGCCGCTCTGCGACAGCGGCGCGGGGCAGCGCGCGGAATCGACGGTAAGAAATGAGCAGCCGGGGGGCACGTGCAGAACAGACCGACACGGCCACGCTGCACAGCACAGGGAGGTGCGCGCAGGGCCTGGTGGTGGCTCACAGCGAGAAAGGATGCGGCGATGAATATGTGCGTGCTCATGTATCACTGAGAAATCGTGCTCTACACCGGAATTTGACACAATGTTGTAAACTGACCATAACTCAATAAAAAATGTTTTAAAAAAAGAAATAAAGAAACAGCACTGATAAAGGTACCTACATAGGTAAAAAAAAAAAAACAGGAGACAGCATAAATGCACTTTTTGTTTGTAACTTCTTTTTTTCATCTGATTTAAAGCAATAATTATAAATCTAGGTTGATGGGTACACAACGTGTTGAGATAACAGGGTAAGAGTTGGGGCAGCGACAGAAATATAGAGGGGGTGTGGTTTTGCAGACTGTGGAAATTAAGTTGGTATTAATACAAACTAGAGTGTTATAAATTAATACATTCAGCAGCAGGGGAAGCAGGGAGCGAGAAGTGCCAGAAAACGTTCTGGGTTAAAGGCGCTGTGGTTTTAACCCAGGTATAGCAGCTTCCCGTTGATGCTGTAGCAAGTTACCGTGCACTCAGTGGCTTGAAAGAGCACACATTTATTACCTTGTAGTTCTAGAAGTCAGAAGTCCAAAAGCAGCCCTGGGACTAAAATCCAGATGTCTCTGGAGTGTCTAAGGAGGAAGCCATTCCCTTGCTTACCCCTTTTCCAGACACCGCCCCCATTCCTTGCTTGGATCATGGCCTCTGACCTCTGCTTCTGGTGGCACATCTCCGTCTCCGACTCTGACCCTCTTGTCTCCCTCTTATAAGGATTCTTGTGATTTCGTCAGGTCCCCCAGGTAACCAGGATCATCACCCCATCTCTAGTTCCTCAGCTTCATCACATCTGCAAAGTTGCTTTTACCAAGTCAAGCGACTCATTCACAGGTTCCAAGGATTCGGAGGGGGACCTCTTTGGGGCCATTGCACGGCAGGCATCAGTGACTTCAGGCTACCCCTGTGAGTACTGAAGTGTGACCAGGGCTGAGAACTACCCAGACAGGGCTCAGGACACTCACAGCTGACGGTGCCTTCAGGTCACCTGGGGCCTCGCACGCTCACAGGTGGCCTGATGGCGCCCACACCGCCTTTTCAGAATCAGGACTTCTGAGGGTGGGGACTGATCCCGTCCTTTTGGAGAAGTTCCCCTGCATGATTTTTGAGCGTCCCTTGGGCTGTAACACACCTGAGTGGAGTCATCAGCTGTCCCGACAGCACAGTCTCCTGAGAAGCTTCCAGAAATCTCTAGAATCCTAGGCAACAGTCTGAGGCCAGAGTTCCAGCCAGAGCTGCACACGGGCTCCCCCGGGAAACTGAATTTCTGGTCGAACTTCTCAAGTGCTGCTGATGTGCAGGGGAGTGTGACCCACCGCCCTGCGGAGGGCGTCACGGGGCCTGGAGGTGGACAGTGGCTGTGGCCGAGGGGGCGGCGTCGTGGAGAGCTGGCAGATGTTCCCGAGGAGGCAGAGGGCGGGTAGCAAGGGCTTTGCTTAGATCAAGCTCTTGAGGGAAGTGACTTTTCTCAGAGCCAAGCTCAGACGCGTAGCAGAGAAGAGCCTGGAGGTACGTGGGGCCCCCGTCACACATGGCCACAGACTGGGGCTGGGTGGGGGGCCTGAAACCTCAGAAATGCACTTTGTGCACGTCCTGCAGGCTGGAGCGTCCAAGATCAAGGTGCGGGCAGGGTCAGGTCTGGTGGAGCCTCTCCCCTCGGCTTGGCGACATCTTCCTCCTTGAGTGTCCTCTTTTGGCCTCTTCCCTGTACACGTGGAAAGAGAGCGAGGGCTCTGGTGTCTCTTCCCACAAGGACGCCAGTCCTAACGGACTAGAACCCCACTCTTAGGAGCTCATTTGATCTTAGTTACCCCCTTCAAGGCTCCGTCTCCAAACGGAGTCACACTGGGGGTTATGGCCTCAGTGTATGAGTGGGGCCAGGGATGGAGGGGTGGACGCCATTAGTCTGTAACAAGAGGCCAGCAAAGACTTGACTCTGGGAAAGTATAAGTGGGCTTCAAGTGTGGAGAAACATGTTCAGGACTGGATTGTTGAAGCATCAGTAAAGTCCTCTCCAATCTAGTTTGAAACGCTATCAGCGTGTGTTGCTGTGCTCAGTCCTATTAAAGGAAAAGTTACGTGAAGGGACTATATCTCGTGATGACAATGATGTAACTTTGCAGGGCAGAGTTCCAATCCGCCTTCTTTTGGGAAGTATTCAGACAACTGTGAAGTTTTAAAAACATTAGGGGTGGAAGGAACTCCGAAGTCGTCTTGTGGAAATGTAACCGGACTCATAAGGCTCTTTGGGAGCCCCTAAATTTCTCTTGTTCCCTCTGAAAATAAAACCCTTATCCCGTGTCCCATGAGGTGAAGTGAAAATTAATGAGGACTCACAAATTGACCAAGAAAAATATTACAAGCACAGGTCAAAAAAATGTGCCTCTAACTTCAAAAAAATGGAAGTAATCAAAGCTGGATGAAGCAAACTATGTTTTAAAATCTACCTGCTGGCGGCGGGAGGGTGTAGCTCGAGGGTGGAGTGTGTGCCCAGCGTGCACACGGTCCTGGGCTCAATCCCAGGGCCTCCACTAAAATAAATCAATGAATATTCAGATAAATAAACCTAAATACCTCCCCCTAAAAATTTTTAAAAATAAAAATATATTTAAAAAAAAACATATCTGCTTATTTCCGCATTTTTGAGTTGGTTAAGTGAAAGGTGTAATTAACTATCATTGTTAAAAGTTGACTGAAATCCTCAAACGGAAAAATCTGAGTGACTAAAGAAGAAAACTCGGAGAACATGGCTCTTAAACTCCAAACCTAAGCTAACATTCGCATCTCCGCCCCTCGCCGCCTGACGTCTTAGGCGCAGGTAAATACTTCTAAACGTGCTCGCGTTACCTGCAGACCTCGTTTGGGAGCACAGAGCAGCACACATCTGCCTCTGTGTGTTCCTGGTCTGTAAAGTCTTCAAAGCAACAGCGCTAGACCAGGAAAGAAAAGGAGAGGAAAGATCACGAGTAACGTGTCTCCGAGTGGTCACTCTAGTCCCTTCTCTGAGCCTTAGATTAAAGGATGCTGCTGCCCGGGCGGGCTGTGGCTTCACATTACGGACGACGTCATTAAGACGCTTACATCGGAACTTAGCTTCACTATTGCCCTCGATGGAAAAAGAAATAGTTGTCTGTTAGGTATTTGTAGATCCTGACCCGCATATGCAGAATAGATAAACAAGATTACACTGTACAGCACAGGGAAACGTACACAAGATCTTGTGGAGCTCACAGTGAACAAAAACGTGACAATGAATATACGTATGTTCATGTGTAACTGAGAAGTTGTGCTCCGCACTGGAATTTGACACAACATTGTAAAATGGCTATAACTCAATAAAATAAATGTTAAAAAAAAGAAACAGTTGGCCATTAAGTATGCCACCAAGAACAAGAATGGATCCTGTATACCTAAAAATATCAGTAATAAGATAACAATAACCCGGTTGATATTATTACAGGGCACTGGACCCCTGCAGTAGTGAAAAATCAGTGTAAATTTGCAGTAGACACAGACTTTCATGCTCGAGTCCGTGATAGAAGTTGGAGGTCGGCAAATTGTGGGCCAAATTCAGTGCAGCTAAGAATGGTTTTTTGGATTTTGAAATTAGAAAAAATTAAAAGAAAAAGGATATTTCATGATGAATTTAAAAAATACATAAAATTCAGGTTTCGGTGTCCTGAAATAAAGTTTTGTTGAAACTTGGCCATGGTCATTCATCACGGATCGCCTGGCGCTGCTTCCAGGAGACGGGCAAGGCTGAATCGTTGGGACATGACAGCCACTATATATAAAAATAGATTTAAAAAAATTTCTTCTGTACAGGACAGGGAACTATGATCAATATCTTGTAATAACCTTTCATGGAAAGAATATGAAAATGAATATATGCCTGTATATGCATGGCGGGGACATGGCACTGGACGCCGGGAATTGACACATTGTAACTGACTGTACTTCAATTAAAAGAAAAAAAAAAAAGAATCATACTCAGGCCTTTCAAACAGAGTTTTACAGACACACATTGGAACCAGTTTCCAAGCTGACTGACCCGGAAGCCTGAGCCAGGTGATTTCATGAGCTCTCGGAGGGTTCTACCTCATTCTGAACTTGCAACTTCCGGTCGTCCATTCTCCTCCCTGCGCGCTTCCCCAACCCCCCTGCATGACTTCTGGCCACTTCCTCCGCCTTGGATGCGCACTACGAGAGTGTCTTCTCAGGAACCACACACACACAGGTGTGCACACACATGCATGCACACAGACGCACAGGTCTCTCTCACACACACCCATGTGCACACGCACACGCATGCCCAGAAACAAATACAGACACATGCATGCACATACATAGGGCGTGATTTTCGGCGCTCACAAGAGTGCGAACTAGATTCTACTAAATCAAGCCTGTAGATTAGATCCCCTGTCCAAGTAACACATGCATCTCCCCCGGATGGGAACCTCTCTGGCCACTGATTTTGAAGGATAAGCAGTTGCTCTTGGATGCAGATTGGATTTGAAGACATCACAGTGGTTTCATTGTTTTCATCTGCTCACTCCACAACTGAACCTCTAGGTGGCAGCAGAGACTCACAGTTGAAAGGCTTCTTATTTTGTGTGTGTGTGTGTGTGTGTGTGTGTGTGTGTGTGTGTGTGTGTGTGTCTATGGCCAGCTGCCCCAGAGATGCCTCTTGGAGGCAATGTTTTGGGGAAGATGTGCCGTGTTCTGTGCTGCTCACATGAGACGAGGAATCATCACACCGACAGCCTCCCTGCCTGCTGCCCAGGGTCGGCTGGAGACCTCAGCACCGCCTCCCACCCCACTCCAGCCGTGGCCTCAAGTCTGTCACTGGGTCACTCCGGGGGGGCAGGTGGCCGACCCCCAGCACACGCCCGCTTTCAGTGGAAACTTCCCTCTGTTGCCTGCTTTTCCCCACAAGGCTCCCTTGGCCTTCTGTCACCCACACTGGCCAAGGGGGCAATGCTTCTTGTCTTTCAAGTCTGTTTGCAATGACTCCCATGGGCGGGGGCAGGGAGGTGACCGAGTACACACAGCAGCCCCCCCCACCTTGTGGGCGGTGGGTGACAGTGCCCCAGTCTCTCCAGGCCCTCCGTGCAGCTGCCCCAGTCTCTCTGCCAGCAGCCAGAGGTGATCCTTACTCCGCGAAACTACAGAGGGAAACTCTGGCCTCATCTTTGTCGCCTGGGGCTGTGATAAGAGTGTGATGGGAGGGGACCTGATCATTAAATCCTTGCAGGTTAAAAAAGAGTATTCGGTTTTCAGACAAAAATAGCGCTTCGCTGTACAACTGAAACTAACATTGTAAATCAACTACTTACTTCAATAAAAAAAATTTTTTTTAAATAAATAAAATACAATTTTTTTTAAAGTTTGGGAAAAAAAGAGAAGGGTATAGACATACACAGATCCCACGTGAGAGGGCCTGCTGCCCCCAAGAGGCCTTACGCACCTCTTGCAGGCCTCTCTGAGCCCCACTTTCCTCATCTGTAAAATGGGGTCACATGGCCTCACCTACCACTGCCAAGTTCGGAGATGGAGACAGTGTGTCCGGAAAGGCTTTGTAAACTGAAGCCACAAGCATGGGTGCTGGACAGGATGATGGCAGTGACAAGGTTTCCACGTGGACGGTGCCAGGACATCTCCGAACTGCGGCTCCAGGCCCCTGATCCTGGCTGAGAGCTTCCCCGCTTCCTGCATTAGCCTGAAGAGCTCGGCGTGCCCTCCAGAGGCCCCGGGCCTTTCTGCCGATTGCACCACCGAGCACTGAGTGAAGCGCAGAGCACGTGCCGGAGCTCCCAGCCCGTGGCCCCTGCGCGGCTGTCCTGCGAGCTCGCGGCTGCTGGGGCCCTGGGTGTGCCGGGGTGGACTGTGCAGCCGGGCTGGGCGGGGCTCAGCGCTGGGCGGGCTCTGATGGGAGCGCAGAGGAGCTTGCCCTGGGCGCGCTCCACGCCTGTCCTGCTGCCTCTGTTCACTCGGGTGCCTGCGAGATGAGCGCGCCCACCCGCGTTCTGGGCCGGGGCCCCCGTGCCCACGTTTGCCCTTCACCTCGGAACTGGCTTTCTGCTGCCAGCGCTCCTTCCACTGTGAAAGGTGCCCCCTGCCCAGCCCTGGGGACGCAGCCGGGCCCAGGGCCAGAGCTGGAAGAGGGGCCGCCGCAGCTCCGGGGTGCCCCACGCTGCTCCCAGGGAACTTGACCTTGGCCCTTAATTATTTGCGTCACATTCACAGTCTCTGCGCATCCAGTTTCCTTTTCCCCGAGACTCTGGCTGCAGGTGAGGTCCTGCAGCCTGGACCCACCCGTGTGCATGGTAGGGTTCTTATGAGACTCTAGACGTTGCTTTGAGTGGAGGAGAAGCTTCTTCTCCCAGAAGTGCAGCTCCTTCTTGCCCCCACGCCCCTCCGGGGCTGCCAGGGATCCAGGTCTGCATGAGGGTTCTCCTTAAGACAAACACCCTCTGCAGAAACTGCCCTCGCTCAACGTCTCTACCCCAAGCAGGCACCCGAGAGGAGACAGCACCAAGCTGGGAGGCTGCGCCCGATTCAGATTCCCGAAAAGCCAGCAGGTGATGCGCTGCTGCAGGGCTCCGCGTCTCCTTCCAGGTGACTCTTCAGTGATAAACCCGTTGAGCAAAACCCATTCTATTTTCTCCGCTCAGTCAGCAAAGTCAGCGTCAGAAACGCGCTGAGCCTGCAAGATTTCGGGGTCACGGTTGGTATAAGGTGAGATGTGGGGGTTTGCAACGGCTCTGAGGTGTCCTTCCCGGCTGTGTGTGTGTATGTGCGGGCCGACTGCTCACGGGCCAGCATATAAACGGTCCGCGCTCCCTCTTAGACAAACTGAGACAATCTTGTTAGAATGTTAAACAGAAAAGAAAACTGTATCCTGCCCTCTTGTTCAGTTTTTTCCTGCCTATTCAAATAATAATAATGATGATGTACTAATGATGATGATGATGATGATGATGATGATGATGATGATGAATGGTGTTCATGTGATCTAACTCCAGCAAACCAGTCAAAGCAAAGATGAGAAATGATGGCCGAGGTGTGCCCCAAACCCACAGCCTCTGAGCACACGCTGGCATGCTCCACGGCGCTCTGGAGTGCCCTCTGGACCAGGAGGACAGCAGAGCCCTGGGCTTCTCGTGTCACGGACCCCGGGGGGAGCTGCACGTATCCAAACGTGCCCAGAAAGCACTTGCGGACTGCTGCAGTGCTGACACCGAAAGAGAACTCTGAGTCTGCACGGGACGCGGTCCTCCGTGCCACGGCGGTTACCACGAAGTCGGACGGGTGTAAGTGCACGATCTCCCAGGCGCTGGTGAAGACAGCTGAGCCTTTCTGAGCCGAACTCTCTGTGAGTCTCCACAGGCAGTGGTGGGAGCCTGGAGGAACAGGACCTCGGCGGCGGGTGCTGGGAGCACCTGTCAGATGTGCATCGGCCGCAGAGACAGAGCGGCGGCCAAGAGGAGACGTCCGTCCGGGCCTGCGGCTTAGTGACTTGTAAGTAACGCGCCCCCGGTGGGAGGCCTGTGCGTGTCAGAGCATCTGCTCTGACAGATGGGACGGGCGTCGGCAGGTTTGGGGGTGCACTCCGGGGACCTGCCAATCACCGGCCGCCGGCTTTGGGAGAGAACAGCCTTTGGACAAGGAAAGCCGTGTTAGAGGGGAGCTGCAAATGCATCTCAGTGCCGGCTGGCCCTGGTCACCCTGACCCTCCCACCCACCTGCCTTCCCCTGGAGCCCAGAGAGCCCCTAGCTGGACTTCAGAGCAGTCTGGAGATGCTGCACGCGGAGAACGGTGATCACATCTGGGGTCCTCACGGTGGCCCCCGGACCAGCAGCGGCAGCGCCTGAAAACTTGTTAGAGACAAGAATTCTGGCCCATCTCACACCTGCTGGGCCAGAAGCTCCGGGGTGGGGCCCGTGGCTGTGTTGTAACAAGTCACCCAACAGGTTCCTGGATGAGCTGAAGTCTGAGGACCACTGACCCGGCTCGTCGTCTGCTTAAAGGCCAGGACGGCATCCTTTCCTCCTTTCAGTCCTGTTTCCTCAGTGACAGCAGGTCATTGGCCACAAAATGGGATCCGAACAGATATTTTTGAAGGGAGTCAAAAAAGAAAGGAAGGGACTGTGGTATCATTTCAGCTTCACTGCTTGAACTTGATTTCTGATTGAGAAGCTGAATCCAAGGAAGAGAGCGCCTCTGTGGGGGTCTATTTCACACCCTCCTCCGGGAGCAAGATGCCCGCAGCGCCTGGGGCCGGTGCCCGCACCGGCCGGACCTCGGGGAGGGCAGAGTCTGCAGAGAAATGCAGGACTAACGCCAGCCCTGTCCTGAACCGGGGAGCATGCCACCTGAAATGACAGGATTAAGCCTGCAGTGCTAGGGACCCTGCCAATTAAGAAGCAAAGCAAATGAAACAAAAACCAAACCAAAGCAGCTCCCGAAGACACTCTTGCAGGGGACCTGCTGCGGTTTGAAGTAGCGGTGATTCCATCAGAGATGCTCCCAGCCAGGATGCGGAGAGGCTGCGGCTGAAAGACTGCACAGAATTCTTGGGTCCAGACTTCAGGGCAGCAACTACTGCCATCAGAGATGCCGTGCGGACCCCACACCAGGGAGCCCCTGCCACCTGCCCCCAGCACCCCGCCCCCCACAGCGGGCAGGTGTCCACTCCTGCCAGTGAGGCTGGGAGCGGGAAGCGAGAATGGGCTTTTATTAGGCAAAGGATTTCCCCAAGTCACTTGTGCTGACAGAGCTTTCTGGGTCTTCATGGGCAAAATGGAGCTGTTAATATCTTCCTCGAATGCGTTTTGTGTGTGTTAAATGAGCCGTGCCCGGCCTCTAGCATCTGGTACGTGCGCGATTATGCCAGTGATTTGGAAATGTGGGTTCCCACCCATTAAAGGGGAGGAGAATCAACTCAGTAAGTCGTGATTCTGAATGATTTGTGCTGCTGTTGACCCTAAGTGATTTGGGGGGGGGGGATTTGAACTTAAATCTTCTCAAAGTCACATTTGATATTCACTTTGTTATAGTTTTTTCTTTATCATACACAGTAAGAGCAAGCTTTTCCATAAAACTTTTGATTCAGTTGTATCTATCATGCACCTGAAGGGCAATGGGAAAACTCATCTGAATATCGAAAAGGGTTCCGCACCCAATTCTGATGTGCGTGTGTGCATGCGTGTGTGTGGCAGAGGTGTAGGCAGCGTCCCACGCCGCCAAGCAACTCAGTTCTGACCCTGTCTACCTGGAGACAGCAGCAGATCCCACAGACCGAGGGCTCAGTCCTTCAAGACTCTCCCACCACCTCCCACGCTTCAGATGCCAGTCAGCCAGTCACCAAGTCCAAGCTGTCACCTGAGCTTTGGGGCTGTAGATCAAAGGTTTCCGACAACCCTGTGCCTTGGACTTGATTAATTTGCTAGAGCAGCTCATAGAACTCAAAGACACATTTGGCTTACTAAACTACCTGTTTTTTTGTTTGTTTGTTTTTTTCTTTTTAAAGGATATCACTCAGGAACGGCCAGTTGGATGAGAAGCACAGGGCAGGGCACGGGGAGAGAGCGCAGAGCTTCCACGCCCTCTCCAGGTGCCACTCCCGCCACACCTCCACGTGCCCACCATCGCAGAAGCTCTCCCAGACTCGTCTTTTTGACTTTTTAGAGGCTTCATTACAGAGGCATGATTGATTAAGTGGCCATTCAACTTCCAGCCCCTCTCCCCTTTCTGGAGGTCAGGGGTGGGGACTGAAAGCTGCAGCTCTCTAATCCTATCATTGGTTCTCCCGGCAACCAGCGGCCAGTCCTAGGTGCTTTCCAAAAGTCATCCATTAACATAACGAAAGGCACACTGATCGCCTGTATTGCTTAGGGATTCCAAGAGTTTCAGGAGCTCTGTGCCAGGAGTGCAGACAAGGACCAAACATACACATACATATGTTTTATTATAGATCACACCATCACAATACGGACGTTCACAGTCACCGCAGTGGAGCAGAGGAGCGGGTACAGAAGCTGCTTAGCCCGGGATGCGGCCACTCTGCTCTCTGGAAGGGAAGCCCTGGGCCAGCAGAGCTTGCGACGGAGCAGGAGTCTACACGCACTCAGGAGAGACAGTGGGACCCAGGGCGCCCCGGAGGGACAACTCCTGGCCTGAGAGCAGCCTGTGAATGAAAAAGAGAGAACAGAGCACCCTCCTTGCTGGTTCTTCTTGCCCTGCAGGCAATCAGAGGAGCCGAAACCTCACAGATCATCAGGAGGGAGGAGTGAGGGGTGAGTGTGTGTGTGAACAGAGACAGAGACAGAGACAGAGACAGAGAGACCTGGAGGCACGGGAGGGGAATTCCCAGCCAGAGCTGAGCCCATCCTGTTTGAAGAGAAAGCAAGTATTTGTCACCTGCCGCCTGGCTGCCGGACCGAGCTCGCCCCTCCCTGTGCAGCTGGGCTGCTGTGGGGACACGCACGTGTGGGAACACAGGCCCCGCTGCTGCAGCACCGTGGCAGTCATTCCACTGAACAATGGCCTCGACTCCCCGGGGACTGGGAGCCGCAAAGATGTGCCACGTGGTACGCCCGGCTTCCTTGTGCAGGCAGACGTCCAGGGTGGACACCCGCCACCTCCCGTCTCAGCTCAAAGACACGCCTCTCCTCTCTTGTTGGAACATGGGTTTCTGAGCACAAAGGCTCAGAGCCACAGGACAGGGAGCAGGTTCCCAGCTCCCCCTCTGGGGGTCCCTGGTGCAATTTCCTGGACCTCTTTCCTAAGAACTAGGAGGTTCTGGCTTGCAATTCTGGGAGGGAGGCCTGCCTCCCGGAAGCTGCCAGCTCCCCCTCTGGGGCCCTGCTGAGAGGCAGGACAGGGACAGGGTGTGAAAAGCTGGGGAGGTGCCTCTCGGGATCAAGAGCATGCCCTCTGACCTCAGGACAAGCCGGGTCTAGGACTGTTGCCAAACTTTCTCTTGAGGGCGGCGGTGGGAAGCCTGCTGAGAAGGTCCTCCCCGCTCTCTCTGGACGAGGGGGGCCCTTTCAGAGGCTCCGGGCCACCAAAGCCTGGGAGACACGAGACATCTCAGCCTATGGGGACAACGACAGTCCTGTTTTCTTGCTCTTTATTTTTACCTTTTGGTTGCTTTTGGCCACTCGGGGCTCAGCAGAAATACCTTGCTATTTATCTGAGGGTCTTAATCAATCTTCATGACAAGTGTATTCTGAGAAATGCTTTTAGGGGCAGGACAACGCCAAGCTGCAACAGATTGACGTTAAACAGTTTTTTCAACGATCTGAATGAATTAGAGTCTTATTTCTCAGTGAACATTTTCCCTTTTCTCACCCCCATTACAGTACGTGTTCAGTCAATTGGCAGCGAGCTTACTTGGGTTTTGGGGAGGAAACTTCGCTTTTACGGCTGCAGGTAACATGTCAATATTGTGTCCACTCCCTCTTGTCAAAATACCTCAGCTTTAACATGGAACTCTTATTTTTTCTAGAAGCATGGATTTTTTTTGAGATTCCAAACCTCTTCGTTTTGAATTCATCCACTCGGCAAACACGAACGGAATGCCGTTGACCACTGGAACGCCAGCCAGCCTCTCTCCTGCTAGCGATGTGATGAAACATGGCTTTACAACCTTGGCCGCACACACAGAGCATCTGAAAAGCCACTTAACGCTCTCAGTGTTTAGCAGCCTGACTCCTGGCTACTTACCCAAAACAGCTGGAAGCAGAGGACTCTCGCAGGTATCTGTACACGCATATTCACGGCAGTGTTATTCACGGTGACCCAAAGGTGGAAACAACTCGCGCGTCCACGGCAGATAAATGGAAAAGCAAAATACGGTAACATACACACAGTGGAAAATTACTCAGCCTTAAGAAAGAAGGAAATTCTGACACACACTACAACACGGATGGGCCCTGAAGACACTATGCAAAGTGAAGTAAGCCCGTCACAAAAGGACAGGTGCGTGTGGCTCTGCTCGGATGTGGTACCCAGCAGGCGGAGTCAGAGCCGGGGAGACGGGGCGCAGAGCGGTGGCTGCCGGGCTCTGCAGAGGAGGGTGATGGGGCCTTGTCTAACGGCACAGAGTGTCAGGTTTTCGAGACGAAAGGGTTCTGGGGATGACTGGTGTTGACGGTTGCACAATGTGAGTGTATTTAATGCCACTAGACTGTACACTTTAAAAGGATTAAAGCAGTAAATTTTATATTGTGTGTATTTTACCCCCAAATTAAAAGGCCTCAGGGTTGGGACAGTGAATCGGTCCCACGGGGCCGTTTCCATGGCAGCAGACCCCGGGTGTCGGTTTCCGACGTGCAGCCCAGACCGGGCTGGGGCTTCAGGTGGCTCCAGCGCCGCGGACGCCCGCGGGTTTCCGTGGAGCTTCCGTGCGGGGTCTGGTGCTCGATGCTCGTTTGAAGAAGCTGATGCGCTGCAAACATGGAAAACGGAAAAATCGTATCACTTCTCCAGACGACAGACGTACGGAGATCCTCTTCGGGGCCCACTGACATTGAAGAGACATCATCGGAGTCCACATGGATACCCAGGCTCAGCTGCCGGTGCTCACTTCACTTAATGCAGACACCCTGTGTTCTGCCAGGTGCGAGGCCACAGCAGAAGATAAACCTACGAGGTTCCCCACTCGAATGGAGCTTCCATCCTAGTCAGGGAGACGGACACCATTGAATACATAGACAAAATGTATAAAGTGTATCTGAAGTGGGAACTGCCAACAGAGCAAATGCAGGGGGGTTAAGAAGATGGGAATGGAGTGGAAACGGGAGGGCTGGTGCTGTTTTTAAAAGGATCTATCCGACTACCTGTCAAAGGATCGATCCAGTCTACCAAAAAGAAAGACATAAAAAGACAAAAAAGATCCCCCAAAAGACAAAGACAAAATAAGTTACACAGGACTGTTACTCTAGTGGGTACATTTGTTTCTTACAGAAACAGTGGTTAGCAATTTCAGAACCAGTTTGCTTTTTTTTAATTGCAGCGTATATAGTTCAAGTAATACATGTTATGTAAGCTGCAAGTGCGCCGCGCAGCGATTCACTATTTGTAAAGGTTATGCTCTGTGTCTGGTTATTATAGGACATTGGCTGTATGCCCTGTGCGGTACAGTGTAAACTTGCAGCTCGTTTTATACATGATGGTCTGTACCTCTTAATCCCATACCTTTATACTGCCCCAAATACAACCAAAAAATAATAAAGTGTTTGATTATGCTCCCAAGAATAAAATCAATAGCCATGAGTCCATACTGATGTAAATACATGGTTGAACACGTGAATGAAATGGGAGAAACACATCCTCCTCACAGAATAATTCGAGTCAATAAACGCAGGAGGACTGAGGGAGGAACACCTGCCGTCAGCAACTCTGACAGCTTTGCGGAGAAGCAGGATATTAACACAGCCTCAAGGTGTCCATCCCCAAATGTTTCCAAAATCCTTATTCGTTTTAACATATGTCCACAGAGTCCAGAGGTGAAGCGGAGTTCCTGTCCTCTAAGGGGAAAGGAAATGCAGTGACGTTGCGGTGGAGAGTCTTGGCAGACGCCGTCTCAGCCGGGCGATCCAAGTGGACACTGCGGGTGACAGGTGATGGTGACACCATGGGCCCCTTGAAACGATGTGGTGACACAGACACAGCGCTTCTGTGGTATTCTCCCCAAGCTCGTAACTTCAGTTCAGTCATGAGAAAACACCAGACAAGCCCAGTTTGAGGGAAGTCCTGCAGAATACATGACTAACATTAGTCAAAGGGTCATGGAAAACACCGAGGAAATGTCACAGACTGGGGGAGACTTCAAGAGACATGCACCCAAGGCAGCGTGGTCACCTGCGTGGAATCCTGGCCGAGAGAAAAGTCACGAGTGGGCGGTGTGGTCGAGTGTGGGGACCCCAGACGGGGTTGCCCGTCTCCAGCCGTGCCCGTCATAAACGCACTACGGTTTTGCGAGATGTTGGCTTTGGAGGAAGCCGGTTGAAGGAGCAGAAACTCTTGGTACTAAGTTTGCAACTGTTCTGCACATTTAAAATTATTTCAAAATAATAAGTTAAATTAATAAAATGCCGTGGCCTTCTAAACCTTCAGATACCAAAGAGTAACAAAAACAAGTATTTGCCTCCGTGAGACCCAGACCTTCCACATAAGAAAACACAGAGGCTTGATCCTGGCTGGTCCGCAGCAAGGCCATGCCAGCCCGACCACGCCTCGGTGGCTTCTGGTGACGAAGGCTGAGCAGTGTCCCTCTGGTGAGGGCGAGAGAAATGGAGGTTGGGAAGCAGGGCCTTTTTCATGCTTCCAAGCTGAATCGTGGTCCAGTCATGGCATCTTCCGCCAGTGAATTCCAAGAGACCATACACAGTGCCTAGATTGTCCCTTTGTCTGGAAAAGACTCAGCTCCGACCAGAGACGCCTGCTAACTCAGGCTGCTCACGGATCAGAACCAGCTGGCTCTGGACCCCAGACACTGCTGTCGTGGTCTTCAATCTGGTCTTGGGGTCTTCGTCTCCATTTACCCCCACTCAGTCTCCGCACACCGGTCAGAATGATGTTACACCAGGGGGAGAGCGCACCGAGATGTGCGCTGTGTGCTGGCAGAGAGACGTCCTCACCCGGCAGGATAGGAAGCAAAATCGCGACTGCACACTAAAGCCACCTCACTCCAAAGGGGTCGACACCGTCATTTTAATGGCTGGCCATCACTTCTGTCTACATAGACTTTCCGTAGGAACGACTTGTGGAAGGCCCTGCGAGAAGGGAGGGCCGTCAGGGGTGGGGGCTGGGGAAGAAAGGCTGTTATGACTTTCAGAGAGACACACTGATAATTCCAGGATTGAACATGTTTCCCTCTTTCTTCTTCCCTCCAAAGAGATTTGTAAGGTATGCGTGGCTGCGTGTGTGTGTGTGTGTGTGTGTGTGGAGTGTGACACAGACAATAACATCAATGTCTACAATGGAAGGAACCCAGGACCAGTAACCAAGAGACCCGGTCCTAGTCCTGGCCTCACGACAAGCTGCGTCTGGATCCACACCTGAACTTCCTACCTCGTTGCGTCCGGCATTAAGCAGGGCATTTGAGCAGCAGTTAACTTCCAGAGCTTTTATCCTGTTATCTCCAGTTTCACGAATAGCCACTCAGCTCCACGGTATTAGCAGCAGAAAGCTGTTGAGAATTCATGGGGTGTCTCTGGCACCCCTTCCGCCTGAACGTGCTCTTCACAAACGCAAAGTGGAGATGAGCGGGCTTCAAGGCTTCTCGCCTGTCAAAGTTTCTCAGTGAGCCCTGGACGAAAGTTAACAGAATGTTTACAAAGTGCCTCCAGATGAGGTCAATAGCCATCCATTTCGTAAAATGGAAATGTGAGTTTGGATCCAGCAGGTCAGTGCTGCCGTCTGACAGTATATCAAGACCGACCTCACTATGAGCCGTGTCAGACCATCTGGTGTCAGAGACAGCGGTTCCAAACCGACATGCCCGGCCATGCCCTCCTTTCTTCCCTAAGAGGCAGCCCTGTGATTCCAGCCGACCCCAGCAGGGAGGTCGGCGCGATTAGATCAGGTGAAAATGAATGGCCTCTCTCTTCCGAGGGTGGGCGGGAGCTGCCTTTGCTCTCGGGTGGCCGCCCCAGCCCCTGTCCTGACAACCAGGACTCCGGGGGAGGAGAGCCCCGCGGGCTCGCCCTGCCGGGTCACGCTGCCCCTCAGGACCACAAGGCCTGGAAGGACTTCAGCGGGGCGGACAGATGTGAAGCCCAGCAGCCCAGCTCAAAATGCACGGCGGGGCCCGGCCTGGCTGCTGAGCTGAAAGTTTCTCTCTACACAGAGCATCCAGGCAACTTGACTGAAACCCTGAAATCAGTACAAACTCCAAGGGCACCATCTCAGTGACCTGGTTTACCCTCCTCACCATGCGAATTACTGCTGTGACCGAGGGTATCTCTGGGGTGTTTGCTGACGTCAAACATGGCTCAGTCAGCAAAACCACATTTTGACAAATTTAAGGAGAAACAAACCAAAACCATTCATGGGTTTAATTGTTCATAAAACACAGATGGATTGAAAAAATTAAGAGGGAAAATATCTGGGCAAAATAAACCCGGAGTGAGTAAGCACAACTCATGCAAAAACTTGAGAGACTTCGCATGAGACATTGGGAAAAAAAAACGGAGGTCAGATCAGCCAGCCCTGGTTAAATCTCACATCTCAGCCAGCCAGCGGCAGTGTGAGTCCCGTGTAAGGCCCCACACACCGCTCATCTGCTGAAGGCAAGCCCAGGACCCAGGCTGCCACGGGGCAGGAAGTGCCCCCAGAAGCACAGGGCACCTCCACATGTGCCCGTGACAGCCTCTCACAGCCCGCCACACCCGCAGGTCACTAGTGCTGGCTGCATTTCTATTGGCTCATGGCCTTTTTAACCAGGATAGACAGATAGACAGATAGATGGATAGATAGGTAGACAGACAGACAGACAGTCATACTAGATAGATAGACAGACAGACAGACATACTAGATAGATAGATAGACAGACAGACATACTAGATAGGTAGGTAGGTAGGTAGGTAGATAGATACATAGATACATAGATACATAGACAGGCAGACATACTAGAAAGATCGATCGATCGATTGATCTTGGCAATATATAAATTGGAGAGGATCCAATCACTTTTAGCCTGAAACCAGAATTATTTTAAAAGTTAGTTGAGTATCTGGCTTTGGAGCTCGCCCTTCAAATATACCTCTTTCGAAAAATCAGTAGCCTTCATAAAGATCATCCAATGTTTCTTAATATTTGAATTGATAATTTAAAACTCACGTACTGGGACTTTCTTGCCTTCACCAGTATTTTCTGTCATTCTGAAAATAGGATTTGGAGGACATTTTCCCCAATATCTTTCAAGGCATGTGCCATTTTTTATCAGTTTTTTACTCAAAGTAATTAAACCAAGAGCACTAGATCCTGTATGAGCCCATGAGAATAATCTTAACAGAAAAAGGTGATATGGGAACCGTGGAAATATTCCAAGAAGAGGGAAATACTGGGCTGCCTTTTGAAATAGAAGAAATATTTGTTAAAAAGCGGAGGGAGGAAACCAAAGTAATTAAACCAAGAAGACATAGCCCTTCATCAGCTCACCCTTGGTCAACAGCAAATGCGTATATTCATTTTGGAAGATTGTCTCAAACTGAATAGTGGAGAAAACTTGAACAGATCAGTATTTACTCTTGGCAAATCCTATCCCATCTTTGACATTCCAGGTTAGCTAAAACTGCGTGGTGGTTTAAGTTTGCAAATTCGATTATTTTATGAATGATTTCCTGCAACAAGAGCAGACCTATATGTGAAAACAGATGTTCAGTAGGGAAGTCTGAAAGCCAGTCTGAAGGTGGCTTAAACACAACTGTCTGCTGTGGACAATGTTCTCACTGTTTGCTCTGCGATTTGAATCGCCCTCCGTTAGCCTGTCAGCGATGAGGTGGCTTCTTGAGATTATAAACCGGCAGGAAGGCAAGACGGTGTTTAAGATAATCACAACCTCCCCACGTTATTTTATCTTCCATTCTTCCTTGTAAACCTCAGATATTTATTCTCTTGCATGGACTAAAATTATTTTTATTCAGAGCTGCCCCATCTCCCCTAACAAGAGATTAGGGTTCTGATTGATATTGCGTTTGACCCTGAAGATTACCATATAAAAAAGGATGCTTAAACCAGGATTCAGGCAGTTGTGGCTGACAGTTTTGCCTCCCTTTGCAAGTGTCACCTCCCACCATTCTCCTCCCTCCACTTTTTACCAAATATCTGTTACACTTCAAAAGGCAGCTTAGTATCTGCCTCTTCTTGGAACACTGTTCACAATTCTTTTAGCATCTTATTCTGTTAGGATTTTTCTCACGTGCTCGTGTGGGATTCAGTGCTTATCTCTGTCCCAATAATTACATCATCTTGTGATTGACAATTTGCTTGTCTACCTGCCCACTGACTTCAGTGAGAGTTCAAACATTGGTCACTTGTTTCCTGGAAATTCATGTATAGGAATAGTTCATCGCCTCTGAACAGTGGACCAGAAGCCTCGTGAAGGCAGCCCCTTCTCTGCTTTTCTCATCGCTGTATCTCCTTACACATGACAGAAACTCTATAAGCTGTTGTCCAATGAATTAGTGAGCTTCCATTTGGTAGACTGAATATATACACTTAGTAACCGATGCTGGCATAATTGTAGAAATCTCTGGAAGTAAAAGCTGTCTCTCTGAAGCAGATGTAGACAAGTTACAGCCCACTGCCCCCTCTTGTACCCGCTCCAGCCAAGAATAGCTTTTATATTTTCAAGCTTTCTTTTTAATCAAAAGAAGGGTATCGTTTCATGTCATGGGAAAATTATGTGAAGCTGAAATGTGGGTGCTGTAGGATTGCATTTATGCAAAATTTTAAAGTATTAAAACTGAGCGTGGAGTACTACTCAGCCACAAAAAGGAATGAATCGTGCCATTTGCAACAACATAGATGGACCTAAAGATTATTATGCCATACAGTTGGAGCACTCTCCACTTAGTGAATCACAGAGTGCCTCAGTTTACCTACCAAATGATCCCAGGTAACATGAGAGAAATCTTGGTCTAGTGGGTTAAATGATGTTTCCCCCCCTCAAAATGGCTCTACATTCTCATTCTTGGAATCTGTGAGTATAGGCTTATTTGTAAAAGGGTCTCAGGAAAGGTAATGAAATTAAGGATCTTGAGATGAGATGATCACCCCAGATTATTGGGGTGGACCACAAATCCAATGACAAGCGTCTTTATAAGAAACAGAAGTGGAGAAGACACAGACACACAGCGTTGGAGGCCACGTGAAGACAGGGGTAGTAATTGGAGTGATGTGGCAACAAGCCAAGAAAGCCAGAAACTAAAAGAAGCTGAAAAGGGCGAGAAAATGAACCTGCCCCAGGTCCTTTAGAGGGAGCATGGGTCTGCTGGCTCGATTTGTAATCTGGCCTCCAGAACTATGAGAACATAAAATCCTATTGTTTTAAGACACCCAGTTTGTAATGCAATACAGCAGCCTTGGGAAGCTAATAAAGACTTTGGTATCAGGGAGTGAGTTGCTCTGTAACAGCTGCTTAAAAAGGTGGAAGTGATTTTGGAACGGGGCAGTGGGCAGTGACCAGATTAACTTTGAGGTGCATGGCTGGAAAAGCCTAGATTTTCTTTCCATGGCTGTTGATTGAAGTCTGGGTGCCAAGACTTTAGAAGTGAGGGCTCAGGAGAACGTGAGGAACACAACAGAGAAAGCTTCCATCGTCTTGGAGAACGGGTATGGAGTCATAAGCAGAATGTGGGAAAAATCTGAACACTGAACGTGCTTTTGGTGAAGGCTCAGGAGGAAATGAGGACAGTGTATTGGAAACTGGAGGAAGGGCGATCTTTGTTACGCGGCGCAGAGGACGGAGCCGAGCTGGGTGCTGCTGTTGTGCAGAAAGAGGAAATGTTACATAATGAACTTGCATATTTAGCAGAAGAGATTTTCAAGTGAGGTGTTGAAGGTGTGGTCTGGTTTTTCTTTGCTGTTTATAGTAAAATGCAAGAGGAAGGTGATAAATTGAGGCAAAACTACTGGGGGAAAAAGGAACCAAAAAAGGGTACTTGGAAAAATTTGCAAAAGATACTAACATTAGGAGATGCACTTTCAAGAACGTGTGCTCTGGACAGAAGTCCAAGGGTGCGCCCGGACTACCTTTGATTTATTACGTGTGTCTCGTGGATCCACTCAGTCGTCTCAGCAGAGCCAGGAGCGAGATGGCATTATTCAGGAAAGTTCTGTGGAAGACGCGTTTAGTGGTGTGGGTCCCCACGACACGCATGGGAAGCCCACAAGGTTTTCTCACAATGTTATATCAGCAGAAACAATGCCAGCTTGTAGGGAAGGGGACAGAAAGAGGGGAAAAAAATGAGGGAAGGCTGTCGGACTTCTGGGATTCTACTGGCGGGAAATGAGCAGGCGGAGCTGCTCAGCCGCAAACACATGCTAGTCTTCCAGGAAAGGAAGGGTGACCCTGAGAGCAGAGGATGGAGCTGTGGGCACAGAGGGCAGATCACCAAGCGCCAGAGGATTATTCCCAGGCATTAAATCTAACGAAAACTTCCCCGCTGCACTTTAGTTCTCCTCGCGACTGGAGATTTCTTCCTGCTCTCTGATTTCTGTCTTTTGGGAGAGGAATGCCTTCAGACTGTTATCTTACGGCTGCCCCATCGTTGTATTTTGTTTTCTAGTTTTCTGGGTCCGCAGATGGAGAGAAATTTTGCACCAAACTCTCACTGATTCCTGACTTACACGATTAGACGATGAGATTTGGACTTATTGAGCTGATGATTTTTGGATGAACGTTTAGACTTAAGAGTTGATGCAATGTGTTGAGCATCTGGGGAATGCTGAGGTGGGGTGAATGCATTTCACATGTAAGACGGACACTAATTTTGGGGAGCCAGTGGGCAAACTGTAGGGTCGGATGGCGGTCTCCAGAGAGAGGGGTCCACACCCTGATGCCTGGAACCTGTGAGTGTGAGCTTGTTTGGAAAGAGGGGTTTCACAGACGTGATTAAGCAAAGGATCCTGAGATGAGGGGCACACCCTCAGTTACCCAGGTGGGCCCTAATTTCAATCACGAGCATCCTTACAAGTGACGGAAGGCGCACAGGTGAGAAGTCAGTATGAGAAGGAGGCAGAAACTGGAGTGACATGGCCTTCGAGGAAGCTAACGGCAGAAACTGGGTGAGGTAAGGACCAGAGTCTCCCCTGGAACTTGTCCGAGCACAGCTCTGCCAACGCGCTGATTTAGGGCTTCGGGCCTCCAGAGCTGTGAAAGAATACATCTAGGACACTCGGGGACGCGCCTTCAAGGCCCAGAGAAGAGACCCCTGCGTTGTTAAGGCGCTGGGACCCTGGGGAGCGAGCAGCGTGCAGTAGCCTCCCCAGCACAGTAAACCTGCGTTTCCCGGCTACCCGGAAATCGCCCCAGGAGCATTTTCAGTGCAGAATCAGAACATTCTTCATTTAACCAGCACCTTGCTTAGCCTGCTTTCAAAAATATTTAAGCAGCGAATTAAAATTCATTTGTCGGGATAAAAATAAACATCACCTTATTGGACTAATTTTATTGTAGATTATTTGAATCCATTTATGTGCATCTATGTATTAGATAAAATACTTCGGCCGTTTATCCTTTGGTACTAGAATCTGTAATGAATCTTTATCTTTCTTTAATTAAACGAAAAAAAGATGAATTCTGTTTCTAAACTTCTAAAAGATGGTTTCCTTTATTCCTTGGCTCTAGGAAATCTGAAATAATTTGCTTAAGAGGAGTAAAATCTTTAGAAATTGTTGGCCTTCATTTACAAAAGACACAGAGACAATCATATTGTTCAGGGCCCTGAAAACAAGATGGTTAATACTCTTCTCAGAATTACAGGTCATAACCTGTTAGGGGATTGCGGGTTAAACAGCGGCTGTTACAGGCGAGACATAGACGTCGTACGTCAGCAAGTGTTCGTGGAGATCCAGCGACGCAGCGGTAACAGTTAACACACACCGGGCTGCTACCCACAGCTGAGCACTTCACAGGGGGGTGAGAGGGGTTCACTGTGGTTTCTTGATGCTCACGGCTCTCCGCTGTATCTCAGCCATCTCCATCCCGCCAGCCTTGAGCTTAATGGGGTTGACCCAGACAGGGCCTGGCTTTCCTTTATCTTTATTACCTGACAGTAGTGTTTGCCCCAAGGTGGAAAAAAAAAATCACGCTCAGGCAAAGATAAAACATAACCTCTGGAGAGCATGAAAGTTTGGAACCGACAGGCCGATAATGTTACAGGGAGCGTAATTAAACGCTCAAACGCATTCTCTAGGAAAAATACGTATGATGTCACTCACATGTGGAATCTAAAAAAAAAAAGAAAGAGAAAAGAAGACAGTAATGAACTCACCTGCAAAACAGAAACAAACCCGCAGACAGTAAACAATCTTATGGCTACCGGGGAAAGCGGGTGCGAAGGGAGAGATCTGGGAGTGTGAGGTTTGCAAATGTTAATCGCTACATATAAGAATAGATAAAAAACAAATTTCTTTTTATAGCACAGCAAACCATACTTAGTATCTTGTAATAGCCTTTAATGAAAAAGAATATGAAAATGAGTATATGTATGTGTATGCATGACGGGGACACTGCTGAGCACCAGAAACGGACACGTTGCAACTGACTGTACTTCAATTAAAAAAATTTTTGAACATTCTCTAAAATCGATACTGCTAGCATCATCATTGCACGTAAGGCATCTGAAGTTTCATCCTTTCTCAGTCTACAGCGTATGTTAGCGGTCCTCAGCGCTGACCTCCAGGACCAGGGCTTTCCTAAAGCAACAGCTCTAGGACCCGATTCACTGCCGTGTGGGAGCGGCTGTCCCACCTTCTCTTTGAGTCACGTCAGCAAGTGTATACATAACAACTCAGAGAAGAATAAACCCCCGCCCTGTAAGAGAAGACACTCTGTATCAATGTTGTGGACGTTGGAGTTTTTTTTGTTTGTTTGGTTTTTTTTTTTTTTTTTTTTTTTGCAGCAACAGCACATTAAGAAAGAATTTTGCCATCTGCTGAGGACAAAATAACTCTTCCTTTAAAGTGCTCCTCAAAAAAAAAAAAAAAGTAGTCCTCAAAATGAGGCCTGCTACTTCCCTAAAGGGTAGGATCATGGTGTTTTATTGGCTTTTAGAGCTGCTTACAGGTCTAATTCCACCGTTTTATCATTCCAAGCCGCTTCTATAAAGCCAAAGGTTATCTCAGGAAGGTCTCTTGTGCCAAGCCTCTAAGGAGCCTGTCTGCGGGGCCCCTCCCCGCAGAGGGAGACACCCCAACTGGAAAGAAGCTGCGAGCAGCCCCCGAGGTGACAAGGACCTGCTGGCGCTGGCCCAGAGGGGAGGCAGCAGGGCTCCGCATCCAGAGGAGGAAACAGAAATGGGGGCGGTGGGGTCCCCCCCGCTGCTCTGCCCTGCGGCCCTGGGACACGGCCTCTGGGCCCCAAGGTGTCCTCCGGGAAGTGCTCCTGCCTGGGAGGGGCGCCTCGAGGGCGAGGCTGGACGGAGCCCAGGGAAGAGATGAAGAGACACTGGCTGGGACGTTTCCAGAAGTGACTTGGAGCGGGGCTCCGGGGTGAGGGTGTTTTCAGAACCTCTGCCCCCATGTGTGGCCGCGCTTCCCTTTCGCGTGCTGTGAGCAAGCTGTTGCCCGGAACTCTACCTGTCGAAAGGAGCCGCAATGAAAGATTTCTACCAACTACTTGAAAGTAAGTATTCTAAGTGATCAGAAGCACGTTCGTTACCGATTAAACGGCACCCTGCAGCTTTTATTTTTTCTTTGCAATTCTTAAAGCAAGAGAGTGTCTTTCAGTCAATAGCAACTTGGATTTTATTAAATCTAATGCCTCTATTTGTAAGTATGGATATGTATACACTACCTATAATATTTTGGGTAGGATAGCCAACATTTTGCCAAAAAGTCTGACAATTCAAATGATATGGATCATTTCCTAAGAATGTCTAAATTGACAAAATTAACTGCAGAAATTATGGAAAGCCAGAGACGTTTTTTAACATAGAAAAATACAAAAGAAGAAAAGAGATGCACATGAAAGGTCTACTTTTAAAAAAAGAGCCCAGCCCAGGCCTCTGATTCTTCCAAATTTTCAGGGTTCAGATACTTCTTACACTTAATACATTATGTAAACTTAAGTACCTTATACCTACATCATAGTGTTACATGTTATATTTATTATGTTATTTAAATAACTTATTTAATTAACATTTAATTAGTAAAATATTATTAGTATTTAATTTACTTCTATAAATAATATATACGTGCATATAGAGATAGAGACAGAGAAAAAGAATTCCAAGGTCATTACGCTATGAGGCTATCACAACTGGGATGCTAAATGTAGACAAGGATCGTACACATACACAAAATGTATAGGAAAGCTCTCGCTCTTAAAATATATGCGAAAATCCTGAACTAGACATAGCGACAGCCACAGCAGCAGACAAGCAACGTAGTAAAGTAATCGTATCTTATGACCAACAGGGTTTATCCTGGGAATTGAAAGTGTCTCACCGTCAGGGATTTTTTAATAAAATTCAGATATATTAAGAGATAGAACCATCTTAATAAACACCAAAAAAAAAAAAAGAGGGAAGGAAATGGATAAAAATCTACCACGTATAGATACTCTATAAACAAACTATCAAACAAAGCAAGGCAGGACGTGGATTCCACCAAACCCGTGAAGAAGAGTGACCGCGAGGTCCTCTCAGACTTTCCCCGGAGACGGAGAGGGGCCATGGGTGTGACTGGATGATCTCCGTCCTCCCGACCCACCTCGGCGTGGCCTTTTCTTTAAGTCCCTAGTGCTGGAAAGTCTGCTCTGTTAGCGTCCGCTCATGCTCGGGGACAGTTGCTCTGCACGTAGCTATAGCTTTGGTCTTACGGGAGGAGACCCACTCTGCCGTCCTGATCCGAGCTCCACAAACTGTGAGTGTCATAAGGAGAGTCAGCATTTTCCCTGAGAAAACGACATGTGAGCGTTACTGAAAAAAGGAGGAAATGATGACCTTTGTGGAAGAAGGGATAACAGGAAGCAAAGAATTTGAGTTAAAATTAGCACAAACTGTGAAAGAAGTTACGGTTTTGGAGGTGAAAAACCACAGAAACAGAATTCTGGAGACAGAGGGATCTTGGTAACAGTTTGAGGAACTTTGATCCTTTAGATGAAAAAATTTGGTCAAATCCCTACAGTATCTCTCATGTTCACTTGGTAGTGAGGCCACTAGAATCCAATGAACCTTGACTTTTAATTCAGATTTGTTTCCTCCCAACTAAGGAAAGCTACTTAGTTTTTCCCCAAGAGAATGTCTTTGGCGACATTTCTTTTTCTTTTTGTCGTTCAGAGACATGTCGAAGCTATATGTTTTTTGAGGTTTTGGCTCTTTTCCCCTTTTTGTCTCACTGCACTGACTGGGAAAGATTGTAGTTTTCAAAGACAGACTTGTCAGCATCCTGTTACCAACTGAACGTGTCCTCCTAAAGTCCGTAGTTTGAAAAGCTAAACCCCAGCGTGGCTGCTTTTGGAGCTGCGGCCTGTAAGAAAGCAGTGAAGGCTGAGGAGACAGTAAGGGGGGCCCGCGTCCGATGGGGTTAGCGTCCTTACATAACGACACACCTGGGGACTTGGTCTCCGTGTGCACACACTGAAGAACGGCCGTGCGAGGACACAGAGAGAAGGCGGCCATCTCCACAAGCCAGAAAGGGGGTCCTTGCCAGCAGCTGAATGGGCCAGAACCTTTATTTTGGGCTTCCAACCTCCAGAAGTGTGAGAAATAAAATTCAGTCGTCCAAGCCAACCAAGTCTGTGGCATCTGGTTACGGCAGCCCACACGGAGTGCTTCCCCTCCCCTCCCCTCCCACAGGCTTTATACGTCGCAGCCTTCCTACCTCCCACCGAAGCGGGAGGACAGTCGCCTCCCTCTGAAGCTGCACGGGCCTGGGAAACGTGCTTGCCGTCGCGGAAACGTGGGAGTGAGGATGAACCGGAGCGGGTGGTTCAGAGACATTCGCCGTTACACTATGTGAGGCTCCTGAGGCCTGGTCAGAAGACGTCGAGCACTTTAGGCTGGTTCCTCCCCAAACACGGGCTCTGCAGGCGCCTCCTCTCGAAGGGCTCTGTTTCAGAGCCCGGCTTCCGTGCTGGGAGAGGCCCAGGCCAATGGGGGCGCTGTGTGTGGGCACAGGGCAGAGGGCCCCGCCCAGCCCAGCCTCCAGGTCCTTCCAGTCTGGGCTCCAGGTGGGTCCAGCCCCCTGCCAGTCACACTACCCACCAGTGTCAGATCCTCCCAGCGGAAGCCCCGGAGTTGTGAGCTCTGGAGCAATGCCCGAATTTCCAACTACAGAGTCTGGTTGATCTAAGTCACTAAGTTTGGGCTGGCTTCGTATTCAGCACTGAGCTCCTGACGTTTGCTGATTTATGGTCAAGACTAGTTGCTCGTCATCACCATATTGAAAGCGGAAAGCGTCAAAATGATTCAGGTGCTCCGTGCTGGGCTACACCAGCCCGAGGAGCCATCCTCCCCAGACGGAAGTCAGGGCATCTAACGGAGTGAACACATACACCCCAGAGCAAGGGTGGACTTGGTCTCCTGTTAGGAAAAGACACCCAGGGCTCAGAAACACTCTTGCAGCCAACTCCTTGCCTGTCACTAGGCTGGTTGCGGTATCGTTAACTGCCCAGCCTGGAAAGGAGGTGCTTTTCAGATTAAACTGGAACCACAGACGTGCATCCTGTACAATCCCACTGATGCAAAATTCCATGAAATGCAAAGTTTCCTGGTGACTGAAAGCACCAGAGGCAGTCCCTGGAAGTACCTGAGCGTCTGCCTGGGGCGGGCCGGAGGCATCACAGGAGCACAAAGAGATTCTTGGGGCTGATGGGTGTGTTCGCTGTCTTGACGTGGTGGTGGTTTCACAGGTGTAAACATATGTTAACCCTTTTCCAGTTGTACACTTTAAATACATACAACTTACTGTCTGCCAATTATCTCCAGAAAGCTGTTGGAAAAAAATTCCATTATAGACAAGGTCATGTCATTGAACTTTCTGCTAGCATTTTTTTTTTGGTTAAAAAATAAATAAAAGTATATAGAAACATCCCTGCCTCCCAGTCTCTTCCTTCGTACACCCTCCCACTTGGTCGTTTTCCCAAAGCAACCTCTACTGAGATGCCGGTGTACTTTCCATGCAAGATTTTATACGTACCTCTCTGTGTGTGTCTATTAAAACTATTTTTTATGAGTTCAGAATATTCGCATAAATATTATTATTTAGGTAAAAATGCCTATTTGCCGTCATTGAAAAGGAAAGAGTTTCCTTTTCCACCTTCTTTTCAGGCCTGGTGGTCAAGCTGTCATCCTAGGATTGCTTTCTATGCACCCTTTGATTGTGATGATATTTCTTAAACGCCATGTGCTCTCTTTGGTTTCTGTGTTTGTTTTTCTCCAGTATGTTCTCAGCAAATCTTATTTTCTGAAAGGTACTTGGATAGGACGTGAAGTTTCCAATCCTTCTTTGCATGTCTGAAAATTCTTTAGGTTTGTGCTCATGTTTGATGAATAGCTTGGTTGGTTTCAAATAGGATTTTAAGTTCCAAATAAATTTCCTAAGGGAATTCAGCCATTGTTCCATCATATTCTAAACACTAGAGTTTCTGATGCAGAATCTGTCGCCAGTCTTGGTCTTGTTCCTTTGCAGTTCACGTGCCTTTTGCTGCGAGAAGTTTTTAGCATCTTTGTTTTATTCTTCATTTTCTGCAATTGCTCCGATTTTTTTCTCTCATATTTCTCATCTCTCTGTACTGGGAAACTTCATCAAATGTTCCTTTTAATCAGTTCTATAAAATTGTTTTATTCAGATACTATGTTTTTAATTCCATGAATTTATTCAATGTTCTGATTTTTTTTCCCTTCTGAACAGTAATCTATTCTTAGTTTATGGATTTAATTTCTTCTCTAACTCCGACTAGAGATTTAAAAATGTCTCTTCTTTTCTCCAGATTGTCTTTATTTCCTCTGGGGTCAGTTCTGTTTGGCCATCCTTCCCCTCTCCCTTTTATTTTCTCTTCTCCCCCTTTGATTTTTTTCTTGGGATGGGTATTTATAAATAAATCATACGGTTGATTAATTTAGACAGTTGACAAGGATTTATTCTAGCAGTACTCGTTTATGGCTTCTCCCCGGAATTTGAGGATTTCTTGCCAGCCTGAATAAAGGTGAAATATGTCACCTGGCAAATGTGAGGAAACAAATAATGGTAAAGAAACTGGCAGACAATCTCAAGCCTCAAATGCTGGAAAAGGACCCTGTCTCAAGCATCTATCGTTTTAGGAGACCTATTCCCTCCTGCTCAGGTATTTCTGCCTTCAGTCTGGGACTAAACACAGCTTCTGGGAAAGACAGTTGGAAGCGCTTACCACGAACCCTACCCCGTTCCCGGCGTTGCTATGAATTTATCCTATTTTATATATTTTAATCCCAGGACCACAACCCACATAAACTACATGCATTAAAATCTGTCATTGGGTCCATTTTGGGGTGAACCCAAATTATGTTAATCTCCTGAGTTCAACACTTAATCCCCAAATCTGAAGATTTTCCTTCT
Source organism: Vicugna pacos (assembly GCF_048564905.1). Lineage (NCBI taxonomy): Eukaryota > Metazoa > Chordata > Mammalia > Artiodactyla > Camelidae > Vicugna > Vicugna pacos. The sequence goes on from NC_133017.1 coordinate 24,912,498, forward strand.
TTGATTCATCAACTATGTGCTTACAAAGATTTTACCCATAACTTTGTAGGAAAATATACAGAGACTTCATTGCCACCATAACTATTACTGTTTTGTGATACTATCTTTAAATGTGGAAAAATTTTTACCTGGCGTGAATTACAATCCTCTTGAATCGTCCATGCATTAATCCGGAACCCTCCCTCCACAGCAGATCCAGGAAAAATAAACATTCCATAAGCTAATAGAGTCCAGTTACCTTTGACTTCTGGGCAACTCTGGTTTGTATGAAAAATTCTCCTTCTAACCTCCAATAACCAGCTAATGAAATGGTGCAAAGTATTTGCTCGACCCATCAAACTAATCTTTAAGAAATAAGTGAGCACTGTTTGATGCCCAGCCGTCTAGGAGATATGAGAAGTCCATAATCACAGTCCAGATCATCACAAAGTTTACAGTCTAGTGAGAAATGCGCACAAACAACATTAGGATTCGTGAGATAAAGGCTATGGGAGAAGGGCACAGGATGCTGTGACAGCTCCTGGGACCACACGGGTCCCAGTCTACAGCAACTGGGAGGGTTCTGTAAAGGAAGTGATCCTGAATCTCAGAGGGTGGGGGACCACGTCTTTCCAGCAGAGAGAAGAGCATTTGTGAAACGTCCCACCTCGTCCACTGGATTTATGATTTTCAATACATTATTTTTATTGAAATATAGTCAGTTTATAATGTGTCAGTTTCTGGTTACAGCATAATGTTTCAGCCACACATGAACATGCATATATTCCTTTTCATAACTTTTTTCATTATAGGTGACTACAAGATATTGAAGATAGTTCCCTGTGCTACATAGTATAAACTTGCTGTTTATCTATTTTATACATAATAGTATCTGCAAATCTCATACTCCCAATTTATCCCTTCCCACCCCTTTCCCCTGGTAACCATAGATCGTTTACTGTGTCTGTGAGTCTGTTTCTGTTTTGTAGACGAGCTCATTAGTGTCTTCTTTTCCCCTTTTTCAGATTCCACGTGTAAGTGATATTGTATGGTATTTTCTTTCTCTTTCTGGCTTATAATCTAAGCCCATCGTCTAATGACAGTGTTCCACTTTATTTGCAGTGCAGGGGTAATTCAGTATTTCTACTTATGAACTTTTTACTTGTATTTGACTACCCTACTCTTTCTTTTCATCCCTTACAACATTGCTGTCATTCATTTAATTTCTTTGTACGCCATAATCACCCAATAAATTGTTGCTGTTATTAATTTAAACAAGCATTTATTAGATCAATAAGAATACGTTAAATAGAAGATTTTATTTTACCGTTATTTTCGCAGAATTCTCTTCCTCTGTGCAGACCCAACTTTCTGACCTGTATCATTTTCCTTCCCTCTGAAGAACTTCTTTTAAACATTCCTAAAAGGCAGATCTACTGACAACCTATTATCTTAGTTTTTATTGGTCTTAGAAAGTCTTTATTTCTCACTCACTTTTGAAGGAAAATTTCACTCTATGTAGAATCCTAGGTTGATTTCTCTTTTCTTTCAATGGTTTAAATATTTTGCTCTATGTTTTCAGTAAGTTTTTTAAAGGGGACAGAACACTTTCTTAAAAGAGCATCTTCTTGGAGTGCCAAGCAGGTACGACCAAGGCGCTCTGGGGCTGTAAGAAGCGGAGCCGAGATACCATCCTGTTCAAAAGTTTTCTGTCAACTCTGACACGTCACCTCCTCCCCCGCCAGGAAGCCCCCACACAGGATAACCCATAGCAAGGAGGGTTCACGTGATGCGGACACAGCTCCGTGAGTTAAAGGCAGTCATTCCTGTTACTGACTCTCACGAGACGGACCACTGCAAAATGCGCAGAAAGAGCCTCCAGAGGTGGCACAAAACGCCCTTTTGAAGGGGGGCTACATTTCCATGATAAGCCACACGCACAGCTACCGTGAGTCGGAGAGAGACTGCGTTGGCACGAAACAGGAACTCAAAGGCTGCTGCATTATTCTCCTTAGGAAGATGAGAGTTTTAAAACGTATTTGTATTATTACTCCTGAGATGGTGAGGGCAGAGAAGTCAGGAATGGGAAAGAAAGATGACCTGTTCCTCTGGAGGCGGAAGTCCCAGCTGGCTGAAACGGCAAAGAGGCGATATTTCTTAAGGAGCACAGATGTCTAATATTTAGTTCTAGGTTGTCTGCTAAGCATGCGGGTGCCAGCAGTGGTGGCTGCAGCCGGCTCAGACTGGGGCTCAAAAGCCAATTGTCACATTGTCAGTTTCACAAGCTGGTTGTTCAACTTAGCAATTATTCAGGATTAAATCACAGAAACTCGCAATAAAGAAAACATACTGAAGGCAAAGGTAAGAGATACTCAAAACTTGTCACTTCCTAATTGTTTTGCCACGTCGCACACCCGCGCGCTTGAAGTTACCTGCCCGTATAGCGCGTGTCTGGTGGAAACACGTCGTCACACAGCGCACAGCGATCTCTTCCTGGCTGAGCCGGTGCTGTCAGGTTGGGAGCCGGAAGTGTTTACACCGCAGGATTTGGCACATGCTTCCGACTGGGGCGTGTCTGTCTGGAGAGCAGGTTGTCAGGTTTCTCAGAGCCCCAGCTGGTCAAGGGCACGTCTGCCTGGAAGCAGCCGCTCAGAGTCCTTGCTCCGTCACTGGCCAGCGGTGAGAGCTGAGTAAGTACTTAGCCTTCTGCCTGGCTTTTCCCTTGTGGTTATTTTGAGAAGCAAGTGAGTCAAAATACAACTGAATCCACTATTGGTGTTTTGTCATTGTTGCTTTTTTATTTACACAGTAATATTAATGGCATTCATATCCAGTACAAATGCTTGACATCTTCCTACACCCTCAGAAACCCACACCAACTCCTGGCTTCCCCTGGTATCCATGTACCCTGTCTGCATAGTTAAAGAACGAACAGCTGTTAGCTGGGGCGCCTAACCCCTCTAACAAAGACAACGTTCCCCAGCGTCTGTTGGCTGTGATGAGTAACGGTTTGAACCCCAAAGGGTCATGCAAACAGCTGCTTACAGCCTCCCTTAAGTGACAACTGAGTGGCAGCCTTGTCTCTGCCTCTTCACCTTTCCCGCCTCTCTGCTGGTTGGATGTGGACACAATGGCAGGATCTTCAGCAGCCATTCTGAACTCTAAGGTAACTGAGTGAGTGCAGGTTCCATGATGGAGCTGCAATATGGAACTTGCCTGGGTCCCTTCCAACTCCGTGGAGCAAGGTCTCCACACCAACCCTTTCTTGGGAAAGAAAACTGTGTGTCTACACTGTTGTTCCACCTCGGAGTGTGTTCCTTGAAACAGCGGACCTCGTGAAAAGCTCAGAATCTCATCCTTCCGCAAAGCTGCTGGTCTGTACATTGATAAAATCTGCATTTAGCAAAGCCATTGGGTGATTCCTTTGCAAATTAAAATTTGAGGAGTGCTGGGTTAGGCCATTTTATTTTGGCTAGTCTGACTTTCGGCTGAGCCCATCCTAATGGCTTCTGCCCTTGTGGGATCAAATCCATGCAGAGCCACCAATGGGAGGGACAGTGGGTGTCCTCGGGCTCTCAGGGTGAAAAGGAGCAACAGAACGTGGTGCGGTGAGGAAAATGGATGAGAGGCAGGGACCGAGAACCTGCCCCCAAAGCTCTTCTTGGGGAAAACGGGGAGTTACTGGCTTTTCCCAGAACTCGAAGAGCAGGACTGCAGTCTTGCCCATCAGGAGGTCCCAGGTGATACCTGAGCAGTAGATTGAACATCTCCCTCCTTTTCGGTCAACAAGCAGCTGCCCCAGGATCCTGGAGCTTGGAAATCTGATTCCAGGCGTTGCGCTGTTGCATCGGGATCCATGTTTTGTGGTTATCGGATCAGAGTAAATTCCTTGTTCACTTTTCCCTTCCCTCTCAAGTCTGCTGTGTGGGCTTTCTAAGGGATCTCTCACTTTCTGTCTTTAGTACAATTTAAATTAGTTATTCTCACCCCCATGGTTTTCATTTCTGCCTAGCCACATTCGGCGGCCCTCTCCATCATCTTTCTGTCCCTTCCAGCCCCTTCAGAAATAATAAAGCTGCCATCCTGGCAGGTTGTCTCGTCTTCCCCACAGCTCTTTGCTGTCTCCATCCAGCCAACGTGCATGATTCACTTTTGAATCCAAGGCTTCACAAGACGTAAATGTCTGGGAAAGGAAAGCTCCATTGGTTCCTACTACTGCTAAAGCTAGCTTGGGAAGTGTTTTAAAACAGAGGCTTCATGATTATCTAGGTATGGAGAGGCCAACAAATCGGGAGACGGTGATGACGGCCACTGAAAAGACAGTGTGTTACTTACAGTTCTCAGGAGGAGGGAGCGTGCCCTGCAGGGCCACTGGGGGAAGCATCGGGGGCGGCCAGGAGGCAGAGGGAGAGTGCAAAACATGGCCAGAGTCTGTGGAGTGACTTTCATGGGAAGGAACTGGCGAGACAGAGAATGCATCATTAGCTCGTTTGGGATTGGCTGGTCTGAATAATTTCATAGGGCTCTGGGATGTAGAGGCTGCCCCCCCGGAATTGTCTGGTACCTGGCCCTGGGGTGATCAGGGCAAAGAAATACAGGCCTGGAGTGTGGAAGCCTCATAGAGGAGGAGGGGGCTGGATCAGCTACTTTGCATACAAATAGCACGCCCCTGGGTGGGCCGTGTGCTATCTCCACGGATTAGCTCGTCCTAGGAAGAGCAGTGCCTCCTGGTCAGCAAGACTCCAGCTGCTGGAGGACCAAGAATACAGAAAATGAGAAGATATGTTAAATCCAGGAGGGCTGAGAGGAGGCGATAATTTGGCCTCAAAGGAAGAAGATTTGGTTTAGAGAGAGACAGAGAAAATTCTAAGTCAAATAAAAGCCCAAAAGGCCGATCTTTGGGACAGATGACAGTGAGAGGGGAAGGGCAGTTGAAGACGGGGGCTGTCAGCTGCCTGCTGAGCTGTGCCAGGACCCTTGGACCCAGGTGGTGATGACGGGAGAGGGCCACGCTGGAAGGCGGAGCTTGCTGAGCTTCTAAAGTAATCTCGGGATGGTCTCACCCCAGAGTCAGGCTCCGTGACTCCGTGAGGGGTCCTCTTGCCTATGGCACCGTTAGGCTGGTTCTCTGACACCTGCAGCTGAAAGTTTGAAATCAGTATAATGAACACAGAGGGCTGGGGGACAATAAGGAGCGGTTTGGACTCCCAGACATAGAAAACAAATTTGTGGTTACCAGGGGGACAGGGGCTGGGGAGGGATAAATTGGGAGTTTGGGATTTGTAGATACAAACTACTATATATAAAATAGATAAACTGTATAACTGTATAACACAGGAAATTGTATTCCATACCTCATAATAGCCTATAATGAAAAAGAAGATGAGAAGAAATATATATATATTTGAATCACAATGCTGTACACCAGAAATTAACACAACAGTGTAAACCAAATATACTTCATTAAAAAAAGAAAGAAAGAAACAATTTGGGACTGGTAAAGTCTGACCCAAATATGAAACTAAATGATTAAGGGGAGAGCAATGATCATAGTATTTTTAAAAGATTATGGCAGCAATAATGAATGCATAAGAGGGCCTAGAGAGGAAACAGAACAAAGGAGAAAATATCAGAAAGAAATGAACAGGGTTGGATGAGGATCCAGACAGTGAAATTACAAAGGAATAGGGAAATCTGAGATTGCTTCAGAGCGTGGCCCCTGAAGCTGGTGACACTGGGTAAGAAGGGAAGCTCTTCTGAGCCCCTGTGACCAGGACAGTGTAGGTGCCCCACGAGGAGGCTTGTCAGGATCCACAGTCAAGCAGAGGCAGCCCAAGCCCAGGTCTCCGGGCAGGTCCACAGGCTCACGGTTGCCCATCACGCGCCCCCAAAGGCCATGCAGGTCTCTCACCTGCGATAAAAAGAAAGGTGATATTTGTGGCCTTTGAGAATAGGCAGATGCTCCTTCTTGGAGCAAGGGGAAGGTGTGCTGATCCTCCGGCTTTCCAGAGCGGGGACCGCGTCATCTCATTTTTTACTTTACCATAGACATCCGTGTTCAGTGATTGTCGTTGTCTGATTCACAGTTTAATATGAAGAAATCAAGGCTCAAAAAGTTGAAGTCAAGCGCACGGTGACACACAGCTCTAGTCGGGGAGCCGGTGGCAAAGCGACTCAGTAGCTCTGGTCCGCATTTTAAGGACAAGCACATGTGATGTTTTAAGAGCATCTGAAAGTTTTTTTTTTAATCTGGTGTCAAGATCCTTACCATTTTAATGGCCTCAAAGCACCTCCTGAATTAGCCAGTGCCTCATTTTACTCCAGAACTTATTAATAGCGCAGATAACGATCACCAGGATGAAATATAGAACAGAACAGATAATCTCTATAAACACGGGGATTAACTTTTTTTTTTATCTTCATGGCAGGATCTGGATCAAAAGTTTTCATGCATTTTGGGTCCTACATTTCAGAGAAGAGTTGGGAAAGAATACAGGGGGGAGCGCGTGGGAGTTTGCAGCCGATGGTGGGAGAGAGAGGGCTGTTTATGGGCTCGAACGGAGCATCAGTTTATTTGTTTACCACCTGTGGCTTCACAGACGGAGCGAGGAGCCAGCCCACACAGGGTCAGGCGCCAAGCAACACAAAGGCACCGGTCTCTTGGGGTTGAGGGTCCCCTGTCACCCGGAAAACACCGCGGGGTTTTCTCGGCATGGGTCTTTGTGGGGGAGGATGAGGGAGCTGGCACCCACTTCATCAAGGCAGCCCTCACCACGCGGCCTGTCTAGGTGAGCAGCTGCCTGGCTGGCGGAGACCAGGCGAAGCCCTTGGCCCCTCTCGCCGAGCGCCGTGCGCGCCCCGTAGGAGCCCCTGCCCCGCCGGCGGCCTCGGAGAGACACACAGGGCGCACCCGAAGGCGCCCCCTGGCCCACGCCCTCGGAGGGCCGGCTCCGGCAGCCAGCGGGCGCCAGTTCAGACCGGGAGCAGCAGGCACTGAGTGAGAGCGGAAGGCAGAATACCCTTTGATAAGGAAATGTAAGCCAAAGGCCTTAGTTCTGGCCGTTCTACCCATATGATTTCAGAGTGTGCACTTTAGATTTTGCAGTGTATGTCTCCGGACCTAGATTAGTTTTGACTGAAGTACAGTCAGTTGCAATGTGTCAGTCTCTGGGGCGCAGCGCACTGTCCCCATCATACACATACACGTATATTCTTTTTCATTAAAGGTTATTATAAGATATTGAATACGGTTCCCTGTGCTGTACAGAAGTGATCTGTTTTTATGCAGAGATTTTTAAATGTCAGCCAGCATACAGCTCTCTAAACATGGCTTCAGCCGTGCCCTGTGCCCTGATTTTGGGGTGCTCTCATTCCCGAACCGCCCCCTCCCTGTCCGTCCCCCAGGCCGCCCCAGAACCCCCAGCGACTCCAGCCGAACCGCGGCGCACGACGCTGCCTGACGCTTTTGGCCAGCAAGGCCGTACCAGAATCCTCTCAGACCACCGCAGACCCTATGTTTCCCAGAACGCAGAGGAGTTTTCTGGTGCGTGACCCAGATGAGCCTTGCGGTCTCCTCCCGGCTTGTGGGCCAGCTCCTGCCCGGTTCACTGCGCCTCCGTGAGAGCTTAACTCCCAGGCGCCTGTTATCAGATGCGCCAGTTTTAGCCCTGTGTTTTCTGGGTCAGCTGGGTAATGGACCTGACTTACCGGCTGATCATTACCGCGTTGTTTTTGAGGGGCCGTGATTAGCTTCCTGGGCCTGCCGTGGCCAAGTACCACACACTGGGTGGCTTAAGACAACAGAAACTTATTGTCTCACAGTACCGGAGGCCGGAAGTCTCAAATACAACTGTCAGCAGGGCCACGCTCCCTCTGAAGATGCCACGGGAGGGTCCTCTTGTCTCGTCCTGCTTCTGGTGGCCGCAGGTGTTCCTTGTTTTGTGACTGCATCACTTTAGTCTCTGCCTGTCTTCACGTGGCCATTGTTCTCCTGTGTGCCTGTGCCTTCAGATCCTCTGTATATGTCTGTGTGTGCATGTATGTCTGTGTAGGTATGTGTACACGTCTGTGCATCTGCGTGTATACATGTGTTTGTGTGTACATATAGGTATGCATGAATACTGTACGTGTGTATGTATGTATGTGCCTATTCACACATATGTGTGTTCATGTGCAGGTGTGTGTTTAGTTATAACCCTAAGAAAGGCAGAGCATGGGAGGACAATGAGGACGAAGGCACTGAAAAGGTGAGCCGCAGGATAACACAGCCTGTGGCCCGCCTGGAGGAGGCCGTGCCCAGCTCCAGACCACTTGCCCTGCTGCAAAGCAAACTAATGGGGCAAACTGCTTTGAGTGGGACTTGGAGGACCCAAGGCCTGAGCTGAAGGAGGAGACGGAGATGCAAAGCTGAAGTCCCGGGCCCGAGGGCTAAGAACTGTAGGAACCACGGGGAGCCTGGGAGAATGATGGCCCCCGAATGTCCCATCAGCAGGCCGGCTGGAAGGCTTTGCGAGCAGACACTGAATCTCCATCCCCAGCGGTGTTTGTATAAGTGACGTGACGGGTGCTGGTGAGAGTGGAGAAATCGGGTCACTTGCCTCCTGGGAGGGTGGCCTGATGAAATGCTGGCTGCCCAGCTACAATGCAAATGTTAGATAAACAGTGAGTCGATGATCCTAAGTAAGTTGCAAGCATGATGAGACCTACCTGCGCTAAGACGTTATTCAGCGTCTGCCTGAAATTCATATTTAATTGGGCATCTTCCGCTTGTATTTGCTAAATCTGGCCACCTGACCTGCAGGGCCCCTCAGGGCACGAGGAGACAGTGTGTGAGGACAGGCCCATCCTGCCCTCCTCCCCCACCCCCAGCATCCATGGGGACCACAGAGATGGGGTGGGAGCCAAGTCCTCTGGACCCTCCAGACATCTGGAGCTGTAACATGTTTAGTACTAACCAGACGAAAATGAAAGAGGGAAAGAAAATTAACCCCAGCTGAGGCCAGGCACTCACGAGGGGAGACCTGGAGCGTCTGAGGAGTCCTCGCTCAGGGGAAGCCTGCCTACTGGTGGGGAGGTGGGCACCTCGCTGGTGGGGCGTCGGAATTAAGTCTTTGTCAGTAATCAGTAAGTGAAGTGAAGGGACCATTAGTAAGTGAAGGCAAGGAAGAGACCGGGGCGTCCCTCCTTACAACCAACTTTATCTACCTACCTGTCACTTTTCTCCTGGAGTCCCACCAGCGCCATTGTCCATCCCCCCAGTTTGCCCAAGTGGAAGGTCAGTCGGCTTCCTAGCTCCTGCCTCACTTCTCTACCCATCAGTAATCACCTGACCAATGCTGGTCATAAACAGGACGCAGTCTCTGCCTTCACCAGGGGAGGAGCGTGCGTTGGGAAGGATGCTCTAATGGGAAAATGCAGAATTGCTTGATGTGAAAGTGGCAATTAACTGATAGTGGGATGGAATGCGTATGGAAGGATTATCTGAAGACTTCATGTTTAAGCTGAGCAACAAAATTGAATAGGAGTTGCTCGACCAGAAGCCTGGGAGAAGGGAGCTGGGGGAGTCCCAGGTATAAGGAAGAGCAGATACAAAGGCCTGGAGGTGGGGAAGCCATGGTGTCTTCCAAGAGCAAGAAGACTGCCCCCAAGGCCAAGAGGATGAGGAGGGTGAGGGGCTGGGATGAGCAGAGCCTCAGAACCGAGTTTGCTGAAGCCAGATTTATCCAACTGGAACACAGTCCAACAGTTCTTCTGGTTGCCCCTGTGCACTGGCACAGCCCCCAGCTGCCCGGTGTCCTCCTCCAGGGCCATCTGCTAAGGTCTCCCTGCAGTGACCTCTGCAGGGAGGGGAATGATGCTCCCAAATGGCTTGGGGCTCCCGGCTGTGGTCCTGGGCTACCCTTCTGACAGTGTCCCCTCATCATCCCCTGCTGTTCTGCCCTGCTCCAGGGAGCAAGTTTCTGTCCCACCCAGCCCTCTGCCTCCCACAGGTCCCAGTGTGCGCGGGTGAGGGCTGCCATGGTAAAGTACCATAGAGTGGGGGTCTTAAGCAAAAGAAATATATTTTCTCACAGTTCTGGAGGTTGGGGGTCTGAGGTCAAGAAATCCCTCTTCTGGGCTTGTAGACGGCCGCCTCCTCCTGCGTCCTGCTTCAAGCGGTCTTCCCCCCCATGAAAGTCTGCGTTCTGACCTCCCCTCTGTAGTGGCAGCCCAAGCCAACTGATCCAGACTCCCTCCCATTTGTGTCAAGGGCCAGCATGGCAACAAATCGAGTTCATAAAGGTACATTAACATTTTAACATTTTATTTAAGCTCAGAATATCACTTTAAAAAAATCTGATTAAGCAAACAGTAGTTTTATCCTTTGTTGTGTAACCAACTCATTGTTGATCAAATACAAGTAGCTAAATATAAACTCCCAGAACAGATTTTCCATATAAAGTAAATAAAAACATTCCCCTTGGTGGGCAGGAGGAGAAGCAAAAGCTGGTAAGAGTCACTGTCATTTGAGGACATCACCTTGAACAGATCGAGCTCTCTAAAGGACTATAATCTCTTCTCCAATACAATTTAATTTACTCTGTTGGCTTTACTAATCCCTTTGTTCTTATAAATAGAATACCCAGTCCCCAGTTTCACTCATTCCTTATCATTTCTCCCATCCAGATATCCAGCCACAGAAACTAATACCCTAATGGAAATGTGTTTGTGTGTTCGGTTTTGGTGTTGGTATGTTGGAGAATGTCACCATCTTCCAGTTTCTTTGGCTTTGTGACACCTATTGAAAGTCCTCCTTTGAGAACCTGGAGCCCCAGAGTTGCATGGTTTTTACCTGGTGGCAAAGTGGGCTTATTCAACTTCAGCTTCCAGGACGATGGAGTAGCTGTAAGTTTCCCTGCTCCTCCTACTAGCTACAGCTAAACCTTCTGAACACTATGTAAACAACAGTCTAAGAAGATTCTGAAAGGTGGAGAGAAGTGGCACAGTGTTTTGCAATTGTTGAAAGAAAACGCAGGCTAGCTATGGGCCTTGGGACGAAGGAATCAATATGGCGGCCATTCCTGGGTTTTCTTTTTGTCTCATACAACTGTGACTTGAAGCTGAATAATATGCCAACAGTAAAACCTCAACAAAATCATTCTTTCTTTAGCCAAAGATCAAGGGGACCCAGCCTAGCAAGACATGAACTTTCATATAATAAATGCTCTCCTCTGAGCTAAATCCCACTTAAAACTGTGGCCTAATCCTCACCCATGCCAGCAAAAGCCAAGTGGGAAGCTTTGACTTCCATCCCCTCCAGCCGGTAAAGAGGCATCCTAAAAGGCCCTGTCTCCCGCTCCCGGACCAGAGCAGTGTCACAGAAAGCCAACTAAGACAGAACATTTAAATGCAATTCAAATTCTCCTCCCATAGTCCTCAAATTTGCAGATTTCAATAAAAATAACTCATCATAGAAAGATTTCAAACTTAATGAAAAAGGACAATCAATAGATCAACGGCAAGTTGACAGATGCATTTGAATTCTCTAATAAAGACTTTAAAAGACTTTTAAAAGCATCATCGTAAGAATGCTTCAATAAGCAATTATGAACGTGCTTTAAACCAATGAAAATTCTGGAAGTCTAAGCAATGAAATAGAAGAGGTAAAGAAGCACCAAATGGAAATCTTAAAACTGGGAAATACAATAGCAATAATAAAAAAATAAATGGAAAGACAATAGCAGAATGGAGGGGACAGAGGAAAGACTCAGTGAACTGGAAAAAAGAATAATAGAAATGGCCCAGCACAAGCAACAGAAAAAAATCTTCAAAAATTGAACAGAACCTTAGGGACCGATGGGACTATAACAAAATATTTAATATTTGTACCATTGGAGTATTAGAAGGAGAGGACAAAGAGAGTGGGACCATAAAAGTACCCCCAAAAATGACTGAAATTTTCCTGTATTTAGGGAAAAATAACCATCTATAGATTCACAGATTTGAAAATCTGAGAGAATCTGAACACTACAAACTCAAAGAAATCCACACCAAGACACATAGTAATCAAACATCTGAAAAATGAAAATAAAGAACATATCCTGAAAGCAGTGAAAGAGAAATGACACCTTATCCATAGGTAAAAAACAGTTCTTATGACAATGAATTTCTCATCAAAAATCACAGAGATCAGAAGGAAGTAGCACAATGTTTTGTAATTGCTGAAAGAAAAGAAATGTCAGCCCAGAATCCTATATTCTGTATATGGAACCCAATATGTAAATTAATCCTATATATTTTTCCTATATGTGAATAAAGGAAAAAAATAAAGACAGTTTCATATAAAACAAATATAATTTGTTGCAATCAGGACTACCCTAAAAGAATGTCTAAAAGAAGTCCTTTAAGCAAAAGGAAAGAATAAAAAAAGAAATCTTGAAACTTTAGGAAAGAAGGAAGAACATGATAAGCAAAAATATAAGTAAATACAATAGACTGTTCTGTGCTTGAATTTTATAAATAATGCTTGCCAGTTTAAGCAAAAATTATAACACCATCTGATATGGTTCTAAATGTATTTAGAGGAAATATTTAAGGCACTCATATTACAAGGGGGGGACAGGGTGTAAGGTTTTTATGCTTCATTTGAACTGGTAAAAGACACAGTGGACTGATAAGAAAGGTATGTATAATGTAATGTTTAGAGAAACAGCTTTTAAAAGGCTATATCAAGAGACACAGTCAAACCACAATTGTTAATTTAAAATGAAATCTTAAAAAATGTGTATGCGATCAACAACAGAGGGGAAAATATGTAAGGCAAAAACTGATACAACTGAGAGAAGTTCCACAATTGTAGACACAGACTTCAATGTTCCTCTCTCAACAATCAATAGAACCAGACAAAGCAAATCAACAAGGACACAGAAGAAAGAACTCAATAACACTATTAACCAACAGGTCTAATCCACATGTATAAGCTACTCCACACAACAACAGTAGAATACATATTCTTTTCAAGATAAATGACATCGTGGGCCATAAAAAAAAAACCTAAGAAAATTTAAAAGAATTAAAATCATGCAGGGTATGTTCTCTGACCAAAATGGAGTCAAACTAGAGCAATCAATGACAAAACAATAAGAGGAAAATCACCAAACACAAATGAAAACACTTAAAAATTTTTTTTATTGAGGTATAGTCAGTTTACAATATTGTGTCAATTTCTAAAGCACACTTTCAAATAATCTATGGGTCAAAGAAAAAATCTCAAAGAAAATAAAACTGTACTGAATTGAATGAAAATGAAAATACAGCATATCAGAATTTATGAAACACCACTAAAGCAGTGGTGGGAGGGAAAATTATAGCATTAAATGTATACATTAGAGAAGATAAGTCTCAAGTCAGTAATCTAAGACCCCACCTCAAGAACTTAGAAGAAGAAGAAGAATATAAACCCAAAGCAAGCAAAAGGAAGAAAATCATAAGTATAGGAGCAGAAATCAATAAAATAAAAGCAAAAAAAAAAAAAAGAAAGAAAGAAAAATCAATGAAACAAAGAGCTGGATCTTTGAAAAGTCAAGTAGACAAACTGACAAAATAAAGAGATGACACAAATCATCAATATTAAGAATGAAACAGAGGGTTGGGGATTTAGCTCAGTGGTAGAGCATGCGCTTGGCATGCTTGAGGTCCTGGGTTCAATCCCCATTGCCTCTGTTAACGGAAAAGATAAAAAGTAAAAACAAAAACAAACCAACAACAACAACAACAAATAAATGAAACAGAAGATATTACAGACCCTACAAATATTAAAAGGATAATAAAAGAATGTTATGTACAAAATTTTGACAGCTTAGATGAAATGGACTAATTTCTTTAAAAACAATCTACTGTAACTCCTACTATTAAACAGATAACTTGAATAGCCCTATATCTCTCAGAAAAATGGAATTTATAATTCAAAACCTCCCTTCAAAAGAAATTTCCAGATCCAGATTGTTTCACTGGAGAATTCCTGCAAATGTTTAAAGGAATAACACCAACTATATACAATTGCTTCCCCAAAATAGAAGAGATTAATTTATTTTATGAATCTAATATTACTTGATACAATACTAGACAAAGAAACTATCCAGAAAAAAACTGCAAACATTTCTCATAAATACTAATGTAAAATACTCTTCTTAAAATATTAGCAACTAGAATTCAATAGTATATAAAAATAATTGTACACCATGATGGACCAAGTGGTTTTTTTTTCCCCAGGAATACAAAGCTGGTTCAATATTTTAAAAATCTACCATACCGACAAGCTGAAGAAGAAAAACCACTTAATTATATCAATTGATTCACAATAAACATTTGACAAAATTTAAGCCCACTCATGATTTGAAATAAGAAACTCCTGGAATATAGTAATAGGAGTGGAACCTCCTCAAATTGATAAATTGTATCAACATATATCCTACAGGTCACATTATACTTAGTGATGAGAGACTGAATGGTTTTCCTCTAGGATTGGGGACAAGATAAGAATGTCTGCTCTCACCATTCTCATTCAACATAGTACTGGAAGTTCTAGCCAGTGCAATAAGGCAAGAAAAGTGAATAAACTGTATACCAGTCAGAAAGGAAGCAGCAAAACTGTCCCTGTTTGTAGATGACCTGATTTTCTACTTAGGAAAACTCATAGAATCTACAAAACAATCCTAGAACTGCCTTAGCTGAGCAATGTGGTGGGATAAAAGATAATCACACCAAAAAAATATAATCGTACCAAAATCAATTGTGCTTCTGTACACTATCAATGAACATGCAGACCTGAAATTAAGATATAATCTGATTTACAGTAGCTAAAAGAAATGAGATACTAAAATATACATCCAACAAAGCATGTATAGGACTTGTACTGCAAAATGCTGATGAAAAAATCAATAATTAAATAAATGGAGAGAAATATTGTGTTCATAGATTTGAAGACTCAACATTATGAGAAGTCAGTTCTTCCCAAATTAATTGATAGGTTTAACACAATTTCTTTCAAGTGCCCAGAAGATTTTTCTTGTAGGTATTGACATTATTCTAAAATTTACGTGGAAAGGCAAAGAAATGAGTACATCTAAAATAACTTTGAAAGAGAAAATCATGTAGGAGAAATTCATCTACCGGTTTTAAGAGCTGGTGCAGAACTACAGCTACAGCGCTGGTGGAGGGACAGATAGATCAATGGAATAGGAGGGAGAACCCAGAAATACACCAGTGCAAATACACTCAACTGATTTTTGACAAATGTGCAAAAGGAATTCAGTGGAGGAAAGGGAGCCTTTTCAATAAATGGTCCTGGAGCTTTGGGACACCGCTACACAAAACAGGAAACTTCACTAAATTCTTGCTTCTTATAGAAAACTTAACTCATGATTTATGAACATACAGCTTTAAATTTTTTTTTTAAAAAAAGGCAAAAATACCTTCTAAGGCTAGGGAAAATGTCTCAGATTGTACACCAAAGCATAAGGCAAAAAGGGAAAAACCATTAAATTGAATCTCATTAAAATTAAAAACCTTTGCTCTGCAAAGGACCCCCCTCATAAGAGAACTGGGAGAAAATATTTGCAAACCACAGATCTGACAAAGGGCTACTGTCTAGAATCTATAAAGAACTCCCAAAACTGAACATTAAAAAAAAATCCAATTAGAAATGGGCAAAAGACATGAAGAGAAATGTCACCAAAGAGGGTACACAGGTGTATGAAAAGTATTCAATGGTACATTAAAATCACAGTAAGATACCACTACACCGCTGTCAGAACGGGGAAATGTTTTTTTTTTAAATGGTGACCGCCCCAGATGGAGGTGAGGATGCGGAGAAACGGGATCCCTCAGACATTGCTAGTGAGAGTGTAAAATGGAACAGGCTTCTGAAAGCCATTTTGGCAGTTTCTTAAAAAAAAAAATCATATAACTACCACGTGACCCAGAAATTGCACTTCTGGGCATTTATCCCAGAGAAGTGAAGACTTAAGTTCACGCACACACACCCACACACAAACTGGCACACGAACAGCCAGCAAACTGGAAATAACTCTGATGCCCTTCAGTGGCTGCATGATTAAACAAACGGGGGTCGCTCCATAACACGGAATGCCACTTAGTGACAAAACAGGAGGGACTCCTGACACAGCAGCCACCTGGATGAATCTCACACTGCTTCTCGGAAGTGTGATCGGAGTTCCAGTCTTCCCACAACCCAGTCTGTGAAGCGGCGCCCCGTCACTTCGGCTGGGTTCAGCTGGTCAGCAGCGAGTCACGGGGTCCAGCCCACGCCCAGGGGAGGGGTCTGCACAGCAGTGAGGGCTCCAGGGCCGCTCGGGAGGCCGCCTGCGGGAGCAGGCAACCGCGCTGCCACCCGGGCGGGCGCTGCGGGCGCGGTTACCGCGGCCCGCCGGGGGGAGCCTGTCCGGAGCCGCCTTCAGTCGCCCTGGAAGGATCGCTTGCCAGGGGCCAGCTCGCTGAAGGCGAGCGTGAGCGAGCACGGGGGCGCCGGGCGGGCCGGGGCCTGCGGGGCGGGAGGGGCGCCGCCCGGGCCTGGAAAGCGCAGCCGCACAGACCTGCCGCCGAACGTCGCTGGGAGCCCCGCGCGAAGCCCCTCCGGGAACCTCCCGACCATCCCCGCCCCGGGGCCGGGCAGCTGGACCCACACATCGGCCCTTCCCCGGGCTCCACCTGGAGGGGCCGGACCGCCAGTGGGATGGAGGGGAGAGGAAACGGGAGGAAGGGAAGGGGGAAAGCGCACGGCGCTCCTGCAGGCATCCGGTGTGCGGTGCCAGGCGGGCGGAGGGAGGTGCCCGAAGACCGGCTCCATCCGGGAGCGGCCGTGCGAGGTCACTCCAGGGCCCGCATTAGGTGAAAGGCAGCAGAGAGGTTTTCAGCCGGGGGTGGGGAAAGATTACCTCCATGGCGTAAATGTCACAGGGACCACAGACGATGAAAGTAAACTCAACTGTAATGACTTCCTTCGCGCGGTGTTTGTGCCAAGTCCCAGTTAAAATAAGGGGAAGCCTGGCCCTGCGTGGCCACGCTTCGAGACTGGGCGCTGACTGCTACAGAAGAACACTTTCTGTTGCATAAATGTAAGCCGCAGCTGTCCCTTAAAACTCCAACAACCCTGTCTTGTCACACTGTATCCAGGTCACAGGCGCGTTTGCTCTGACTCTGTCTTTCACGTGAGTCCAGCGTGGCGCTGTGTGGAAGGATGTAGCTACAGAGCACGTGAAGGGTGAGGGGTGGTCTCACAGCCCTCGGAGCATCGCTGGGACCGACCAGGGGTGAGGACGGGGAGTCACAGCCTCCCTGGAAGGACGCCTTCCTGCGGGAGCCCCTGGATTCCAGGAGGGCCACTCCAGCCCGACACCTCTCACTCCCTAATCCTCGGGGATCAGGGTCCTTCAGCTGAGAGCCAGGGCTTCAGTGACCCCACAGCCCTTGGAGAAGCTGGGAGGTTGCACGTCCACCCGTGTTCACAGCTGACTGGTTAATGTTGATTGAGCCCTGGTTTCAAAAATGGCTGGTCTGGTTACCTCTCTTGGATGCACCTTAGAGACTTTTAAACAGAAAAGTGAACATTTTGGGTCCAGATCAGCCATGAGGTCTGGGTTCTGCCACCCACTGGCCCCAGGCCCTCCAGCAGGTGGCTCTATCCTGCAGCCTCAGTTTCCCCAGATTTAAAACTGGAGGTCAGACAGCATCCCCTCCAGAGAGGTCTTCTGAGGGCACGTGAGATGGCGTGGGGAAAGCAGGCAGCCGGTGTGCCTGGCTCCCAGGACCCTTTGACAGGCTCCCCTGGCTGTGCCACCCGGTTACAGAACACAGGAGAGTGGGTGTCTGTCTCCAGGAGCCAGCCCTGGAGAAGGCAAGCTCTGAAATCTCTTCTCTACTAACGCCTCTTCTCGCTCCTTCTTTACCCTCTCCCCCGGAAGCACTCCCCGGGGCCTTGGAAACCAGAGATGCCGGCTCCTGATGGAAGCAAAGGCCTGCGCTTGTCCCTGCTCACAGCAGAGAAGACTCTGCCCTGGTCAGTCAGGCCTCCCTTGGGAGGACCACGCTGATGGGGACCGAGAACCCCCCCGCCCACTGCCTCCCCTCTGCCCTCTAAACAAGGCAACCTCCACGCTCATGGGGCAGGCCTTTGTCAGAAAACAGGGGAGCCAAGTCCCGAGGCACGTTCTACCTGCTGAAGTTCACTGTGCGCCTCTGTTTCCAAGGACGCCGGCCAGCGTCTTTCTTCACCTGGAGGCGGCAGGCAGCTGCAGAAAGGGACCCCAGGGCCCGCTGCGATCCGCAGCCCTGCGTCCTCCTCGCTCCCTGAGGCGGGGCTGTGCGATGGGAGGTCAGTTCCACGATCAGGGTGCAGAAGGCTGTGTGCTGTCTCATCCACCGTGCAGGAAGCCAGCTGCCCTGGTGTGGGCAGCCTCAGGAGAGGACCCCCGGCAGGGACCTGACAGCTCCAGCCAGCAAAGAATGGGGGCTTCAACCCAACATGCGTGAAGACCAAATCCTGCCCCCAGCCCTGGGAGCGAGCTTGGAGGAAGACCCTCCCCGTTCCCTCTAGTTTTAAGAGAACTGCGGACCCTCCAACACCCAGATGACAGATGACACCAGATGAGACCCTGAGCCAGCACCACCACGAAAGACGCACCTGCGTCCCCGACCCCCAGAAACTGAGAGCTAATAAAGGTGCGTCGTTTTAAAACCACTAAGATGTGTCGGGCAGCAAAGCCCCTGTGTTAGGTTTTAAACCGTCCGAAAAGCCTCCTCGAGCTAACCCTTCACTCCCATCGAAACACTCATCAATACCAATAAACAGCGCGTGGGAGCCCGACGCACAGTCCTAACGCCCACACGGCCACCGGGGTGAGCGTCCGGCCTTGCGCCTCCGCTCCGGAGCGACGCGGGCTCGCGCTCCATTCACCGCCCGGGCGGCATCCTGCCGCTTCCTTAATCCACTTTCCACTTATTTTTCTTTTAAACTGGGCCAGGCTTTTGAAAAAGCAAAAGTGAGTGGGGCCTCTCACAATGCTGCCCACCGTCACTGAACTAGAACCAGCGCGCGGTTCCGGGGCCGCCGCGCTGCCGGGCTCGGACCCCCGGGCCGCTGGGCCGCTTCTGGGTGAGTCCCCCCCGCCCCGGCCTTTCCCCAGAGCCTTGTCCTGACGTCCCCCAGGTGCGCGGCAGAGGGAGGTCGTTGTCCCGGGGACAAGTGGTGGTTATTCTTCCCTTGTCTTCCCCGCACGGAGGTGCTCCAATTTATCCTTTTCATGAGTTTTTCATCCCATTGTTGACTGTCATTTTTTTCACTTCCTCCTTGTTGTCGCAGCACAAATGGAAGCTCACCAGTCACCAGGGGTCTTTTTTGTGTCTCCCGTCAGCTGGGCCTTCGCACATGATTAATTTCCTGTTTTCAGTCACAACGAAGGACAAGCTTAGTCACCTTGTAAACCAGGGTCCAAAGATTATTTTTCCAGACACTTTTTAAATTTGTGGTAAAATATAAATGACATAAAATTTACCATTTTAATCATTTTCAAGCGTACAGTTCAGTGGCATTAAGTCCCTTCACATCATTGTGGACCCATCAACCATCATCCGCCCCCAGAACTTTGGCATCTCCCCAAACTGAAACTCGGTCCCCATTAAACACTAACTCCTTCCCCCAGCCCCTGGCACCCACTCTTCTCCTTTCTCGAGGAATCTGACTACGCTGGGTCCTGCGTATAAATGCAATCATACAGGCCTTTTGTGGCTGGCTTAGCTCACTGACTGTAATGTCCTCAAGGCTCGCCCTCACGTGCAAACATGGACACACATAGACATCAAAGGCAAATGTCTGTCTTTGTTGAGTTTTACAAAAAAGGAATTGTGATACAGATAGATAAATAGACGGATAGATAGACAGACAGACAGACATGCATCTTCTTTCTTTACTTCGCAGTGTACACATCCCTGCAGTTTAACAGATGTGGATTTAACTCAGTATGTTTAATATCTGAATAACATTCTATACAGGATGTGGAGCCACTTCATCCAAACACATCCCGTTAAGTGGACTTGCAGTTTTGTGCTGTGACATGTATCATTATACACATTGCCTCATCCAGTCTAACCTCAGCCCTGTCTCTGACTCGAGGCGGGGTTCCCTGACCACCATGGTTCTAGGGCTGATCCTCAGGACCCACCCTGGGGAGGGGGCAAAGCCTGACCTTTCCCCTCTCAGACATTCCCTGTGGGACTTAGACCTGCCAGGGGTGGGAGGGGTGGGCGGGATAGAGGGGTGAGTGGAGACAGCAATGCCTTATCTTATTCTTATCTCGTTGGCGATACTTTAATTGGATATTGATGCCACGTGGATGACAGTAAGTATATTCACATGGCTGTGCAACCATCACCAACGTCCATCCACAGAGCTTTTTCTTTTCGTTCTTTTTTTTTATTGGAGGTACCGGGGATTGAGCCCAGGACCTCATGTGTGCTGAGCCTGAGCTTTAGCAGTGAGCTATACCGTCCCCCCGTCTGCAGGACTTTTTATTTTTCCCAAACTGAAACTCTTCACCCATTGAACGACTTTCCATTCCCCTCCCCCAGCCCTGGCACCCACCCTTTCCCTCTCTGTCTCTCTGAGGGTTTGAGCTGACTCTTATTGGGAGCTCCTGTGGGTGCTCAGAAGATAGCCCTATGTCCCAGGACCTCAGTAGAGTCACGTACTGCATGGGGCTGTCCCGAGCTGTTGGGCACCCTCTCCGGGGCGACTCCTGCGGGTTCACGCCCTTGATTTCCATCTGCTCTCAGGAGCCACGCCACTCGGCCGCTCCCACTCTGCCCTCAGAACACCCTTACCAGTTCTTGACTCAAAGATGTCACCGAGCCAGGGTTAGGCGCCAGCTCAGGGGCACACACGCACACACAGTTTTCCAGGAATTCTCTCAAATCCCCCTCATTTGGCAGATGCTGGGGAGACCCCCCCTGCAGAGACAAAGCACTCTGCAGTTCCTTCAGAGAGACTTTCCCTCCCCCTCGTCGCAATGCCAGCCCTCCCTTCCGGGTCCATCCGAGGACACAGAACAGGTTCTGCTGCCTTCTTGGCAGGTGTCCCCGGAAGGCCTGCCCTCTCTTGGAAGGCGTGGGCCCTTTGTTCTCAGGGCAGCCCGAAATCGGAGGAGTCCCCATGCCAGCCTGCTGCGCGCTACACACAGCTACACCTTCCCTTATGGATATAGAATGAGGACTCCAAGGGCGAAGGTGGGGGGAGGCGCTGGGCCACAGCAGGGAGGTGAGATGGTGTTTCTTTGGCCAAACGTTACTCCGGCTCCTCTGAGCCATTTCAGGGCCCCCACCTGGGGACTCTGCATTGTCCAATTTTAGCAAAAGTCCTGAGAAGCCAGTTTAGCCAGAAGCCCCTACCCTCCATATCTGATCAGGTTTCTCATCCTCCATCCCTCCATCCCCACGCTTGTCCCTCCCGCCCCTGCCCTCAGTGACGTCCAGTCACCTGGCCTGACTTCGGCGGGAATTCTGTTAGGGTGGTTTTGCTAGAATCCCCCCTCACCCTCACTGTTCCTCTGAGTGATTTTTCATCCATTGACACCCCCCCCCCACATTCCTCCTTGACCGTAGATCCCCGCCCCCTGGCACTGTATTCAGAGTGGAGCCTGGCCTCTCTCCCACACCAGGGAACCTCATGGTAGTGGCCCCTCCCTTGGGTGCAGTTGGCCTCACAGTTCTTTAACAAGTGCCAGGAATCAGGTTTTCTTTTTTTAATAAAGACACAATTAATGAGCATTATTCTGTGAGTCTCAGGTGTACTACAAGGTGACCTGATATTTCCATGGGGTATGAAGTGGTCACCGCAGAAAGTCCAGCAACCATCTGTCCCCATACAAAGTTAATGTATGTTATCAACTTTATTTCTTATACTGCATATTGTATCCCCATGACTAGTTATTATATAACTGGAGGTGGGTTCTTCTTAATCTCCTCCACCTGTTCTGCCCAAACCCCAACAGCTCCCTTTTATGGTGACCATTCATTCATTCTCTGTATCTATGAGTCTGTTTTGCATATGTTTTTTTAATTTTGGTTTTTGGATTCCACATATAAGTGAGACCATGCGGTATTTATCCTTCTCTATCTGATGCACTTCACTTAGCATGATATTCTCTGAATCCATCCATTTTGTTGCAAACGGTAAGGTTTCTTTTTCATGGCTGAGTAATAGTCCATGTATGTATATACCACACCTTCTTTATCTAGTCATCTGTTGACAGACACTTAGGCTGTTTCCATTTCTTGGCTACGGTAAATAATGCTGCTATGAATGTTGGAGTGCATGTATCTTCTTGCATTAGTGTTTTTGTTTTCTTTGGATAGAATCGCAGAGGTGAAATCACTGGATCATATGGTACATCTACCTTTAACTTTTTGAGGAACCTCCACGCTGTTTTCTATAGCATCTGCACCGATTTACATTCCCACCAACAGTACACAAGGGTTCCCTTTTCTCCACATCCTTGACAACCCTTGTTATTTGTTGTATTTTTGATGATAGCCATTCTGACAGGTGTGAGGTGGTTTCCCATTGTGTTTGTCATTTACATTTCCCTGATGATTAGTGATGTTGAGCATCTTTTCATGCGTCTGTTGGCCATCTCTATGTCTTCTCCAGAAAAAATGTCTATTTAGCTCCTCTGCCAGTTTTTCAATCAAATTATTTGGGGGGTTTGATGTTGACTTGTATGAGTTCTCTGTATGCTTGGATTTTAAGCCCTTATCAGATATGTGATTTGCAAATATTTTCTGCCCTTCAGTAGTCTGCATTTTCATTTTGTTGACACTCTTCTCTACTATGCAAAAGTGTTTTCCTTTGGTGTAGTCTCGTTTGTTTATTTTTGCTTTTGTTTCTTTTGCCTGAGGAGATAGAATCAAAGAAATATATTGCTAAGACCAAGAGTGTACACCCATATTTTCTTCTGGGCTTTATGGTTTCAAATCTTACATTTAAGTCTTTAATCTGTTTTGAGTTTATTTTTGTGTATGGTGTAAGAAAGTAGCACAGTTTGATTCTTTTGCAAGTAGCCATCCAGTTTTCCCAACACCATTTATTGACGAAGCTATCTTTCCCCCATTATATATAAGAATATATATAATGCTTCCATTGCAATGGATTAATTGACCATGTAAGCCTGGGTTTATTTCTGGGCTTTCTGTTCTGTTCCATTTATCTATGTTTCTGTTTTTTATGCCAGTACCATATTGCTTTGATTACTGTAGCTTTGTAGTATAGTTTGAAATCAGGCAGTGTGATTTTTCACTTCCAGCTTCATTTTTCTTTCTCAAGATTATTTTGGCCATTCAGTCTTTTGTTTTCATACAAATTTTAGAATTATTTTTCTTGCTTCTATGAAAAATGACATTGATATTTTGAGAGAGGTTGCATTGAATCTGTAGATTGCCTTGGATAGCATGCCATTTTAACAATATAAATTCTTCCAATCCATGAGCACTGTGTATCTTTCCATTTCTGTGTGTCATCTTCATTCTCTTTCTACAACATCATAGTTTTCTGAGTACAAGTCTTTTACCTCCTTGGTCAGGTTTATTCCTAGTTATTTTTCCTATTTGTTGCAACTGTACCAATCACACAACTATATTTTAAAAGATCATTATTCAATTTTTAAGTTATACTGTCATTCCTTCAGAATAATTTTCTAGTTGAAGAACCAATCTAGAAATCTTGGGAAATGCTAGTTATGAGGACGTGGAGGATGAGGTCCCTGCCACTCTGGAGGAGACAGAAAGAGAGAGTCAGCATCAAGAGCCTCCGGGGGTCACCTCTAACGGGTAGAAAACTCCAGTGAAGGGAAAGGCTGGGAGTCCAGGCTTCTTTGGGGAAAGGATGACGCATTTGCTAGTGACCTGAGGCACACATGAGCAGCCTGGGCCACTCGATGCTGGCAGCAGGCAAGGTAAACATGAGTTGAGACTCCAATCTATTCTCAACCTTGGAATCAGTCATCATCCTCAGAGAGCAAAGGATTTCTGGATCACAGTGGCAAACAGATCAATACAGAACTCCTCTCTTGCAAAGGTGACAGAAGGCAACAAATAGTGTAACCGAGCAGGACCCTGTGGAGCTTTCCAGAGTCAGACCCCTCCCCCATCTCCTCTGCTGGAGCTCCTCCTGAAGCACCCAGATAACAGTATCTAATGTATATTTCCTGAGTTTTTCAAATGCTAAAAACCACCATCAAAGGGAAGAAATTAACTCCTCGATTGAGAGCATGAGGTCCCCAGACCTCTGGTGCCTGGGGGTTGACAGTGTTGACCCCCGTTTCTTCAACATCACCCAAGCAGAGAATTGTGCACGAGCTGATCATGTACCCTGCCACCCACTTCCCTTGCCCTGCCGTCAGCTTTGCTGACACCCTTCGGGGAGCTAGGGGTTTTCTTGGGCAGGAGCCACCCCGTCCTCCTCGCTAGGACCTGCAATAAACCTTTCTCTGCCCCAGACTCCGATGTTTCAGTCTGTTCGGCCTCGTGGTGCAGCGGGCGCATGAGCTCGCCTTCAGCAACAGTGGCTCGCAGCTCACTGCTGCTTCGGTGCGGGGAAGAGGCTCAGCCGAGCACACGGGCCGAGGACCGCACGGCTCCCGTGTTACTTAAATGGACCAGAGCTCAGGTGCAGGCGTGTCCCTCAGGGCGAGCTCACCCAGGTCCCCATGGGCAGGCAGGGGAAGTCACGGGGGACAGAACCCGTGGGTCCAGAGTCCCTGTTTACAAAACGGTCAGGTTGAAGCCCTGCTTGCGTGTGATTTTCCTGTTCGGAAATTGATCTGCCCCCCACCCCACACCAGGCGGTGTCTCAGCGCCCGCAGCCATGAGACTCACCCACAGCAGTAAACAGAGCCAGCGACGTCCAGCTTGCCACCAGCCAGAACAGAGCCCGTCCCCAGCCCCAGCACTGCAGCTCAGGGCGCACTGCCTTACACAGGCTGTCCTGGCTCCCCTCTAGGAAAGCAGGAATAATAATAGCTGTTTTCTCCCGGCTAGAGCAACACGAGATGCTATCAACAGATGTGTTTGTAGCCCTGCAGAAGGAAAACCACACGGTGCCAAGCCAGTCCTCAGCCCGGATTCAGGGACTGACTTACCTGCATCTGAAAACGCCACAGTTTCCGAGGCCAAAACACCCGTCCTACCTGAGCAGTTTAGATAAACTTCTATTTAAGAGTTAAAAACAAAGTGGAAAAAAAAATCCACTTTCCTTTTATTCGTTCTAAGACAAATAAAATAAGCTAATGGGGTGTGTTTGTTTGTGCGTGTGTTTTGTGTGTGGGTCTGCGCGTGCATGTGTATTTCTGTGCACAAATGGATGTATTCCTAAGAGGGAATTTGTGTATCTCTGCACTTGAGTGTGTGTGTGAAAGCGGGTCTGAGTGCCCGCGTGTGCGTATGTGTGTTTCCTCCAGCGGCAGTCACTTCCGGTCCAGTTCCCTCACTGGCCCGAGGCAGTCATCGCCCGAGACCTGATGACCTATTGACGCTAACACATCTCTCTCTTTCTCTCTTTTTTGGAAGGAGATACCTCCAGCTTCCTTCTTATTCTTTCTCTTTGTATTTTTATTTCTTTCGTATATGTAAACTGTACATGTACATTTTTCAGCTTTATTGAGGCATAAATGAGAAATAAAATTGTAAAACATTTAAAGTGTGCATCCTGATGCTCTGATGTCCGCATATAGTATTAAAGGGTTACTCCTGCCTAGGTAGTCACACATCACCACTTTACGTCTATGCACGTTTATTTTGGTGAGAACAGTTAAGTGCTACCCTCTTAGCAAATTTCAATTTTGCAATAAAGCGTTAACTAGAGTCACCATGTTAAACATTAGAGTCTCAGACCTTACTCATAACCAAAAATATATCTTTTTCACTTTTACTTTAAAAAATGCTCCCTTTTACTAACCTCTCCATATTTTTCCCAACCCCTAGTCCCTGGCGACCACTTTTCTGCTCTCGGTTTCTATAAATTTGACTTTTTTTCAGAGTCCACATGTAAGTGGTATTATGCGATGTCTTTCTCCGTCTGGTTTGTGTCACTTAGCACAGTATTCTCCAGGCCCATCCGTGTTTTCGCAGGTGGCAGGATTTCTTTCTTTCTCATGGCTGAATAATATTCTGTTACACGTATATTCATTTTCATATTCTTTTCTCACCGTGAGCTACCACAAGATCTTGTATACATGTCCCTGTGCAGTGCAGTATAAACTTGTTTATCTGTTCTATATATACCTGCCAGTATCTACAAATCTCGAGCCCCCAGTCTGTCCCTTCCCACCCCCCTCCCCGCTGGCAACCGCAAGTTTGTATTCTATGTCTGTGAGTCTGTAAAATGTCCCTAATTATTGATGGTGCTGACTTAGTTCTGCAAAGTGCTTGGCGTCTAGGTCTTCAGCAGAGAGTTTCCCACTCCCTTCACTAGCTCTCCTGCAGGTAGCAGAGGTGAGCGTCCCGGGGCAGAATTCCTGGAGGTTTCACCAGTGACTGGCTGCCCACGCATGCCGCCAGCCCTCTGGGTCTGCTGGGACCCCTCGCCTGCCCACGCTGCTTCGCTCTGGTGCGCCAGCCATTGAGAAAAGGGGCCTAGCCTGGTAAGAGCTTCTCGCCTTGACCTTCGAATCTTCAGGAACAGCTGGGAACGCTGACCTGGAGGACACAAGTAAGAGGTCTCCAGAGAGCACCAGATTCAGGGCACGGGGACAAGGCTCTCCTTTCAGAGCTGCAATGAAAGGAATGCAGTTGTACTCGGAAACTCGGTGGTGCTCTGCATCAGCCAGCATCTCTGGGATTAACTGAGTCCTTACCACCAGACGCCCTGTTGTACTGCAGAAGCAAAGTTGAACTTTTTAAGGGAAAGTCAACCTCCGTTAAAATCAGGTGGGGTGGGGAGGGGAAATTGAGTTGATTTTAAAGCAACTGATAGGGATTTTTCTGAAAAGACATGTGAAAGCTGTTCTTTCGTGATGTGCAGTTCTAGAGATGAGTCCAAGAGATCTTGATTTTTATGATGAATTAAGGGTGTGTCAAACAATTGTCATAGCTCCCAGAAGGAATCTGTTTAAAATACAAAGTTTGCTCCAATGAATAAATGGCCATAGATGAGGACTGATGCAGACATCAGAAGGACAGGAACCAGCTTCATTCAAATAATAGTTTAAAATTAAAATGTTCGATGAGCGGAGGTTATGAAATTTCTCGTTTCAGACACTTAGACAACTACATTGTACACGTCAGCCTGCTTGTTGGAGGTGCCCCTTGAAACCATCACGGACATGTACTGTGAAGGCACACGGTGTGGCGCAGGGAGCAGGGATTTAAAAGTCTGAACCCCTGGGTCGTGAGCCTGAAAGCCGAACGACCTTGAGCACCTGCGACCTTCAGCAAATGATGTCACTTCTCTGAGAACCAGGATCCTCCTCAATTAAAAACAAACACTGTCTCTCCCTCTCCCCCGCCACATTGAGTTTTCAGGGTGATCCAACGAGATAAGGCGTGTGAAAATATTATGTGCTGCGAACTGTTATTTGTTGTGATATGATTAGTCATGGGAATATTAATAATTACATTTCAAACATGATGTATTTAACTCCCACCCGAAACAACACCCAGCCTCAGCGGTAAACACAGACATGCTAATGTCCCGCCTGGCCAGTCCCGAAATGCAAACACAGCAAAGCCTGCATTTAGCTCTGCGGTAACCACCTTCACTTGGAGCGCCTGACATGTTGACAACCATCAGCTCAGTCAGTTTACGGGGGGGAAATAGAAAGATGTTTCTATTTACCGAGATAGAGCGGCAGGGCACCTGTCTGAACGATACACTTTTTGATGGGGCACTTTTGTGACACAAAGACACAAGTCCGAGCAGGACGGGTGTCGCTCAGTGGCAGAGCACATGCCTAGCATGCACGAGGTCCTGGGTTCAACCCGCAGCACCTCTGTTAAAAAAAAAAAATCAACATAAATAAATAAACTCAAGTACTTCCCATCCCGCCCCCAAAATAAACAAAACACAAGATTAAAAAAAAAGTCTAAAAAACATCTTCCTTTTTAAAATTCTTTAAGATCTGCAGCGATGTGTTTATTCAATGCCTAGACCGAAATCAGGAGAAATTAACTATGGACATTATTGCAACTAAGTGCAAAAGAGCTGAGCTGTGTGATGTACAGGTGTCTGGGGGTTTTGACTCTTTGAATGACCTTCTGATGTTTTCTGTTCCTTTTTCTGCACTTTCAAGCAGTTTTGCATGTTTCAGCAGCTTAGGTGGGCATGAGAGGGGCCCCCCAGCCGTGGGAGGTTAGGACGACGGTCCAGAAGGACGACAAAGAGGACACAAGTGTGCCTGTCCGAGTGGACTGCTTCCTGTTATGAAGATGCAGCACGAGATACGAGATGCAAGCTGTTGGCTAAGGAGATGTGAAGGATGGTGTCCAACCTGGTCCACTCTTTTAACCCAGGAGGGTGAATGGCCTTTCTGCGTGTTGACAATTGATTCATCTTGGAAATCTCATTCGTTCATGAACTTTATAAACGCCCCGAGAGGCTGGGCCTCACAGAGTACGTGGGACTCTGTGTTCATTTTGCAGGTGATTCAACTGAGGCCTGGAGGGTCATTGACTTAGAAACCCGAGGCCCAGGAAGGATCCGGGATCCAATTACCAGCTCTTAGCCCAGCCCGGCGAAGCCCTGAACCTCTGGCTGTGCACAGCGTTCGGCCGATTCGAAGTCGGTACAAAACCCTGGAAGACCTGAGTCACGTGGACCCTGAGGGCAGTGGCAGGTGCGGTAGAACGTCCAGGGCTTTGCGCAAACGCGGAGCCTTCCTGGAGGCTGCAGAGCTGAGGACTGCCGTCGACTTTCAGACATTCGGTCTCCGCGTCCTCCCGGTATCGGCACCGCATCTGAGGAAGTCCAGGCGGAGGGCTGGGCCCCCGGCTGCTGCACCGTCTGGAGTTCTCGTGGCATCTTCCACGGGAGCAGCGGGGAGAGTGCTGGCAGCGTGTGCTCAGAGCCACGGAGGACCGGATGGACCAGGATCTTGGAACCCGCTGCCCGACGGCCCAGCGCCCGGCCTGACGACAACCTGTGTCCCCCGGAGGAAGTCTACTCGTTTCTCCCTTAGCTTCAAATCTGGCCTAACTGAGCAAAAAGCAGCCTCCCGTCGGTCCTGGGGGAGGACCTCCATGCTGGAGAGCTGCGTGACGGCGTGGGCACCCTGGCAGGGACACCACGGTGGGACCCAGCAGGCCAGCATCGCCGGAGGTGAGCGGGGCGGGCCCCAGCCGGAGCCCAGCCCGCCGCGCTTCGACCCCGTTGCCTCCCCAGGGCGCCCGGGAGGCCTGATGCAGCCTCCCCTCCTCCTCACTCTGCAGCTTTCGGCGGACTCCCCCTCATAGCTTTGTGGGTAAATGAGGTCACAGACGTGGTATGAGTTAGGCTGGGTTTTCACGCCTTGGGCAGGCAAGACGCTCCTCATCTCATAGCCGAAGCTAGGTCTTCATCTGTGAGAAGCTGTCCTCCCGCCGAGCTCAGCGCCAGTCACCATGGAAAAGGCAGGCTTGTTTTCAGTTGAGTGATGCCGGCGGACCCCTGAGAGCGGCCCGGAGTCGATCCCCTGGAAGCTGCCCCCTCGGGGAGAGAATCAGCCCTGGCCAGTCATTGTCTCAGCTGGCTTCCGGCCTGCTGAGTTTTCTTGAAGCGGGACGTCCTGGAGCGCAGCCCTGCGGGAGCCGGCGGCCCGCGGCCCTGGGACCCTGCTCGGGCCAAAGCCGCTTCCAGGGGCCGCGGCGTCGCCGCAGGGCGGGCGGGGAGGGCGAGGCCGGCTGCGGGGGCCGCGCGCCCTCGGCAGCCGCGGGCGGACCCCCGGCGGAAGCGCCCGCGCCCGGCGCGCGGGGCGGCAGCGCGGCTCCCGGCTGCCGTGGGAACGGCAAGGCCGCCGCCCGCCGGGGGCCCGACGGGCACGGGGCGGGGGGCCGGACTCAGCGCTCAGCCCCCCCCCCCCCCGCGGGAGGGCCGGGCGGGGTGGGGGTGGGGGGGCCGGGGAGGCGCCGGGCGCGGGGAGAGAGTGCACGGCGACCCCCGTCACCGCGCAGGGGCGCCGCGGGCCTTGGCCCGGCTGTGGTTCCCACTGTCATTAAGAATAAATAATGATTACACATAAAAACAAAAGCAAAGCCGGCAGCTCCCGGCTGTGGCTGCACAGACGCGCAGTGCTGGCAGCAGCCAAGCCCTCTTTCCGCGCGGCCCTTCCATTCTGTGCACATTTAACAAATGTTTACGACACGCCGTGGAGACACAGATTAAGAAGATGCGGTGTCCGTCCCCTGAGGAGCACACAGTCCAATGAGAAGACGGACGTTGAGCAGTCGCCACACGGAGTCCAGGTGTCGTAACCAACACACATGCAAGAGCCACAAGGATGCAGGGAGGTCAGGGTAAAGGGAAGCGCACAGGGCAGGGGCGGGGGATGCGCGCTTGGGCGGAGAGCCAGGGTCCCAGGAGCAGCAAGGTGGGGAAGCACCCGGGATGGCTCGGGAAGCCAGGGCATAAAGGTGCCTGGGAGGCGGGAAGACGCAAAGGTCGCACGGGTGTGGGCTCTGATGATGGCTCTGAGCAGGCGACGTCAACGCCGTGCAAGCCGTTGCCCTCGGGTCCGGGGCCACAGGGGATGCAGAATGCCCAGAAAGGAGCTTATTCTGAACAAGTAGGGAAAAGTTTGGACCGGGGGCCTCCTGCTGTCTAGAATCACTAGATGGACAAACAGGGCACATCTGTAATTGTACATTTTCTAGAAGCCACATTCAAGACATGAAAAGAAACATGTGGAATTAATTTTTTATAAGAAAAGCCATTTACCCAATACTGCCAAAATATTAGCATTTCAATGTGCAATCAGTACCACCAAAAAGCATTAATGAATTGTTTTCCAATATTTTTTCTATACTGTCTTCAAAATTTGCTGTGTATGTTACAAGTACAGCCCATCTCTACTGAGACTGGCCGTATTTATTTTTTCTTTTTTCTAGTTTTCTTTTTGTTTATGAAGTACAGCCAGTTTACAGTGTAGTGTCAATTTCCGGTGCACAGCACATGCTTCAGTCATGCATGAACATGCAGATATTCGTTTTCATATTCTTTTTCATTGTAGGTGACTAGAAGATACTGAACATAGTTCCCTGTGCTGTGCAGTGTAAACTTGTTGTTTATCTACTTTGTGTACAGTCCTTAGTGTCTGCAAACCTTGAATTTCCAGTTTGGCCCTTCCGACCCCTCCACGTGCTCCGTAGCCAGCACGTGGCTGGTGGCAGCCGTATGGAACAGCGTGGTTCCAGACTCCCCAGTGTGCGTCGGAGGTGTTCCCTATTCGGGCCAGAATTGCCCTGAATGCCCCCCTTGCTGCTTTCTCAGAAGATAGATCAAAAGGGAAGAGTTTCCACTGCCAAAAGGCATATGGTCCTCCAAGCCTTCACCTGTAAGCCACAGGACTAGGTTGGTGGGAAAAGCTGTCTTAAGATAAACACACACTGCATGATTCCCTTTGATTTCCCGAGGCTTGGAGGGGAGAGGGTGCAGGGTGCCATTTGCATTTTAATAACACTGCCTCTTGCAAAATGATTCTCAACATTCTTAATGAACGCCTTCCAATAACAGTAATTAACATCAGAAGGGGCTGTGCCACCACTCGCTAATGAATGCCCTCCCAGGCCTGCCCTCCCCGGCAGACCCTGTTTTGATTGGCTTAAAGCAAAGCTTCGGAGTTACTCAGTTGGCATCAGGCCATACAGGGAGCTGGGTTTATGTAACTTGTTTCCCAGAAAGAAAGCAGCTTAAGTAACTCATGTCAGACCCCAAATGGGACCGCCATAGCAGCAGGACCAGAGCACAGGGAATCGGTAGCCAGGTTCTCAGGACTTACGATCTCAAGACGGGAACTAGGTGCCCTTTGTAGAAGCACCAAGCAGGCAGCTGGGACACTGGCAGCCTCACATGGGTGTGTTGGCTCTGCCCTACTGGCTCCCGTAATCCCGTGACTCATGCTCCACCCAACGCAGGACAAGTTCGGTTGAGGATTCGGTCATTTCCAAGGGGCGGTTGGTTCCCCAGGACTTGCTACAGCTCACTCCCTCAAGGCTTGGACCTGGCTTGGCTTGCAGAAGTCCCACCTCGAGCTCCCTAACATCCTTGGCTTCCCTCCAACACTCAGTTTTGACAACAGTGCGGTGAGATTTGCACGCATACGATAACCTTCTTACACACGCTGTCGTGGCCCTGCAGTAATTGCAGAAATGACAGTCATGAGAGAAGCTGACTCACTTTGACGAAACGTGAATGTGCCAAACACTGAACCAAACACTTTGCGTGAATGAGCTCAGGAAGTCTTCTCTACACCCCCACGAAATCCATCTCCTCAGTATCTGCATCACACAGGAAGGGAAGCCAGGGAAGGTGAGTAACCTGCTCTGGTAGCTCAGTAAAAGTTGCTGAAGCTGCCTGGTTCCAGGGGAGCAGCTTTAAACTACTAGACAACACAGCTGATTGCATTTAGATGTGGAATTTTTGTATGATTATGAGAAACATACACTGTGATGGACAGAATTCAAAAATGACCTCCAAGATTCCCCCTCCCTCATACGCATTCTGAGTAACTCCTTCCCTGTGAAGGCAGAACCTGTTAACATCACGGGGGCATCATTCTCAGGATGAGATTTCTGACCAGTTAACTTTGCCTTGATCGAAAGGGAAATTATCCAGGTGGGCCTGACCTAAGAAGGTGAGCCTGAAAAGGACTGGACCCATCCTGAAGGAAGACAGATTCTAAGTGTGGAGAACCTATAAAAGAAGCCACATGGCAAGGGCCTGAGGACATCCTGTAGGAGCTGAGAGGACCCCTAGCTCATAGCAGCAAGAGAACAGGGACCTCATTCCTACAACCACGAGGATCTGAATTCTTCCAACTATCCCATGAAAGGGGACCCTGAGCTGCAGAAAAGAACACAGGCAGGCTCACACCTCGAGAGCAGCCTCGGGACACCCTGAACAGGTGGTTCAGCTGCTCTCCTGGCATAAACATACGTGAAGCCTTTAGATTTTCCTTTCC
Organism: Vicugna pacos; assembly: GCF_048564905.1. Taxonomy (NCBI): domain Eukaryota; kingdom Metazoa; phylum Chordata; class Mammalia; order Artiodactyla; family Camelidae; genus Vicugna; species Vicugna pacos. Next base: position 24,945,668 of record NC_133017.1, read on the forward strand.
TCCTCTCGTATCAGCTGGGACTTCCAGCATGCTACTGAAAACACATGGTGAGAGGGAACATCCTTGCCTTTTCCTGATCTTCGCAGGAAGGACGGAGGTTTCTCACCGTTAAGTATGAGGTTAGTTGTAAGGCTTTTTTAGATGACAAGGAAGTTTTCCTTCTGTTGCTGTTTCTCTCGGAGTCTATAGCATAAATGGATGTTGGATTTTGTCGGCTGCTTTTTCTTCATCTGTTGACTTGATTGTATGATTTTTTTCTTCTTTATCCTGTTGATGTGATGGGTTCTATTAATTGATTTTCAGCTGTTAAAACAGACCTGTTTACGTGAGATAAATCCCACTTGCTCATGGTGTGTAACTCTTCTTGTGCGTTGTTTGCTTCCATTTGCTAACATTTGTTGAAAAATTTTGCGTCCATGTTCATGAGAAATAATGGTCTGTAGTTTTCTTGTAATGTCTTGTCCAGTTTTGGTATTGGAGCAACACCGATCCCACAGAATGAATTAAAACATATTACTTCGCCTTCTGTCTTCAGGTAGAGATTATAGAGAACTGGTGTAATTTCTTCCTTACCTGTTTGGTGGCACTCACAGTTGAACTCACCCGGGCCTGGTGCTTTCTGTTTAGGAAAGTTATTAATTTTGGATTCAAATGTGTTGCCTTTGTTCTGTGTTCCTGGATTTGTCTTCCACTCTTTTTCTGCCTTTTATGGTTTTAACTTAGCACATCAGTTACCCTTTTTTTCTTTACTTCTTTTAGTGGAAGCGCTAGAGTGTGCCATGTACTTTTACAACAAACCCAAGTCCAGTTTCACTATGTGGGTAACGTATCTTACAACAAAAAAATAATCTTAATTTCTTCTTCCTGTCCCTGGTGTCACTGCCGTCATTCACTGCACTTATATATAAGTGTACATCAACATATGTCATATTTGTAAGATACATAATTAAATACATCATTGGTATTATCATTTTGAACAAACTGTTACCTGTTAGATCAATGAAGAATACAAAAAAATAGAAGTTTTTCTTTTGCCTTTACTTATTCCTTCTTCGATGTTCTTCCCTTCTTTATGTGGGTCTGAGTTTCTGACCTAATCATTTTCCTTTTCTCTAAAGAATTTCTTCTAGTATTTCTTGCAATGCAGATCTACTGGCAACAGATGCCCTCAGTTTTTGTTTGTTGGGGAAAGTCTCTATTTCTCCTTCACTTTTGAAGAATAGTTTCACAGTCTGCAGAATTCTAGGTGATTTTCTTCTCTCAACTCTAAATATTTCATTCCACTCTTTTCTTGCATGCATGGTTTCTAAGAAGAAGTCATATGTCATTCTTATCTTTTTCCTCTGTAAGTAAAGTGTTTTCCTCCTCTGGCTTTTTTCAGAATATTTGTTTTCCTATAGTTTGTAAATTATATACTTAGGTATAGTTTTTTGGGGATTTATCTTCATTGATGTTTTCTGGGGTTCCTGGATCTGTGGTTTAGTGTCTGACATTAATATGGGGAAATTCTTGGTCATTGCCTCAAATAATCCTTCTATTCTTTTCCATCCTTCTTCTCCTTTGGGTATTCCCATCACATGTATGTAACACCTTCTGTAGTCATCCCACAGTGCTTGTGTATTTTGTTCAATAATTTTCAGTCTTCTTTCCCTCTCTTCACTTTTCTGGTTTTGGAAGCTTCTCTGACATATCCTCAAGTTCAGAGATTCTTTCCTCAGCTGTGTCCAGCTTCCTAACAGGCCCACCAGAGGCATCTCTGTTAGAGTGATTTTGTTCCCATTTATTATTGATTCCCTTTTAGACTTTCCATCTGTCTACTTTTCAAGTCAGTTTTGGGGGGATGAATAATTTTAGGTTCACAGAAAAGTTTCACAGAGAATGTAGAGAATTCTCATGTAGCTCTCAGTCAGTTTCTGTTCACTCCAGCCTTGTGGTCTTATGTTGCCACACTTCATCTGTCGAAACCAAGAGACCAGCATTTGTGCCTTACCATTAGCTAAACCCAGACCGTGTTCAGTCTCTGTCCAGATTCCCCATTAATGCCCTTTTCTGTTCCAAGTTCAAAGACAGAGCGCCACGTCACATTTTGTCATCATGTCTCCTTCGTCTCCTCACATCTGTGATGGTTTCTCAGTCATTCTTTGCCTCTCACGACCTTGACGACTTTGAGAAAGTGCTGGTCATGTATTTTGAAGAATGTCCCTCAGTTGGGGTTTGTACGATGTGTTTTCTCATGACGAGACTGTGTTTATGGGTTTGAGGGAAGATTACCAGAGGGGTCCTTCCCACCTCACCACATCGCGGGTGTGCGGCACCCACATTCATCCTTATTATTTTTAGGGTAACTATAGCCAAAATTTTTCACTAGATCAGTTGTTATGAATTCTGTGGTCACAGTCTCCTTTCTGTGATTTTGGTGTGTCTACAATTATATTGTGACTATTAAACATACAAATCTAATTTAGCCAATTGTCATGTCAATAAGAAACACATTTAGACCAGGGCAACGAGATGTGCAGTCAACCGATCCACCGGCTGACTTTGGAGCTCAGCCCCACGGGACGGTGCATCGATCTGGGATAATTCAAGACTGCTAATGGGCACGGCCGACCAGGCTCTGCATGAGAGGCAGTTGCATTAGGGGTCCTCTGACTGCTGGGCTAATGGACAGCCTGGCCCATGAGTGGCCTGTCAGAGGTCCCCCCTCAGCAAACCTGACTTTAAGCTTTACCTTTGATTGTAAGTTGGAAAAACATAAAGTTAGTCTTCAGTAAAACTCATGTCTGCCATTTCTGGGCTCTGTTTTCTCACCTCAGGTGCTGCTTGCGTTTGAGCCCCCTGGCCCCCAGAGCTGTAGGCCTTTCTCCTTTCTTCCGGGTTCAAAGGGCCTAGTATTAACCATTTACTCAGTCTCATCTGAAGCCAGGTCTGTCTCTCAAAATGACGTTTATTTTAAGCCACACCTCCAACTAGAAAGGGAGGCTATTTCAGGTATCATAGGCAGATGGGCATTTTAGGGGAATGAGGAGACTTCCAGCTGACCTGCAGCCATCGCCACGTTGGGTGACCCTGGAAGCCGATACGCAGGGAACTGGCGAGGCTGGTGGAGGGCTCTGATCTCTCTCGGACCCTTGACTCTCCTGCAGATGTCTCCTAGAGGTCCACTGGGGGCTCAGGGAGCCACAGCCCTGCCCAGCACACTGCATGGAGTGGCACGAAACCCAAGGCAACATTGGTCCCCTGCACTCATAGGCCTCACCTGCTGTGCCATTTCCCTCATGTCACTGTGACTTGCTGGCCGTGACCTCTCCATGACCCCGGGCTTGGTCTTCAGGGCCCCACTGATCTGCCCAGTCACAGGCTTCCTGGGAAACGTGGTGCCTGGACTGTGCCAGGATCCATTTCAGGCATCCCTCCTGAGTCAGCGGGAAGCGGATGAGGACGAGAAGCAATGTGCTTTGTGTGCCACCCTGGTTGGACCCACTCTTTCTTATTTTCTCTTTCCTCTGCTGACCAGCACAGCTGGTGAGTCTTCCTCAGGTCAGCCTGGCCTTTGCATGGAAATTTTGCCCTATAGTTGCCCTACACACAGGCCAGCAAATGAGCCACTCCTGGCAGGGCTCAGAGGGCTGGAACCATGCACTTGAACTGTGTGGTCCGCTCACAACTGATGGGGCTCACGTTTAAAAAGTCCTCTGAGAGAGGCTGTGGAGAAAGGGGAGTCCTCTTACACTGCTGGTGGGAATGCAGTTTGGTGCAGCCACTATGGGAAACAGTATGGAGATTCCTCAAAAGACGAGGAATAGACTTACCACATGACCCAGGAATTCCACTCCTGGGCATATATCCAGAAGGAACCCTACTTCAAAAAGACACCCGCACCCCAATGTTCATAGCAGCACTATTTACAATAGTCAAGACATGGAAACAGCCTAAATGTCCATCAGCAGATGACTGGATAAAGAAGATGTGGTATATTTATACAATGGAATACTATTCAGCCATAAAAACTGACAACATAACACCATTTGCAACAACATGGATGTCCCTGGAGAATGTCATTCTAAGTGAAGTAAGACAGAAAGAGAAAGAAAAATACCATATGAGATCGCTCATATGTGGAATCTAAAAAACAAACAAACAAAGCATAAATACAAAACAGAAACAGACTCATAGACATAGAATACAAACTTGTGGTTGCCAAGGGGGTGGGAGGCGGGAAGGGATAGATGGGATTTCAAAATTGTAGAATAGATAAACAAGAGTGTACTGTATAGCACAGGGAAATATACACAAGATCTTATGGTAGCTCACAGAGAAAAAATGTGGCAATGAATGTATGTATGTTCATGTATAACTGAAAAATTGTGCTCTACACTGGAATTTGACACAACATTGTAAAGTGATTATAAATCAATAAAAAAAATGTTATATTGTTAAACAGAAAAAGTCCTTTGACATGAATAAACCCCAGAATTTAGTGAATGCCCTGGACTGTGTGATGATTTCAACCATTCTTGGTACTTCACCAAAGAATGCCTTTGGCATTATAGTGTTCCCAACTACTGTGCCTTATTATTTAGTTATTGAAAAAAGAAAAATGCATGCTGGCTTCCCAGAAGCATTAATGCTGTTATTCCCCAGGAACAGAAGCAGTCCCTTTATTCATTACACAGAGAAGGGAAAAGGGATCAGCTGAGTCAACAGTTTTCATGTTTCAAAGCAAAGCGTGAGTAACGGAGAATTAAACAGGAACACAAAGGGACACTGGCACCCCCACATTCACAGCAGTTTCATTCACAATAACCAAAAGGTAGATGTGCCTCGAGTGTCCGTCAATAGCTGGACAGATAAACAAGATGTGGTCCATCCACACATAGAATGTTCTGAGAGGAAGGCCACAGCATGGAAGAAACTTGAGGACAGGATGCTAAGTGAAATGAGTCAGCCACTAGAGGACAAATACTGTACAAGTCCACTTATGTGAGGTCCCGGGAGTAGAAATAATTCTACCTAATAAAACTGAAAAAGGAAAAAATAATATATATGTATTTGATATATATATATATAAAACTTATATTAAATATAAATATGTATAAAATATAAAAAATATATTCCTGGTATTTCTCAAATTATGTATGACTTAACATCAAAGCCCCCAGGAAACACTGATTGGGAGGAATAAACTTCATGTTCTCCAAACTCCTGGAGACAGAAAGCAGGCGGGCAGTGGCCAGGGGCTGGGGTGGGCAGAAGGAGGCGTTAGTGTTCACAGGGTACAGAGTTTCAGTTTTGCAAGATGGAAAAATTCTATAGGTGGACAGTGATGATGGTTGAACCACAATGTAAATGTATTTAATGCCACTGAAGAAATGGTTAAAATGGTGAATGTTATGTGTAATTTACCACAAATGTTTAAGTAAATAATTTTTAAATTATTAAACACAGAAAAAAGTAACGTAGAATTAAAACTCTTACCAGAAAGTGTTGCAATTCATCTGACAAACTGAAGAGAGCCCCAGCTGAGGGTGATGACCAGGGGCCCACTCCCTCAGCCCCTGGCTGCGGCCCAGAGCCAGTCTGGGTGGCAGAGCTGAACGGCGGGGCTGTCCACCAGGACAATGCGCCCCCACACAGCAAGGGCTCAGCGAACCCACCAGGAGTTCCCGTGATCCCCGCATCCAGCTCAGAACCTCTGCGTGTGCGAAACCATTGGAGGCCCGTAGAGGCGAGACGGCCCTCGTCTCGCATCGCCAGACCAGGCCCAGCGCTGTGTCACTGACCTCAGAGACACAGAAGCCCCCAGGAAAAGAGCTGAGGATGAATTTCTTGTGTGTCTGTCATTTGAAAATTCACACATCCTGTTTTCCCTGGCCTTCGTGCACAGCCCTCCAGCAATCACCGTTCTGTGAGCTGATGGCCCCCAGGGGCGGGGCCAGCCGTGGCGGCCAAGCACGGGCCTGCGGGGACACTCGTGGGCCCAGCACTGGCCGCAGCAGATGCCCACCCACCCTGTGAGGGGCTGGGTTTCCTCACTAGTTGCTTCCTAGATCTTTTAAAATATATATATACTTTTAAATTATATATGATACATGTATACATATACTCATTTATATTTATAATTTTAAATATATATCATATATACAAAATACATATATATAAATATACATTTATTTTATGTTTTAGTATGTATTTTAACATATATTTTAAACATATAAGTATACATATATTTACATTTTTAAATTTTATATATGTTTTAAAATATATATATTTTTATATATGTATGTATTTTATATATATATATATATATATATATATTTCAAGTAGAACAAGAAGTTTATTACTTCCACTCAGTATTTCCTGGGGGACTTGATGTCAAGTCATACATAATTTGAGAAATACCAGGAATATATTTTTTATATTTTATATATATTTATATTTTAAATAAGTAATATATATATTTATATATAAAATACATATATATGTATATTTTCCTTTTTCAGTTTTATTAGGTAGAATTATTACAGTTCTACTGCACAAACACACATGTATTATTTATGTAATGGGATGGGATGGGAGACTCAGGCCACGGGCAAGGTGGCCCCCAACAGTCAGCGTCCAGCCAGGTGAGCAGCACCACCGCCCCCTCCCAGAGGGTTCAGAGCCCGCATCGGTGTGAGCCAGCAAGTTTTGATCACCCGAAGAGATGGTTTTCTCTTAAGTGTACACAGGTATAAAATACTAATGTTGGCACTCTGCAGACAGCTTGGGGGTCTAAAGAGCAAGCCCTTTGACGGAAAGAGGGCTGTGCCAAGGCCTTTAAAGCGTTCTGCGTGAGCCGTCAGCTCCTTAGGAAGAAACCTCAACAGATGCCCAAAGGCTGGCAGACTCCTCTCCCATTCCTTCTGAGATGCTCCCCAGCAGAACCGCCTTGGTCCCTACACCCTGGTCGCTGTCCCGGTGGCTACGACAGCCTCCCGGCAGGTTCCCCGGACACACTCAGTCTCTCTGAACACGTCTCTCAGCGCAGCGCTGGCCCTGCCTTTCTCCTCATGAAGTCCCTCCCTGAGTCTGCTGCCTCAGAGACCAGACTTCTCTGTGGAAGAAAGCAGGCCTTCAAGACTTGGCTTCTACCTGTGATTACACTTTGTGCAGAGGCTCAGCCCTCCTTTCCTCTGCATCCAGCTGGACCCCCAGCTCTGGCGTGAGGAACCACCGTGTTTCCCAAATACACCATGTTCTGGTCTGCAGCTTTATACGAGCCATCCCACGGGCCTGGAACACCCTGACCCTTCCTGGCCCTTCGCCCATCAGACTCCTCTTCACTTTCAGAATTAACCCAGCTGCCCCTCCAGAGGAAGCCCAAGGGATGCTCCCAGGTCCTGCACTAGCTGGCCTTTATCTCTGCTCCTGCATCTCCCTGGACAAACTTCCATCACAGCCTTTATCATGGCTCACAGATCAAATGGAGATTCCCTGATAAGACCATGAGCTCAACCAGGACAGAAAACATGAGCTTTCATCTTTGTTTCTTCAGGGCCTAGCATAATACTGGCACACAGGGCATATTGATGGATTAAGGGAAGGAAGGGAGGCAGGAAGGAAAGAAGAAAGGAGAAGGGGGAGTGGTGTAGGGACAAAAGGAGAAGTGGCCGTTAGCACACAGATGGGGAAGAGATGATAACTTGGTACTCAGGGTTATAGCTGACAAATTCGCATGGTTAATAATAGATTTTGGAGCCATTTTTAAAAACATTTGTATTGAATTATAGTCATTTTACAATGCTGTGTCAAATTCCAGTGTAGAGCACAATTTCTCAGTTATACATGAACATGCATATATTCATTGTCACATTCTTTTTCGCTGTGAGCTACCGCCAGAGCTTGTATACATTTCCCTGTGCTACACAGTATCATCTTGTGTATCTATTCTACATTTTGAACTCCCAGTCTGTCCCTTCCCACCCCCTGCCCCCTTGGTAACCACAAGTTTGTATTCTATGTCCATGAGTCTGTTTCTGTTTTGTATTTATGTTCTTTTTCTTTTTTCAGATTCCACATATGAGCGATCTCATATGGTATTTTTCTTTCTCTTTCTGGCTTACTTCACTTAGAAGGACATTCTTCAGGAGCATCCATGCTGCTGCAAATTATGTTGTCGGTTTTTATGGCTGAATAGTATTCCATTGTATAAATATACCACAGCTTCTTTATCCAGTCCTCTGTTGATGGACATTTAGGCTGTTGCCATGTCTTGGCTGTTGTAAATAGTGCTGCTATGAACACTGGGGTGCAGGTGTCATCCTGAAGTAGGGTTCCTTCTGGATATATGCCCAGGAGCGGGATTCCTGGGTCACATGGTAAGTCTGTTCCTAGTCTTTTGAGGAATCTCCACACTGTTTCCCACAGTGGCTGCACCAGACTGCGCTCCCACCAGCAGTGTAGGAGGCTCCCTTTTCTACACAGCCTCTCCAGCATCTGTCATGTGTGGTTGGAGCCGTTCCTTTTGCCCATGTTCTAGACCTAATGTTTGAAGCCTAATTCTCCAGCTCTTGTCTGGGTACAAATCAAGAAAGCATAGCTACCGGCCCCACTGCTGGGCCAATTTAATGCACAAATTCGTCTCAAACTCTAAAATAGAGCGCAGATCTCTTTGGTCTCAGAACCACTGTGGTTGGTAGGTTTGCCCGTCGAACTTGGCTTCTTAGATGAAGTGAGGCTGCCCTGCACGGGTGTCTTCCAGATCATCAGACCCTCAAAGACTAAGGACTCTCTCTGCAAACTGACTTTCCTTTGAAGATCAGGCCACGTTTGGGAAAACTGGGGGGAGTGCCCGTGTCTACCCAGGAGAACAGCCGCCTGACGGGCTACGGGTTTACACGTTGTGCAGAGAGCCGTGAGTGCTGCAGGAATGCTGCCTCGGGACGAGCAGTCCTCATGCCTCAGCTGCAGGACAAGGCAAAATGCGTCACCTGTGACCAGGAAGGGGAAGTACGGTGCCCACAGCAGTGGCCTCTGCTCTCTTGTTTCAACTAAAAGCAAGGCCTCAGATTTCAGGGGCCAGCCAAGCGTGAGAATGTGTGGGCTGACTCTTCCGAGCAGTCGCTTCCTCTCGGTAGTCAAGAAGGTTGGCTCGGCATCCTTGATCGATACAACCCTTCTGGGGCCAGCATGCTGGCTTCATCCTTCTCGTCCTGTGAAGTCACAGGGGGTAATTACTGACATGAACTGCAGTGAGAGGGCCCCGACGAGGGGAAATGTGGATGGATTTCAAGCAGGGAGGAAGAATGGAGCCCAGTGGGAGGGCCCTTTGAAAAGTGCAATGAAGGGTATCATCCGAGTCTGAACCTTGTTTTGAGAGCCCTTGGGGCAAAGCCTTGGAGCCTGCACCTCTCCCCTCCCTGCTCTGACCCAGCTCCCTGCACCCGCTTCTGTCTGGGCCCTGGTCCCGTGGCCCCCGTGGCAGCAGCATGCTCCCCAGCTGCCACTCACTGAATTCCCTGTCCCGATGGAAGCGGGCGGTGAGTGAGGCAAGGTGTCACCCACTCAAGGCAGGATCTTTGAGAACCTTCTAGGCTCCAGCGAACGAAGTGGTTAAGGAGAAGCAGCATCACTGCGAGAGCTCTCCAGAAGGGACTTCCTTCCTTCTGTTCCCTCACCTCCGCTGGCGCAAGTGGCCACATGGCACAGCTTACCACCGGGACGGCCTGACTCCAAACACAGAGAGGTCAGAGATGTGAGCCCGGACACTGACTGATGTGATCAGCTTTTACCCAGAGATTTTCTCAAGCCCCTCGGGACCAGAATGAAACAAAACCATAATCTGTTAAAGGTGTGTAAATCCAAGGGAAAACATCTAGGACGGAGGCTGCAGCCCCGGTTTCTGTCCTGAGCCTCAACAGGTGACACCATGTCAGCAATGTCCTCACGGTGACGTGCAGGTTTCCCTGCCGATATGGCCCAGGCCTCTCCAGGAAGAGTAGGGGAGGACAGCCACCCTCAACAAAGGGAGAAATGACTACACATCGACTGCAACCAGCAATGCCAGGCGCATAGCGGTGGTCACTGAGCGGCGACCCTTCCGTTAGAGTTTCTGTAATTAGTGCTGGGACTCCAGGCTCCCCATGCAGCGGTGTGCTCGCTCATGCGGTTTCGTCTCTCAGCTCTGCTGCCGTGACGGAGCACACAGACTGGCGGCTTGGACGGCAGAGATTTCCTTCTCACGGTTCTGGAGGTCGGGAGGTCGGTTCCGTTATGATGTCTCTTCTCTTGTCTTGCAGGCGACCGAACGCCCGTGACCAAAGGGAACGGGAGCTCTCTGGTATCTCTTCCTATAAGGACCCTAATCCTGGGGGACCAGGACCCCACCCTCATGACCGCATTTACCTTGAATTACTTCTGTAAAGGTCCCATCTCCAGATTCAGTCACAGCGGAGTCTGGGGGCCAGCACACGGGCGCGGCACACAAGCACCTGGTCCGTTCCTGGAGGCGCAGCCCCGAGCAATAAGCCCAGCTTGTCTGACGCCGGCATCTTCGTCTCTGTGGTGACGGCTCACTCACAACTCACCCCTGGGTCTCAAGGCCAACAGGCACCTGCCGTTGAAGGAAATCTGTGTTCAGTAACATCTTAAGGGACAGTGGAATTCTGCGAAGACTATAGACTGGATTTTGATTCCAGAACCACCTTTTAAATTTGTAAAAGGAGTAGGGAAAGAAAGTCTTTAAGTGAACTCACGGTCCCCTGTGGAGATCCAGGCGCCAGAGCGGGGTCTGTGGCCGTGACTCGCAGGTCTCGCCACCCCCGTAGGTGTCGCTGAGGGAAGGGGCGTTGGGGGGGGGGTCTGCCTACACGTGCCAACACGGAGCCTCGTCACGCTCAGTGCCTGGTCATCCAGGCCTCGTGTCCCCGCTGGTTCACCGTAACTAGGAATGTCCCAGGCAAGGCAGATCTGAACACAATCTGTCCTGGCTCTTTCTAGAAATATCTTCAGGGGCTCATGCCTGACTGCTTGAAAACTTTTCTCCCTTGCTTCCTGGCCACTGCCACCCAGACTGTGTTGTCCTGGGAGTGGATGCCCAGGGACAGCCTGTCCTTCGAGTGTGTTGTGTTGCTGTTTGTTTTGTCAGTGTCAGTTCTCCTCGGCCTCAGCGCACTGAGACCGCAAGCGTGTCCCCCCCGCGTGCCCGCCACCGTGCGCTCCCTCAGCCCGGGGAAGGGAGCAGCTCGCTCACACGGCCTCCCTACACGGGCCCTGGGGCAGGTTTACACCCGCGCTGGTCCCCAGCAGAACGCACAGCTGGGAGGGAGCGTGTGACACTTCAGAGCCTCACCTCCGAGGCAGGAGCCTTGGCAGAAGCGTGACAAGACCGTTTAGGCCTTTCTTGAAATGAGGTTCTGGGATGAGATCCAGGAAGGACCCACGGTACCTTCTACTGCACAGCGTGTTCTCAGGCCATGGGATACCTTGTGCTGATCACGTGGCCGTGTGTTTTCTGAGAGGCTATTTCCATGACCCAATTAGGGCTTCAGTGAGCAGCTTCCATAGGAAACCGGACTTTTTCTTCCTCTGAGATATTTTTGTTTCCAGATTAGTCTGGGCATCGACTGGATCACACACACCCACCACGCATGACCTCCTGCTTTGTCGTCCTTCTGGACGGTCGTCCTAAAATCCCACTGCTGGGGGGCACCTCTGATGCCCACCTAAGCCGCTGAAACGTGCGAAACTTCACAGAAGTGCAAAAAAGGAACAGAAAACATCAGAAGGTGATCAAGAGAATCCAAACCTTCCAACAGCCGTACATCACACAACTCTGTTTTAATTGCATTTAGTTGTAATAATGCCCACAGTTAATTTCTCCTGATTTCAGTCTACGCGTTGAATAAACCCTTTATCACAGATCTTTAAGAATTTTAAAAAGAAACCTGTTGATTTTCTTAGGCACTTGCCAGCTTACCATGGATATCCTGCCTGAGCACGCTGCCAGGGAACAAACGCAAGACACACCCAAAATAGAGGCTCTGGCAAAGGCCCGGGCGGCGTGTCCTCGGGAGGCCGGAGCTCACGTCTCGGAGGTGATGAACACCGCGTCGACAGACGGTCCTGCCGCCCAGCGTGGCCCAGTCGCATCTCTCCTTTCCCTTGCAGAGCTCCAGCAGGCAGCATTTAACAGCAGCAACAACAACAATCCTTCAATTCTGATTTTGGCAGGGAAAGAGCAGCAAGCGACTCGAGCTGCAAGCTCGCGCGGCAGACGCACCTGATGTGTGTTTACGGAATGTGGGGACCCTTCGAGTCACGTGGGCCAGAACGTGCGGCCGCGCTGTGCACCGCGGCGAGGACGACCCGGACGGCCCACGTCCAGCCGTGGCGCAGAGCCGCTGATACGGCGGCCCCTGCCAAGTAAGAAGGACACGGCCGTCACCACGAGAGGTGCCCTGAGGTCACCAGGCGCGTCTCCCAGGGCGGCCTGAGCAAGGCAGGGGGGACGGGCTCTCAGAAGCCCCGTGGAAATGACCCTACTTCTCCTGGTTGTCCACGGTTCCCACATGCGTTTGGCTACTGATTCTCTTTGATTTTTCCAAAGATTCTGCGACATCTTCTGAACTCGAGTCCCAGGGAACACACGTGGCATTTCCAGCCTGGCACCCTTGAAGTTCTAATGGGAAAGTCAAGTTCTCGCTGAGAAGGAACCCCCAAGTCCTGAATTCGCCTGGGATTTTTTTTTAAGTTGAATTTAATTCCTTTAAAAAGGCAAGCACTGAACATTGAGGCTTGTTTTATTAGAGGGTGACAGCAGCACTTAGAAATTTGCGTCTTCCCCCGCATTTGTTCTGGCGTGGATGAGACAAGGCCTGGCCAGCTCAAGCTCTGTCTTGGACGTTAACCATCCCAGCAGCAGCCCCGACCCTCCAGGAGGCAGGTGCCAGGAAGCCGTGCAGCACGTCCCCTGCCCGGTGCCGCAGGCGCTCCAGAAAGGCAGCCGCCGCCCACCCCAGCTCTGTAGGGACACACATTACAGGCATTTCTGGGGAGCTCTGTGTATTAGTCACTGACTCTCCAGCATCCCAAGGACAGTGGCCGTTTGCTTGGCTCCCTACATCCACTCCAGCCCCAGATGATTGGCTTCATCCAAGCATGGACACCCAGTCTTCTTGTTGGTCATGGCTGAGCAGCGGGCGTAGGGCCCATTTCCACCTGGTCAGACTGGGGACAGGCCCCCTGGGGGACGTTTCGGGGTGGGAGTTATGGCTTCAGTGGGGTTCCCTGGAAAAGAACTCCGAGGGGGGTTTCGCATGCAGGCGGTTTATTGAAGAGTATTCTAGGGAGCAACAAGTAGGAGAAAGTGTAAAAAGCAAGACTGGGCTGAAGGAGAGGCCCAGTGGTGGAACCGGCTGCGCGGAGACTTCTGCCAACACAGCGGTGCCTGTGGAAGTGAGACGGCCCCTCAGAGGCCAGCCCTAAAGGAAGTCAGGGACTGGGGAGCATTCCTCCCGCACCTGGTCACTGTGTGGGGCGTCCCCGGGGAGCAGGCGCCGCCTGCTGGGAGACCCGAGGCCAGGAGGGACTCTGACGCGAGCCGCCCGCAGCAGGACCGCCACCGGCGCGGGGAGGGAGTGCCTCAGTCGTGAGGGGTCGTCTGGGCGCCACACCGCTGTGCGTCGCAGTGTGTCCCTGCTGTGCTCGGCAGTCACCAGTGTAACCGAGCAGGACCCGTGGGGCCTTCCAGGGTCAGGCCTCTCCCTGTGTCCTCTGCTGGAGCTCCCCTCTGAAGCACCAGATAATAGTGTCTCATGTGTATTTCCCGAGTTTTTCTGATGCTTAAAACCACCACCAAAGGGAAGAAATGATGATCAAGGGCACGTGGCCCCCAAACCACCTGGCGCCTGGAGGTTGATAGTGTTGACCCCCTGTTCCCTCCACATCAACCAATCAGAGAACTGTGCACGAACTGATCACATACCCTGCGGCCCCCACTCCCTCACCTGCCTTTAAATGTGATTTGCTGACACCCTTCGGGGAGCTTGGGGTTTTCTTGGGCGGGAGCCACCCCGTCCTCCTTGCTCGGCCCTACAAAGTCTGCTCCCAAAGTCAGTGTTTCAGTTCACTTGACCTCACGGTGCAGTAGCACACGAACTTCCCTCCGGTGACAACAGCTTAGTGTTGTAAGGTCACCCCAGTGAGGGCAGCTCCTTCAGTATCTGGCTTTGTCTTCTTCCCAGAGAAATAACCAAAGAAAACTGGTGGAGGGTACCACAGCCTGAGCCACGGCAACAGCTAGCATGTATCATCTCCATCCTTCACTCTCCATCCCAGGTTCTCCAGGCTCTGGGTTAGCACGTCTGCTGGTCCAGGGGCCACACCTCATGTGCTGACCCTCCTGAGGCTTCCGCTCACCAAGCCCTTCTCCGACTATGGCTGCAACCGCGTCTGTCCATTTCCCACCCAAGTGCAGCAACTGCCAGCTGGGTCCCCTGGGTGGACACATCCCTGTGCCTTCTGATGAGCAGGACCAACAACACTGCCAGGTGCCAGCTCCTCACCTTGCCCCCCGGTGCCTTGGCGTGAGGAACTCAAATGGACCAGGCAACCAGCAAAGGTAAGTTCAACAGGACTCTCACTGAGACCCCTGGTGGAAGCATCCCCCCCAAGGAAGAGGATCTCTCGATCCCCAGAAACTAACGTTGCTGAGAAACACAAACTATTCCCCAAAGGGAGCCCCTGGGAGTGATGCTAAGCGGGTACACGTCTCCTTCCAGCCCTTGGTTCCCAGCACCAGAAAACGGTCATGCATCCTGGACAATGTTACCTATCCCCGAGGAGTGTATTTCCAAGTTGGCACCACTGCTGGGTCTTCTCAAGTCCTTTGAACGGTTCCATCAGGCCACTGGCCTCTGGCTGATGTGATAGCAATAATAAGATCAGAAGATCTCATCTTCAAGTGCCCGCTGCCATGGTGCCTCCTCTGCTGTAAGCCGGGCCCCTCTGTCCGAAGAGATGTAATGCAGTATTTCCTGTAAGTCATCAGAGACTGAGCTTTACAAGCAGGAAAGTCAAACCCTGAACGAGAATTTAAATCAATTTTAGTCAAGATAGATTTCTTCCCTTCGAGGGTGGAAGGGATCCAATGCAGTCACCTTACCACTGACTGGCTGCTTGGCCTGTTGAGAGATGCTCCGTGTTCAAGTATCAGGTCGATGTTCCGGCAGCTGTGGAAGCGAGGCCAGCCTTGGCTAGTGGGAGCCAACTGCGTTAGACGCACGTGTGACCTCGCCCCGCCCCCACCCCACTGCTCTGTCTGTGCACCCAGTGTGCCAGCCCAGGGGGGCCCATAGCAGAGTCTGGCTAGTGCCAACCAGCCAGCCCTCTGTTTAACTGGTCATTGAAGCCCTTTGTGGGAAAATGCTCTCTGGTGCGTGTCAGCACGTGACTCAGCGTTTTTTACTTTTCATGCTCATGCCCACGGGTCTGCAGCCCGCCTACCCTCCAGCCCTCCCGGGACCAGTCTTCTAATCTCCCCTGATGCTGCTCACCGAAAGCCAAGGCATAGAAAGTGGCCCCTGACTCCATGTATATTCTTACCAGCTACTTCTTTTTCTTTACCAGGTAAATTTCCAAGTAAGCTACTCAAAACTCCGACCCCCGGGAGAATTACCCGTCGCCGCTGTGTCTCCAGGCTGCCCTGATGGGGCCAATAGTGCAGTCAAGTGTAGCAGCGGCCCCTCCTGGGCCCGAACCCACAAACAAATCTGTTGGTTTCTATTCGTGAATCAAGTTCTTCCTCCTCCATCAGCCGATCATAGGAGTCTCCCATTGGGCCGTGGGTGTGAGCTGAGGGAGAGGTGTGGGTGCAGCAGTTGGGGGTAACACAGGGACCTGAAATGCACGCTCACGCTGCTTAATCTGTGCCCAGTTCCAGAAGCACCACCTTCAGCTCATAGTGGAGTGCCATCTGGTCCCAGCCTGACGTGGTGAATCAGACAGACCGAGATCATGATGGGCAGTGCTGGCCACGTGGCGAGGCGCTCCACCTCCACCAGGGCCACACCGCCTCTTAGGAGGTGGTATTTGAATGGTGTGTAATTCTCTGCTGTAAATGGCGTGATCTGGCTTCTGGATCCAAAGGGTCTCTTCCTTTATTGTGGTCTGCTGTAAACACCACAAGACGTCTTTTCCCATCACAGACACACCTACGTGGAGGGTTGTGTGGCACAAACTCCAGGCCATTTGGGCCTCATCCTGGACCTTCTGTAGAGCTCTTTTCTGCTTTGAGCCTCACTCAACACTGGCAGACTTTTGTGTCACTCAGTATGTAGGTCAGAGAATCACTCCAAGATACGGCACATGCCCACCCCTCTCAGAGTGAAGCCTCAGTGGGACCACCAGCCTGGTTTTCAGTTTGCATTTTTTGTTCTTGGTGCCACCTCCTGGATTGCCCCTTTGCCACATGCCCTTTATCCCATCATCCCCCTCTGCCTTCTCCACCCCAGACTCCCAGCCTGTGGCTCCCAGCTCTCTGTGCCTGCTGGTTGCCTGTAGATGTCGAGTATTAATAGTGGCCACTGAAGGTGTTTCTTAATCATCCTGTCTTCTGTAAGGACAGCCAGTCTCAGCCTTCAAAGAGAAAGCACACATTTTTGTTTGCATTCTTCAATTTTATTTTTATTACTTTTTTTGGAGGAGGGAGGCAATTAGGTTTATTTATTTATTATTAATGGAGGCACTGGGGACTGAACCCAGGACCTCGTGTGTGCTAGGCATGCACGCTGCCACTGAGCTCTGTGCGCCCCCCAAGTTGTTTTTATTTGTGCCTTCCTTTATAACTATAAGATTGCATGTCTTTCAAAAATTAGTTTTGAAATTTTAAAATTAATCAAATACCATGACTGGAAATGTTATGAAACCAAACTTGAGTCCACTTGCATGCTCGCAGTGGAGACAACCTACTGACCCTGGGTTGTGGTGAAGGAAAGTGCAACATTTGTTGCAGGCACCAAGCAAGGAGCACGGGTAGCCAGTGCTTGAAAGACCCAAACTCCCCAGAGGCTTCCAGGGAATGGCTTTTAAAGACAGGATGAGGGAGGCGGGGTGTAATTGCGCGATCAGCTCATGGACATTCTGATTGGTTGGCGGTGAGGTCATCGGGAGCCAACATCATCAACCTTCTGGTTCCAAACTGTCTGGAGTCCACGTGCTTCTGGGCAACATACGTCTACCACCTGGTGGGGGTTTCAGTAAAACAGTCCAAAAGATCTGGCTCGGAATATTATCTATGGCCCTTGAGGAGAAACGAAAGGTCCTTGATTTTGTCTAATGGCTAAACTATTACTGTTTCGTCTTGCTTGACTGTTTTCCTGTCTTTCTGCATTTTCTCACTTCTCTGGTTAAATGCACTCTTTGGAATTACAGGAGGCCAAGGAGACTAAAGTTTTTCTACAGACAAGAAGCAGGCAGAGGACATGTTGTGGTGGGGGAGTGGGGGTCTGTTCCAGGAAGGCCCCCTAGGGTCTGCTCAGTGACAAAAACAAACTTCTGTCTGCAACTTACTCTGAAATTTAATAACAACCAAGACACACTGATGAACAGGAACAGGTAGGTGATAAAGCAAGTACTGTACAGCAAGATGGTGTTTCAGGGTGTGGGGAAATGAGTGCTCACGGTAAAATTATTTCAAATTTCGGCATGCTTGAAATTTTTCATAATAAAATGTTGGAGGGAAATTTGAGCAATAGTCATTTTAGAATACGTTTTATCCAATGACACAGAGCATCCAGTCTGCTCAGGGAGGCGGGAGGTGGGACGGTGGGCGCCCATGCAGCTGGGAGAAGCAGTCACCACTGGGAATTCTCTGCTTGACCCCTTGACTTAACACAAAATGCTTTTAAGGAAGTGTTGCTCATGCCTCCGGCAGAAGCTCTAAGCCCCACTCGAGCTCTTGTGTGGGGACAGGGGGACACTGACAGCGTATTTTGTAGAGCTGATCTCCCAGAGCCTGTGCCCAGAGCCTCGCCCCTCCGGGTGGTTTGCCTGGCTGTGTTCCGTGGCTCCAAGTCTCCTCATCCAGGGATCTGTCCCTCCTGGATCACACACCAGGTTCCAGGGAAGAAGCCTGGGCTGTCGCTCCGTGGGACACCTTCCAAATCCATTTCCCATCTGTTTGCTGCTGGAAGAGGCAAAGCAAGTCAGCGTCCCGTCTTCAAGGAGAGGCCGGTTCGTCTGTGATGAATTTGTTTAGGAAAAAATTGTGCCCAAGCCATGCCTGGGTTAACAATAGTAGTACCATAGAAAAATGTACATAAAAATGTGAGAATTATTTAAACAATTCCTTCTGTTACTCCCTCTGGGCGAGGAGTGCAAAGACGTGTTCGTGGGTGACACGGGAGCAGGACCTAGAGGGGCAGAACACAGAGGCTGCTATTTACACAGAAGCGTCCTCAAAACCACGGAGCCGGCTCTGCAAGGGCTCTTCTGACGTGAAGGGAACCCCAAGGGTTGTGAGAGGTGACTGTGCTCCAGGAAATAATAACTCCAGAAAGTGGACTACTCCAGTGATGGCTCCATTTTTAAAGTGAAGGGTCCATTTTGAGGGAAATAAGAAGTCTAAATGCCCACCCCCCACTTAAAAGTGACCAGAAATGGGCAGGAAGTAGTCAAGGAAGCCAAGAGGACAACCATCTCACCAGGAACGCGAACAGGACAGTGATTATAAGGCTAGAGCCCTATATGGCTTTGAGGGTCCAACTGGGTTTGTATTAAATTAAGACTTACCTCTATGGCCAAGGACAGTCATTAGAGATTGTGAACCGCGGAGTAGCCAAGTGATGCTTCTGGAACCTGACGGGAGAGGATATGTGTGGAGGGAAGACCGGCCTCTTGGGTTTCTCCATCCAGACCGGGCTGGTGTTCGACGACCACAGAAAACATGTTACCTGGCCTGGGCGTGCTTGTCCAGGGACAAACGGTCGGACCGGAAAGCCAGAAAGCAGAGTGGGAGAGTCAGTAAGGCCAGGTCTCGGAAGGATCAGAGCACAAACCCCCAGGGAACGTGAGAAAAGCAAGGGAGACAGATCTGCTCGCCGCAGTGCGGTGTCATCAACAGCTGGAGGTGGAGAAAACCAAAGGCCCCCCCAAGCCGCACAGCCTCACGATAGTCAGAGCAGCTGCAGACCCCGGGCCGCCCGCGGGTGCTCGGGACAGGCGGGCTGCACGTGTGGTGCTGCAGGTGGGCACTCCCCACCCCCAGTGAGGGACTGAAGGGGCTGACAAACCTGAGGACAGCAGTGCAGACAACACACAAGAAATCATACAAACACAACTGAAGGAGATCCTGGGCAGGGTGTGTTGGGGGGGGAGTGGGGAATGAAGGCAGGATCTAAAGCGTCAGGAGCACTGTGACACTCGTTACCGCCCCAGGTTCCCGGGGGAGTGGAATTCCAGCTCCCCCACCCATCATCCTGAAACCTGAGAACCAGCTCGCTGGAAGAGCAGGCGTGTGCTCAGCTACAGGATCTTAGTGTAGACCTCGAGCCTTCTGAAGTGAACTTGAAAGTTTGTGTTTGCGCTGGCTTTTATTTTCTGCTTAGAGAACATAAAAGACCATCTGATTATCAAAACACTACCATTTAACACCATTGTTAGCCTTTCTATGAAGTCATGAGAAAATGGAACCATGATCAGATGATACCAGATCTGAAATTATCAACAGCTACTAAATGTTTAATGAACGGTCAGTGTCTGGGCTAATCAGTGTCCTGCCATGTGGCCGATCTCATTGCTCCTGGGGGCCGGCAGTACAACCACTGACATTTTATAGACGGGGAAGCAAAGCCTTGGAGGTGAATTTCCCCAACGTCGTGAAATTGGTCAATCGCAAAATTAGTTCCCAGGCAGCTACGAAATATCCAGCTCAGCCTCACTGCTGGAGAGACAGTTTCCAGACGCAAAACCCCTCCAGGGGCTCAGGGGAAGCTCACGGTTCCTTATTCTGAAACCAGCAGGGCAAGGAGAGCCACTGTCAAGGAGAGTCCTTCTCCTCTCTTCTGGTTTGTGTCATGGCTCCACAGTTCTTTGAATAAAATGAGCTGTAGCCTGTAATTTTATAGCACCTGGCGTATTTTTTACTTTTCTTAAAAATCATCTTCAAGGGAAGGCCTATTCCCAGAACAGCTCATTCAAGAGAAGTTGCTCAGGGCAGGCTGCTCAAGTTGGCTGTTCTTTTTCATATTCTTTGTATTATTATTATTATACCAATGTTGTGTATGTGTATATTTCTTCCAAAATATAAAAAGAAATCACTTCATTTTATGAAGCATGTAAAACCCTGAAACCAAACTATTTTTTAATGGGAATATAAATATAGATAGGCCCCTTTAAATTAAAAAAATAAAAACCATGTAAGAACCCTACCACCCCAAAAAAGACATCAAATTGTGTAGCTCATTATAAGAGTGATCCCTGGAGATTGTTGGGTATCTAATAGAAATACAAGTTTAGGAAATATATTAATATAATATCCCACATTATTAAGGAAAATGGCATATTCATATAATAAATTCTGGGGAAAAAAGAAATTTAAAATTCAATCCTACTTTTAAAAAATGAGTAAATTATGACTTTAGGAATCCTCCCTTAAAGTAATAACAGCAACAAAAAAATTAGCCCAAACCAACAGTTTATTTATTCGTTCCACAGACACCTGTGAAGCACCAGCCACTGGTGCAGGTACTTAGGATACATCAGCAAGCAAAACAGAGACCTCTGCCCTGCAGGGATTACACTCGAGCCATGAGACAGTCAAGGGAGACAGAGGACAAACAGCAGACACAATTATGCACATAAACTTCATAGTATTCATGCCAGTTATCTACTGCTGCGTAACAAACATCCCCAAACTTGGTGAGTTAAAAAAGTGATATTATTACCACTTACAAGTCAATGGGTCATCCGAGCTCCACTGGGCAGTTCTTCTGCTCCACACGCCGTCACTGGTGTCGTTGGTGGCCAGGGGCTCGCTGGAATTGGATGCCCAAGATGGCCCACTCTCATGGCTGACAACTGGTGCAGGCTGGCAGCCGGGAGCTCTGTGGGGGCTGTCAAGTGGAAGCACATATGTGGCCTCTGCGTGAGGCTGGAGTTTCCCACGGAAAGGAGGCCGGGTTCTAGTAGAAATCATCTCTCCAGCAAGTTTTCCATGAGGGAGGAAGCCAAACCTGCCAATCTTCTTCAAGGCTTAGCCCTGAAGTTGCATGACTTCTGTCATAGTTTATTGGTTAAAGAAGTCACAGACTTAACCCAGATTCAAGGGATAGAGAAATGGGCTGCCTCTGGACGGGACACATGACACCCATGGAATAAGCTGGTGGAGCTACGGAGAAAAGCAAAAAGAAAGCGTAACGGGAAGAATTGAGATGGAGGGTGATTTTTAAAAAGATGGTCAGAACAGGTCCCATGGGGAGTGAATGTCTGAGTAAGGACAAGAGGTGGTAATCCAGGAAGGGTGGGGCTCCTGATACATTCTGGAGGTGGAGCTGAAAGGATTTCTCAATGATTGGTTGAGGTGAGACGGGAAGCCTCTAGCCACAGCTGCCATCAGCAAGAAACGGATGGCAGACGACGGGGCGGTGTGGCAAGGAGGGCCAGCATTTAGCCTTGGCCACCGTATACACAGACACCAAATGGCGATGGCCAGAAGAAAGCTGGACATGCGCCTCTCAGGCCTGGAGCAGAGCCAGGTTGGAGCTGCCGACCAGGGGTCTTTAAGCCACAAAGCTGGTGAGCTCACCACTGGGCCCAAGCGATGTGAGGGGGCCCTGCGGGGAGGGCAGACAGGAAGCTCCGGGGAGCTTTCCCTCTGAAAACTGGGCCCCCCGGCCCCTCCCACGCAGGCCACTGGTGGTCAGTCCTGAATCCACACGGTGCCCCAGGGGCTCGTGGAAGGGGGAGCCATCACTGTCCATCTCCTCCTCCTGCCTTTCCCACGTCCACCTCACAAAATGTGGGAGGATCCTGAGGGTGACGGCTTGTCTCTGGTGGAAACCTGGAACCCTGGTGGCCTCTGTCGGGGGGAGGTTCTGTGACCTCAGCCCAGCATCCCCACATATTTTCTCCTCAGTTTCCTGGGAGCCAGAAACCCTTCCCAGGCGAGCACCCAGCTGTGGCTTGTTGGTCCCCTCCGATGAAAGCAGACTCTCCGAGCACTTGGCTTCGCCGGACAGCCTCTCCGGCGGCCTCACTCCTGCTGCTTGTGCAGCGCCAGCGAAGCGGTGCTCTCTTCTCCTGCGCTGGCTGCCGCCACAGCTCATCTGAAGGTGCTTAGTGATTCCAAAGCCTCACGCCCCAAATGCGCACAGTCGCCACGTGTGGGTTGGGACATTCTGCATCAGGTATGCGTGGTCTTAATTTCATTCCTTTCCTGCGCTTTCCTGGTTTTCCACGAACTTGCAGCATTTTTACATTTGAAAAAAGAAATGCATTTTGACATCATCCAAGTAGCATAAATAGCCCCTCACCCAAAGCCCCAAGAACAGGGCCAGGGAGCCTGGGCCACGAGCAACAGCCGAGACTTGGTGGAGAACCTGAGCTCTGAGTGAGTAGAAATATGACCAAATGGCTGCCTGGTTTTTCTTAATTAAAACATCTCCCTTGACTTAAATAGCATGAGTAACACCCAAAAGAGGTTTTTATTCCTTAGAAGTTTCTCCCACAGCGTTTTTCTTGGGAAGAGATTCGTACGGCAAAGCTCACTGGTGACAGCCTTCGGCTAACGCGCCCTGTTACGCAAAGTTGAACAGAAAAGCAAGGTTCTGTTTGCCGCTTTCATTCGGTTCCCCAGACCCTGCCAACTGGGGTAAACACACACTCAGCGAGGCAGGTGCTTTCTGCATTTGACTCTGGGCGTGTGCATTCCTGAAATGTCAGCAGCTCACACGCTGGCCTGGCTCGTTTATTAGCATTTTGGTCTCAAAGCTGAGGCAAGTGGTCCAAATCCTTTCCTTATCCTCCTCCGGGGTATTTGAGGCCCCAGCCGGAGGGAATTCTGGTGGTGCTCCTTAGGTAAGGATAAGGTTTCAATGGTCCAGTCTCTCCAGGGGGCCGTCGCTCCACAGATGAGAAACAGCCAACCAGAACTTACGCAGCTGGCCACCCCTCGGTAAACCCAGCTCCTGGGGTTCGGGTCTGGAAACACAGCCCCTGCTGCAGGTCCGCAGATGCAGTGAGACTCGGCTGTGGGCGCTGCTGTGTAGCTGGCTCGTGTCGACGCACACAGGGGCCCCTGTCAGTCTGACACGTAAAGATAGGGAGATAAATGAATTTTGTTACAGCTCCCGCTGCCTCAGCAGACAGAAACCAGGTGGAATTTAACAAGGTCACTGCAAGCAACGTCTCTTTTGGGTTTTTTTTTCCCTAGAAGATCCATTTGCCCAGGTTGATCAGAGTCTTGCGTGTCCTTCTGCTGGGTTGCTATGGCAACGCTATCCGTGGTAAGTGCAGGACAGTTACCAGTTCGGTCTCTGGACCGCGTCCCCACTGGAGGCTGCAGGCCCGCCCTTTCCACTTTCCTCTGGCATCAGTGACCGCGGGGAAAGGAATGCGTCCTGGAGTGGAACAGCGCAGCGCTTAGGCGCGTGGCGTTTGCCGTCCTTCCCAGCAAAGGGCACACGAATCAAGGGGTTCTGGGGGCGGGGGGGTGAGGCGAGGAGGTTGGTATTGGACCCAAACCAACAGTAACAGCCCAGATGTTCAGCTGGTCCTGCGATCCAGGGTAACTATTTTTGCCCTCTCCACCATGGTTGGAATTTTGGTTGGATGCATTTCCTAATGGGAAAAGTTTTACTGAAGGATTTCTTTTAGAACAGAATCTTGGAGTCACTTCCATGCATGTCGCCAACAGAGCCAGGGCAGGGCTGCAAAGAGAGACGGAAATCTCTTGAAGGATGCGAGCGTGTGTTAACGGTGTCTCGTCTGTGTTTTGAAGGTGGACACAGGAAACCCTGCAGTGGCCCTGGGTTAATGTAGAAAATGGTCCGGACTGCAGCCCCCCAAGTTCACAGCTAATGCGAAACGGCTGGGGACACGCTGATACCCGAAGAGCAGGGCTTCTGCCTGCTGCCTGGGACCCTCCGGAGAGCTCGCCCCTCCTCTGACTTCTGCATCGTCGGAAGTGTGTCTCCTGGAGCAAGTGACAGGGTAGCCTTGTCATTCTTATGCGGGCCTAGCCATGCTACTGTTACTATTATTTCATTAATATTAACACTCAAATGGTTCTGAATGTTCATTTAAATTGTCCCTCCTTCCCTGTGTACCGTTAGCTCCATATAGGAAAACGAGATATTTTATTGTTTTTAAGCCTCTATTTTAGCTGACTTTGGCGAAGCCAAACTCCAGCAAAACTCAGCAGGTCACCCCCCTCAGATAATTGGGAAGGGGCTCCTTCTGCGCCAGCGTCACAAGGGTAGAAAAACCCGGGGATTTCAGCCAGTACTTTTCTGACACAACCCCTGGTTGGCCGAGGGCCTCTGGTGACAACGCGGAGCTATGACAAACAGGAGGGGTGGAGGGCGTATGTGCTGCACTGTTTGATCTTCAAAGGTCAGGCCGTGCGTACGAGGAGGAGGCAGAGGGCAAGCTAATGTTTCTGGGGCGTTTCTTGCCAGTTCTAAGCAAACGTGTTCCAGGAAGCTGGTTTGTTATTTTGGCCAGTGAGTGCTGATCACGATGCACGGAGGGGTCCGGTTTTTGGTTACAAGGAGTCCTGGCAGTTAACGGTATTTACATAAATAAGCCTTCAAGTACTAGCTGAAGGTGTAATGTGGGAAAGGGAACTTCAACCCTGTGGCATTGAAAGACAAATAAATAACGGTGGGGACAGAAAGGGGAGGAGGATGAAGCTCTTAGTCCGTGACTCTTCTTTGAATCCATGCGTAAGAATTTGCCGCCTGCATTTTCCTTCCACACAAAATAAGTAAACTTCCAAAAGTCAGAATGGATGCACCTCAAATGCTTAGAGAAGACCTGGACATTCTAATACAGTTTAATTTTTCTAATGCGTTTTGTAACCACAAGTCAAGCAAGAGATTACTTTTTCTTGCAAGAAGATAAATTAAGAACCACCTCTTATCCTTCATTATTCTTACAGACATTCCTATGAAAAGTGGTTAAAGAAGATAATGTAGGCATGGCCTCTGGGACAGCATGGAGACGGAGGGGGCACTCCAGACAAACCAGTTCCCTTCTGTCTCTTTTGAAAAGCAAATGACTCCCATCCAAGTACTAACCAGGGCCAACCCTGCTTAGCTTCTGAGATCAGCCAAGATCAGGCGCCTTCAGGATGGTATGGCCATAGACTATGTAATGCCATTTGCAGCAACATGGATGTCCCTGGAGAATGTCATTCTAAGTGAACTAAGCCAGAAAGAGAAAGAAAAATACCATATGAGATGGCTCATATGTGGAATCTAAACAAATAAACAAACAAACAAACAAAGCATAAATACAAAACAGAAGCAGACTCAGAGACATAGAATACAAACCTGTGGTTGCCAAGGGGATGGGGGGTGGGAAGGGATAGACTGGGATTTCAAAACGTAGAATGGATAAACAAGATGATACTGTATAGCACAGGGAAATATATACAAGATCTTACGGTAGCTCACAGAGAAAAAAGTGTGACAATGAATATATATATGTTCATGTATAACTGAAAAATTGTGCTCTACACTGGAATTTGACACAACACTGTAAAATGATTATAAATCAATAAAAAAAAAGTTAAAAAAAAAAACCAAATGAAGCTAAACAAAAATTGGGGCCAAAACCGTCCTGAAAGAGAAAATCATTCACCTTCAGAATTGCAGATGAAATAAACCAGCCAAAAAGGAATAATAATTCAAAGAAAAGAACTTGTACATATGGTGGCCTGTTAGAACAACAAGATGTCATTCGTCTCATCTTCCAAACGTGTGTAAACGACACTGCCTCACTCTTCACGGGAACCCTGGAAAGCTGGCAATACAGACACAGTCCCTTTTCCAGGAACAGTCAGGGAAAGGGGAACTGCCTTATCTAAGTTCACATGTGGCTTAAAATAGATCCAGAATCCCCAGTGCACCGGCCCAGCTCTGCCACCGCCCTTCAGCTGAGTGACCAGTGCTGGGATGGGACCGATGGGCGGTGCACCGGGCAGGACCTCCCGAGGGCACCACGTCCACCCTCGCTGGCTTTGCGGGTGCTCCCCCTTGTCTCCCCGCAGGGACCAGGGTGCGTGATGGTGAACCTCTCACACAGATCAGGACTGTGTTCCTGGCTCTGCTTTTTTTTTTTTAAATTGAGGTACAGTCAGTTACAATGTGTCAGTTTCTGGTGCAACGTCCCAGTCATGCACATACATACACAGATTCATGCTCATATTCTTTCCCATTAAAGATTATTACAAGATATTGAATGTAGTTCCCTGTGCTGCACAGAAGAAGTCTGTTTTTTATCTATTTCTTATATACAGTGGCTAACATTTGCAAATCTTAAACTCCCAAGTTTATCCCTTCCCACCCCTTTTCCCCGGTAACCGTAAGATTGTTCACTACACCTGCAAGTCTGTTATCTGTGCTTTTAATTCTTACTTAATTTTATATGAAGTTGTAGGTAATACTAGTGAATGTACCCAATAAGGTAACAGAATGAAGATACTGACCTGTGATAAGATTCAATGAATTATAAAAAGGAACAGTTTAATTAAACAGGCCGTGTTTTCGCTTAAAAAAAAAAAAAGGATTCCTTGATCTGACTCTTATTTGCTTCTCCGGTGACTTCCAGCCCCCTTTTCAGTCATTCTCACTTTCTGGGCAGGACAGCAGGAATGCTTTCTCAGCCCCAGATGCAGCTCAGGCCCGGCCAGGCCTCAGGAGGGAAGGTTTGCTCCCGAGACCCTGCTGCCCGCCCCACAGGGAGGAGACAGCTGTTTCCTTGACCCCAGGGCACTTTGCTGGAAAGTGGCTGCGGACTCCGGTGGGTCCAATGCCCTCTTCCTCGGGGCCCTTCCCCTGGAAAGGACCAGAAACCTGGGCAGCCTCCGGGGAGCTGCCGCCCCCGCCCCCAGCCTGCTCCTGTGAACGCTCTAGACGAATGCCGCTTTCAGGCAGGGCAGTGCGCCCTCAGGTTTGCTAGACCAGAAACCCAGCAGGGCCAAGCCTGGCACCCCTGCAGGGAGGGCAGCGCTAACGGATGCCGCCTCCCAGAGGCCCGCTCCGGCTCTACCCCAGCGGCGGGAGCGGGGGGCGGGGGTGCATTTTGGAAAGAGAGCTCTGGGGCCAGCCCTAGCAGGGCAGCACCCCATCAGGCATCTCAGGGCCCCTCATTCAAAGGGGGCAGCGAAGCACAGCCTGGCGAGGCTCCAAAGCCCCCGGGCAAACCTGTGACCCTCGCAGGTGCCCACAGCCGAAGCTTCTCCCAGCTCATTAAATAGAGATGGTGTATATTTATGAGTGTGTGTGTGTGTATACACATACAAAGATACATATGCACACATATATAAATATATATAATATACACATGTATAAATATACACATGTATTTATGTGTATGAACGTACATACTTAACCTCCTGTTGCTAAGTACACCGCCAGTGCAGAGAGCTGCACAGAGCAAGCATGACGCCTAACGAGGCGTGAGGGCACAAACACACTGCAGCCACCGCCTGCGAGCTGTGACGACCCTTCCCAGGTAACCCACGGGCCCGCCCCTCGAACCGCACCCTGTCCCTCCTGCAGGACCCACGAGGCTGAGCTTTACGGCCATCACTTCTGTTCCCCTCTGCAGTGTGACGACCTGGGTACAGTCCTGCTCAGCGGAGTCTGGCCGTCGGCTGCCACACCAGAAACAGGGACACATATACACACATGCGTATGTTCACGAGCGCACACACAGACGCCTCAAAGCGTTTAGAAAAAACTTAAGGCCTCCCCTCTCCCCATCAGGTCAGCTCACTGCACCTTGTAATGTCATTAACGGGATCAGCAATGGACAGGCATGTGAATACCATAATCAAAAAAACAAAACTAACAGTTCCCTGAGTAAATACTAAGGTGCACCCCAGGCGCCTGGGGTCCCCATGCGGGCCTCCCACGGCTCTTTGGCAAATTTCACCCACGAGGACCCCCGTGAAATAGTCTCCGTCTCCAAACAGCCTCTCGTTTTCCTTAGGCCAGGGTCCAGCACCAGGGGCTCCCCACGCGCCCGGCAGAGCCGGCCGGCATCCGTGTGCTGGAGCTGCCTGCCGAATGCCCATGAATTTGGGGGCCAGCTGTTAGGCATGACCACTGTTAAAAATTACAGCGTATACACCTACAATTAAATAAATGATATTAAAGCACAAGGTAATGAATACCGGCCGTGTGTCACCTCTGCTTCACCACACCGCGTACTCTGTGATTTTCAGGTTACTGTGTCTGTGGTGTCTGTCTGGTGGAAACACTTCACAACGGCGACGACCACGCAGCTCGTGCCATCTCCATGCCTGTGACATCGTATTGGTTGGTAGCTGGTGCCCCGCCATGATGGGGGCTTTACATCGTGGAAACTGGCACGTGCGACAAACTAGGGGCCCACCATGCGCACACACACGCACACACACACATTCGAAGAGCCCCAGGTGACCCTTAGTTTGGCCCCCTAAGCTCCCAAAGATTAACAACTGGAAACCAAGCATCTCTCGAGTGGCCTTTCCAACGTAAGATCTTGAGTGGACTCCCAGGTTGGCGCCTCACCCATCACGCCAGAGGGGGGAAGGTGCAGGCAGGCCCAGAAAGCTGCAGCCACCTCCCCCCGCCGCTCACCTAAGCTCCACCCTCACCTCCAAGTCCCCGGGTCCGGAGCCCCTTCTCCAGACGCCCGAAGACCCAGCCTGGGCGCGCTTCCTGCTGCTTCTCCCCGGCAGCCCTCCCTTCCAACTCTGCCCCTGAGCAACTCACTGCCAGCTCATCCTGCCCGCAGGCGTGGGCAGCCTGGGGACAGGCCGAGGGCAGAAAGGAAACCCCAAGCCTGAAGTTGATCAGCAAAGGAGCGTCCACCCACGGGGGAGTCAGGCGGCCGAATCCAGCCAGTTCCAGTGGAAGAGAATGGAGACTGCTGGTCCCCCGCCCCGAGCCTTTAAGGACTCCAAGGCCACATCTAAAGTGCTTTTGGGAGTTGCTGTGTCAATGTGTCGCTCAGTGTCTGATTCCCAGCCATGGGCAGGGACCGCAGTTTGTGTGAGGAGGGTAGTAAGTCAAAGGGCCAGAGGGGAAGGGAAGTCATGGCAAGAGAAAAGCAAGATTCTGACCCGGCGTGATTCAGGGTAGGGGCTGAGCTCCGCTGCTAGCTGGCTGTGTAGCCAGGGGCAAGCCACTTCCTTGATTTCACAGATTCTCCATAAAATAGAGGCAACACGAAATCCTTCTTATTGTGGCGGTGAAGTGAGGAGCCCCCGTGATGGACACACGATGGGAGGAGAGGTGAGGCCGTCGGGGGAAGGCTGAGGCCACCCCAGCCCCGCAGGGTCCCCGCCCCCGGTGTGTGGCCCCCGGGCAGCCAATGCTGCTGGGCAGGAGCGGCGGCCGGAGGGAGCTGGGAGAGAAAACTGGAAGCAAAACAGAACCAAAAAAAAAGGAAAAAGCAAATGGAGAGAAGCCACGAGGTCACAGAGGCGACTGGCGGTCACTGAGGTGCTGAGGCTTCAGCCAGACGGATGCAGCCCAGGGTACCGAGACCCGGCGGCCACCGCCCGCGCTGCTCGCCTCTCTCCATCCCCACGTCGGGTGAGATACGCATCCGAGCTGTGTCTTCTCCCCGGCGGCTGTTCCCTTGCCCAGGGGAGGCCGGCTCAGAGGCATGTTTTCCATCCAGAGAAGGGGGACTTTGACAAACAGAAACAGAACAAGGTAACCCCTGGGACGCCCCATCCCTGCGTGCTCGAGTGTGTCAGAGACGGCTTGTTTCTGCCTGAATTGACATGGCTGCCCCTGCAGGTCTGTCCACCTGTACGTTCTGTTCCTTTCGCTTTGGGAACAAAACAAGCAGTGTGATGGGCAGCGGGTGGCTCCCTGCCCAGCGTCCCAGGTGCCGGGGGCAAACAGAACGGCTCTCGCAACGCTCCCCGGGTTCCCCGTAATTCACCCCGGACGACCGGAAACACGTTCAGGGGCAGCTGATTTCATCAAGCTTTGCTCCGCACCCAGCAGCCTGGGTGAGACGAACGTTCGGACAACGGAGCCCAGGAAGGGCCGAAGAGGACCTGGCGGCGCGCCCCAGCGCTGCTGCGGGCGGCGGGGCTGGGAGGTGCCGCTCCCCCGTCAGGTGGGGCTGCGCAGGACCCCAAAGGGGTGCGTCCCTTAGACATCAGGCAACGCGGGTGAACATGAGACCAGGTCTCACAGTGCAGAGGTCGTCCCGCCGAGGTGTGCAACCAGCCCCCCAGGGTGGAGGTTCAAGTGCAGATTCCCGTGCCCCTCCCCCGGAGGCGACTCCCAATTGATTTCTGCGTCCCTCACTGATCACCCGTTACATCGTCACCTTTTGTGAGTCGGAGGTGACTCAGGTGTCACCCCTAAGTTGGGGGTGTCATCTGACCCCCCTCCCGGGGATACTGGTGGCTTTTTTAAAATAGTTTTCCAGGGGCTGTAATGGTTCGGTGATACAATGGCACGTGTCTGGCACATAGAAAGTGCTCAGAATCCAGTGCTTTGCTAACGTAAGGCACACGTGCTGCTCAGACGCCGTGGGACCCTTTGTGTCCTGTACGCATCCCTGTCCACCGCCTTCCTGGTTCCTGGTCGGTCCAACACACAGACGTGGGGAAGGGGTCTTGCTGAGTCTGCGTCCTTGCAGGCTCTGGCTCTCAGCAGCAGCCCAGCACCCTGCTCCTCCCACAGCTGCAGCCGAGGGGTGGTCCACATTGGGACAACAGGGGTCCCTCTGCAACACAGCTGTTTAACTGAGCCGGTATTTGAAAACAGCCCTCCTCACCCTCCTTGACTGAAGCAGGAAAGGCGTTTATAAGATGGCGTTAGGAAGCATGCATCTCGGGGAGGGACTGAGGCCCAGACGGCCAGACGGGGTGGCTGGAAGCCCTGGCCATGCAGGTGGCACAGGTGTGGGATGGGACGGTCCCCCCGGCCTCCACCACCGCTGCCTCTCAGAGCTGCACGCCTCCCGCAGCCTGTCGGAGGGCAGGCACAGAGGGTCCTTGCTCACAGCATCTTCCAGGGACACGGACCACACACACTGCGGGGAGCCTGCCGCCTTGTGCAGGGAGCCGTGAACATGAGCTTCTTGTTCCCTGCCTGTAAAGGTCAGGGCTTCTGAAGTCCCTGCGTATCCTGAGCACGGACAGAGTGCTGGCACGGACCTGGCGCCCCAAGGCGGGACAGTCCTGGGAGCACTGGGGAAGCCCTTGGTGTCTCTCCTGGTGCCACCTCATCCCTGCTGTGTCGCCTCCTGAGCAGAGAAGCCTGCACCTCCTCCAGGGACACAATCCACTGACTCTTAGCCCCTCTCAGATGCTGACCACGGGTGGCAAGAAGCTGTACGAGCCCAGGCTCCTGGGGGAGCCCTGAAGATCTCAGGAAGCACCTTAATGCCCCCCAGCTTTCTGCAGATCTGTTGCTCCCTGCCCGGCGCAGCATCCCTGTTCACTCTGCCAGACGAGCCGAGTGCTAGCCAGCTCCTCACCACACCCTCACTCCTCCCTCTGCCGAGCAGCAGGTTCCCCACGGATGCTCTGTGTCTCACAGCCCTCCACCCGGGACTCGAGACTCCGCATCCGTGAGGGCGGGACCCTGTTCGTGCCTCACGTTCCCCCCACCCAGCCGCCGTGGCCACGGCCACAGGCAGGCTCAGCCCTCCCAGCCCCGATGACCCTTCCCTCCCTTCTCTGCTCACAGGGGTCCCGGCCACCTCGGCTGGCAGCTCTGCGAGGACCACGTGAGGTGAGGGTGGCGCCAAAGGAAAACGGCTCGCAGCCGCGAGAGGAGGACGCCAGAGGTGCTGACAGCACACCCACAGCCTCACTCGCACATACCCACCCCCTCGTCCACACGTGCCCTCACACACATACCCACAGATGGTTGCACACACACATATACACACGTACACACTCACCTACACACACACAGACACATACACAAACTCACACACACACTTGGGCACACACTCGTCCACATGCCCACACTCGCCCTCTGACACCGCCCAGAGGCGGCCTCCGTGGTGGCACGGGTGACTGAAAGCGGAGGGCCTCGGCGTGGCACCCAGCCCATCCTGAGACAGAGGCCCCCGTGTCTCGAGAAAAGGAGGAACAGCGACCGAGAGCAGGAAGGAGTCCCACCTGCTCTGTCCCCGGAGGGGCGGGGAGCCGCACGAGGGACTCTGGAGAGCCGCCGCCAGAAGACAGCCGGAGGCAGGGGCCGAGGCCCTCGTCCGAGGTCGGCGTGGGCGAGGCAGCCGCGGGAGCCCTTCCGCGGGCGGGGGCGGTTCCTCCTTGCCGCGAAGCCAAGCCTGGCGCGGGTGCGCGTGGGTCGTTAGCTGCGGAGGCGGCCCCTGGAGGCGCAGGGGCCGAAGGCAGAGGGGGCGGGGAGGAAGCAGGGAGCTGGCTTGCTAGGCTTCCAGGGTTTTGCAAGCCGGCTCTCAAGGCCAGTTACGGCTCAAAATTGTTCCTTCAACATGTAACCACATGAATGAGATCAAAACAACGGCTCGGCTAACACGCCTGGCTCCCCAACCACTGCAGCTCCCGCGGCTGCTGGTCCCCGGCACGGTGCTGCCACCGAGCTGCCACCGGACTTCCACCAAGGTGGGGCGGCGGCATCACGGAGAGCAGCAAACGCTGCAAACGCAGGCGTGCGCCTTGCCTTCCCGGAGAGCCCGCCGCTCGGGCTGCCTCGGCCCCTGCCTGGTCGCTACGTGCACGGCTCCCTGGGGTAGTCCGCTGACCCAGGACCAAGTTTCCCCGGGTGCTGGAGCAGCCGTGAGCAGAGGGCAGGGGTGCCTTGAAGGACGCTCCCCCCACCCCCGCCATCAGCCTGGGAACTGGCTGCAGCCAGCGAGGGGCGGGATCTGGTGCGCAAATGCGTGGGCTGCAGTGAACCAAGGACAAGCGTCTTCCAGAAGATTCCCTCCTCCCTGTGGGGAGTGGGCGGAGCTTACTCCAAGGCACTTCCGGCCGTCTCCTCACGGCTGCTCCAGGTCCAGAGAAACCTGGTCCTGGTCAGGGGCTGGGGCAGGCCCCAGCAGCTTCCCTACCTCTCAGGGCTCTTTTCAACCTTCCAGCATCCGTCCCCCTCCCTGACATCTTAAACACGCCCGGCTTGCCTGCGCCTAAGGCACCTGGGTCCCTGTACCTCTAATTCACACCTGGCAGCCCCCAGCCGGCCAGCCCGGCTGCCGCGTGGCTGACTCCCGCACAGCCCTTCTCACCACGGGAACGGTGCGCCCCGAGGTCCCCGGAAGGGGAGACGGCACATTGTGCAGGTGGGGCGGGGATGAACGAAGCGCAGAAGCCGCCCAGGGGCTCACAGATCCCGGGAGGCCTGAGCCCAGGGAAGCCAGCTCTGTCTACAACTTTCTGTCCTTTCGTGTTAACGTGTCCTACAGCTCAGCACGCCCAGTGGGCCGGGGACAGCAGACACCACGAGGACAGGCTGTGTGGGGTGAGGGGGCGGGGGTGCTCCCGGCAGCATCTCGGGACCCGGGACCCAGCCGTCCGCCGAAGCCTGACAACTCAGACCCATTTAGTAGAGATCAGGTGCGTTCTCCTTCAGTGTATTTCTCCCTCATGGAAAAGCACCAGTTGAAGATGATTTCCTGGCTCAGCCATGACTTGACTTGCAGTCTTCGAGTGCATTGTGTTAGCGAGCTTATTCTGTTGACTGATTTCCTTTTATTTTCTTTGCAAAGAAATCGAGTGGCTGCAGAGACACAACAGGAGGAAGCAGTTGACTCAGGGGGACCCCACGTGGGCTTGCTGGCAGCGCGGCCGCGGGCAGCACTCGGAGAAAATGAGGCCGCTGGATGGACAGCTTTGCCTGGTGGGGGGGAAAGGGATTCAAGTTTCTGGTGTTTCAGACTTGAATCTCGGCTCTCCAAGCAGGGGCGTGAGTCAGAGGGCAAATAATCAGATGGTGAACGCCCCAAAACCCGGCTCTGAATGCAACAACACAGGCTGTGGAGCTGTCATCACCTGCCGCGAACCCAAACAAGCCTGCACTCCGCAACCCGTCCCCGGGCGGGTGCGAGCGGCAGGCGGCACGTCAGGGAGCCAGCCCGTCAGAGCGTGACCTCCGTGAGTTCACACGCACCCCCGGGGCCCCAGACGGCCACCCTCACTCTAAGGGCGGCAAAGACACAGCCCGTCTCTGTGGCTTTTCTTTTTTTCCTCCCCGTTCCATCAAGCCCCACGTGCATTAAGTCACTGGCGCTGATCAGGCCTCCTTAGGGGCGGAGGCCAATGCCTCCATGCCCATTTTGCAGATGGGAAAACAGAGGCAGGGCTAGTTGAGCATCAGGGTTGATTGCGTTAGAATGCTTAGAAATGGGCCTGATGCACCCCTGCCTTGGCTCTTTCAGCAGCGGTTTAAAATCTTCAAGGGGTAAAACATCTTTGTCCATTTCAAGCCAGAGGTCCTGGCAGGATTTCCACATGGTCTGTCATACGTGCATGCCTTGCGTCAAACACCTCTTGATTCCTGACTTCAGATTATGAGACGTCCGGGGTCTGTTTGCTGTGTCCACCCTTTTTGCTCGGCGGTGATGTAGCAAAAGCTGTAACAATGTTAACTTCCTGAAGCAAAAGGCAGACGGGCTCGTGCGACTTACCTTTTCAATGAAACCGCTGTCCTCACGAGCCACGCCACTCGTGTCAAATACGTCAAGACTCTGGCCCGTCCCCGTCCTGCAGGCACTGAGTTCATTCTTTCTCCCGCATGAAGGTCCGAGTCCTTGCATTTTACGCCTCTTTGGTTTCCCGCTTGATGGTCCCTTCTGTCCTTGTGTCATCGTTCGATTTTCTAAGCTTTTAACCTTTTCAGTCATTCTATATTTTTCCTATATTTGGTGGCTACAGGAGCAGACGGCATCATAGGAGGCTGGGGTGGCCAGTTTTGAAGGAGATTTCAGGATCTCAGGAGAGAGCCTGTTGCTTTTGCTTTGTTGGTGAATCCGGAGAAAGCCGTACCCTCTCCCAGACGAGGCTCCCGGGCAAGTGAACTGGACAAGGTAAGAAAAACCCCTTCTCAGAGGGGTGATGTCCTTCCTCAGGCCTCCCCCCACCCTCAGGGAAGAGGCCCTGCTCACAAGGGTGACAATACAGTGTCCTGCAGGAAAGGGGGAGGGGAGAGCTTGGCGCTTGGAGGCATGAAGGCAGAGGGCTGGTCTGTGGGCAAGGGGATCCCGTGATTCTAGGGAGAGCCGTGAGTCACAGGGGTGGTGAAGGTCGGGGCTGCATCTCTTAGAAACCCGTGGGGACTGGCAGGAGCGGAAGGCAGGGCCGCTGGGTGCACCTGTCGGGGCTGGGTTGGGTCGCCCTGGCTGCCTCCGTGCCCACAGCAGCCCCAGCAGCTCCCCTCCTCCCTCTGGGTGGGCATCTTAGCCACCATCCCGATGAGCCAAATATCAGAAGCTTTCACCACGTTTTCTGGGCATAACCGGAAGCCCAGTGGTATGCACTCTAGTCCCCTGCATCTCTCTGAGATTGAATTTCTTACCAGTCGGCTTAGTGGGACTTGAAATACATCTTCTGTTGATTTAGAAAAATAACGTGACATCTCTTGCACTTGAGTGCGGTGGAGCGTATCAGCCAGCCTCAGACTGAACTCCCTAAAACAGAAGCCACATGTCAGCAGTTTAAAGGAGACAGGGACTGTTTTTCACCTTGCGTAAACAAATTTAAAGAAGGCAGTCCCAGGCTCTTTCCGAAGTTCCATTTCACCATCCTCGGTGAGTGGCTTCCAACTGCAAGGCTGCCTCCTGGTCCAATATAATTGCTGGCGTGCAGCCATCGTGTCTGCATTCCAGGCAGGAAGAAGGATAAAGGTGAAAGGGCAAGAAGGCGCCAGCCAGCTGTTCTTTTTTCTTTTAAGGTGCTTTCCTGGAAGCCCCACCCTCCTGTGGCGAAAAGTCAAGAGTAGTCTTACCTACTTGCAGTGGAGGCTGAGAAATTTGGATGTTGTAGCTGGACTCATGCTTATCCCCAATAAAATAAGGACATTCCTGTGGCAAAAGAAGACAAAAGAGGTGGGTATTGACTGGGGAAATTGTAATCTCTGCCACATAAAGTCAAATTAATGATTAATATGTGTACCTACCCTCAAGTTCTTGCTTAGAATTTCTCAGATACCTGGAAATCTGTTTTCCTCGGATTAGAAATTCCTGACTCTAGTGATTGATAGTTCTTCATTACCTTACCTGTACTGTTATTTCAAGACTTTTTACATTAAGGAAGTATTATGAAAAAGAACCATAACACTGACCTCGCTATCGGCTGGTGGGAAAGACGAGCCACGCTTCTAACATGTCCCCAGGACGCTCTGTGCTTCTCAATGAAATGAAGCTGCCTTTTAACCAGCACAGAGCCAGCCACGGAGAACAAAATAAAGACACATTTTGCACCAAATATATAAGAGAAGATACTTTCCATTCCTAACATTCTTCAAAAGGGTGGGCTGGCCTTCCACTTGGACCATGATTTTGACCCACAAATAGGATAGACTAGAAGGAGAATAAGAAGGGAGATTTTGCTAAAGCATTTGGGTGGGATTTCAAAGAGAAAATGAGAGAAGAAAAGGGCAAAAGAGGGTGCTTTGGCTCAGATGAATCTTTGGAAGTGAGGTTGATTTAGCTCTGAAGGCTGGACCACAGGGGGAAACAGGAACTCGTTCATTCTGCCCCCGAGGGCGAAGCAAGGATGTGGGGGGACAGCCTCCAGGCAGAGGATGCTGCGGAAACCAGGAGGTGGTGCAAAGCACCAGAAGGACATGGCTGCTCCCCCAGGACAGAGGGCAGCACTGGGGCAGGAGGAAAGGGAAGCCACTCTCTTCCCACATGCAGCAGGGAAAAGGCATGATGCGGTCATGTCTGACCAGATGACTCCTGTAAGTATATACCCCTTGCATTAATTTTCAGGCATCTCATCCGCCTTTGGAAATTTGCAAATAGATTCAAGGTAGCGACATTCCTGCCCATTGGGCAGTCCCCTCTTCTCTTCACACAAGAGTGGCAGTAACTTCTTTGTCACTGGGGTCATGTGAGACATTCCCTACTCACGCCCCATCACCATCAGATCTTTCAGGGACAACCACCTGTGGAAAGGCTTGGACATTCAGTCCCACGCCCAGCACAGACAGGTGCATCCGGGGAGACTGTAGCCTCGGCCTGGAGAGCTGCCATCAGCTCTCACCCCGCTGAGTGAGTCACCTGGAACCTCACTTCCTCTTCCTTTAGCAGGAGATGTTTTGACGGCGGAAGTGTGTTTCGGGGTCCGTGATCCTCGTCCCACTGCTTCACGCTAAGGCTTTTTGTTGGGACGACGCTATATGCCTCTGGGAACGTTTCATTACCAGCAGCACAAAGTAGCAAGACCACACAGGAGCATCTAGGAAGAATACTGAAGGGTCAGGAAGGACGAACTTTCAGCGTAAAACCTTTCGGCTTTCATCTCAAGAGGAACAGGCTGAACTTCACAATCAGCTACAGGGCAGGGAGGGTTCCCCGGAGCGCGCCCAGCGCTGACTGTTGCTGGGCCCAGAGCAAAAGTACAAATGGAAGCCCATGAATCATAGGCTCGGTATTTTAAAGTTATCGATCAGGCTTACAGACTGTTCAATAGGATATGTTCTGTTCCTCCACCTTGACAACTATCCCTCCATGATGACTTGGAAGGCCAGACTGCAATCTAGGAGCTTGTCTTTCCTTGGAGGCACTGACATGGCACGGGAAGACCCAGCTTCCAGCCCTGGAGTGCAATCACGGCCCTCCTTTCCCTCTCGCCACGAGGGCCTCCCATGCACATCTGTGGCTACATTCATGCTCTGTCCACCCCTCCAGAAATCCTTGGCCACCCTCAGGCCTGGGGTGAGGCCCACCAGCAGGAGCATCGTGAAGGGTGGGACTCAGGAGCAGGCCCAGATCTATTTGGGGGCAGGGAGAATAGTCTAGAGGTAGTGCAGTTGAGGCAGGAAGCCCCATAAAAAAGACCGGCAGGACCCCCAGCAGGGCCGCTGCTCTCCTGCCAGCACCACCTGGTTCCCCGGCCCAGCGGCTCTATCTCACTTTTTGCCTCTGAAATGGCTTACTTCCCCCTAAAATTCTATTGGTTCCCTGAGCTCACTCCTGATTGGTTATTTCTCTCCCTCCTGGTTGGTCCATTTCTACAAAGCTTGTTCCTAATTAGTCAACTTTTGTTATACCTTATTTGCATATGATGTTGCCAAGTGTAAACAGGCAGCCTATAAAGGCCTGTGTAAACCTACAAATGAGGTCCAGAGCTTGGAGTGTTGACTCCTCTGGGCCCGCTGGTGTAAAAAACCTGAGTTCTCCAGCTCTCCAAGTGCTGCTTGGTCTCTCGTCCGGATCCAGGTTGCTGTCACAACCAAGCTGTGACACTGAGCTGTAACACGTTTTTCTACAACACAGTGTCTGGGCAGTCTTGACCCCTTGGCTCTGTGGACCCCGTATTCCATGCGGACTCAGAGCAAAGGTTTTCCTTGGCCAGGTCTAGGGGCAGTAGAGCCCTGCAAGATAGAAAAGTTGCAAGAAAGTCTGTGAAAAGTTCTCTGGAGCGTGCTGTACACAGAAGGCAAGTTCAGTAAGCTCCCACGTGTCACCAAGAGCTGGAGGAACCCAGGGAAACCTTCATAAGCGATTTAGTTAGGTCTTAGAGGATGGATAGACTTGAGAAGGAAGACAGAGTCTTCTAGGCGAGACAGCGTTTGAGGAGTCTGGTTAGAAGAGGCACAGTCGGAAAGGATCTTGGAGTTTGGAGTGAAAGACGGTGAAGGGAGGTTGCTAGAGACGGTGGGCATCCATGACAGGGGCATTGCTTGACTAGGGGGGTGTTATGTGCTAAGCCACGTCCTCCTAGAAAGGCCTGCTGAAGCCCTAACGCCCAGCACCCGAGAACGTGGCCTTGCTTGGAAATAGACCCTTTACCAAGGTAGTCAAGTTAAGATGAGATCATCAGGTGAACCCTAATTTAACATTACTAGTATCCTTACGCAAAGACTAAATTTGAATGCAGAGACAGACACACAGAAAGAAACAGTGTGATGCTGAAGGCAGAGACATGGGCCAAAGACCACTAGCAAACCAGCAGGAGCTGGGAGAGAGCCTGGAGCAGATTCTCCCTCACGGCCTCGGAAGAAACCGAGCCTGCCGATGTCTTGATGGTGGACTTCCAGCCTCCAGATCCGGGGGACAGTCAGCCATGTGGTCTGCAGTTACAGCAGCCTGAGCAAACTCGTGGATTGAGGTCTCCTGTGTTCTGCAGAGGGTGGGGAGCCGTGGAATCGTTTGGAGCCTGGATGTAACGTGATCAAAGCCGTGTTCTGGGAAGACTGATGGAACAGGTGTGAAACGTGGCAGGTGACGGAGGGGGCTGGTGTTGGCGAGGGCACGTGGCTGCTCTCAGCAGGGTCCTTCAGTGCTCGCAGGCTGATGCACGTGCGTGCCAGCAGTGGCCGGCGTGGTTCCCACCTGCTTGTCCTTCTCCGTCATGACTGTAAGCTCCCCAGAGCGGGCAGAGCTGGCATTGGTGACTTGCGCTGCAAGATGAGAGGGCCTCACAGTGCGGAGCTGCTCCCCAACACCCAGGCAAGGCCGCCCTGCGTCCACTGCGCCTGTGCATCACTCTCTCTGTGGACTCGGTGATAAGGAGCGATCCAGACCCATCCAGCAAGGAAGGTCCCGTGTCCTCAGTGGCAGGGTCTCATGACAGAACTTGGGGCCACTTCACTGCAAGGTTAGTGAAATGAGGACAGACGTGGGGAGGAGGAGGGCCCCATCCGTGGCCGCGTTTTACCTGGATTTGCACTGTCGCAGGCTTACTGCGAGGGCTTCACTTCCCTTGTCTCCGTCCAGCAACCACATCACCTGCGCTGCCTCTCAGCTCCCGTCGGGAAGTCAGTTTTGCTCTGTCCCACTCGAGCTTGGGTCCACCGGAGACTTCAGAGAAAGGAGGGTACGTAAGGGCAGACGTGGTATCAGGAGAGAACCGTCAGCCCTCGCTAGAAGACGGGGGAGAACCCACGTCACAGCAAAGGCAGCACTGTCATCTGTGGCCCCCTCCCCGAAGGCCCCGACCTCTTTGACTGCCTTATGCACCTAACACAGCAGAGACTAGGCTACACCATGACGACACACACCTGAAAGGCTCAGCGCTGGGGACACGCAGCGTTTAGGTTCAGCCCAAGGGACACGGACAACCCAGATGCACCCTGCTGGTCTCCGCTGCCCAGAGGCCAGGCCAGTGGGGCGGCTACCAGCCTAAAAGCTGCCAGGTGCCGTGTGGAGGGTCAGAGGCTTTGAATTGAAAATCACATGGTCAGCATGGAGGTGACGTGGTTCACTCAGCTTCCAACTCACGGCCCACCCAAACCCAACAAAGCCAGATTTAAAAAGGGCTGCTCTTGGCTTCTTCGACATGGAGACGGAGGACTGTCAGACCGGGCGGCCCACAGTGATGACCATCACGTCCCCCTAGTCCTGCAACTTGGCATTATCCTCCCATTTCACAGATGAGGCTCAGAGAAGCTGCATCTTCTCTGCATCTTCAGAATAACTTGCCCGAGGTCCCAAAGGTGGATTCCAAACATTATGTCTTTCAACTCTCATTTGCCTGCTTCCTGTTCTTTCTCCCTCACTGTCACACACGCACGCGCTCATTTCATACACATACCTCCTCACCCCTACCTCCTTTCATTTTTCAACTTTTAAAAACATGAGTGCTTGGTACAAACAAGACTCCTGAGCTGTAGGTAACCCTCCGTCTTTTGGAGGTTGTTCCGCCCTCAGATGTGCAACTTTACAAATCGAACCTGAACTCAAACGACTTAAATTTCAGTTCCAAATGTGGTCAACCTAAGATGAGTAACAGGACTGTTTACCTCGTGTGTAAGATGCTCGTTATTTTGTGTGACATCAGAAACGTTAAGAGTGAGCGAAGGACACAGCTGAACTCTTGTAAGAGCTCACTGCGTACACAGTGAGAATCTGTAGTTTTGCTCCTCGCCTTTGGAGCTTAAAGGGCCGTGTTGTCATTCCCCACCCCGCTGTGGGGATTCCAGGGATGTGTCAAAGCTGAGACTGCAGAAGATGTGAGCCGACTTTAATTGCAAAAGTTTCAACTGTTCTAACAAACAGTTACAGATGACAGCATGCCAGCCGGGGTATAAGAGACGAGGAGAGTTTGTGCTTTAACGTGTAAATCCATTATAGCTCTATTGTCAGGGCACCGAAGGCAATGAGGGAGGGTGACTCAGAAGATAAATACCCTGAATAATCCTGACATCACGACAGCTGACAGGAAAATGCCTCTGATTATGGGAGACACTTTGGGCAAGTATCAGTTGTTGTCTGTTCCTGCCAGAACTGCAAATGACCTTGAGAAGACCGAAATTAATGGAGCAGTGTGAAGGGGGAGAAAATCGTGGTGGGTTGATGAGGGAACGTCTCTTAAGAATTGGGGCTGCGGAATGACAAAGAGGATTGGAAAAGAAATGAAGGGAATGTGCCGTTTAGAAAGGAGGTTTGGGGTTTTGTTTGTTTTTTTTTTTTTTTTTTGAATGGGTAATGTGTAACTTTTTCAAGTGAAATGTGGAAACCTTGCTCCCATTGAGGTCTTTCTCTTGTCTCCATTTTTATCTTTGCCCTGAGTATCAGATGGTGTTAGGATGTTTGCTTCTGTCATCAAATACAATTTTTAAACCTCCTGAGCAGAAGTATAGTCTTAGTTTGCATCCCTGTATTTCTGCTCTTTCCATTTTTTTTCCTCCCACCGTCTTGATGCTCCAAGATTCTTTCGTTTAGCTTTTCCTATTTGTTTGAAGAATTGCGCTGGGCA
Source organism: Vicugna pacos (assembly GCF_048564905.1). Classification (NCBI taxonomy): domain Eukaryota; kingdom Metazoa; phylum Chordata; class Mammalia; order Artiodactyla; family Camelidae; genus Vicugna; species Vicugna pacos. The sequence goes on from NC_133017.1 coordinate 24,987,744, forward strand.
ATCTTTAGGGGTAGTTCTCTAGAAGACAAATTCTTCGATTTCTCCTTTACAGGAAAAGGTCTTTCTTTCCCCCTTCATTCCTAAAGGGTGGTTTCATTGGATTTAGCATCCACCGTTGACAGGTCTTTTCTCTCAGCCCTTGAAAGATGCTATGGGACATCCTTCTGGCCTCCACGGTTTCTGATGAGAAGCCCAGGCCACATGACCTGGTGTTACCTGATGGGTAATGCGACACTGATCTGTGTGTGTGTATTTAGATTTCAGAAGCGTCATGGTGACGTGTCTTGGCGTGGGTTTCTTTGCATTTATCCTGTATGGGATTTGTTCAGCTTCTTGAATCTATAAGTTTGCATCTTTTGCCAAATGTTGGGTGTTTTAAGCCGTTCTTTCTTTCTTTTTTCTTTTTATTGAAATATGATATACTTACAGATTTGTGTTAGTTTCTGGTGTACAGCATAGGGATTCAGTTATACATGTATATATTTTTTTTCAGACTCTTTTCCAGTATCGGTTATTGTAGGATATTGAATATAGTTTCCTGTGCTACACAGTACATTCTTGTTCTTTATATTATGTAAAGTAGTGTGCATGTGTTAATCCCAGACTCCTAATTTACCCCTCCCCTCTCCTTTCCCTTTTGGTAACCATAAGTTTGTTTTCTAGATCTGTGAGTCTGTTTCTGTTTTGTGAATAAGCTCATTTGTGTCATTTTTTGAGATTCCAAATGTGAGTGGTATCTTATGGCGTTTGTCTTTCTCTGTCTGACTCACTTCACGTCGCCGCTATTTCTTGGCGTGTCCTTTGACCTTCATGCTCTCCTCTCCTTCCTGCACTCCAATAATAACAACATTCCATCTTTATTATGTAGTCCAGGTCACTGAGGCTCCACTCATTTTTTTTAAGTCTATTTTCTTTCTGTTGTTCAGATGGGATAAATTCCACTGATCTGTCTCCAAGCCAGTTGCCTGCACACCGGCAAACTGCTGATGAAAGAAGCTAAATAGGGTTGCTTCACAGGATTAGTGTCCATTTGGTGTCTGTGGCCATGATTTAAATTGAAACTAGTCAGTTCGGTTGAGTGATGGTTTTACAGTCGAGTTCTGCTTGGCTACAGATAGAAATGAGTGATACTCCGACTGAGGCAGGCTCGGGTTTTGGCGAGTAACTGTGATGAGGAACAGGGTATCAGGAGAGTTGACTGTGATGAGCACCCATGCTGGGAGCTGGGAAGGTCATTGAATGGACGGTCTCAGGGGAAATAAACTGTGTTTCGACTAAAAGAGTGAGTCGGTGTTCATGTTTCGGGATGCTCAGAATTGGGATTTTATGTGCTGGTGAGCACACAGCCCCGGATATGATAGACTGACTGGCCGAAGTGGGGAAGAGGAGAACGTGGCTGAAGATGAAAAAGTGGCAGAAGGGTAGCACAGGGGCCATCTACAAGGTGACTGATACCATTTATTGTCCAAACTGGAACACTTTGGAGAGGTGTCAATGCTAATTACTCCAGGACGGCAGACCTGAACTGGGGCTATTCCAGAGCAACCACAATACATGAGCTCTGTAGTCACTCACGAGGTTGGTGACCCCACTGCGAATGGTCACCACAATGCAGCAGGGCACAAAGTTGTGTCTGGTTCTCAAGTCTTCAGTGACTCGGGAGATAGTGGCAGCAAGCAATGGTAGACAATGCCGGAGACAGATGGAGTCCATCCTGAAGTATCAGGGAGTTTGGGTTAGAAAAGAGAGAGGGGGAACTCTGGAAGGAAGAGGAAGAAAAGGAATCAACTCCACTTCCTGGTCTTAAGGGAGGCAGCACACGAGGAGAAAAAACACAGCATCTTAGTGAGATGTTTGCGGGGAGGATGGTGTACCTGGAAGACAGGTAGTTGCTCAAAGGTGAGAGCAAAGGTCAAAAGAGAGCCTGAGGGCACAAGGCTCAGCAAATGGTGTGAGGGGAGAGAGGGACGTGCCACAGGGTCAGACTGGCCCTTTCAAGGGCCCTGGGGGGTAACGGGTCCTTCGACGTCTGTCAGTGATAAATGCAAACAGGATGAGGCATGATGGGCGAGAGACAGGATCAACCCACTGATGGAAAGTTGAGGCCCCTCACTGCAACGCATCACCCCAGGAGGGAGAGGGTGAGGGCAGGCAGGAGCGGGGAAGCGGAGTTCCCACCACAAGAGCCAGTGCTGAGGTGGAGGGCTCAGACGACGTGCGCCGAGACAATCCCTGTCTTGTTAGTGTTGTCTCTCGACTTGGCATTTGCCCTTACATTCTAAGGAAATGTCTGAGTTTCCAATTTCCCCGCCGGCTTATTTCATTCTACATTGAAATCAGATATTGTCTAAAACATATCCTCATCTTCCTCAAGCTTTATTTTCCTAGAGTTTGAGGATTTACAAATTACATGTAAAAGCAATCTAACCAAAAGACACCATTGAACAAGCCCACAGGATGACAGTTGTCTGGTTTCTTGAATAAACAATGCATGTTCTGAGAAACCTTTGCATCCCTCCCAGGCGCAAGACCGCTTTGGAGAAACCGGGAAGCGGGAGAGTGTTCATTAGAAAGAGAACCCCTCTCGGGCTGCATAATGAAAAAGGAATGTTGGTTATTCTCCATCTCAGTGCATTTTCCCAAGAGCAATCAGATTAAAACCTTCTTTTACTGACCAGAGGCAAAAATTCCCAAATCAAGTTGAAGGGGCCAATGAACAGCAGGCCAAGTTCTGCCGGTCCCCATAACGTGAACAGGACCCGGGGAGTGGCTTGGAGGAAGGTCTGCGGTTTCCAGGAGGTGGACGTAAGAGCCTTGCCCCCGGTGCTCGGCTCGTGCGTGCCGCCGCCTCGCAGGCGGTGCTCATGACTGAACGTAGTTCATGGCCCCGTGTGGGTCTCCAAACAAATCATTTTTACCAACTGGTCCCTCGGGGTCACTGAGGACAGTTATTAACTGACAGCTTCCTCTGCCTCAGTGGTCTGGCTTTACTCCCAGCACATCTGTCATTAACGTGCGAGGTGTTCTCGCGCCAGCAATCAGGTTTCCAGCCCCCCGCTCACCCGCTGGGTGTCCCGCAAGTCAGGTCAGCTCGGACGCCAACCGCGCAGAGCCAGCTTAGGCCCCGCGGGCTTAAGGGCCCAGCCTTAGAAGACTGGCCTCAGTCCAGATGCCAGTCACAAGCGCTGGGTGCCCAGGGTGCCACCCTTCTGTCCAACTTGGCTTCGGCATCAGGGGTGCTCACAACTGCCCCCCCTTCCGGTTGGGTCATTGGCTGCAATGGCTCACAGAACTCAGGGGGGTTCCTGTAAAGGACAGAATTCAGGGGCTGTGTGAAGACATGTGCGTGGCAAAGCACGGGGGGAGGGGAGGCAGAGCTTCCGTGCCCTCTCGGGGACCTCCGTCCTCCCGGCACACGCACGGGTTCACCCACGCGGAGCTCCCCTAGCCCCATCGTCGAGAGGTTCCAATGGAGGTTTCATCACACAGTCATGAATGGCCACGTCACTGGTCCTTGGTGATTAACTCAGCCTCCACTCTCCCTTCTCCAGAGGAGCGTCAAGGCTTAGAGCTGAACGTTCCAACCCTTTAATCAAAGCTTGGACGTTCTGGAGACAAGCCCTCATTTTAAAGCTACCCCGGGGCCCCCAGCTACCAGTCATCTCATTAGCAAACAAGACTCTCTTATCACTCCGGAGATCCCAAGGGTTTTGGGGACTGTGTGCCAGGAAGCAGAGGCAATAACCAAACATGAATTTCTCATTATGCCACAATTTCCTAAACCCTGTGTTCTTTTGTCAAATGCGTGTTTTTTAAATTTCAGAGAAAAACCGGAAAATGTGACTGTCTCAGTTTAAAGCAGTTATGTTGGCTAACTTTTCTTTTTCTTTATGTTGATTTGATTTGAAAGACCCTCCATTCTTGTTTTCCCTTCCAGTCACCTGCAGGATGCACACCGTTGAGATGCGTTTAGCCCACTCAGGAGGGACCGCTACGGTACTTTGTAATGCAAGAGGAATAAAACTGGTTGCCAACTCTTAAAAGCCAGAAAAATCTCACATTGCAACTGTCCAAGGGTCTGTTTTCTCTTGGAAAGCTGTACCGTTTGGCAACCGTGTGCTCCCCATCCACAGAGTTCGCGGCCCCTCCTTGTCACCGGAGGCCTGCCCGCGCCTCGTGCCGCCCACCCCAGTCAGACTTACTAATTTCTGTGGACGAATTGTCCCTGCAGACGGCCGAGTCGGTGACTACAGCTCGCGGAGGGTACTCACCCCCCGTGATGCAGAGTCTGATCATACGTCCCATTGCCATTCCCAGGATGCAAACGACGCTGAAGTTCCCCAAAGTGACTGATACTTTGAGTTTCCGCCCCGACACCCAGCCGCACCAGGCGGGCCCCAGGCTCTGGGGATTCCAAGGTGGATTTATTCATACGGCCCCTGCCCTGTTGCGTGGTGGAGACGCCCACCTTCTTTGTGGCCTCTGATGCTCCGTGTCCGCCCGGGGCCCAGCTTTAGTGACCACGTGGCTCCCACAGCTTGTGGCCCTGACGTCCAGTGTTCTCCTCTTTATCACGCACTTGAGCTACACTTGGCTTCCTTTCGATTTTCATCTACTTGTGGCCCCAGCTTTTGGGTCTTCTCTCCACAAGCCCTTTCTGTAAGAAGGCAGGATAAGAGTAAATAAGATGCAGACAGACCCTCTGACGCAGCTGGCAGCGGCTATGGCAAAGGCGTGACCAGGGTGACTTCCGAATACTGGGGATGCGCACTGACGTCAGGCTGGGGGTGAGGGAACAGCGTCCTGGAGGATTTGATTTAAGAGAAAAGCTACATGTGAAGGGTCAGATTTCGATGAAGACCTGTTGCATTTCAGGAGCTGCAAGCACTTCCGTGCGGGTGAGAGAGCGAGGCGGGCACAGGGCAGAAGTGGAGTCCAGAGAGGATGGCAGAGGGCAGATGGCCAGAGGCCCTGAGTGCCACTGTCAGAGAATTTAGATGTTGTCTTAGAGCAAGAGGAGCCACGGAAAAGATGCTAAGTACAAGAGGAACATCACCACGTCTGCTTCTAGAAAGATCCTTGCTATGGAAGGCAAAAGGATGGAAGCCATCTGGAAAAAGAGGAATCTATCAGCTGTTGCAAAATCACTTCTAAATTCATGCTGTACCATCCATCCCAGGTCACGATGGGCTAAGTAAATGGCACCGGAACCCACCCGCCCCAAGGGAGAGACCCTGGGACCCTCGGGCATGCACTCCAACCGAGGGACACTGAGGGCGTCTGCAGTGAAGTCACCACGATCAGCTCCAAGCCTCCAAGTGTCCACCAAGTGAACAGTGGCAAAAGTGCTCTATGTTCATGGCACAGAGAACCTCACAGCACTGAACGTAGCCAACAACAGGGTTGAACCCCAAACTCATATTGCTAGTGAAAAAGTGAAATAAGATAAAAATCACAGGACAGAAGAAGACAAGTTGCTCACAGACAGGCGAGTCACATCCCACAGCTCAGAGACGCAGGTGCTGGTGTAAAACTGGCAGAAGAGCAAGGAACAGAAACCGGCCTTGCGGCTGCCCCTAAAAGGAGGAAGCAGGTTTCACTCAAAAAAGCCAATTCAGGGAATGCTGGAATATTCTTTTCCCTGGAATACCACATGGTAACATGGCTTTTTAAGAAAATATACTATATATTTGAATTTCATGCTATTTTCTCGTGCTATATTTCACAATTATTATGGATGGTTTTTAAGCGTGGGTGGGAAGACATGATGGGGGCACGAACTAAAGTAGTGGGTAGGGAGAGACTGGCCAGGTAGAGCTGGAGGCTTGGGTGGCCGATGGAACCGGGAAACCAGGAGCATGTAGCATCCAGGATCACCCTCAGCGGCTGAACAATGGGTTGGATGTGACGCTTTTCGCCAGCACTGATTCCAGAAGGAACTGGTCTAGTGGGCTTGGGATAGTGGAGATTAGTTAGGTTTTAGACTTGCTCCAACTACGATGCTCAGATCCACAAAGAAAGTGGGTGCTGGGCTGGGGCTCAAAGTAAAAGCGTGGTTGGGAATTTCAGATTTGGGAATCGTCAACATTAGCAATTAACCTAAGACGTCAAGCAACGCACGTGTGTAAAATGGGGTGTGTGTGTGTGTGTGTGTGTGTGTGTGTACGTGTAGATAAAGAAAAAATAAGCCTTTGGGACCTTCTGGAATCTAAACGTCTAGTTTTAGTGAAATGATGGGGATGGGAGCCTTGTATCAGAGTCAGAAATAAAGGATAAAAATTAAAGAGGAGAGCAAGGCAGGGAGGTTTCTTCTGAAGTGGTGTGTAAAGGGGAGGGCGGCCGGCTCGGGTCCGCAGAGAGGCCCGTGTCCACTGTGTCGGGGGTGGGCCTTTCCTCACGTGTCTGTTGCTGTCGTAAATGCTGTTTCCATGAAGCAGAGGAGATGCTGACGCAGTGGTATCTGCAAGAAAAGATGGGACACAAACACTCAAATGCTGGGACCAGTGCAGAATCGGAAGAAAAATACCCTCCCTTAACGAAGAGGGGGCCGGCCGGCCGGCCACGCAGTGATGGATGCAAGAGCAGGGGATGGGATCCTGGACCTTTCTGATTTCCTGCAGACGGCTCCAAGGGCACAGAACCCAGAAGTCCCAGGAGGTAGAAGAGTGACTGAAATGCCCTTTCTCGACTTCACTCCCAGTCTCAGGTCGGCGAGCTTCCGGCATTACAATTTACACAGAATTTACACTTCGTAAGGGAACCAAGTATTTGGGGGAACAAAGTAGGGCAGCATCAGCTGACCGCCTCACTCGGGCTTCTGCAACTGAGCGTAAGCCTTGCAGAAGACCGCAGAGAGGTCAAAGGGCAACTGTCCGTTGTCACAGGCAGCGGATTTCACGCTAGAAGATGAAGCACTAGATGAAGGACTGCCCCGAACTATGCCTTCTTCCCAATTTTTTTTTGGAAGGTGGGCATTGGTCCAAATTTTCCCTTGAAGTCTATCCTCACATTTGTACGTGGCACATACAGAAAAGGGAATATTTATTTATTTGTTTATTGATTTTTATATAGTGCAGTCAGTTGCAATGTGTCAGTTTCTGGCGCACAGCACAGTGTCCGGTCACACACACACATACATACATTCATTTTCTTATTCTTTTTCATTAAAGGTTATTACAAGATATTGAATACAGTGCCCTGTGCTGTACAGAAGAAATTTGTTTTTTTATCTATTTTTATATATAGTGGCTAACATTTGCAAATCTCAAATTCCCAAATTCATCCTTTCCCACCCCCTTCCCCCCAGTAACCGTAAGATTGTTTACTATGTCGGAGAGTCTGTCTCTGTTTTGTAGATGAGTTCATTGCTGTCCTCTTTTTTCTCCTTTCTTTCTTTTTTAGATTCCCCAGATGAGTGATCTCATATGGTATTTTTCTTTCTCTGTCTGGCTTACTTCACTTAGAATGACGATCTCCAGGTCCGCCCACGTGGGCTTACTTCGAATTTTGAATTTTGATCTTTTCCAGGGCCAGCCGTATTCAGGACGATACTCTCCAGTGATGCTGGACAGCGGTGGCCTCAGCTCCCGGCTGGCCACGGGATCACGAGATTAAACAATGAATCTACTGGCAACTGTTCTGAACCAAGACATCCGCTCTGTTTTTCACGCTCAGTTCACTGTCAAAAATCCCAGGAGACGGTCAACGCTTTGTTATTAAATAAGCTTTGGACTGGAAGATTCCGCCCAGCTGTAGGCTGCTGCCCGTGCTCTGGGCGCGTTTTAGGCGGGCTAGGCCAACCTGTGACGGTCAGTAGGTTAGGAGGGTTGGATGAATCTCCCACGTATGTTTTCAACTTTCAACGTCTTTATCGGGACATAACCCCACCATTGTAAGTCGAGGAGGATCTGTAATAATGTTTGGCGGAAAACGTCTACGGGTGGACCACTTGGAGCAAGATGTCCACGGGTTACGACGGCTTGTGTCAACAGCTTACGTCTGCGAAGCACGCTGCTGGGGCGCCACACAGGTGTCTGGACTCCAGATCGTCAGATGCGGTTGGTTTATAACTGAAGCGGCCCCCGCTCTGCGCTAAGATCTGTTTTGCTTCTCAGCAGCTTCCTGCTGTTTATGTTGGTCCTTTTCCCACTCAGTTTAACAGACTGCGCGACCCCCTCCGTCCCCCGCACTGCCCCCTCCTCGGGCCCCAGCTGCCCTGACCGTCCTGCCGTCCAGCGCTTCTGTCTCGGGGCGGCGGGCTTTCTAAACCCTCTGCTGGTTTCTTTGCCTCTCACGCCACAGCAACAATCGGAAGATGCTCCAGGGTGACAAGCAGTAGGCGGAAAATGGCCCTCTCAGCTCTTGGCTCCGGCCGGGATTTTGGCCCATGGAGTACAGCTCCCTTGCGGTGCCTTCCTGCCTTTCCAGTGCGTTTCAGCAGACGTACATTTTATCTGGCTTTTACCATGGTTCTTAGCACGAACACTGCTCTGCTCTAAACGGTTCCATCATTTCATGTCCAGAAACAGAAAAGGGAAACATTTCAGTTTCGAAAAGGGAAGACATGCCTCCTCACCACCGTGACATTTCTACACAAACCACACGTTCCACACGCGCGAAGGTGCTTACATTTCAGATTTTTGCTGATAGAAGGGTATTGTTTGTGTTTCAAAAAACCGTTATCTCATTGTCCCCCAAACTAGATCATTACTACAAGAAGTCCAGACCCTGTGGGGCTCCGAGGGAACTGGGAAAACTGACGGAAACCTTCTCTTCTCAAGATGACGGGTTATGCCCCCCAAGAGAAAGACGCCTGCCGTGAGGACAAGAATTCTTTTACTTCTCCAGTTTGCGCGTTTTTCTTCTTCTTATGACTTAAAACATTTGAAAATAGTTCATATGCACAGGAGATAGAGTTTGTGATATGATTTAGAAAAGGGGAGAAGCACTAGACACAATGTCCCCACACTTCGTGGCCGTTGGGCACATGCTGTTGTCCAAACAGTGTTTTGCTGGCCAAGCAGCTCTGCCACTCAGCCCACCAGCCTGGTGACAGCTGTTTAAACAGCAGAGCGGGTCCGGGGAAATTAAAGGTTCTGGGCTGGACCCGCGGTCTGCAGCTGCTCAAAGTGGGAACAAGAGGAGGGCTCAGTTCCACAAAAGCCCCATCGTCACACGTGCTGGGTTCGCTGGGGCTACCGAGCCCACTGCGCTGGCCGAGCGTTCAAGACCAAAGACACTGGAAAGAATGACAGTGCCTTCACTTTTTCCTCTCGCTCTCAGCTCCTACACCTAATCTGCCCACAAGCCCCCCTGGTTTAACTCCAAAGCACGTAACTTAGCCGTCCACACTGCGCCGACCCCGCTGCTGCTCCCCCAGGCCCAGCCACCTTCATTTCATGCCTGGACGATTGCAGTAGCTGCTTTCACGGCCTTCCCATGTCCCTTCCTGTTCGCCTTCAAACTCTTCTTCTCCTTGTGGCCACATCACAGTTATTTTTAATTCAGCATAACTGCAGTTGTACCACATCCCGGCTTAAAGCCTCAGGGTTCCCTCTGCACGTAGAAGTCACACCTGGGTTCATGCATTCCTCTCCACCTCATCTCACACCGCCTTCCCCCAGCTCACCGTGTGCCTGCCCAGCAGCCTCCTCCCTGTGCCGTCGCATGCCAGCCTCTTTCCCACTCCAGGACGTTGTCCAATGATAAGCCTCCCTTTGCCCCAGATCCACTCATTTGCCTGGCTGCCCCTAATCCCAGTGGCTCAGCTTAAGCATCAACGTCTCAGACATGCCATCCTGACCTTCAGAGTTGCCCCCCACCACCTTGGTCTCTATCGTTGACTTGGCTTGTTTTTCTCATAGCCTGTCTCACAGTTTTATTCATTTCCTTCACATTCTGTCTGAGCTGCTCAATCACACATTCCAAGAGAGCAGGTCCACATCCATTTACTCTTGACCACTGCAACCCGTGCCTGCTGGGGCTGCCTGGCAGACTCAAGGCACTTAATAAAGGAATGTGCGTATGGATAAATAAATTCATAAATGTGTGGATAACATGTTCTCCACTTCTAGAGTTGAGTAGACATTTTCTTCCAGAAATACTGCTCAAGGTAGAAGCAACCCAAGTGTCCACCAATGGATGAGTCATGTCCGTCAACACAAAATGTGGTGTATACACACATGCTGCGGAATATTATTCAGCCTTTAAAAAGGAAGGAAATGTTACAACATAGATGAACCTTGAGGAAATTATACCAAACGAAATAAGCCAGTCACAAAATGACAAATACTGTATGATTCCACTTACATGAAGTCTGGAAAGTAGTCAAATTTGCAGGCAGAAAGTAGAATGGTGGTTTCCAGGGGCTGGGGAGTGGTAATGGGAGTTAGTGTTTGATGGGGACAGAATTTCAGTTTTGCAAGAGGAGAAAGATCTGGAAAAGGGTGGTGGTGACGATTCCACAACTGTGGGAAAATACTTAACACGACCGAACCGTATACTTTAAAATGATTACGATGGTAGATTTGATGGTATATGAATTTCACCACAATTAAAACTCACAATGTTCTAAAGTCCTGCGTGGGGTGGACATTCTCTACCCCACAGAAGAGACATTCTCTATGTGATGTGTTTGTACAGATAAAGGGGAAGACGTTGATCTCATTTCCTGGAGACGTAAGATTGGAAAGAGGTGGGGGAAATCTACTCTTTTTATATCATTTGTTCACATTACTTTTGTAATAAGGAGAGTTTTCAGAAAGAGTCTGAAGAAGAAGCACCGGTGTGACTTAGCTCCTGCCATAAAGCTTTCTGAGGATGAGGAAAACAGATCGATCTTCAGGGCACTCTGACGGGGCTCGTATGAAACGCTGGGAGTCTCTTCCTGGCGTCATTCTAGGACCAAATACACAGCGTGCCTGTTGTGTAAAAGAGACTCTCAGATCCCAAGAGTAGGTGGGACAGCGACGGGGGGAGCAACAATGTAGGGGTTTAAGCGTGTTCGTCTTACCCCTTCACCAGCAGAACTCGTCGGAAATTATTGTTCGCAACAGGAGCATCGCACAACCCTCAGTGTGATTCCCCGGCCTAAAGATGCGTATTTGGCCACGTATTTTGAGAGTCCCTCGAGTGAAGAGCAGGGACCTCACGCCAGGAGGCAGAAGCAGCCACGCCAGACCCTTGGGTGTCGGTCCCCTTTCTGCAGACCCAGCCCGAGCAGGAGTTTTGACTGCAGACTGTTTGTTTCTTTAACCCACTTCCTGATTAGAACCCAGTGCCCATGGAAGACGACAGACACTTCACAGGCCACGCCACCAAATGAATGACTCTCATTCCTCCAGAGAGGAATGTCCCTTCAAGGGCAGAGGCTCCAGGACAAAGGGGCGGTGGCTTCTGCGGCCGGCAGCTGAGTTTATAAGGGTATTTCTTCCACCAGCGGCTGGAAAATGCACGCTGCCCCAGCGCTGTTTCAGAGGCAGCCTCGGGGTGGGCGGGCTCTCCTGTCAAGCTGCCTGGCGCGGTCTCCGCAGGGCTGCTGTCGGCCCGCACGCAGCTCCCACGTGGAGACGAGAGCCTGGGTCTGGCTGAGACAGCGCGCCCCTCGCCGTCAGGGAGGACGATTCCTCACCCGGCAAGCGTCCGTCTCCGTCACCGGGAGGTGTCTCTTCTGACAGTGTGTGTAGAGGGGAGGGGCTCTGAAGTAGCCAGGGGCAAGACGCATAAACTTGGACTCTCCAGGGACAAGGTGGCCCACAAGGTCATTTTAAGTTATGTGGTTGCATCATTTTCTACGACAGAGAGAGAGAGAGAAACAAGCCGAAGTGTGCAGCATGTGCTACCAAACCACACGCACCAACGAAGGACGCTGGAGGATTAGTAAGCTCTTTCGAGAACTCTAGTAGTATAAAAAACTTATTGCCTAGCATAAGAAATATAGTAAAAGAGGAGATAAATTAAGTGGGAGCTTTAGATCCATGCAACACACATGAAGTACAAATATGGTAGAAGCTTAATTTGTTTTGAAAACGACAGAAGGACAGTTTGTAAACCTTCAGGCAAGTGAAAGCAATTCGGAGTCTTGAACTTTGAATCAGCAATTGTTTTAACTAATGAGGTCAAAATTAGAAATTATCCCCCTTTTTTTTATTCACAGATTTTTAATGAAGTCCACTCGGGTGTCTGTTTATTCTTCAGTCAAGATTGAGAATTTGTATTTTTCAAGAACTGTGTTTGATTTTTGTTCATTTTAAGATAGATTGCATTTTATTTGTTTTTTCCACAAGACTTTCATTTCTGACATTTAATATACAATACTAGAGTCCAATTCTTCCAGTTTTGTTGAGGCATCACTGACTTAAAACATTGTATTAGTTTAAGGTGTACAACCTAACAATTCGATACATGTATGCATTGCAGAATGATGACCATGGTAAGTTTAGTTTATATCCAGCATCTTACATAGTTGTAGTCTTTTCCTTGTGATGAGAACTTTCAAGATCTACTGTCTCAGCAGTTTTCAAATATGCAATACAATATGGTTAACTACAGTCCTTAGGCCATACATTATACCCCAGATGACCTAAATAAATGGAAAGATATTCATGCTCATGGGTTGGAAGCATGACTATTAATAATGTCCATGCTAACCAAAGCAATCAATGGATTGAGTACAATTCTCGTCAAAATTCTAACGACATTTTTCACAGAAACATGGAAAGTTATCCCAAAATTTGTAGGAAACCATAAGAGATCCAGAATAGCAAAAGCAATCTTGAGAAAGAGCAAAGCTGGAGAGACCACACTTGGATTTCAACCTATGTCCCAAAGCTACAGTCATCAAAATAGTATGCTATTGGCCTAAAAATAGGCACAAAGATCGAAGGAACAAAACAGAGAGCCTGGAAGACAAACCCATGCCTATATGGTCAATTAATCTTTGACAAAGGAGCCAAACATATATGATGGGGAAAGACAGTCTCTTCAATAACTGGACAGCCTCCAGCAGAAGAGTGAAACTAGACTGCTGTCTTCTACCTTCTACAAGAATCAGCGTGAAACTGTAAGACTGAAACCATGAAATTCCCCAGACATCCGGTCTTGGCAACGAGGTTTGGTTTTTTTTTTTTTTTTTTGGATTTGACACCAAAAAGAAAGACAAAGCAAAATAAACAAGTGGGATACATCAAACCAAAAACCACCTGACAGGAAAAACCCATCAACAAAATAAAACGGGCAACCTATAAAATTGGAGAAAATATTTCCAATCCATTTGATAAGGAGTTAATATTGAAAATGTATAAAGAACTCCTAAAACTCAATAGCAAAACCAAACAATCCAATTTAAAAATGGTCGGAAGAACAGAATGTATATTTTTCAAAGAACACACACACACACGGCCAACAGACACAAGAAAAGGTGCTCAGCATCACTAGTTAGCAGGGAAGTGTAAATCCACACCGCGAGGAGATATTATTGCCTCACATCTGTTCAAACAGCTATCGTCAACATAGACAAGAAATGGTTGGGGAGGGTATACCTCAGTGGTAGAGAGCGTGCCTGGCTTGCATGAGATCCTGAGTTCAATCTCCAATACCTCCATTAAAAGATAAATTAAAAATAAACAAATAAAAATATATACCCCCCCCAAAAAACCCAAAGATGCAACAAGTGTTGGCAAAGATGTGGAGAAAAGGGAATCCTTTTGCACTGTAGATGGGAAAGTGAGTTGGGGTAGCCACTGTGGAAAACAGTATGGAAATTTCTCAAAAGATTAAAAATATAGCAATCATAAGATTCAGAAATTCTACTTCCAGGTATTTAGACAAAGAAAATTGAATCACTATCTCAAAGACATACCAACATCTCCATGTTGATCGTAGCACTATTTACAATAGCCAAGATATGGAAGCAACCCAAGCGTCCATCAGCAGATGACTGGACAAAGAAAATGTGGTGTATGTATACAATGGAATATTATGCAGTCGTGAGAAAGGAGGAAACCCTGCCATTTGTGACAGCATGGGTAGACCTGCAGGACATTGTGCTCAGTAAATAAGCCAGACAGAGAAAGACAAATACTGAAATACTGTGTGATCTCACTTCTATGTGGACTCTAAAAAGAATAAACTCAGAGAAACAGAGAAGACTGGTGGTTGCCAGATGGAGGGGGTGGAGGATGGGGGAAATGGGTGGAGCTGATCAAAAGTTACAAACTTCCAATTATAAGATAAAGGTACATCTTATAGTTATAACAGTCTATTTTAAACTAGTAACAATGTAAGTTCAAACACAAACTAATGCTCTCCATTTCTACTCTCTCCCAGCATGTCTCACATTTTTGATGCTGCAATTCGCACTTTTAATTTGCATATCCATTAATAAATTATTGCATTTATATTTACTTTCATGAATTTTGTCTTTCAGCCTTCACACTGTATTTATAAGTGATCTACCCACCACCATTATTCTGAATTTAACTACGTATTTACCTTTATCAGTGAGATTTATAACTTCCTTATGTTTTCCTGTTACTAATTAACACGCTTTCAGTACAGCTTGATTAACTCCCGCTCAAATTTCTTGTAAGGCCAGTCTTGTGGTCCTTTGGCTTTTGCTTGTCTGAAAACCTCTTTATCTTTCCTCCAATGCTGAAGGACATCTTTTCTGTGCAAAGTATTCTTGGTTGGCAGTTTTTTCTCTTTCAGCACTTTGAGTATGTCATGCCTTCCCTTCTGGACTGCAAAGTTCTGCTGAAAAATCAGCTGATGGTCTTATGGGGTTACTTTATATATAATAAATTGCTTTTTCTTATGCTGCTTTTAAGATTCTCTCCTTGTCTTTAAATGTTGACTGTTTAATTGTAATGTGTCTTGATGTGGGTCTCTTTGGATTCCTCTTATTTGGAGCTTTCTGGGCTTCCTAGATCTGGCTGTCTGTTTCTTTCCCCAGGTTATGGAAATTATCAGTCATTATATGTATATATTTTAATGAGCTTTCTGCCTCTTTCTCTCTATCTTCTTCTGAGACTCCTACAATGAATACACTGGTGTAGTCAATGGTGTCCCTTTAGCTATCTTCATTGTTTTGAATTATTATTTTTCTTTTTGCTCCTGATTGGATGAAGTCCATGGGCTTGTCTTTGAGTTTGCAGGCTGTTTCTTTTGCATGATTTAATCTGTCACTGAAGCTCTCTAATTCAACTTTTCAGTTCAATTATTATATTATCCTGCTTTATGATCTTTGTTTGATACTTTCCCATATTTTCTACTTTTGTTGAAATTCTTAATTTGCTCATGCATTGGTCTTCTGACCTCAGTAAGTATCCTCACCATTAATCTGAATTCTTTATTAGAGTTACCTGCACTTCATTAAGGTCTGCTTCTGGGGTTTTTCTTGTTCTTTTATTTGAAACACATTTCTCTGTTTCTTCATTTTTCTTTATCACCTGTGTTGGTTTCTGTGCCTTGGATAAAACAGCCACCTCTCCCAGTCTTGATGGAGTTAACTTTTGTAGAAGACTGACTTTATCATTCAGCTCGGCTGTGCCTCTTGGTTGTCTCAAACTTTTGAGACTGTCCAACTCTTCTTTTTTCTCATTGGCTCCCAGTAGTTGAGTGTGAGCCAAGACCCATTTCAACACACTTTCTTTTCTCTTTAGCCCATTGTGTAGGAGTTGCTCAGCTAGTTTCAGGATTTCTTTCAGAGGAAATTGTTTCCTGTGTAACTGTAAGCTCGATGTGGGAGGAGGTGAGTTCAGGAGTCTCCTTGTTGCCATTGTGAAAATTAATAAACAGAAACCTCATTTAAAATGGAGTTGGGAGGTCAGAAGGAAGGACTCACACGCCCTATCGCTCCACTTCAACTGCAGACCCAGCATAAAGAGGCACACCTTGTGTCTCTGACAGAAAGAAGGCGGCTGCTTTGCTGCTCAGCAGAAGGAAGGAAGGAAGGCTTTCTCCACTTCTGGCAGCAGTCCATCCAGCCAGTGAGAGACTGTCACACTCGGCCAGTGAGAAGTCACCATTCTTCAAACTCCCAGTTTCCTCCAGTGACCCCTTTGTTTATGACACGCCCGCCCAACTTCCCCACCTCCTTTACAAAAGAACATTCCTCCCCTTTGTTCTCTGAACTTTGTGCTCTGGCTTAGGTTACACATCCCAGACTGCGATACTTTGCCGTTCCCAAATAAACCCATTTTTCTTTGGTAAAATAAACTGGCTGTTCTATTTTTTTAGGTCAACACCGTCTTGGACTGGAAACCCTGACTGTATTTTTAAAACCTCAGTCAGTAGTTGTACTTGCTTTTCATTTCTATTATTTATTAGTAATAATAAAATCCTTTTTAAAATCCACCTTGCTACGGTTTTGTCCACTGAAACTGTTAGCTCTAATCTTCAATATTTCCCTCCTCCCACTTTTCCTAGGTTTGCTCAGTTATTCTTTTTTTTTCTCATTGTCTTGGTTAAATCTTGCCCTATTAATTTTCCACCTTTCTATTTTTGCTCTCCATCTCTTATAAATACAATTTATTTGCATCCCACGTGCTCTGATGTGATAGCATTTTCAGTGTTATTCAGTTCTAACTATTTTGCTGTCCTCAGTTACCGTACTGCATTTTTCATCTTATTGCAACAAAATATGTATCTGAGAATGTAGACTCTATGATGTCAAATCTTGGTGTCTGTGGAGTCTTCCACTCGTTTCCTGTGTGCTTGAAGGAAGTGCGTATCTTTCAGAGTTCAGCCTGTCTTCCATACTTCGTCTCAGCCTTTTCCCTGAGGATTGTGCTATTTGCCCACACAGATGCCCGAACAGAGCCAAGCGTTTTGGTGATCTCCCTGGCCCACTTGGCAGAGGTTTTCATTTTCCATCACCGAGGTGCCAGCCATTCACTGCCCCTTGTTTGGGGAAGTGCACTTCTCCTTACCAGACAAGGCGGCTCTCCTCCTTCTTGAAGTCTTTGCCCGATGGACTCATACGCAACCCCTTGTCCTGGGCTTCGCAGCACCTGCTCTGGTTCCCCGCTCTAGCTCCAGGTGCCCTCTCTCCTTCTGGAACTGGGGTCTTAAATGTGTTTTTAATGCCTTGCCTTTTATCCACATCTTGATATGTCCATAATGGGAAGAAAGACGGCTCATGTGAGTCCCACATGCCCTGTCGTCCTGGAAACCAGAGTCCTAGTGGTCAACTTCGCCTGCCTGTCTCCTTGAGATTTCAATGAGTTTGATAGTGTCTCCTTACTGGGAACAGAATTTCCAAATTATTGATATTTTTGAAAATGAAGAGAACAGGGAAAGATCATAGTGTGTGTGTGTGTGTGTGTGTACAAGAGACACAGAGAGACACTAAATCCCATTTTATGTCTAACCTCTCTTTTTAAACCAGCCTTATTGATACATAATTGACATACCATAAAGCTGACCCATTTAAAATATACAGTTCGGTGAGTTTTAGTATATTGACAAAATTGCATGTAAGATAAGTCCCCAGCCAAGGCCAAGTTAAAGAAAGCAAATCTGTTTGTGACTGAATCCTTCTCAGCAATCTGACAATCTCCTCTACCGGGAAGCCTGCCTTGATTTCCTCACACAATGAAGTGTGACAGTGTGTGTCCCTGTGTGTGCCCAGGGAATGTGTGGCTTCCTCTTGGTGTCCTGGTGGAAATCAGTGCACAGAAATGGCCCAGGTGTAATCTAGGAGATTCACACTGTGGGGGATGTCACCTGGGGTCCACTCACTGCTGATGGCTCAGGCCATGAAGCACCTGTCACCTTTCAGGATGAAGGAGAGAAAGACGAATGGAGGAGCTGAGAGAAGGAAGCAGATGGCCAGGGTCACCCAGGTTCTCTGGTAACTACAGCAACACACAATCATGGGCTGCAGACACCTGTCTCTAACTTTGCTGGTGAGGACACTGAGGCCCTGAGAGTTGGCCTGAAGCTCTGGACACATTTTCCATTTAACTCTGTATCCCAAAGCGGTGGTAGCAAAGGCCACTTCTGAAGTGCCAGCATTCCTTTTTAACCCTGAACATAAGCATAAGGCTATTTCTTTTTTTTTAACACCATTTCCAAAGGGGATGATCATTTTTTGCCAAGTATCTCTGCAAGGAAGTTGAGAAATTTGAAATGACTGAGCGTGTCTAGGTTCAGATCAACCATAATTTTAAAAATAGCTTTATTGAAATACAATTTACATACTATACTGTTTACCCACTTAAAGTGTAAATTTCAGTGGCTTGGTGTATCAAATTGGTTATTTTTAAATTATGATAAAATACACAGAATGCAAAATTTGCCATTTTGACTATTATAAGTGTGCAATTCAGTAGCATTAATTACACTCACAATGTTGTGCAAACACCATCAGTATCTATTTCCAAACTTTTTCATCACCCCAAACAATAACTCTGTAGCCATTAAGCAACACCTCCCCACTCCCTCCTCCTCCCGAGCTCTGGCAACCTAGAGTCTAGTTTCTGTCGGTATGAACTTACTTATTCTAGATATTCCATATAAGGAGAACCGTATATTATTTTTGCTTTTGTGTGTGACTTATCTCACTTAACAGTATGTCTCCAAGATTCACCCAAGATTCATAATCAGAATGCGGTTCTGATATATGTTGTGAAATACGTTTTATGACTGAATCACATGCCATTGCATGCACAGATGACACTTGTTTGTAGTTCATCCATCTGTAGACACTTGGGTTGTCGCCACCATTTTGGACTCTTGTAAACAGTGTCGCAATGAACACTGGTGTGCAAGTGCCTGTTCAGGCTCCGGCTTTCAATTCCTGTGTGCCTATTCCTAGAAGTGAAGTTCACACACGACACGGTAATGCAGTATTCACCTGCGTGGAGAAATGCCAGACTCCACAGCGCGGGAGTCGTTTCACGGTCCCACTGGCAGCAAACCCTCATAGCCCGAGTCCTGGTTGTGAAATGGCCTCTCACTGTGGTTTGACTTGAATTTCCCCTACGCCTAGGGATGCTGCGTGTCTTTTTATGTACTCATTTGCCATTCGTATGTCTTTGGGAAAATGTCTGTTCAAGTTCTTTGTCCATTTTTAATCGGGTTGTTTGCCTTTTTGCAGTTGAGTTTTAGAAGTTCTTTATAAATTCTAATTAGTAATTCCTTATCAGATATATGATTCCCAAGTATTTGTCCCATCTTTTACGTTATCGTTTCATTCCTGAGAATGTTCTTTGACGTACAGAAGTTTTAAATTTTGCTGAAGTCCAATTTACCTACTTTTGCCTTTGGCTGCTTATACTTTTGGCGTCATATCTAAGATTCTGTTGTTAAATCCAAAGTCATGAAGATTTGCCCTTATGTTTTGTTCTGAGAGTTTTATGACTTGGGCTCATATTTAGAACACGGATGCATTTTTCATCAAGTTTTGTACATGGTGTGAGGTAGGGGTCTGGCTCCACTATTTTGCATGTGGCTATGCAGTTTTCTCAGCACCGTCTTTTGAAAAGAACACTCTTTTCCCTTTGAACAGACTTGGTACTCTTTTTAAAAATTAATTGACCATAGACGTGTCTGTTTATTTCTGAACTCTCAGTTCTATTCCACTGCTCTCTGTGTCTCTCTTCATGCCAATACCGCACTACTTGCATTACTATAGCTTTGCAGTAAATTTTAAAATCTGCCAGCTGTGCTTTTCCTTTTTAAGATGGTCTTGTCTATTCAGGGAACTCCTGCAAGTCCATAGTCATATGAGGATCAGCTTTTCCATTTCTGCAAAAAGGGCCATTGGAATTTTGAGACGGATTGGATTGAGTCTGTAAATCGCTTAGGTAGTATTGACATCTTAACAATATTGAGTCTTCTCATCCATGAGTACATTTATTAAGTCCTTTAAAATTTCTTTTTAAATTATTTTTATTGAAGTATAGTCAGTTTACAATGTTGTGTCCATTTCTGGTGCACAGCGTGATGCTTCAGTCATATAGGAACACACATATATTTGTTTTCACATTCTTTTTCACAGTAGATTACTACAAGATATTGAATAGAGTTCCCTGTGCTGTACAGTATGAACTTGTTGTTTATCTATTTTATGTATGTTAGCTAGTATCTGCAAATCTAGAACTCCCAATTTATCCCTTCCCACCCCCTTCCCACCCCACCGGGTAACCATAAGTTTGCTTTCTATGTCCATGAGTCTCTTTCTGTTTTGTAAATAAGTCGATTTGTCTTTTTTTAAAATTCCACATATGAGCGATCTCATATGGTATTTTTCTTTCTCTTTCTGGCTTACTTCACTTAGAATGACGATCTCCAGGTCCATCCATGTTGCTGCAAATGGCATTATTTTATTCTTTTTATGGCTGAGTAGTTTTTTTCATTGTGTGTGTGTGTATATACACCATAGCTTCTTCAAATTTCTAACAATTATTTCTAAGCACCTTCTATGCATTTAAAAATCAGAGAGAGTATTTTCTCTAATATAGAACTTAATTCCATTTTTTGTCTCCAGGATTTTTAAGCCTCTTACTTTAGATCAGTAGTCAGTGATCATTAAAGAGCAATGTATTGTGGTGTTAACGGTAAGAAGGTTTGTCTGGCATTGGGAGAGTTAAGTGGACATTGAGCCTAAAAGCAAGTTCTCTCATTATTGAAACCAGCTCCCCTAAGTGAAAGTAAACCAATGATGTTTTAAAATTAGACTGTGTGAAAAAATCTTCAATTCTGTGTAGGTAGACAAAGGTTTTAAAACATTGATCTGGAAAGAAGGATCTGACATAGTTGACAAGTAGGTGACTTTTTCCCAAAGGGTTTACGTGGATTCCAACGTCAAAGATGGACAATCACACAGGAAACGGAGCTGAGGCACTTCGCAAACGAGCTGTGACACTGGCTAGTGAACAAAGAGAGAGGTTCTGAAGCTCATCCATGAGTCAATACAGGCACAGCCTAACAGCCAAGTGCCGGTTTTACCTGTCAGGTGGGCCCTGATGTAAAAGTCGAGTGACTCTCTGTATGTGAGGGAGGCTGTAAACAGACTCATACCCTGATTATGGGAACGTAAGTTGGTGTGACTCTTTGGAGAGTGGGTTGCAACATCCGTGAAAGTTTTCAAAGAAAATGCCCTCGGCTATTTGCCCTGTTTGGCATTCTTCCTACAGGGACGCTCACAAAGACGATGCCTAGTCAGCCGTGGAGGGACAGTCTTGTCATCACTGCCTGTGAGAGCAAAGCCAAGTCAAAGCAGAGAGACGACCTGCACATCCGTCAGGCAGGGACCACTAACGGCCATGCTATCGAGTCCAAAAAATAGTCTGCATTTTATACGATAGCAAATCATACGCATATACATTTGTATATGGTAACAAGTCATATACGTTTATGAATGTGTTTATATCTATTAATATAATATTTACGATAATAATATTTACTTGTATAATATAGTCCATAAATATCATTTATTGGGCACTTTAGTTGATCTGTGTGTAAGAAAGTAGGTGGAGATGAAAGATACATTAAGTGACAGAAAAGCAGGGGCCTAAACTACGTGAATAACGGTAAAAAGCGATCCACTGTGTACAGATTTTAAAGGCATCTACGCGCAGGCACGTGCACAGGATTCCTCTGGAAGTTTCCACAGGACTCCGCTAAGCAGCGGTCCCCTCTGAGCGGCGGGACTGGAGCTCAGGGCGGAGGGGAGTGTGTGAGAGAGACTCAGACGGCTGCTTCGGTTGCCCCCGCGCTTTCTGGAGTTTTACGATACTCACCGTGATACTTTTACTAAATGAAACTCGGTTTTAAAAAAGTCAGGACTCTCACTTGAAATGAGTACTTTTTAAACTTTTTGCCAAATGAGTGTAAGTTTGGGTTAATTAGCTCACTTCTTTATACACAAAATGTCCTAACATGATTAATCCCTTTTAGTGTAAATTATTTCAGTTATTGAAAGACACATCAGAACATGCACACACACACACACACACAGCCTTATTATTCCCTGATTATGTTTGATCTGTGGCCATAAGAAGGCCGTGTGTGTGTGTGTGTGTGTGTGCGCGGGCGTGCGCGCGCATTGCTGTGCTTATGGCTGGGGATGAGCAGGGTCAAGTCAGGCCACTGGGGACAGACTGAGGGCGCCAGGTGGGGTTACTAGCAATCCGGAGACAAGGGCTCCCAGCAGAGTCGATCTGGATTTTCCCCAACACTCCTTCCAGCCTGGTCTGTTGTGAATGTGAGGTGGTGTCTATTGTCCCCCCAGACACGTTGCCCTGGGGTTGGGCACGACCTGGGCTTTGACACAATGGAGCTGGTGCCCTTTTACACCCGCCGTCTCCCCCGCCCCCCAGCCGTCCCAAATGCCACTGCTACAGACTCATTTTTAGGTTGCTAATATTTCCAGCTGGAAATTAGCAGACAACGTGAGACGGCAAGTTTTCTTTGACCTTCAAGGATCCGTGGAGACAGAGCCGCTGCCTCACTCTGTCACCTCCCCGCAGCTGAGAGTGGGGCGCAATTCATCCTAAAAGTGAAATTGTATTTCAGCTCAGCTGCTTGTTTAAGACTTTTCCCTCTTATAATTTCCAATCTAGTTGTGATTTGGGAAAAAAATCAGATCTAGACTGTTATCCAAGAAACATCTTCAGTTAAATTTGTGGCTTAGTCAATTAACTTGAAACGAAATATGACCATAGTAAAGGGTTCAAATAGATGTGAGGTGGGTCAGATCCTGGACATGTGAGGTGCTGGTGGACGCTGACGTCCAGTCCTGACTCTAGACATGCAGGTCTGGGGGCTCAGAGCACGTCCTTTAAATTTTGACACCTCGACAAAAGCCTTTAGTAACCCGGGATCTTCCAGAATCCAAAGCTTAATCCCGTTTCCCATCCTATGTTAGGCAGTAAGGGATGTTCTCTTGGAGGACCGTGTTGCACCCACATGCCACAGACAAATGGGGAATATTTGATTTAAAGATGACCTTCACTCCCTCTCTTTCCTCCTCTCTCCTCGGCATCCTCCGTGGGGACCAGTTTCAGACCAAAGTCAACCCGACCGGGTCCTGCATCTCCCCCTGCTGAGTGGCCCAGATGCGCCTTTGCCTCGGGATTGCAGAAAACACAGTAAAATCACCCTGCCCTTTCTAGAGCCATAGGCAGCTGGCCTTGAGGGACATCAGAGAATTGAAGCACCTGAGTGACACACACCCTGGTCACAAAGGTCAAGAGTGTTCATTTTTTTTTTGGCCCGTCCGCATCCATGCACAGATGGGCTGGGAGCTGTGCTGTGGCATCACAGATCTGCTTCATGGTCTCGGCTCAGTCTCCAGGTCCTCACGGTCCCTGACCCCAGGTCCAGGGTCCACTGTGTCCTGCACAGCCTCTGACCACAGCCCCTTGCGGAATGCTGCAGCAGGTACTCAGGGACCGGGGCCAGGCGTTGGTGTTGTTCAAGCGCCCCTCAAGTGACTCAAGTGGAAGCCGGATGTGAGAGCCAGCGCCCCAAGGGGACCCTTAGCATGCCCCCGTTTCATAGAGAGCCACTCAAGCATTATTGAAAATAATAGGAGTTTGGGGAACATCTCAAACCTCCCTCAACAGAGCAAACAAGGGGTAACGTTTGTATGGTTGCACGATAGAATGTTTGGATCAGTCCAGATAAAAAATCACGTGTCAACATGGATAAATCTCTAACGGGCTCTGCTCCGTGGAAACAGGAAGTCGAAGGATGATACATACACTCCAGTGCCATCCGTGTAACACGGACACCCCGTGCCACAGCGCTGCTGCCGTGCGAGGGCGCGGAGCCGCGGGGACCAGGCGGGGTCGTGCGCAGGGCCTACCAAGGAGCGGCAGCTCTGCCCGCCACGCTTCGCTGAGGCGGCCCACGCCGTCCATGCGGCGTGTGTCTGCTTCTGCTTTAAACTGGGCGCCGAACCCCACAGCTTGTGGCCTTCCTCTTACCTCCTGAAACAGCCTGCACTCGGTCTACAGAGTGTGCGTCTTTCTGAATAAATCCACCTTCACTCAACTGTGGCTCGCTCTTGAACTCTTTCCTGCGGAAAGCCAAGGACCCACACCTGGCGGGGCGCGTCCCAGGGACTCAACCAAGACCTGGGACCCCGCCCTCCTCTCGCCCCACGTCTTCCTGTATCAGATGCACATGTATCAGAGCTCACCAGATGGTCTACTTTGAGTATGTGTGACTGTTTTTATGTCAATGGTCTCTCTAAAAAGCTATTTGTAAAAAGAGACTGCAGGAGAGGTGTGTGAGTGGCTCGGGGGAGGGGGGCAGGGGGCACATTGGTTAAAGGGAGCCTCAAAACTCAGTCCCAGCTGACCGGTTACCACGTAAGAAGGTGGGCGTAGGGTTGCCAGCGGCTCCCGTTTTTCAAGAAAACATGGAATGGAGAAAAAAGTGTATATGCCTCTTTAAAATATAACTTATTTTTCCTTCCCAAAACACTTTAGGCTGAAGAAAAGAAAAAAAGGCAGCAGGCCGATAGCTTATGCCTGCTGATACACACATGAAAGCGTATAGAATACATTGATATTACAGATACTCCTGGTCAACCAGAGAGACCGCGCGCCTGTCAGGGAAGTGACCGCCTCCCGGACAACCTGCGGGGCGGGAGATTACAGCTCAGGCCAGAGAGCAGGCAGACAGGTGCTCAGCTCCCATTCGAATCCAGCTCTGGTTCTCAGCGGCTGTGCGGCCCTGAGCGAGTCACCTAAGCTGCCTGTTTCCTTTTCCTTGCCTGTGGAACAGGAGGCTCCCCCCACCCCGGGCGCTGCTCTCGGCTCAGAAGGCCTAGACACATCTCTGACTTGCAGGCCTCCTCGCCGTGGGCTGCTTTTGCTCCGTGACCTGTGACTGTGGTTACTGCTGGTATTGTCTGTTACTGTGGCTGCCGTCCGTTCTCCCGCCAGGCCTCACCCTTCTGTGTCTCTTCGAGAAGATCCTGTGCCCCCCGTCTCTCTGCTTCAACAGGAGGCAACGTCTTCAGGTATCTGGAATCTGAGGCGTTGCGCAAAGGATGCGACGCCAAAGGAACCGCAAAGGGCCTTTCTGGGAGGTGGAAGCCCCGTTTTCAGCCGAGTCTGTCGTTGGCAAGTGCGGGCCGGGAGTGCTTTGCATTTTGGTGGTGACTTCACATTTTGAGCCACTGTGGCAGGTTAAACCCCGGCAACACACCGGCCAGCCCCTGGGACAGACTCCGTCTCAAGTCTCCTTCCCGCGGCCCGGGCTACGGCCTGCCGGCTGGCACCCCCCCGTGCGCCCCAAAATCGGCTAAGACGTTGCCAAGGGCACATCGAGCGTCTGTCCCAGCTGCCAGCACCTGTCTCCAATTTGTCGGAGTTTCCGGGGCTCCTCCCCGCCTGTGACCATGGGGTAGAGGTGGCTCCCCCCTCACCTGCCCACGGTGTTCTGTCTGGAAAGGCGCCCACCTGACTCAGGTGGGCAGGCAGGTGAGCGACACCTCTCTGTCCGTTTGTTTCTGTCGGGGTGGGGAAGGGTACAGCTCAGGGGCAGAGTGCATCCTGGACGTGCACAAGGTCCTGCGTTCAATCCCCAGCGCCTCCATTAAATAAATAAGTAAGTGGACTAATGAATAAATCTAACCCCCCCCCAAAAGAAGACAATCTGTTTCTGTCTGGGTCAGTGCTCTCCAGCAGAGCTCTCTGTGAAGCTGGAAACATCCTGCATCGGTGACCGCCAGCACGGTAGCCACCAGCCACGTGTGTCTATTGAGCCTGGAGGAACTCAATTTTCAGGCTAAGTTTACTTTAACAAATTTAAATGCAATACAAGTGGCCACGTGTGGCCAGTGACTGCAGTGCTGGTCGGCACAGGTCTAGATGTGCGTGTGCGGGCAGCTCGCAGGGAGGGGGCGCTGCGGTGTCCAGGCACAGCCAGGTTGTGCGTGGGTCTCACTCAGTAAGTCACCACTGCTGAAGGCATCCGTAGGCACCACAGATGCCCCCGTGGGTGACAGATGTCTGCCCAAGCCTTTTCCGAGTCCTCCTTACCGTCCAGAGTGAGCCCAGCCACTTTCCCAGCATCACGCGGCTCATCAAGGTGGAGGGGGGACATGCCAGTCCGGCCAGCCCTGTCTCCTCACTGGAACCCCTGCTCTCTGCCGCCCATCTGGAGAGGAGCCGGCTCGCCCTCCGTTTTCTTTTCTGGGCATCTGCCCCCCATGCAAAGCTGCCTCTCTCTCCGAGCTGGCCTCCCCTGGGGATGGCCCAGGCTTATCTAGGCATCATTTGGATGCATCTTCTGCTTCTGCGGGTCCCTTTGTCCCCTTGGAAACCGTGGCTTCCTCCAAGACAGTCCCAGCAGAGTTTTTGGAAGGGCATGTGTTCAGCTCCGCCTCGGGGGTGTCCCTGGCCCTTGGAGAGACAGCCCAGCTGTGGCAGCCAGAAGTGTCTGGAAGCATCCTTTCTTCTATTGTTGGGAAAAGCAAAAAGGGAAGGTCTGCTGGGGCTGTGGGACGACCCGAAGGACTTCTCAAAAGAGCAGATGTCCCAACCAGCCCTCTTTGGCTTGGCACCTGTCTCTCACACGGGGGGAGGCTGGTGGCACGGTGATGCCCCTGGAGCAGATGGACCCGATTCAGGGCAGGCCCGCAACTGCACCGCGTGAGTAAGTGCACTGCTGTGCGCACCGCTCAGCGGCAGAGCGACGCAGCTGCGGGCCCAGGGCTGCCTGACTGGCGGCTGGGGACTGGTCACGACAGACCCCTGCTCACATAGATTAGCTTGAAAACCACTTCTGGAGCCAAGGTTTCTTTCTCCAGACAGTTTTGGCTTTGGACTGTGTGTTAGCATCTGCCTTCGTTTCCCTGCCTGCTTGTTGACACGTCTGAATTACACGCGCGTGTTCTAGACCTGGGAGACTAAGCTGATGGGGCGAAAACGGCTAATTCCCACCGGTGCCTGCGCTCTCCTTTCTTCCTGACACAAACCTGCGTGGTGTTCAGCAGCTTCCCTCGGCATCGCACGAGACCACGTGGCTGAATTCTGGCCAGTGGGGTGGAAGCAGAGGTGACGGTCCCCGCCTGCCCGCCTATGAAGTCGGCATGTGACCCCTGCTGTTTTCTCCCACCCGCCAGGTGGGTGGGGAAAATTCCAGGCACCAAGCTAGCAGGAGCCTGGATTCCTGAGTGACTGCGTGGAGCCGAGAATCCCCTCCGACCCCACACAGGACTGCGCCGTGGGTGAGAGGTACCTGGCATGGCGCCGAGCGCGTGCAGTTTGGCGCGGTCCGTTACAGCAGCTAGCCGCCGGCAGAGAAGAGCTCATCAGACAAGCAGGGTCAATGTCAGATCAATGTTGGCTAATCTTACTTTCCCTAAACAAAGTCTCTCTACACACGACCTTAACAGCCGCCAGAGTGTTAAAGAACTGTGAACACCTCAGTGGTAAATAACAGGGAAGCAGGTGGATCCCAGCCACAGCCGAGGAGAGACGGTGTCTTCCGGGGTTTTATCCGTCTTCCGCTCAATCTCTGGCAAAAGACCAAATGCCTTTCCGTCGACATGGCTTTAGGCAAACGCCATGCAAGGATATATATATGCTCCTGGGTTTGGATGGCCTTCCCCTTTATACGAGTGTCGTTAACATCCAGATGGACAGCGTGAGGAAGAACATTTCTGCACAGCAAATGCACGCAAGTCCTAAAGCAGAGAGGGCTTGGGGTCTTCCCACGCTCACAGAGGGGCAGGCTGGACCGTAGTAGACACAGGGGAAGGGGCTCTGATGTGGGGTGGGGGGCAGGTGGACGAGGTCATGCCAAGCCTCAGAGGTCCATCTTAGGAGTTCAGATGGTTCAGCCGAAGGGCGAGGAAAAACAGTGGGTTTTAAACATGATTGACTCATGGCTACAGAATCCACGTGGCGGCCCAGGAATAGAATAGGAAAGCGTCCTGTGTGAGCGGCGCCTGGACCTGGAGCAGCTGCAGAAGCCGTACGTTGGGGAAGGTTGTTATCTTTGGGGTGGGAGGTCCTGAAGTGCTTTTAAGACGCTGAGGATGATCCCATAGAGACAGACGGTCTGAAACGAGAGAGAAGGTAAGAAAAGATGGGACTCAGGCAGCGCACTGAGGAAATGCACTCTGGGGAGAGAGGGGAGCGTTAGCTGCCCCGGGAAGGGGAAAAGAGAAGGTGTGCGCAGAAGAACTAGACACTGAGGCTCTGGGCATGCAGAGGTGAAGGAACGGGATAGTGATGGACCAAAGGGGCAGCAGGTGAGGATGGGGAAGAAATACAGAATGACAAAATAGCCAAATACAAGACCAGGAAACCTGGCTTGCTCAGATAACTCCCCAGGCGGGCACCCAGGGTTGCTGTAATAGGTTGGTGGCCCCTTCCGTCCTTTACCGTGTTGGGCATCCTGGCTCCTGCTGTGGCCCCCAGCATCCCTCTGAGTCTCTGCTGGAGAGCTGCCGGCAGGCTTCGGGAGCCACTCTGCCCGCTCCTGAGAGCTGGAAGTGCCTGAGGAATTGCTTGGATCTCTCCCCACGCCAGTCCTCACCCCACCTCCTGCCCCACGATGGGACGACTGTCAGATGCTCTGGGAGAGCTCTCTCTGGGGCTTGCCGAGTCCCACAGCCCTACTGTCCTGGTCGCACTGTTTCACCTGTCTCACAGGTAAAATGGGAAGATGGATGAGTAAATATGGATGATTGCACAACTCTAACACAGGAACAGTAAAACACTGAAGTCTAAGTTTCTGTTGGCTTCAAACTCACTAGAAAGCAATTCAGCTGTGAGCTGGTGGACAGGAAAGGATTCAGGGGTGGAAATGATTTATATGGTCTATGACACTCCGAGGTTGTCCAGGCATTATTTTAGAGCTCTTTCAGGGAAAAGACAGTCTCCTTCAGGAGGTAATTTATCACTAAATACTTTCAAAGACATGCCGAGAAACCCAGAACACGTGCGATGAGCCTGGCCTTCCTGTACCTGCCAAGCTGTAGGAGCTGTGAATGAAAAATGTCACCTGACGTATCAGTAAGCAAAGGATGCTGCAGCCATCAAGTCTGCCTCCCCCCGACAGTGAGCGGAGGGAACTCAGGGTGCAGACGAGCAGGCAGCCTGGCCTCTGCAGCCGCCCCCAAGGGTGCCCCGGAGGGGACGCAGGATGGGAAGGAACAGGACACTGGCCCTAGAGGGCTACGGTGCATGTCAAAGGAATGATTTCAATGGGCCCAGACCTTTGCAACTTCCCGTATGTAAAAAAGTGCTAAATGCCTTCATTTGAGATGCCTGGTCTTCTTTAACAGTGACCTCCTGATGTTCCCGCTTGCTGGTCTTCGCTGCAAAAATGCCTGTGTATCCTGGCTCCTCCCTCGCCCCTCGGGAGCAGTCTCTTACAGCTAGCTATCTGAGAAGCTGCCTCCCAGGCTCGAGTCCTCAGAAATTTCACCCAATAAAACATCACTCTCAACTGTTAGGCTGTGCATTTTTTTTTTTTGCAGTAGACAGAATACGATCACTTTTTTGAAGCATCCTTGCATTCACAGCACGGAGTCCCCACGCCGGGGAGCAGGTCATCACCAGGAGTCAGCAGTCACAAAATCAGGGAGCTTCACGAAAGCAGGGAGAGCCTGGCTCCAAGTCTTTCAAATGGAAAAAAAAAAGTGTCTACACAACCACCTTCTATATATTAATTGTGCCTTGCACTCCGAGAGCACAGGAGCTTGTACACCCATTTTACAGACGCGCAGGGTAGGAGCGCTTTGTCAAAGTCCAGGCAGGACTCACTGGAGCAGCTTGGGGCAGAGCAATCATCAGGTACGCACGGCGGTCGACTGCCAATGAGTCTACCTCCCTCGCTAACCTGCCACCTTCTATCTGACCTTGTAGCCCAGGACCTAATCTGAAAAGCAGGAAGCCTCACTAGGAGTCCCTGAGGGGCCGTGTCCCTGCGTGGTGTGTGCCCCTCTGTCACACAGCCCTCCTGGACGCTCCATCCACCAGACGACTCCATCCAAACACACTCACGTATGTTTAATCATGAACAGTCCTGGAGTGGATGTCTTTGGATTTATCCTATTTGCCAAGTTTAGGAAGCTTCCAGCCATTCAAATACGTTTTTCCCTCTCACTCTCTCTCCCCTCCTGGGGCTCTGATGATACCAGTGTTAGGTTTTGTCTTCATGGCTCACTGGTCCCTGAGATGGTTCTGTCTTTTTCCCTCCCCTAGTTTATTTTCTCTCTGCTTGGGTCCAAACTGTCAGACTCTGTCAAGTTCAGCAATCTCGTCTTTGTCATCCTCCTTCTCCTGAGCCCATCCTGTAAGCTGCTCTTTGTTGGCTGGAGGTTTATTTTGGTTTGGGTTTATTTTGGGATGGTAATGTAGTTCTTTCTATACTTCTCATAGGATTCTTTTTTATGGCATCTATTTTTTTGCTGACAAAATATTTCAGTTTGTTTCAAGAGAATTCAGAGTTGCTGGCTGAAGCAGTTTGATCATAGCTGCTTTGAAAT
The DNA here is from genome assembly GCF_048564905.1 of Vicugna pacos. Classification (NCBI taxonomy): domain Eukaryota; kingdom Metazoa; phylum Chordata; class Mammalia; order Artiodactyla; family Camelidae; genus Vicugna; species Vicugna pacos. The sequence goes on from NC_133017.1 coordinate 25,018,210, forward strand.
CCTTACCAGATGCTCTCAACATCCGCTTCATCTCGGTGCCGGTGTCTGCTGACGGTCGTTTCTCATTCAAGCTGTGGTTTTCCTTGCTCTTGGTGTGACAGGGGATTTTCAGTTGTGTTCTCTCAACGCCAAAGAGCCACTGAGCTTTTTCCCTCAATATAACAAAAATCAAAACCCTGTGTATACTGATTGCAAATGTGTAAATGGACAGACTTTATTTTTTATCTCCACTTCACATTTCATGTGAAAGTTGACAGATAACAGTTTTGACTTTGGTTTTTTCAGGGGGAAAAAGTTGCCCTGATGGCATATGATGACATCATGTTAATTGCTTTCAGGACAGTTACATGTCAGTATTGAAATTTAACGTTTAGCTGCCATCTCGTAGGTAGAAATGAATGCTCACCAATGCACATGTGTGCATATATTTTGTATTTTGTTGCATTGCCCACTGCAACTGATAAGCTAAGGAATCCACGTGCCAGGTTTGTGCTCTGCTTGCAGAAACCACAAACTGAAAATTATAAATCATTTATACAGTCATTTGCTAATTTCACTGCCCTTTTTGGTATGTGAATGTAGGAAAGTCATAGGGCTTATAAATTCAATTGGAGTAAATTTTAAAGCCACGTATTTTATGATAAAGGGTCTTTAAGTTCAGGTGGCCAAAACACTGGCAGTATATATTTGTTGTAAAGAGAATTACTCTGAGATTTACTTTTCTGATATTGAAAGTGACTTAATAAAGCACTGTTTCCATTAACTTGGAAAAAGTAAAACCTGGCCCCGGATATTTGAGGTTTCGTGCGACTCCGTATGTCTTTAATCATCTGTTAGCAGGTCACCCTCTGTTGAGGGGCATTGCAGGGACCAGCAGCAAGTCCAGATTCCCTCCGGACCTTCTCTTCACGCATGGGTAGGAGGGGAGAAACTCAGCTCCCTCCTCACCCTGCCGACAACTTCCCTGAGAAGGCACATGGGACTGTAGCTCAGCTCCCCGTGGGATGCGGCCGACACCGGGGGAGGGGGCCACAGGGCCAGTCAGTCCCACCCCTGCCCCCACCTGTTCTGGCCCAACAGCCATGCCAGGTGGGAGGAGGATCAGGTCCCTCTGGGGGACCAGCTGGTTTGAATCCAGCCTGGGACCTGCTCCTGTAAAACCACAGGCAATTTCCTTAAAGACCCAGTGGCTCAGTTGCCTTTTCTGAAAAAGAAAAGAAGGTAACAGTATGTAACCCCGAGTTCTGTTATGAGGGTTACACGAGTTAGATGTGGCCCGTGGATCCTGGGGGCTCGTTAGATACGCGGGCTCGCAGGCCGCTCCCCAGACCTGGGGAACAATCCTCTGCATTTTGACAAGATGCCCAGAGGACTGAAGTCAGAATGCCCTGATCTAAAGCATTTACAAAGGCAAGTTTTGAAAAGCAATGATCTAGGCTAAAACAAGCACAACTGTCTTGCTTTTTTCCTGCAAAAAAAAAACGCAAGAAACCCCCAGTTTCAGATATTTCCCTCGCCTAAAGAGATGCTGGATTCAGCTGAGGATGCTGGGAAGGCTGGCCTCCAATCTAAATGCCACTCACTGGGTATTACAGAGTCCTCTGTCCCCTCCCTGCCATTCTTCCAAATGACGGCATTTTTATTAAAGGTGACATTTCTTCAAGAACCCTTTCCGTGCGGTTAAGTTTTTACTTTTTGCATTAACCTCTCATCCAGTAATGAAGAAGTACTGGAACAAAATGAGTCAGAGTTTGTCAGACCCTGGAGCACAGATTAACACAGGCACCACCGTGAAGGCGTTCACGGCAGACCTTCCGTGTGCAGGTAGACCCGGAGTGGCGCGCGGTACCCGGTTCCTCCACGATCCTTGGGTTAAAGAGCCGTCAGGCGGCGTCCTTCCTGTCTGTTACACAAAGAAATCTGCTTCACGTTAAACACTCTTGGGAAAAGTGTTTTGAATGATCATAGAAACGCTTTGCGATGTGAACAGAGAAAGGATGGCAGAGAACGCCAGCAGTTCTGTTCTTGCCTACCTGGTTCCTCTCTGCCCTTGAGCGGGGAGAGCGTGGCAGCCGGGGGATTCAGGTCAGGAAAGTTCACACTTGGTAACCCCCAGGAGCCAATGCTCTTGACTCTCTCTTTCATGATCAAATGTTTGAAAGAGTGTTGGATAAACTTCAGAGCTCACAGAGCAAGAGTCCAACAGAGCCTTGGTTTCGGGGGCTGAGGCTTTGGGACTTGGCTGGTAGATCTGTTGGTACCACACTCTGGAACCTGTTTGTGGCTTCTCATCATGAAGAATCCTGCAGAAAGGGGATCTGAGCCGCAGAACCCATAGCAAACCCAACGTCTTAGCACACGTCGGGGCGAGTGGAGGTGTACACCCAGCTTTCTCCTGCAAGCACGTGGGGAGAGCCACGCGGGGGGCATCAGACACAAGGCTGAACCCAGAACAGCCAGAGGCCACTTGCTCTATGTCCTCTGCCCCCATCTAACAGGCGACCCGCTTGTCCACAAGCCTCCCCCAGCAAACCCTCGGCAGCCCCTCAAAAGCCTGTGCTCCGGGTCCCCCCAGCACCACACCCTAATCATCCTGCAGCAATCTAGGGCCTTTGCTCTTGTTCCTTCCTTCGTGGTGTCCAGCCTTACACCGCCCGCGGCGTGGAGATCTTTCACGCGCCTCTCTGCTTTCCAGCAGACGCAGAGAGCATCGCTTCTCTTCGTGTCCTGTTCGTTTTTGCGGGAAACAAGGACACGTGTCCTGTGTCTCTGCCCCGTCACCCGCCTCTGCTACCTGCTCTCTCTCGTAGGACATAAATGTGGTATTTTAGCTTTCAGGGTCTGATTCTCCACTTGTGACACGTCGTCTACGCTGTTGTATGGCTCTCCCGGAACTGGCCCACCTTTGCAAGCACAAACAGAAAACCAGCTCCGGGCGGCACGACCAGGGATGTGAGTGGGTGGAGGCGGGAGTTTCCTCCCAGAAGTGACTGAGGAATCTCATTTCATTAGGAAGAGGAAGGAGGAAAATGCAGCTAAGCGGGCCCCTGTGTGGTCCTGCTGTCTTGCCTGTGTGCAGCTGTGCGCTTCTCAGACGGCTTTCCCCGCCATGTGCACCCGCCGCCGCCGCCACCCAGCAGCACGACGTCTGCCTCTAGGAAGGACAAGGGCTGCGGCGGTGTCTGCCCGGCATCGCGCTTTGTTATCACAGGGGCGCCAGGAGGCAGGTAGCACCCGCTCCATTGCTGACAGCAAAAGGGAGGGGGCAACGGGACAGCCAGCCGTGTCAGCCTCTCTGCAGCGCGGGGAATGCGCGCCTGGGGGAGGAGGCAGGACCAGGCAGACCAGCGAGGCAGGAGAGAGGGCTGCTGCTCCAGCCCGAGTCAGACCTGCCCTGACCTTGGGGGGGACACGCTCTTGTGGGTTTCAAACCATGCCCTGCAGAGTGGGGTAGACCTGCCACCTGTGAGGGGGCCAGGGAGGGAGGCAAAGGCTCGGGACCCGCACCCCATCTTTCCATCCAAGCTGCTCGGCCCCTGTTTCACACATTGGACCTCTGCATGTGTCGTCATCTAAAACAAAGTTTCACTCGGTTGTTAAGCTATATTCAATGTCTTGTAGCAGCCTATAATGAAAAGAAGATGAAAAGGAATGTTTGTCGGTGGGTGACTGACATGTTGTGCTGTGCGCCAGAAACTGACGCAACGTCATAACCTGATGACACCTCAATTGAAAAAAAAGGAAAAAGAATTTAAGGCGTCTGGCCTGCAAGATAAACTCCAAAATCCCCGCCGAGCGTGCTGGGTGCCTGGGACCTGACCCTTCTCCTCCGTCCGGTCCTCTCGGTCCCACGCCTCCCCGTGGGCTGGTCCTCTCTCCCCAGCCCGGTGAGCTCCCCCTGCGAGGCTCTCTCTCCTGTAGGACGAGGTGCCACCTTCGTCCTCTGCCGTCCCGGCTTTGTGGCCTCCTCACCACGGTCACCCTGGCTTTGCAGGCTTCACCGTGCCATGAGGGCTCTTGGCTGTCTGGAGCACGCGCCTTCTGAATTCCCGCTCCCGGTATGTCCCAGGCTCTGGAGCAAAGCGACAGCCGATAGACGGCCACGTGTGGACGTGCAGACCTTTGCAGGGAGGGGTAGAGGCGCTCCCAAGGGAGGAGGTGGGCCTTCTGTTAGGAAACAGCAGAAATGGCCAAAACCTGCCTGTTCAGGACCAGGGCTCGGAAAAGAGGATGCCACCCTCCACAGGCTCGGGGTGACCTGCCGGTTTAATCTCACCTATGTTTTAACATTACTGCTTAACATAGTTGATTTATTCCCAAAAGGAGCTAAGATCATAGTGAGGAGCTTTCTGTCCATCATGATTTTAAAAGATGCAATACATAATATGCATTTGTAATTTTTTATCATTTGTTGTCTGAACGACTAATACCCAGATAACAGAAAGTGTTGTAAGAAGGGGTATCAGTTGGTGTCAGAAGCCAAATATTTTGAATACAGATCAAGAATTATAAAATAAACACTTGAAAATGTCCTTTGCTGAGTCTGTGAATGTCGTATTCCCAAAAGATGACCTGAAACACTCCAAAAAATGGAAAAGGTGAACTTCAGTTGCCTCTGAGGGGAAAAGTGGGGGGCGGGGGGCAAATTAAGGCCCACCGCCAGCCTGCCGGGTCTGACGCGCTGGGACGTGTGGGGAGGACAAAGCACGTGTGCATCCGGAGGGGATGCAGAGCCCTGGGCCCTGGCACCCAGGGGACGCCCTGGGGGTCAGGCCCCGACCCCCCACAGGTGAGGAAAGACGAAGTGCCCACCCCTCCCCGAGGGAAGAACACAGCCTGAGCCCCAGATGCCAAAGGGCGTCTCACCAGCTCACCCCGAGGGCCGGCAGTCAGGGAGGAAGCCCCGACCCTCCCAGCCTTCCCTCTGCAGCAAGTGCCCCCCGCAGCTGATCAGCAGGGAAAGCCGGACACTCAGTTTCGTCTGAAAAGACACCAGCACCGACTTGCGCGCCTCTCTCCGCGTGTGACGCTCAGGATGGAGCAGGGACAGGTGTGTGTGTGTCTGGGAGCAGACAAGCTGTCACAGAAGGTAAGGAGTTTCTTCCTGTCTCTCTTCAGTCGTCCAGCACCGAGGGGCCGCCTACTGCATGCCGGGCACTGTGACGAGCGCTGAGGACACGCTACTGACCAAGCCCCACCGCGTCCTGCCCCCCGGGGCTTACAGCCATTGCCGGGAAACAGCAATTCGCCAAGGGATTTATGCAAGCAAATGTGAAGCTGCATGGAAGACACGGGCCAGGAACAGGAGGAACAGCCTTTCTGAATTACCTGCGGTGGGCCAGCAGGGGTGCGCTCAGGTGGTTGGTGGCGAAAGGTGTGCCAACAACCAATGTGGCAGCCGGAATGTCCAGCCAGGCTGCAGGGCCATGGATGGTGGATACAGGGGTTCCCCCAGATCACCTGGGGAGAGTGAAAATGAGGCCACCCCCTGCCCGCACCCCCAGAAACCCTGATGTGGGGGGTGTGGGTGAGGCAGAGGCTCCCCAGATGATTGCAACGTGCAGCCAAGTTTGGGAAGCACCGCACTGGCTGGAGGAAGGGCATGAACACTGGGGTGGGCGAGGAGGAGGTGCAGGGCCTTGGGGAGCACGCACAGAGGGCCCCCTGTCCTCTCACTGGGGGCAGGGGGAGGGGACAGGATCTGAGCAGCAAAGTCCGCGCGACTGCAGCCCCGTCACCAGCAGGGGCACCAAGGACGTCCAGCTAGGTGGGGGCAGGGCCACGCCCCCCCAAGGGAGGATCCCCAGCTGCGACCACTTCCCTTTCCACTCCAGGCCCAGCGCTCTCGGCTGCGGACAGGAGTACACGAGAAAGTCCTGGGATTCCTCAGAGGACGGGGATGTTTGTTTTGCAAAGGAGGGTGGCCTGATTCAGGAGGTCATGGGGTGTGGACATAGGGGAATTCTACTGTTCAGTCCAGCAGGCGGCTGAAACTACGAAATGCCAGGAGCATTTATAGGGCCCTCCAGGCAGCTGCTGTCCTGTTTGGTCGCCCATTAGTCTCACTGGCCTCTTCTGACCGCTCCTGACTTGGCCTCTGGGCTCCTCCCCGCCACACACACGCTGAAGTCGACAGCCAGGCAGGCAAACAGTGGGCTCCTCCCAGAACAGCTGGGTTTTACTCCTACTGCTCAGAAATGTCTGCTGCATCCACATTGTCAAGAGGAAGATCCTGCCCCCCGATCTGCAGGACTTTCTGCAAAAAAGTCTGGCGGCTGAGCCTGGGAAAGGCTGGTTGCCCCCCACCCCCTGATGTTCCCGTCCCTCCTCCTTCCCAGCTTCCGTCTGCCCACAGCCAGCCCGACCGCCCTCCCCACTCTCAGAACCACCTGCCCGCATCCTCTGAGCGCTGCCACCGCCCACCAGTCTGCTGTCTTTCCTTCCTTTCCTGTCATCCCTCCCCGTGGCATCACTGGCTTCTGGACGTCCGCGCACCGTGGCTTGGTGTTTGCTGTCATCCCCTCCAAGGAGCGTGGGGATTTCCTACGTGATCAGCCGTATCCTGTTTTGTGTTTTCTCTAGCTTGCTGCCGGATGTGCCTCCTCCTTTCTCTGCGGTCAAATGCCTGTCTTGATTGTTCCTTTATTTTGAAGTTTCTGGCTTCTGAACCCCTGGGTTTGCTAGAAAGCTGACCTCCAGAGGGCTGGGGGAGGGGGACGATCACAGTATCTCAAATGTATCTGGCTTCTTTCTCTTAGAAGCTCACGTGCATTCCGTGCGTGTGATCTCATTAGCCTCCCAGATCTCTGCAAACCAGGAAAGTGACAGGTGTTTACAGGGAGGGCACCAGCCTTAAGGAATTTCTGCTCAATCATAGGGTGAGTCACAAGGACTTAAATAGAAAATGCTCGAGTTGCAGCTTGGTTCTTTTTCCACTCAGTTGATTGGCAGTTACAGCTTAAAAAAAAAAAAGAAAGAAAAGTAAACAACAATTGGATGCTTACACCACCCAGATAAGCAAGTTTTAAATTCGCTGGTGGCTCACCCACTGGGACCAGATGAAACCAGCATTCTCTTTGCTTGGCATAACAGGTTCCCCGTGTGGTAGCTGCCTCCTCCATCACAGGTCCACCCACTTTTACAAGGCCCCTCACCCTCCCTTGAACGGCATGTGATTCTCAAGTCTTGTTGCGGTACCTAGATGTGCTGCCCGGGGCTCAAGAGCGTGACAAAGCTCAGCCCACATGCTCAGTGTGACTTTTCTCTTCCAGGCTCGTTCTCCTTTGCTCCTTCTGTCTCTGTCTGTGAGCCCCAGAAAGTCATGATTATTTTGTTTGATTCTAATTCCTTCTTCCCATGGCTTTAGCTCCGAAGCTGAGAGCAGAAGACAACGCCTTTTTGTCTATAGTTCCAGCGTGAGTAGTTTTCAACTACAGCTGTGCGTCAGAGTCTTTACACACTTAAAGCCACCGTGATTTCTGAGTCAGGAGTTTGGAAAGAGAGGGTCTCTTGTGGGGTCAGGGTCCGACGTCATCTGAGGCTAACTGGGCTGGCCATTTGTGAAGGCTCATCCCACGGCTGGCAGGTGGTGGTGGCTGTTGGGGGACAGCTGAGCTGAGCTGTCAACTAAAGGGTGTCATGGCCTCTCTGACATGGTGGTCTTGGCAAATCAAACTTCCTGCATGGATCCTGGCTTCCTGTAGAGCTAGGGTCCCCAGAGAACCAGGCAGAAGGAGGCATGGCTTTGCTGGCCTCATACTGGAAGTCACATAACATTACTGCTACCATATTCTATTGGTCACAGGTGAGTCATGAGTTTAGCCCAGATCAAGGGAATTAGACTCAACCTCTGGACAGGGGAGTGTCAAGTTCACTTTGCAGAAGAGCACATGGGATGGGAGATACGGTTGCAGCCTTCTGCAGAAAACACAGCCTATGACAAGTGGCATGGCACCTGTGCTCAGGAGCCCTCCACAGATAATACTGAACAGCCAGATAATAGAAGCAAAAGCAAAAACAATCAAAAGGGACCTAATTAGACTTATAAGCTTTGGCATAAGCAAAATAAAAAGAAAACCTATGGAATGGGAGAAAATATTTGCAGAAGGTGAGACTGACAAGGGCTTAATTTCCAGAATATGTAAACAGCCCATGCAACATAATAATAAAAAAACAAACATCCAATCCAACACCGGGCAGAAGACCAAAACAAGGAACTCTCCAGAAAGACCTACAAATGGTCAACAGGAAGACATACACATGGCCAACAGGCACATGAAAAAATGCTCAATATCGCTAATTATCAGAGAAATGCAAATCAAAACTACCATGAGGTATCACCTCACACCAGCCAGAATGGCCATCATTCAAAAGTCCACAAACGAAAAATGCTGGAAAGGCTGTGGAGAAAAGGGAGCCCTCCTGCACTGCTGGTGGGGATGTACTTTGGTGCAGCCACTGTGGGAAACAGTATGGAGATTCCTCAAAAAACTAAAAATAGACTCCCCCTATGATCCAGCAATCCCATTCCTGGGCATATATCCAGAGGGAACTCTAATTTGAAAACATACATTCACCCCAATGTTCATAGCAGCACTATATACAACAGCCAAGACATGGAAACAGCCTAAATGTCCATCAACAGATGACTTTAGGATAAAGAAGATGTGGTATATTTATACAATGGAATACTACTCAGCCATAAAAAATCATAAAATAATGCCATTTGCAGCAACATAGCTGGACCTGGAGATTGTCATTCTAAGTGAAGTAACCCAGAAAGAGAAAGAAAAATACCATATGATATCACTCACATGTGGAATCTTTTAAAAAATACAAAAGGGAAATATAGCCACTATTTTATTACAATAAATATAAATGGAGTATAACCTTGAAAAATTGTGAATCACTATATTGTACACCTGTTACTTACATAATATTTTACATCAACTATACTTCAATTAAAAAATAAAAATTTCCATTTATCTCTAAGAAAATGAAAAGACAAATGGACCTACTTACAAAGCAGAAACAGACTCACAGACACAGAAAACAAATTTATGGTTACCAGGGGAAAAAATTAGGTGGGAAGAGATAAACTGAGATTTGTAGATATTAACTACTATCTATAAAGTAAATAAACAACAAATTTCTTCTGTAGAGCACAGGGAACTATATTCAATGTCTTTAGTCACCTACAACAAAAAAGAATATGAAAACGAACATATGTATGTATGCGCATGGCTGACCCGTTATGCTGTGCACCAGAAACTGACACAGCGTTGTAACCTAATGATACTTCAATTAAAAAAAAGAATTAAAAAAAATTCAGCAGCCACAAATGAAGCTGCTGTGCCCCCTTGGCACTCAGAATGGCATAACTGTGGTCACAGCAGTTGCAGAAGTCCACGGGACAGCGTTTCTCAGTGTTGCTCCTTGAACCTCCATCAGTTGCCCCAGGATGCTTATTAAAAAGGAAGATTTCAGAGCCCCCGCCCAACTGGCATCTCTGAGGACAGCGCCAAATGTGTGTGCTTTAAGCAAAGCCCCGCCCCAGGACAACTCTGAAGTGCTGTGCAGGAAGTTGGAGAAAAGAATCTGTAAGGGGCTCTAGTAATTACCCTGCATAAAGCGTTCCTCCGGAGCTCGGTGATTGAGAACAACAGCCATGTGTCCCCTCCCTGTGCCTGTGGCTCAGGATTCAGGGCTCGGCTTTGCGGGGTGTCTCTGACTCAGGGTCTCACACAGGTCGTAGTCAGGGTGTCGGCTGGGCCGCAGTGACCTCCAGGCTTGCTTTGGGAAGGACCAGCTTCTGAGATCACTCACGTGGCTGCTGGCAGGTCCAGTTGGCAAGCCGTGAAGACAGAGAGCACGCGCAAGATGTAAATCACTGACTTTTGTAACCTCATCTCGGAAGTGGCATCTCAACACTTCTGCCATGTTCTCCTTGTTAGAAGCAAGCCGGAGGTCCTGCCCACCACCCAGGGAAGGGGCTACGCGCAAGTGCGGAAACCAGAGGGTGAGGATCACTGGGCGAGCCTAGAGGCTGCCTGTCACAGGTGGCAGAAGTGGGGATTGAGTGCAGACCGGCAGGGAGCTGGTTGCTGGAAACTAGAGAGATGAGCAAGTAGCGCATTGCCGATGGGTTCTGATAACAAAGCACGAAGCATCTCAGAGACGGCCCCATCCGGGACACTCCTGTAGCTTCAGGTTACAGGAAGGGGTGAAGCTTTGCGTGGGCTAGAGGAGAGAGAACAAAAAGGTGGAGCCTCATTCATTTTATCAGCACTGCTTCCCAGATCATGAGTGGGGAGATCATTAAAATGGAAACATTGGGGTGACTTGTTAGAAATATGACGCAGCAGCTCCTTTGCCAGAAGTTCATCATACACTAAAATGTGTGCTCCAAGTCCTCCACCCTCCACATTCTAAAATAGAGCCCATGAGGAATTTGCTATTATGGGACAGGAGAGTTAAAATGAAGCCAATTTCGAGTTCAACCTGACCTCCTAACCTAGCACTATGAACACAAATGGCTGGAGAGAGACAGAGGGAGAGCAAAGAGAAATGTCTCTTTCCAGCCTTCCCAGCTTTGTTTTGTGACGTTCAATGCAATTCTCAACTTTTTCTCAACATCATGAAAACTATGATTATAATCCCCCACTGGAGAGAGAAGCAGCTCACACGTTTATTTATTCAAACTTTCTGCAGAAGAGGATGGAGAAACACAGAGGGAGAGAAAAATGCATGCATGCAAAAAAAAAAAAAAAGCCCAAATAATCTAATTTGGAAGACAGACTGGAGACAGGGTTGGCCCTGCATGCTCTGGACCACACAGAGCACATGTAGCTCTCAGTGTGAATTCAGGTAACACACACCTTGCACCAGGAATCTGCTCGCCATGGAGGTCACAGACCCAACACGGATCTGTGCTGACAGTAATAAAGTTCCACTTGACCTGCTCCCCCCGCAGAGCACGGAGCCAGAGCACAGCCTGGCTGGTACCTGCAGGCCACCTCCTTCCAAAGCTCATTCAAGAGAAGAAACTGCTCCGTGACAGCCCCCTTGCCAAGAGACGAGCCAGAAGCCGGAGCTCATCCTGGTGCTTCACATATGGATCCTCCTCAAAACTGGACCCCTTGGTCCTCCAGCCTCTGCACCTTGACCTCAGAAAGAGCCAGTAGGAAATACAAGGCATGGCATGGACCTCAGCGACCTTCCTAAACTAACTGATCATTCAGAGTGTCCAACCTTCATCAGGAAGGTAGACCCCTCCCCTCAATCTGCAGCCCCCACGATGCTCCCACCTCACTGAAAGATCTAGCCCAGATCGCAGGCTTCTCCAGCACTCTCAATCGAGATTCAGTATTAGGGTCATGCAGGCTCCCGAGTGCAGTCTCAGGACGTGCCTCGCTCGCAGCAGGCAGCCACCCCGAATGGACACAGCCGCACGCCGCCTTCCCTCGCCCCAGGTCGGGAGCAGCCTCTGTGGCAGATGTCAGAGGAGCAGAGAACGGCCCGGGCCCAGCTTCCTGGTTTTCCCTCTGAGGAGCAGGCACGCTCCTGGCTCCCTGCCCCTCTGCTGCCCTCCTCTGCCCTCCGAATCCAGGCCACCCGCTTTCGTAAGAGCCCGGAGGGGTCTTTCCGTGCCTTGGTCTGTTTCGTGCTAAACTGCACTCAAGTTCCCTTTGTCCTTTTCGTCACAGGACTTGACTTCCTCCAAATCAAGGACCGAAGGTCATTTCAGTTTTAGGCTGATGAAAAATTAGTGCCATACACGTTTATCCAACAAGCCACAAGCGAGGTTCAGGAGTAAAAGTTCCCTCCTCTGTGAGACCGGGCCACGTGAGATGATCGCTCGGCTCGGGGATGTGTCAGTTGACACCGGGGGCCTTTCTGTTGGCTTCAGAGGACCCGGTGTGGTCTCCAACGCCCGGGGACGGCCAGAGCGCCCGTTTCTCTCCTGCCCCACGTTCCCAGCACACACGTGCTCCAGGCAGGACCACTGTCGCCCTGGCACGGGTCTCCACGAGGCAGGAATGAAACAGAACAGGTTTCCACACATCTTAGGGGCCCGTCCCGTGTTCTGTTTCATCTCCAGTAAAGAACGAAGACACCTTAAAGCGCCTGAGCCACTCCAGAGACAAGTAGAGGGAAGCAAGGTGAACTGGGAGCCGGAGTGAGAATGTCTGCATTGACCTCGCTGTGACTGTTACTTTGAGGATCAAATGAGGCCACTGGGTGGACTTGCCAGGGAATGCAAAGCACCACGCAAATGCAAGTGAGTGTGGAAACACTGGCTGGGTTTCGAAAGAGCTGGGCTTGTTCCTGGATCTGTCGCGTCATGTGATCTTGGGCAAGCGAGGCACCGCCTCTAGGACCCCCAGCTTCCTCAACACATGGTTCTTCCGGCTGTGCGATGCCCACCACGCTGGCCTCGCGGGAGCGGGCTCTCCATGCGTCTCAGCTTTGGCACTTGGCTCTGAACTGCCCTCCACTTCCCAGCTGCAGATTTCACACAAGAAAAGGGTACTCAACAGAGGCCCCCTTGGGGTGCAAGAAAGCAAGCCGGGGGTGGGAGCAGGTGCAGCGTCCTCGACCATCTTTGCAAAGGTCACGAGAGGAGGCAATGTCAAAGAAAGGGTCCATTGAAAGAGTTGCTGCTACTGATCATTATGGGTCCTTTGGGGGCGAAGCAGGCTTTGAAAGCAGGGCGTCTGACCAGGCTTCCTGTTAATGCACGTTTCGCTCCAACCTGGCAGGTCTCTTGCCTGCTACAGCTCATTTCTCACTCTCCTGGGGAGCTGACAACTCTCAAAGCCAGGGCTCCCTGCCAGGAGTGATCACACACGGTCCATATTTATTTCAGCGAGAGATGGAGAAGGTGAAACACCCTCCTCCCACCGATTCCGACCACAGTGACCGGCACCTAAAGAATGAAGTCCTTGCGGCCAAGGGGGTCCAGTGGGGCATCGTGGCCAAAAGCGCAGCTGGGCCCAGGCATCCCCAGAGCCGACGGTGGACCCAGGAGGGCCGGGCAGGGATGACTCCACGATACGCAAGTTCAGGTTCATGGGTCCTAAAACCCTAGCTATGGTGACTTGGTGACGTGACCTTGAATCTGAGGTTTGAAAGGTGACACTCCTGTGATACCTCACAGAACAACACCTCCTCGTGTTCGCACCCCTCGGCCTCTCCCCTCCTTCCCTCCCTTCAGACGCTGCCTGTTTCTTGTGTGCTCTGGGCGTCAGGGCTCCCCTGCAATGTGGACAGCGGCCGGAACGAAAGACCGTGGGCATCTGAGTTGAGAGTGGAAACAGCCCAGCGCAGGGAGATGAGCTGGCAGGGGGTGTGATGCAACAGGCAATGCAGAGCGAAGCATTCGCACTTGACCCAGAACTTCTCCGGGGGTGGGGGTGGGGGCAGGTGACGTGGAGGAGGGTGCCTCGGGCAGAAGGACGCATTTCCGTGGATTTTTCAAGGTCTCACCCATCCGCCTTTCCCTGGGAATGATCGATTCTGCGTCTGTGTGTATAAAATGGAGCTCTGTGACTGCAGAAGGAGCGTCCATCACCAGCCACAAGCGTGTCTCACAACAGCCTCCCCCGCCCTCGGAGAAGATCGTGGAGGCGGCCGCGCCCGAAGCCCGTCAGCTCGCTGCACCGGGTAAGAGCGGAGCTGTTCGTTCTGATCTTACGGGAAAAGGACCTCCTTTCATCACACGTTTTAAAAAATAGTTCTCTGTACTTGGCCACTAGTCAGCAACCAGAAAGGGAGCTTTAATCTCAGACAGGAGGGTCCTATGCCCACCAGAGCCTTTTTATAGCTTGACAGTAACAAACAAAGGAAAACAAAGCGGCAAGGCTCATCAGTTACGCTGAGAGCAAACGGCCCCCGAGCCGGCACGAGGGGGAGCGTTTGCGGTCAGTGACCCGAGCTGCTGGTAAGAGGGAGAAATTTTGTAGCAGCACGTGCTGAGCTCAGCCCAGCTCAGCCCTCCCACCTGCTTTGAGGACAGTCTGGCCAGAGAGCGAACCCTCGTGCTCCGTGGGCTCCGTCTCCGGTGCTCAGTCGTGCTGGTTCTGCACCTTTTATAAAAGCCTGTTGTCTATGGCCTGACATAGACAGAGAGCCCATTCTCAAGGCTCTGCCCTGTAAGGGTGTAGCACTTCCCCAGTCATATAAAGACAAAAAGTTACAGCACAGAGACTAGCACTTGTTGCTGGAGGTTCACGGGGACACCATGACCCGACCCACGGGGACGGCTGCAAGAGCAAAGGACTCTGACACCAAGAATTGCGCAACAGCCAAACACACCCCCTTCCTTTTTCTAGTATAAAAGGAGCCTGAATTCTGACTTGGGTAAGATGGTCTCTAGGACATTAGTCCCCCATCTTCTCGGTCTGCTGGCTTTCCAAATAAAGCCATTGTTCCTTGCCCCAACACCGTACCTCCCAATTTACTGGCCTGTCGTGCGGCGAGCGGAACGAGTTTGGACTCGGTAACACTATGACTCCCGCTATTGATAGCAGAGTGGCTGGTTGTACGGAGTGATGATAACAAGGCTGCTCACCACTGCCCCGGAGCCGTGTCTGCTTAGGGAGAAGACGCCACTCCTTCCCTTGTTCCCAGTCGGTCTGGCCCACACGAGTCCTTGACCAAGACGAAGGTGGTGCAGGATGCCGTCGGGCATCCAATTCGCCCGAGCAGCACTTCAGGACAGCTCTGAGGCCAGCCCCCACCTCGGCACGGGGCCGATCACGCCACTGCCCTGGCCGCCTCCTGCTCCCAAACCAGAAAGTTGGACGCGCGCTCAATACCCACCCAGCAGAAGGATCGCCACCTCTCAGTGGATGAAATCAGCCCCATGTGAAGAGAAGGGAATTAGCGCGATGGGCTTGGATGAACTGGAACTGACTTCCTAGTCACGTTACTAGGTGAGCCAGTTCGGAGCCCTAATGGGAAAGGAGAGCGAGGAAACGGAGGTCAGGGAGCAAACTAAGGGCCTCCTCCATCTGAGCAGGAGACGCAACGTGCGTCGGAAAGGACC
Organism: Vicugna pacos; assembly: GCF_048564905.1. Classification (NCBI taxonomy): domain Eukaryota; kingdom Metazoa; phylum Chordata; class Mammalia; order Artiodactyla; family Camelidae; genus Vicugna; species Vicugna pacos. The sequence continues at coordinate 25,033,259 of NC_133017.1, forward strand.
TGAGAAGTGTCCGTGTTGGATGGTTGGAGGGTGAGCCTGTGGGAAGGTTACGGTGCAGCCGGAGGGCAGGAGGACGAGCCGGGGAAGGGGTCACGGAGGCTGAGCGTGGAGCAGGTCGCGCTCGTTTGTGCAGGATGCTGCCGACAGGCCAGGCGACAGCGACGACGTGGAGGCCGTCGGGCCCCTCAGCCAGGGCTGCCGTGATGGCCTGGTAAGGGCGGAGCTGGATTAGAGAGGCCGAGGAGTGACGGGGAGGCAAAAATAGAGACAGAAACTCCGGGTGACTCTTGTGAGAATCCCCTGTAAATGCAACGTGGGAGGCCAGACCGCGCCTGCGGAGGATAGCATTTCCGCTCGTGTTTTTGTTCTGCAAGGGGAACTTGGCCTGGCTTACGCTTCACTGCAAGACTCCATCTGACAGAGCGAACGGAACAGGGACCCAGGGCGCTTGGAGGTGTTCGGCGGGGTGGAGCTGGGACCGGTTCTGGGAGGGAGCGGGCAGCTCTTCACGCGCTAACGTGGGACGGAGGGGACGCCGTGAAGCTTGCACAGGGATGTGCACTGGGCGTTGAGGGGAAGAAGGATTTACTATCTGGCGGCTTCTGTTTTTCTCTTTGAAGGGGGATATGCGTAATCAGCTGAGACCGGACACTGTTGGGTTCTGTCCTAAAGCTCCCAATAAATGCCGTTCACATTTCCCGCCATGAGCGCTGAGTCATCTAAGAAAGTCAGAGGACTCAGCATTTGGAGGCCAAAGCATCACAGGGATTGCTGATAAAGCTGACTCTGAGGAAGTGATGTAGGCCAGCCGTCCAGTGGGCCCACTCATTCTCAGCCCAGTAATTAGTTGACTTAAAGAGACAGTGTCGTGCTGGCCAGGGCAGACACACACCAAGACAGCGGACGCAGACAGGACGACCTGCAGTCACCAAAACGGACAGAGCAACCTCAGCAAATGACACAAACAGAAGAAAATCTCGGCCCCAACAAACTCTGAGATGGTTCTGAATTTGTTAATTAAATGATCTCCAAGATGACCCTGTGCCCAAGACAGAACATTTACTCTTGGACCTATTTTTCTTATACCCATTACGTTCACTTCCATCATTCCATACAGTTCAGCAGGGGTCCTTAATAAGATAAAACAGAAAACTTAACTGCCCAAATAATTTGAAAAAACTCTAGAGACGTCCCAAATTAAGGAAACATCTTTCTCCCATTGTCAAGTCCCCAAGGAGAAATTAAACCCTCTGGAAACTTCAAATCCAAAGACCAAAGGAAGTGAAGACCAAAAGCAAATTATCTCACCCTTGAAAGTTAAAAGTCTGAAGACACGAGCGCCCCCCTCAGTCCTCACTCGGCTTAGTATCAGCACCATGTCTCCTCGGCGCTGGGACAGCACTGGGCCTTCTGCGACCTGGGCCGTCTTTGGCAGGAATTGACGCAGAAGCTCCAAGACCTCAGAGTTTGAATCTCCCTAGTGCCAAACCTATGAGGTGGCTCTGCTGTTAAAGAGGACAAGAGGGAATGAGATGTACAAGATGATCAAGGACCTGGAGTCACACACCCCACACTCAGTAGTTCACCCAGCTGGCACCCCCCAGGCATGAAGATGGGGAGAAAGAGGACAGTGCCCCTCTCTTGCTCCCCCTCACCCCCGTTTTCCCCTGCTCGATCTCTGGGCATCCTGGGGCAGGTCCTGCACACGGACAGGCTGTCTGTGCGGAGCAGTGTGAGGCTGGGGTCTCTGCATTGTCGCAGATGACCTGCCTCACGCCTCGGCCTGGCTGCATGCGGAGTCAAGACAGGTACACTCCCCCGAAGCTGTCTCCGCCCTCCCACAAAGGAGACCGACAGTTTGGCATCTTTATCAGCCCTACTCAGTGGCTGCGCGTCGTGGATGATGCTTGATGGGGAAGCTGGCAGGTCATTCAGAGGAGCCATAGAGAAATGGCTCCCATCTTGCTCCTTCTAGGAGTGCTCAATCCCAGGAGAAGGAGCAGGGGAGCCCTTTCTCAGATGTGCTCTTTGAGTATCTTCCAAGAGTCAGCACACTGAACAGTGGCAGTGAGTGACACGGAGGTGAAGCGGGCCCAGTCTCAAACATCAGGCCCCCGTTCACCATCTGTGGGGCCGGGGACCACCCATGCTCTCCACGCCCTATTCTCTTCCCTGTGTCAGGGGAAGGGGGGCATTAACTCTGCAGAGTGATGAAAGTTTTGTGACAATTCAGTGAAATGAACAAGGTCTTCTGTGCACACGGATCATCCTGCTGCAGCTCCCTGTTCACGTACATGTGGTCTCTGCCCCCCCGGCTCTCAGCAGAGCTCTCCTCCCTGGTCACTCCAGCTATAAATTCTGAGCCCATGGTCACTCCAGCTGTAAATTCTCTAAGCAGCCTGGGAATTCTCCACACCCTGAGCCCACTGACCCCAGGACCACACGGAACTGACCACGTCTCCTGTAGACTCCTCGGGACCGACAGATTCTGTGCAGCGCCTTTGCAGGGCTGGATAGAGCGGCAAACAGGACAACCACTGTGACACTGTGGTTTCCAGCAAGGAATATATGCTCTTGTCTTCATCTCTGTTTCTGGCACAGAGCTTCTAGAACTCTTGGAATTTCCTAAGTGATGAAAGCATAGAAATGTCTTCTGTGTTACGTTAACGAGGTCATGTTTTGGACCGCAGCTCGGGGCTGGGACCATTCACCAGAAGAACCTGGTAAGAGGGCTGGGACTTTCAGTTCCACCCCTTGACCTCTGACCTCTGGGGAAGGGAGAGGGGCTGGAGGTCGGATCAACTGCCAATGGCCAATGGCTTAAACAATCACCCCATAAAACCCCAGAAGGAGCAGGTTTGGAGAGCTTCTGGGCTGGTGAACACATGGAGATTTGGGGAGTGCGGTGCCCTCAGAGGGAACACGGATGCTCCCTCGCCCTTTTCCCATTCCCCACCCTACCCCCTCTTCCCTCTGGTCATCCTTGAGTTGCATTCTTTTATAATAAAATCAGTAATCTAGTAAGTAGAATCTTTCCATGAGTAATTCTTGCAAATTAATTAAGCTCAAGGAGAGAGTGGTGGGAACCTCTGATTCATCGCCAGCCAATTAGAAGCCCAGGTGACAACATGGACTTACAATGGGTGTCTCAAGTTGGGGGGAGGGTTCGCTCATGGGGGATCAAGTTCTAAACCTGTGGGATCTGAGGCTGTCTCTGGGCAGACAGCGTCAGAACGGAGCTGAGCTGGAGGACAGCCGGCTGGTGTCGGAGAACTGCTTGGCGGTGCGATGGACCCACACCCACAGGGCAGAATGGGCTAGAGACTCTGCGCCACCATCCTGGGTTCATGTGACGGTGGAGGAGACAATGAATGATCAGAGGTACAGTTCAAGAGCAGGGAATAGTAAGAGCAAAGACATCCATGCCTCTGAGGACATGGCATTTGAGAGAACCTTCCAGAACGCTGAGGGAAGGGTATTCCCGCCTGAGAGCTGGGACACAAATGAGTCCATGATTAGATGAGGAGCAGGGAGGTGGGCATTCCTGAGACAGTGGTCAGTGGCTGAAGAATGAATCAGCCGGGCCAGACTTAAGACCTGGGATTTTATTTTAAGTGTGAGAGGGAACAGGGATGCCTTCAAGAAAGGAGAGGCCCCTTGGGCTATGGGGGTGGTGGTGGTGGTGGACGTGAACTCAGGAGGCGGGGAGGAGCTGCTGCAGGGGTGGGGGGGTCAGGAGAAAGATGTGATGCTAGGGTGAGCTGGGTCGTGCAGCAGTGACAGTCCCAATACCTCGACGGCAGAGCCAACAAGGTTTATTTGCCGTCTACACTGCATCTGTTGGGGTCAGGAGGGCACCGCCCTGTGTCCTCTGTTCTCTAGGACACAGTTGACAGCAGCTGGGATTTGGAACGTGCTCAGCGACCAAGTGAGGGGACCACTGCCCTTCCACTCCCAGGGCGCTGCCCGCAGTCGATGGCCCACCACCCGGAGGGGCAGGAGGAGCCCGGGAGCAGAACCAGATCCATGAAACCCCGTTCAGCCCGAGTCAGTGCTGACGCCAGAAGTGGGGAGAGCTGAGGTCTGCCGCGAAGGTGGTGGTGACAGGATCTTGCTGGAGCCTAGAGTCAAGCCCTGGACTCCTGGGCATAGGCGTGGGTGTCCGGGGTAGGGGGAGCCGCGCAGCCCCCCAGCCAGGCACCCCGCGCCTCGCATGCGGCCCCCCAGCCAGGCACCCCCCGCCTCGCATGCGGCCCCCCAGCCAGGCACCCCCCGCCTCGCATGCGGCCCCCCAGCCAGGCACCCCCCGCCTCGCATGCGGCCAGCACTGAGATGCACGAGGCGCGACTGCCGTGGGACGCGCGCTGCCTCCGGCATCACACGCTGGGAAAGGCGTCCTGGCGGCGCGGGGCGGGCGGGGGCCTCTGCGCATGCTCGTCCCCATCCACATGCGCCCCCTTCCGGCCTCGCGCAGGACCACGGCCACCTGGGCAGCTTCCCTGCGCTCCCTGGAGGAGCCCCTGACATGTGCCGCGGACACTCGGCTCTTCGGAGGCTTCAACCTGCCTAACAGTTTCCCTCTGAGGTCCCTCTTTGTACGCTGTCGTCAAATGATGCCCGGCCGTTCCGAGCCGCAGACCCCGCCCTCGCTGGATTCCCTGAGGACGCCTGCGGGCTGGGCGGCCAGAGGAGGAGACCCGGCCCGAGGACCCTGGCTTTCAGAAAGATGGTGACCTCCTGCGCCTGCTGGGAACCCGGCGGCCAGCGCGTCTGCGCGTCCGGCTCCGAGGCCTGAACCCGTGACCTGCGGATCCGGCTCCACAAGGGCCTCTCCTGTAAACACGCGGGGGCGGGGGCGGGGCTGGCCTCCCGGCTGGGGCAGGTCACCCCGCGGCCCCCACGGACCGTGTTCCGGCAGCTGTCGCCGCGCCGACAGCACGCGGGGGGGGCGGGGGGTCTGCGGGGACGGCTCAGAGTCGGCCTTTGGAAAAACGTGTTTGTTGCCGCTCTGTGTGTGTGTGTGTGTGTGTGTGTGTGTACGCATGCGAGGAGGGTGGGAGGAGGGGCGTGGCCTGATGACTTGTCACAAACTGGACGCACCTGTGAAACCAGCGCCAGATAAAGAAACGCAGCGCTCAGCGCCCCGCTTGCCCCTCCAGGCACCGGGCCCAGAACAGCCGCGCCCCGGACTCCCACCCGCGCGGATCAGCTTGGCCTGCTTTGTGCTTTATGTAAACAGACTCACACAGTATGTGCTCTTTCCCGGCTGGCTTCCAAGAACAAACTTCCAGTGCAATCCACGCCGTTCCCTTCTTAAAGCAGCGCACGTCCGGATTCGGGGGTGTCCGCAGGCGGGGCCTTGCTGCCCGGGTGTTCGGACCCAGGGGGCATGACCCGTAGCCCCCCAGTTGCATTCCCTCGCACCACTGCTGTTCCAAGACCCTCGGACTCTGCGGGAGTTGGAACCCAGAGAGAGAGAGAGAGTGAATGTAAAAGGACACTGCCCAGCCCCCATCACTCCCCTGTACCCCGCGGTTAGAGCAACCCGGAACCCCAAACAAAAAGATTCCCCTCTTTGCCTCCCTCCTTCCAGCCCAATCCAGGCCCCCCGTGCACTCAACGGGTCACACACTGGTTGTTCTGCCCCCGTCCCTCCGCACTTCCCTCCACCTCCCTCCAGCCCAGGTGGCCTCCCTCCTGGCGCAGCTGCCGGAAGCCCTACACACAGGCTGCCCCGCTCCAGGCTCGTCCACCCCTAGTCCGTCCTCCGCAGTGTGCCCGGGTGGATGTTTTAAGACTAAAATCTTAACTGTGCGCCGAGACCATTAAGTACTGTGAGAGTTCCCTCAGCCCTTAGTGGTGACCTCACTCACCGTCTTTAAGTGACTTAAAGGCGTCATCAAGGCTTCTGTGTACTTCCCCTGCCTCTTCCTCCCGGAGACCCCACCCTGCTCCGTGCTCAGCCACACTGGACTCTTTGGCCCTCACCTCGATGCCCTGGAGAGGCGTTTCCTCTGCCCAGCCACAGCCTCCCCTCCCTCAGCTCCTCCCTGGAAAGCTCTCTGGCCACCGCACCTGGCTCTGCATCCCAGGGTCCCCGAGCCCTACGCTCGTTGTGTGGGGTGAAACCTGCTAGTCCCGCGGACTGGCTGCCCTGGCAGCCCACACACTCTGTGAGGGCGGAGCTAGGCGCTGGGGTTCACTGCCTTTTCCTCCAAGAAATCTCCCAATGTCTGTGAGACAGGAAAGAAAACGAATTAACTGAATGAATAAATGCATAAATGAATGAATGAATGAATGAATGAACTACAACAACCCACAGTGGCAGGTCAGTGCCACTCTGTGCCCAGCCCAATCACACCTCACCCCACAGGCCCTCTGCCTGGAGAAAGACCCCATAATCTGCACCTAATTGCACCGAACATTATCAGAGTAAAATCAGGACCTTAGTCACAGAAAAACGAGGAGCCTTGACAGAGCTGATGATTTCCGAGAGGCAGAGAGGCCCCGGGCGATGATAACTGGACCGAGGTTTGTTTCATGATGGGCAGCTGGCTACGCAGTGTCTGTGGTCCCCTTCCCCGGCACCGGCACCACCGGCAGAGGCAGAAGGTAATCACACAGGATGCTGTCAGGGATCGGAAGTGGGTATAAAAATGTCTCCCCTGGGGGCAGCTGCCCCTGTACGGTGCCCCAGGTAAGGCATGAGTCCCAGAAAGGCTTCAGGGGAGAAACGGGGGAGAAAGCAGGCCTGCCTACAGTCACATGCCTGTGGCCCACCATCAATGTCCTCTTCCTAGGACTTCGTCTGATTTTCTCCAATTTTCTCCACTTTTAAGAAGCAGGACTTGCAACCAGAGGTGGTGGTACCAGCTTTTTTGGCCTCAAGGAGAAGCAGTGACTATTTCAGCAAATGAATTAACATCATCGTGCATGTTGCAGAGTCACAAGAGAATTCAGGGCTGACCTGTCTCGGAGGGAGCATTGCAGAAGATGCGCGGGGAGGGCTGAGCAGTGACTTATGGGCCAGTGCTGGCCTCCTCCCTTCGTCACCCCCTGCTCAGTTTGACCCCTGCCGGCCTCCAAGACCTGGGTGGGATGAGTCAATCGCTTTTGTAGACAACAATCGTGGAGGCTTTGCCTGTGATCAAAGCGCCTCTGACTCCCCAGCACAACAAATCACCAGGCGATCCGAAGCCTGGGGTTTATGGCGATCCCTGATCCCCTTTCCCCGGGCACTCCTCAATAAGCGGCGAGGCCCCCAGCCCCGTGCCCCCTGCCCCAGCCTCCTGCACAAACACTCCACAGCTGGTTCTGCCTTTCCTGGGAACCCTCGCCCCGCGTGTGACAAAGCCGGGAAATGCTCCACCGGGTCTAGCCTGTGTCGCTGGGGCACATTGCTCTCTTGGCTTGGGTTTGCATATGGAAGAACAATTTTTGGAGCCTTTGAGTCTTGGCCCTGTGACCCTCCAGTGTGGTGGTCACGCTGATATTGATGACCCCAGACGCGTCTATGCGGCCCAGCGGGGGCCCACTGGGGAAGAGCACGCACACTTTGGCCTCAATCTCTCCAGGGGCGGCCCCAACAGACACTCCGGAGCAGCAGGCCACGTGGTGCAGGGGTCAGGGGCAACTTCAGGGAGGTCGCAATTCTTTTTATTTAATAAAAATTTTAAAAAAAATTTATTGAAATATAGTCATTTACACTCTTGTGCCAGTTTCTAGTGTACAGCATCGTGATTCAGTTATACACATATATTCCTTTTCATTTTCTTTCTCATTACAGGCTATTACAAGACACTGAATATAATTCCCTGTGCCAAACAGTAGAAACTTGTTGTTTTATTATATAAAAACTATTTTATACACAGTAGTTAGTGTCTGCAAATCTCGAAATCCCATTTTATCCCTCCCCGACCGCGTTTCCCTCTGGTAACCACAAGTCTATTTTCTATGTCTGTGAGTCTGTTTCTGTTTTGTTAATAAGTTCATTTGTGTCCTTTTTTTTTTTTTTTTTAGATTCCACATGTAAGTGATCTCATGTGGTATTTTTCCTTTTCTTTCTGGCTTACTTCACTTAGAATGACAGTCTCCAGGTCCATCTATGTTGCTGCAAATGGCATTAGTGTGTTTTTTTTATAGCTGAGTGGAATACATGGGACTTCTGGGAGGCTGTAATTCTAACTTTCACCTCTGTTCACTGTGCAAGCAGGAACCCCCACTTGAGGACCAGGCAGGGAGGCCGCACGGCCATCTAGGGGAGACTGGTGCCAGGCCCTGCCCCCTACACCGAGCGCCGTGATGCTGCCCTGCTCTGTGCTCAGCTTGATCAGGCTGCAGGCTTCTGTTCCTGACTGCTCTTCCCCACGGGGTTCGGAGGCGAGCTGGCCACAAGCAGACCTTCACCTGAGACCTGGGAAGCCAAGGGCCACACACATCCCCGGTGGACAGACAGAGACGGTGCTTGCCCTCCTTGGCTCTGTGTCCAGCATCCCAGGGCTGCCACCAGACCTCCACCGCCCCACCATGGTAGCTTCACGGAGGCAGCTGCCACCGCTGTCTCCCCACCAGCACACTTCTGTGGACACGCCCGGAGTTCTCTGCAGGCTTAGAGTGGCCCCCCAGGCCGGCAGCTGGAGGAGTCTAACTGGTGATCTCCCAACTGTCCATCTTGCCAGTTTCTTCCCCATTGTGAGTCCAGAGCCCATCAGCGTCCTTCGTGCATGGTCACGTGGTTCCTTCTCCAGAGTGCGCTCCGGGATCTGCGCGAATGCTTTGTGCGTGGTTCTTTCTTCCACAGCGTGAGCTCCAGGCACCGTAGCATCCTTCGAGCACAGTGCCTTTTTCCACAGCGTGGGCTCCAGTTCTGTAAGCTCCCTTCAAGCATGGTTTCCTTCTCCCTCGTGTGCGGTCCAAGTCCCATAAGCAACCTCTGTGCGTGGTTTGCTTGGAGCTTGGCCTCCATAGCCCACCCTGGTGAAGCTGGTCCTCACCCGTCCCTGGAGTTGGACGCGTGGGGACTCTGGGGGCTTGTCCGGATGATCTGGAATCCATCCTGCAGGATGGGCACCCTCCACCACCTTTGCCTGCTCACTCTGCTCCACTTCTCCCAAAGCTTCCTTCCAAAACCTCAGGCTCTTCACAGCAGTGCTTCCCGGGTCCTGGGCTTCTCTGGGCCAGGTACTTGTATGGCCCACCCTCCCACGTGGCCAAGTCTCTGCTCAAACACAGCTGACTAGAGCTGGACCAGAGCTATCGTCTCTTCACCAAGGCTGCAGGTCAGGGGCGGTCCGGGGCGGCACAGGGCTGCCCATAGCACTGTCAGCCGGGAGGCCCGGGGACTCGAACCCGCCCACAGGCAGTGCCCACGCCCTCTGCCAGCTCCCTTCCTGGGCCCCTGGGCCCCTGGCCCCGACCCCACCTGCTGGAGCCACCAGCCTCCACAGCTCCTTGAAGCCTTTAAGAATGTTTTACGTTACTATTTTTGTTCTTCAAAATAGGCTTGAATTTGGGAACGTTGGGTGTTCCAAGGGCCTGCGGGCTTACTTCAGTGCAGGGCGCCAGTCTACATGCAGGCGCTCCGACAGGGCGTTCAAGGAAGCTGTCCCCTTCCCTGAGTGTCGTTCTAAGGCTCTTAGCCTTCCTGTCACAACCCGCAGAGTCACCCAGGGGAGAAGGAAGTCTGTCCCCTGTTAGCTGTGTCTGAAAAGGAGGAGAGGTGGCCCGGGCCCAGGATCCCCGAGCCCGGAAGGCGGCAGAACACAGAAGCGGCGTGAGGGCACCCACGGCTGATGGAAGAGGTGGCGGGTTTCCTCCCTGCGCCCCTCGCCTGGTTGGCGGCAGTGACTGCTGTGGATTCCTCCGTCCTGGGCGCGAGTCTCCGGTCTTGGTACCCCAACCACCAGGCATCAGCGTTCGTTCACCTTCCATCTCCTCTTTCTCCCCAGAGAGGTCCCCATGTGCACCCCTGTTCCTAAGGTGAGTCCGGGGGCAGCAGCTGGGGGGCCAGCGGCTGGAGGCTCAGTGCTCCTGCACATGTCCCTCTGCCGCCACTGGCATCGTGACTCCTCTGATGGGAAGGGAGTCGGAGGACGTCATGACTGCGAATTCCAAAGGGAGGACTCCTCGAGAGCCATCCCGGGAAGCCCCAAAGGTGAGCAAAGTGTGGGATGCTCACTTGCAAATGCGCAAACGAGGAGGCGAGGGGGAAAAGTGGTGAAAGCAGGACACTCTCAACAGATACAGAGAATAATGGTCAGCTGCCTGCTAGCCCCAGGGCTGGGCTTTCCAGCGGCCGGCTATCTACTTCCAATTAAGCTGCTCCGTGGAGCAGGGCAGCTTTATCAGAACCGACGGGGAACCGGTGCTTCCTTTCTCCCCCCCCGACAAGGGCTCCCTGACCTTCTGAGCTGCCCACCCCTGCAGGGAGCAGCCGGCTCGTCAGTCCCCTCGGGGGTGAGCGAGGCCAGGCATTGGGACTGTGAGCATCCTGTCACGAAAGCATTTTCGAAGGAAGGGTGACAGATGGGGCGCACGGCCCCGAGGAATGAGAAGGACTTCCTCCCCGCTCTGGCAGCACGAATACAAAACTCTGTCGGCCTGGCTCGCTCATCAACAGTCAACACAAAACCCTGCCAGAAACTGTGCGTTTTTCTAAGCCTCGGGGAGCTGTGTGTACCCGTGCTTTTACTTGCCTTTCTGCCATAAAATTCGGTTTCTATTTTTAGCAAAGTACATTCACGTAATGAAATCAAAGAGTTCTAAGTAGCGTATATTTTTTAAGTGTTGGACCCAGTGCTCAGACCTCTACCAAGTCTTAGAGGAAGTTGTTTTCAACTTGTGAAGACTTCTTCTGATATTTATTCCTGCATTTCCATATAACATACAATCCTGCTGTTTCTTGATTAATCAATATTCCTGAGCATTGTATTAACTATCAAGGAAGGTGAGAGGTCATTCTGTCCATCGTACCCCTTTCCCACCTCCCCGCGTCCCCCCGCCCACCAGACAGAGCGTGTTACTCACACAGGGACATACTGACCCCCATGCATGGAGCGACCATGTTTCCACTCTCACACAACTTTTATGGGGTTTTTTCCCAGAAGTTAAAAATTGCCTTATGGTTTCACTTGCTCAATGTTCCATGTACTTCTTGATAAAAAAAATTTTTAAAGTTTTAACAAATGTGTTAAATACCTCAAGACTTTACCATGTATTCCAAGTGCTTTTTTTTTCTCTTAGAGACTTTGAAGCCTTCCCCACTGCTCTCCTGTGCCGGGTCCTCTGTTTCCAGAACTCCATCTCATCCAGTTTTACTCCTTATTTGACTGAAATGTATTATATATACAGTAGTTGTCACACACACACACAAAGAGTTCAGAGGAAAGATAGATGGATAGCTAGCTAGATGATAGAGGAACAGACTACATAGATAGATAAGTAGATGTTAGGTAGATAGATAGATAGACAGATAGAAAGAAGATAGATAGATAATGGCTGGCTGGCTGGCTGCCTGGCTCAATGGATAGATGGATGATTGCATGGATTGGTAGACAGATGGATTGTTAGATGTATGAATGGATAAATGGGTGGATGGATGGATGGATAAATGGGTGGATAAATGGATGGATGGATGGATGGATGGATAAATGGATGGATGGATGGATGGATAGACATTGGATAATTAGATGGATGGATGGATGGATGGATAAATGGGTGGATGGATGGATGGATGGATAGATGAATGGATAATGGACAGATGGATGATGGATAAGTGGGTGGATGGATGGATAAATGGATGGATGGATGGATGGATGGATGGATAGACATTGGATAATTAGATGGATGGATGGATGGATGGATGGATGGATAAATGGATGGATGGATGGATGAATAAATGGATGGATAAGACTGATCAATCAATTGATCAGTAGATGACAGAAGGATGTGCAGATAGATGTATCTTACTTTCATGTCTAAAGTATCTATATTCAACCTTCCCTCTTGACCAATAGTAATTCTTTTTTCATAGCATAATGTTCTTTACCTGTGAATGCAATCCCATCTTTGATCTCTAAGAACATTAACTCTTATTTTTCAGTTCTCTTCTAGCTTCCTAGTAATTGTTGCTTCTGCATATTTATTTTCTGGTTTTTCTCCTCTGAGTCTCAGTCTTCCATGTAAACACTTTCTCTCCAGTGTCTGTGATCCTTGACTGTCCTTGACTTGGATGTCTTAAAGTGCTGGATTCAATTCATGCAGAGGGGAGCTGGGGAGGACCAGGAGACCTCCTGCTCACTCAGTGAGGGGTGCCTCTTCACACCCCCTCATCACCACCCCTGTATTCAGGGAAGGAATATATCACTTACAAAACCCTCAGACCCCTTGCACCATGCCAAGTAGCCCCCCAGCCTCCTTGTCCTGGACACCCCACCCTGTCTCCCCTGACGGGGCCCTCCCTGCACCCCACTGCCCTCCGCAGGGACAATCACGGGCTGGTGTTCCTTCCAGCACCGGCTCTCCCCACGCGGCCCCTCCCCCAGACCCTCCCTGGGTCTTGCTCCTTCCTGTGTCCGTGGCTGTGTTCTCACCACCCGTCCCACCCAGACCCCAAGCCCCAGGAGAACAGGGCTGTGCCCACCTTCTCACCATCCCCCCCACCCCCCGCCACCTTGCAGGACTCGGAAGAGCTCCCGGGCATCACAGACGCCAGAAGTGCGGGGAGTGACAACTGGCCAGAAAAAGAGCCTGACAGGCTCCCCCGTTCTCCATCTGCCCAGGAAGGAGCCCATCCTGGGGGGGGAGACTCGCAGGCTCTGCCACAGGAATTGCTTTGACGGTCGGGGTCGGGGAAGCTGCGATGAAACAGTGGGCAGATTGCAGGTGCGGGAGGCGCGGGGTATGTGCTAGGGGAGGGTTGGGTGTGTGTGTGCGCGTGTAAGGGGGAGGGTAAACGTGGGGGTAAATGGGGTGAAAGCTGGGGGCAGTGACCCCCAGTGTGGTTCCCTGGGGTCTCCCAGGGACTCAGTCATGGAAGAATTCATCAGAAATTCAAGGAGGCCGCACCTCCCCCAAAACCTGCACGGCACAGGCCAGCCTCGCCCTGATGTCGGGTGAGCTCTGGCCCTGCAAACCTTTCCATCCTCCACTGCCAGCCGGACTTGGGGTCACCCACCACAGCCAGAGGCCGAGCACGCAGGCTTTGCCTGAAGCGAGGGGCCTGAGGGGATAAACAGCGCGGCCAGCTGCCCGATCTGCACTCAAAGCCCATCCCGTCAGGAGGGGAACAAGCCAGGAACATGCAGACACTAAAGCATCCTCGGGCCCCTGCTGGAACTGCATCCCGCATCCTGCAGACTGGCTTTGCGGAACGGTCTGGAGAGCGGCCACTTGGACTAATCACAAGAGAATGCAGCCACCTAGTGTGTCGGCCACACGTTACTCATTTATTTTACTAAGCTGTCAGTAAAATATAATGCCGCTTACGTGGAGCGCTGCCTTGATGGTGACTGAATCCTGTGTTCCCCTCCTGTGGTGCTTAAAGTGCGTTATTATGAATGTCCCGCCCGAGGCCTGGCAACAGTTCCTGGACACATGAGACGGCAACGAGTTAAATTAAAGTACCAATTTGCAAAGCAGGCTTTAAAGCGAAGTTAAATCCTTGCAGAGAAAATACTGCTTGGATGTTGCCCCCTTTTGAAGCCCAATTCTCGAGGAAGAAATATTAATTTTTCCATTTTAAAGGCAGAATCCAAAACAAAAAGGAAGAAGGGAGAGTTTCCACACTTGAAAGCTTTTGCATCTGATCAGAAATAAATATATGTCTGCACCTCCCGCTTCACCTGAAGCACCTTTTTTGAAAAGAGTGTGAAGGGATGCGCAGAGGGCGCAGCTCTGAGGGACCCGCCCTCTCACCTGTGCGCGTGGCTGTGACCCTGGGCCCTGCCCGATCGATCGGGCAGACTCAGCCCGGCTTGCAGGGTCTGTCAGTCGTCCCGAGGTGCCCCTCCCCGCGGCATTCCTTTTGGTGATGGGCCTCTGTCGACACTCTGAAGGGAACGGGAGATCCGAGGACAAGGGCTGCAAAGGAGGAGACAGGCGTGCTCAGACCTCGGGTGTGGCTTCTCAGAGGGAGTCAGACGCGTCCCCGCAGCCCTCCGCCTGTGAAACAGGCAGCGCCCCCTGCGCGCCGGCCCTGCCTTCCGCAGCCGTGACCTCGGATGCCCACGGGGCCCGCGTTTCCACAGGCCAGGCTCGGCGCTGAAGACACGCTGTCCTTCCGTTTCCCTCCTGCTCTGGAAGGACGGGGCACGCTCCATCCCCGGGCGAGGCGGCGCCGGCCCTCACAGGTAGGGCCCGTCCCTGGGGCAGCGCGGCCGCCCGCGGGGACGGCTTCGGGGCTGCAGCCCGGGTTCGCGCTCGCTGCTCGTCTCTCGCCAGCTCATGAAAGATGTTTCTTGAATGAACGTTGGGACCGTGGAAGTTCAAACAGGAGCTCTAAGCCCCTCTGTCCCAGTGACACTTCCCACCGTTCCGGAATTCTGCTCGGACGCCAGGACGAAATACCGCAAACAGCAGGGCTGAAGTCACAGAAATTTACTTCTCATGGTTCTGGAGGCTGGAGGTCCCAGACCAAGGCGTCCCCGGGGCCGGTGACAGCGCTCCTCCCGGCTTGCAGACAGGCCGCCTTCTGGCTGTGTGCTCACGTGGCGGAGGGCGAGCTTTGATGTCCTTCCTGTTCCTGAAGGTCGCCAGTCCTAGCGAATGGGGACCCCCGCCCTCAGGACCTCATGAAAGTCTTGTCTTCGGGTACAGCCACACTGGACATTCAGCTTCGACATGTGAAGCAGAGGGACACGCCCAGTCCATCGCCGTGGTCCGTGACCTGCTCCACTTGACACCATCAACTGCACCCCTCTCTCCACGCGCCCCCGTGGGCTTGTCAGGCCGCACTCTCCCCAGTCCTTCCTGCCTCTCCAGCCGCTCCTCCGTTTCCTTGCTGGGGGCTGGCCGTCCGACCTGCCCTCCATCCCCAGCTGTCTCCTCGTCCCACTCTCCCTCCACCTCATCCTCACGCGCGGCTTCACTGACGGCTGCTCCCCGGCGCCAGGAGGAAAGGATGAGCTTGGAGCCAGAAACGGCGGCGCGAATCCCAGATCTGCCAGTTTCCAACTCCGCGGTCCTGGCACGTCACACCCCGACCCCCAGTGCCTGTGCCAGTGAGGTGGTAGCTTATCCCCCCCATCATGCCTGTAAGTGTATATGGTTTACTTCTGCATACTTTTGAACTTGCAAAAAGACGGTGTTACCGAGCACACGCTCTCCTGGGACACCGCAGGGCTGGAGTAGATGGATGGGGCGTCCTTTCAGGAATGGGATTGGAGGGGAAGGATGTGCACTGAAGTAGGTGGGCGGGGAGGCAGGGTCCCCGTGAGAGCCAGGGAGAGTGGGAGGTGAGGGGCCGAAGTGGGCTGGGCTGGATTTCCACTAACTGGAAGCCGCAAGACCCTAAGGGAGGCGTGGAACAACCATGTTTGTACTTTAGGAGCTCCCCTCTGCACCCCAGCTTCCGTATGGGGCGTAGGCTTGGTGGGGGAGGGGTGCAGGAGGAGGCCCTCCCTCCCTCCTCAGCAGAACCCTGGCCCTGACCCCCCACTTGCTGCTGGCCGAGCTCCTCCCATGTGCGGGCCACACACTCACATTGGTCAGCTGTCCCAGTCCCCTTGGGAAGCCCTCATCTTAAGCACAGACCTCCTCCTCTCCCCACTTTAAAGCCGGGGGGGGCTGAGTCTGAGAGCTGGTCTGTCTCTAGCCCACAACCATACCTGGCACGCGGGGGTCTAGGAACTGGTTTAAAAGCTTGACCTCTGAACCTCCCTTGAATGCGTGTGTCTGGGAAAGGGGGGCAGACTTACGAGATACAAGGGGCTGACACAGATGCGGACCTGCAGCTGATAAAGAAGGGAGAGGAGGGGTCCCTCAGGCCTCATGCGGCTGACAGTGATTCATCAGGAGGGAAGGGGGTGGTCAAAGAACAAAAAGATGAATTTGAGGGGCCTGAGAACTTCATTAAAGTATCTTTCAAGGGACAGAAATATTGTTTTAGACTCTTCAAAATAAGAATTTGGACCTGGGACCTGTGCCCTCGGTCGCCTCCCCCTCCCCCATCACTCCGCCGTGCTTGGATGCAGGCCCTGCGGGGGGTGCTGGACTCCTCACGGGCGTCACCTCACTGAACCCCACAGTTAGATGTTACCCCCATTCCTTCATTCATGCCACAATGTGTGTTGGCCTCCCGCCACGTGCCAGGCAGCTCGGTGGCGGTCGGTGAGGCAGGCGGGACCAGAACTCCGGGCTGTCACAGGTGTGAGGGTCCTGCTGTGAAATTACAGGCTTCACTGTGGGGTCACCTCTAAAGACCGGTGTGTCACTGTAGACCACGTGACAGCTATTTATTCTCACTTAAAAAACTGAATTATTGACCACCATGTTTTTTCTAAGCCTAAAATAGTGGAGAACGGTGCAGGCTTCCCACCTCCACATGTTACCCTTAGAGGAGAACACAAAACCCCTGCTCTGGCCAAGTCACCTTTGAAGATGGGAGCAGGTCCCGCGGCGGGGCGCAGGCCCACTGTCCTACGACCTGGGAGAGTGGACGTGGCGGGGCCGCTGGGAGCCCCTCCCTTGGCTCAGGCCACTTGGGAGAGGGTGCAGGGGGACTCAGACCTGAATTCACGCTATCACCAAACTCCACCCTTCTACAGAATAAAAGAAAAAACTTGAAAGAAGGAATTTGCCCATGATGTGAGAACCTCGCCTAGGTTGATAATTCTGCCACTTTTTCTTCCTTATTTAGAAAGAAACAAAACACTTTCCCCTCAAAAGTTCATGAACTTTCCAAAGAGCCTTAGAACAGGAACCTGTTCCGTTAATTATTTTATTTGTGCAAAGCCTGGAAGAATTTAGCAGCGGAAGGAGCAGCCACACCCAGTGACTTGGTGCTACGGAAAGAAAATTCAAAAGGAATGAGGTCACACCCTGATTTGGCTGTGCTGCAGAGAACGGCCATCTAGGTGTCCGCCGCCCACCGCCTTTGTGAGCTGCATTGTCCTCGTGTAGATCACGAGGATGCTACCGAGAAACTGCGGCACTGGATGCCTGGATCCCAGCGTAAACACGGACACAGCCCTCGGGCGCTGCAAGCTAAGATCAAAAAAGAAACGGTGGGAGAGCCTTCCTAAACACAACAGGGAACCCAGGCGCCATGAAGGAGGAAAATCGAGAATTTGTGTCATTTAAAATTCTAATAGTTAAAATAATCTAGCATTTTAATAATTTTTACACCTCCCCCCCCCCAAAAAAAACACAACAAAGAAAATATTTTTTTAAAAGCTGGACTGAAAACTCGTCTTGCACACTGAGCAGAGGGCTGGTGGTGTAATCACTCACTCCTACAATCAATAAGAAAACTGGGCAAGGGCGAGCAGTCTGCAGAGTCACAGAAGGGATGCAAATGATCCGTTAACTACATTAACCATCGCCGGCCAGGATCATTCACCTTGCAGTGCCCATGGATGTTCATATTGAAACAGTAAGGAGCCCTCATTTTTCGTTAATCGAATTGTCAAAATATTTCAGTGCTGTAACCACCTACGTTGGTGAGAGTGTGGATCTGAGAGGCTGTGTCCTGGCTCAAGTCCTCAGAAATGTCCACTGAATAAAATGAAACTCTCCACGTTTAGATTATGCGTGTATTTTCGGTCGACAATGACATGAGTGAGGAGATCAATTATTGCAGCTTCCCAGGCAAATTGGCAAAATTTGCTAAAATCCTCTGCCCCAGCATTCCTACTCCTGGAAAGGCTTTTTAGGAATAAAAGTGGCTGTTTCGTAGATGGTCACCACTGTGACGGAGGGCCCATCACGACCGCGGCAAATCCCTCCACGTTTCCCCCAGACTGCACCCTGTCCCTTCCAACATGGAGTTTCCTTCAGGGGATTTGCTGGGTGTTATGCCGACGTGCTGGATTCAGATGATCCATTATGGCCAGTAAGAAGTGGGGTGGCGGCAGGGGACTCGACTGGGATTTCAGAAATGATTCTGACTGTAGAACCAGAGGAAGCCAACTCAGCCCCTCCGGGGAGGTGGCCTCAGGCTCTTCGGCAGCCATGTGACCACTGACGGCTACAGAATGAAGGAATGTGGTGGCAAGATGGGCTAAATTGAGACCATTCTGGTATAATTACACAGGAACACAGGGGAAATTGGAAAAGAAGCAAGAAAAATTCTCGCCAAACAACGAACGAACATGACAACAAACCCTGTAGCACACAAGATTAAGAAACAGCCAAACAGCCCAGCTGCCCTGGAACCCCCGCCTTCCATGAGCACGGGTCCTTTCGGGAGGTGGGAAGTCAGGGCAGGGCAGTGGTCCTCCTCTCTCAGGGACACAGGGACGGGCTCCGGCAAGGACACGGAGCCCATGGCAGGGCGGTCATGTCTTCCTCTGTTTTCCATCTGGTAGCTCCAAGAGGGGGGAGTTGGCCCCTCTGTCCTTGCTCCCTGGTGCCCTCAGCAACCTGCCGGGGAGCCCTCCTGACTCCCAGCCGTGACTCTCTCTCCCTTCCCAGCAGAATGTAAAGTGAGAGTCAGTGAGCTGAGAAGAGTCCTTGTTTCCAGAGCTGGACAAGGCAAAGGTAAAATATAAGAGCAAGAACAAACAGAGTTCCCCAAGTGACCCGCAACAGGAAGAGGTGTTAGATGGACAGAAGAGGAGCAAACACCAGGAAGGGGGCTGTGGCCTGCTGTGACCTGTCACCTGTGACCTGGCTGTTGCTGATCCAAGCAAGTCACAGGGGAGGTGGGGCCGTGTGCCCAGGGGGAGGTCTGCCGCAGTGGCCGGTGCTCGCAGGTGTGTGGGTGAAGCTTCCTAAAGGGCACAGGTTACCTGGGCACATGTGACTTGGAGAACTCCCGCCGGGCACCACGGTCCACTGATGGTCACAGCCCCGAGGGAGGAATGACCGAGCGTTCTGTGGTTGTGGGCTGCGAGGTCCAGTCCATAGCAGCAGACGGAAGTGGTGAGAAGCAGCTTCAGTTTGTGTCAAAGCAATAATCTCGAGCAACTGCAGAGTCGGTCTCTTCCCTCTGGGTCCTGTCCAGTCTGCCCCTCCCCACTTCCCCAGGGGGCAAGCCGACTCAAGGAAAGGCTTCCCCATCACTTAGCTAACACTTACTTTAATTTCCCCTACCCGCCACGGCTCTTGGGGAAACGGTGAGGAAAACATCCACAGAGCAGCAGGAAGGGTTTTTCTCTGGAGCCCACTCTGGGCTACCTGGGTGTCAACCAAGGGTGACAGGGCTGCCAGCTCGGCTCAGGCCAACCCTCCACTCTCACAGTTCTCCCCCGGAGCCCCCCACCCAGAGCACCAGCATCCAGCTCAGCTTCACGTTGGGAAACAACGTCAGAGTCAACATTCACTGTTCGTTTATCAAGAATGTTTGCCAGTGTTTCCAAGGACGTGTCTTTCTACCATCAGACTGAAAGTCCCAGGCAGACACTGAAATGGATGAGACAGATGTGCTTGAACTGACTAGAAAGATATTCAAGGTCCGTTGTTTTTGACAAAAGAGGTTTGTAAGGCACCGCGGGTAGTGCCATTTCATTTGAGGACAGACAGACAGACAGATGATAGGCGGATGGACTGATAAATAAGTGATAGACTGATGATGATGATAGATGATCAGTCAGTCAATCAACAGTCTTTAATGTGCGGGAAAAAAAGATGCGGAAGGAAAACGTATCATGCTTTTCATGGCAGGCAGCTGGTAAGACATTGGTTCTGGAGTGAAACATCTCTTATTTTAATCACTTCCATATACTTTATATTTTTTTCTACTGTATTTGCTATCACAGCTTTTAAAAGCAGTAAATACTGGTTGTCAAAAATTCAAAAGGTACAGACGATTATAAAGTGAAAGATTAAATTCTCCTTTCCACCTAGGTGCCAGCACCCTTAACATTTCCTTGTGTGTCTTTTGTAAAACACACAGCACGCAGCCCTTACATACACACATCCTTTATAAACTGTAGCACTTGCTTATATATGATCCATGCTGTTCGACTTTCTATTTTCATTAATAATATAATAATATATCTTAAGTATTTTCCAAATCAACACAAAAAGATCTACACATCTCCTTTTTGAAGTTGCTAATAGTTCATTTTATTTAATCATTCCTTTACACATGGACATTTTGACGGTTTGCAGAATCTACTTTTTCAAAAATTTACTGGAAGAACATCTCCACACTTAAACATATGGTTTCAGGAGGAGAAGGATTTGTACCAGTCAAATAGATTTCAAATGTATTTTAACTCACAGAATCTGCAAGATTGAAGTATAATGTGTTCTTAATCAAAACTACAATGAGCTATCACCTCACACCAGTCAGAATGGCCATCATTCAAAAGTCTACAAATGACAAATGCTGGAGAGGCTGTGAAGAAAAGGGAACCCTCCTGCACTGCTGATGGGAATGCAGTTTGGTGCAGCCACTGTGGAAAACAGTATGGAGATTCCTCAAAAGACTAGGAATAGACTTACCGTATGACCCAGGAATCCCGCTCCTGGGTATATATCCAGAAGGAACCCTACTTCAAAATGACACCTGCACCCCAGTGTTCACAGCAGCACTATTTACAATAGCCAAGACATGGAAACAGCCTAAATGTCCATCCACAGATGACTGAATAAAAAAGATGTGGTATATTTATACAATGGAATACTACTCAGCCATAAAAAAGACAACATAATGCCATTTGCAGCAACATGGGTGTTCCTGGAGAATGTCAATCTAAGTGAAGTAAGCCAGAAAGAGAAAGAAAAATACCATATGAGGCCATTCATATGTGGACGAAAGAAAGAAAGAAAGAAAGAAAGAAAGAAAGAAAGAAAGAAAGAAAGAAAGAAAGAAAAGAAAGAAAGAAAGAAAGAAAGAAAGAAAGAAAGAAAGAAAGAAAGAAAGAAAGGAAGGAAGGAAGGAAGGAAGGAAGGAAGGAAGGAAGGAAGGAAGGAAGGAAGGAAGAAAGAAAGAAAGAAGGAAAGAAGGAAGAAAGAAAAGAAGGAAGGAAGGAAGGAAGGAAGGAAGGAAGGAAGGAAGGAAGGAAGGAAGGAAGGAAGGAACATAAAGACAACAGAGAAACAGACTCATAGACATAGAATACAAACTTGTGGTTGCCAAAGGGGACAGGAAGTGGGAAGGGAAAGACTGGGAGTTCAAAATTTGTAGATCCTGACAGGCACATGTAGAATAGATAAACAAGATTATACTGTGTAGCACAGGGAAATATATACAAGATCTTGTGATAGCTCACAGCAAAAAAGAATGTGACAATGAATATATGTATGTTCATGTATAACTGAAAAATTGTGCTCTACATTGGAAATTGACACAACATTGTAAACTGACTATAACTCAATAAAAAAGTATATATGTATAAATAAAAAATTTTTTTCAAAGTAGAATGCATTCTTAAATTTGATAGCTATTGAAGAATGCTCTTCCGAAAATGTTACACTGAATTACATCCCACCCATATCGCGTCACATGTCTTTGATTTCCGGTTATTTAGATTTAAATGTAGATCTGTGTCTCTTTAGATATTCAATGGCTAAATGCACTTCTTTTTCAGTGATATCTTCACACCCTAAAAGAAAATCTGGGTGAGATATAATTCAGTATTGTCCAATGTCCAAGCATGCCTGTGTGTGTCTGACAGTTTCCTCAAGTTTTACAGATAGTGTTACTCTTGTTTGGGGTCACATTTATAATTTTAAATAATCTACTTCAAACTCTTTCCTGATTTGTAAAATGTAAGTGGACAGGCTCTCACCAAAGGACTTCAGTGCCTTCTGCAGGTCACCTGGGTGCTTGGGGTGACACACAGTGAAAGAGAGCCACAGGTGTCCCTTTTTCTTGGGTGGGTCCCAGTTGGCTCTTAGGGGTCCCTGAGTTTCCCTTCACGGGTTCTGGTGTGTCTTCTTCTCCATCCAACCATGTTTGAAGCTATTCTTTCAAAAGACCTGCAGTGACTTCAGGCCAGCCACTGGCCTGAGGCACAGAGGTGACATGGAAACACAGGCTTCTTTCTCGTGGTCCCTGTCTCATTTTCTGGGCCCTCCTAGATTGTTGTTATTTCCCCAGCATCTCCTACAACTGTGTAAGGTCCAGTGCCCCCCAACCACCCACTACCCGCCCACACACACACACACACAGTCTCGCTCCTTGTTCTGTAACACTCCATGCAGTTCCTGCTTCCCTGATCAAACCTAACTAATAGAGATTATCTATTATCGATCACAAAACGTATTCCATTAAATCACAAAGCTCTGCCTATCCTCTCTCTCATGTGTCTTCCCACTCATGTTGTGAACAGAGGACACGCTCATATTTACAACAGCCATAGAAACCCCAATTTCCTTCGTCACTGTGCTGTGAAGTTGGGTGACTCCACACTTCGAGGGCCCCCCTGATGCCTCCCAAAGGGATGAGCGAGTGGGGAGGGATGAGTCACCCTCCTGTGCTCTCTCTGCATCCTTTCCGGCTCCCCCTCTCCTCCCACCACTGCTCTCAGTGGGAAGCCGCCCTTTGCCTCCCCTCCTGCTCCTCCACGTCACCTGGGACCAGACAAGAGCTCTTCATCCCCGGATAGGCAGGAAAAACATAAAAGTCAGCCCTGCTCTAAAGAGGATCTGGCCCAGGTGCTGATAGAACAGCCTGATTCTTTCTGGGCAACACCAGTTTCTACTCTATGCTCATGTTTCTTTCTGTCCTTTATTTTTCAGCCTATAAACATTGAGTGAGGAAGTAAAAGTGAAAAAGGAAGGGTGAGCAGAGGGAGAGAGAGCCATATCAGAGTGATTGCGGGTCAGCGATCCTCAGTCACATGCCACCCTCCCCTGCAGACCTCAGCCTGTTTCCAAGGCAGTTCTCTCAGGGTGTCAGTTTCCTCGAATTGTAACTTTGGTCACATGACCTTGATATTCACGTAGCACCATATCCCTCCCAGGTAGGAAATGGCACCACATCTCATAAAGTATGTAAGGGATCAGGGCCAGCATGGGGCACCCCAGGATGGGGCAGGGGGAGGTGGGGGTGGGGGAGAACCAATTCTGAGTTTCTGCTTCCTAAGCTTCGTGAAGGACAAGGACCCCATTAGGTAGTATTTTATGGAGAAATGTTTCACAACGTAGGGAAACACACGCTGTATATTAAGTTTTCAAAACACAACAAAAGTATTATATTACAAAAATTGTAAGTAAAGGGCACAACGTGTATGTGATTTTAAGACTTCAGATGTTCCTCTTCATTATTTCTGGGTAGTCAGATTTGAGTCGTATTTTTCTTCTTTGGATTTTCCAAATATTTTATGATAACTAGGTATTATTTCTACGATTAGAAAAAGTAGTAAGTGCTCCTTTGTAACAGAGAGAGAGAAATGTTTCACTTGGTTAAAATAAGACCTCACCCTAGCTTGGGCTCAGTACCACGGTCATGTACCATTCCCAAAAGTGCCAGAGCTCAGCCCGCTCAAAGGCAGACCCACGCTGCTCCCCCGAACTTGGCCCTCTCTGGTCCATTTCTGTTTCAGTGATTGGCCTTCTACCTACTGAGTTAAACCAAACCGCCATCCTCTCCCTAAGGCCCTCAGCCAACGCAGCATCACCCTGAGAGCGGACATCCTCAAGTCTCTCTCAACTCAACCCTCGTCTCTGCTCACCTCCAGCCAGCACATTCCTCCACCGCCTGCTCCAAGTCCAACCCACATCATTCCTGTATCCTCGGCCACTTCAAGAGCTTAAGATCTGCTTTCTCGACTTTCCTGTGCTCAGTTTCACCCCCAAACCACGCCGAGGCCAGTACTGACAGCCCTTCTGCCCCGTTTATCCATTTCTAACAGGCATGTCGATCCTAACACCATTGAAACTCTGGGTTTCCACCCACTAAATCTGTTACTTCCTGGCTTCCACCGTCTTAGGAAGTAATAACATCGTTCAGTGAGCTCGTCCCCAAACCCTGGAGGCGTCCGTCGCATTCATCGGTGGAACATCTCATCAACCACAGCTCCAACATGTACCTTGAAATCTTCCATTTCTTTCCCCTACGTTGCTACAACCAGAGCCCCAGCCAACCTCATCTCTTGTGTATAGCACAGCAACCACCTCCTAACTGCTCGCCCTCCTTTTGTCCTTCACCCTGCAATCTATCATCTAACCCAGAGAGATCGTAAAATCAAGGCCGAACAAAAACCTGGTTGGATCCGTCTGGTGGATTTACACTGCACGTGGAAACAAGGTGGATGGACGCCTCCTGCACAGCTCATGGCTGCCCACGTCTTAGGGCTCATCTCTTACGCAGCCTCCGGCTCACCAGGTTCCTAACACACTGGCCCCTTTTATTGCTCAAAGAGACCTAGGGTGATCCCAGCCCGGGAACTTGGTGTTTGCTCTTTCCACTGCCGGGAACGTTTCCGTCTGGCTTCTTTATGGCCTGTCCCTCCTTATCTTGCAGAGCTCGGAGCACAGATGACTTTCCAAGAGAGGTTTTCCTGGCTACCAGTATAGACGAAGTAACCAGCAACTTCGATCCTGTCTTCTTCGAACTCAGAAACCCAACTTCAGTCTTGTTTTATTGCCTGCTTTGCATTTATCTGAAACAGCCATCTTTACTGATGGCTGCTGCTGTTACTTATCAACCTCCCTGCACTAGAAGGTAAACCCCATTGTCTACCTTTTTTTTTTTTAACTGCTGTTTCCCAGTGTCTAAGAAAGTGCCTGTGACTGTTAACTTTTTGTTGAATGGATGCATGAATGAACCTCCAGGACTTTGTCATGGTTTTTACATCAGTATATCTCACGGTCTCTGCGTGATTATTAAGTCCCTGCCATAATCTTAGATGTCATGGTTCAGACTTAAACTGACTTCAGGTAAGGTGATCACCTGGCCAAGTCTGCTGGAAATGAAGCTGCGCCACTGCCGTGGGAGCGTGCGGAGGCGCTAAGAGCGTGGTGGTACCCCAGGAACACGGGCTCAGGCTTCCGGAGAGCACCCGAGCTGGGGAGTCCCTGCTCCGAGGGGCCTGGGGACGCCGCTGGCCGCTCCCTGGCATCCATGGCAGGTGCTGCGGGAAGCGAGCAGCTGCTACAGGGTCGATCAGGATGCAGAGGAAAGGCCTCCCTTTCTGCCAGCGTGCCTCTGTCCTGATCTGGGGCAGACTCCGTCCCTCAGAGAAGACAAGGTCAAAGGCATTCAGAAGGAGGAGGGGAAGTATAGGCAAGTAGGTGTCAGGACAGAACTGCGTTGCTTCTTTTCTGTCTGATCCATCTTCATGCTCCGATCACCAGCGTGTTCGTGTTGGCGTTGGCTCTGTGCACCCAGCAAACGGCCCTGGGCTCCCCCAGGCTCTGCTTGGACAAGCTGTGTGTGACCGGAGCTCAGGGAAGCTGACCTGCCCTGTCCTGTCTGTCCTCAGGGAGCAGCCCGTAGAGAGGCACCCTTGGCGGCAATGACCGCTGCTCGGCTGCAGCAGACCGGGCCCCCGTGACCAGTCACGATTCAAACAGCCCAGACGAGCAAAGCCTGTTTGTCCTAATCATCATTCTCCTCCAATGTCTTACCGTACAGTTTGGAGCCCCAGGCGTCCTGGGCTCTCTCTGTGTCCGTCTCTGAGGGACAGCGAGGGGTAACGACTGTGAAAAACTGTGAGAAAGTCCAGGGGATTTAGAAGGCGGCAGGGCCTGGTCTGTGAGAACAGAACATCCATGGCAGAGAACCAGGCACTCAGGTCAGAGTCTAATCTGGGTGACAGATTTGCCCCGCGGTCCAGCGTGAGCCAGACCTTGCCTCACTGTGAGTCACGTGAATAGCTCTACTTGCACACCGCTGGGGGGTGGGAGCTAACATGGAGGCAGCACCCGACGCTGTGGAGTGAAGGGCTTACGGCGTTAAGTACAGGTACATCAGATGGCCCATGGGGACCACAGGGAAGGCATTAAGAGGGAGCAAAAAGGTGAAAATCTTAGTGAAAAGGAAAAAAAATCTATAGTAGAAACATTATGGGGATATTTAACACTATCAGAGACAAAGAAAAATCTCCCAAACATTCAGTGAGTAAGGGTAGATAATTTCAAAGGAAGAAAAACAGAATCTGAGTGTCATCAGTCTTTTCACAATAACACAGAGAATAAGAAGACCAGAGAGTGACACTCAGATAACTGAAGAAAAAACTTCAAAACTAGAATTCTACGTTCAGCTGCGTTACAGTTAAATGAAGAGTGAAGCCAGGAGGACACAAGGTGATAAAGTAACACTGAGTAAAAAGCAATGAAATTGTTGTTTTCTGATTAAAAAAAAAGATTACCTCTAATATTCCGAAACTAAAATTGAGAGACACTTGATGCACTCCGGAGCGTTCCTGTGGCTGCAGGAGGCTGCGCTGGTCGCTGGCCGTCCGCCTGGCCTCACTTCCATCTCACGGGGACACAGGGCAGCAGCCCACTCTCCAGCAGAAGCCTCTGTAGGGAGTGGTGAATCACAGTGCCTTAACCTACAAATAAAGAGGGAAAAAAACGAGACTGTCACTTCCACTGCATCCTCTTTTTTAAACCATGAGCATGCATTACTTTGGTAAAAATAGACGAGAGAAGAAACGGAGACTGGTAAATGCACACAAGCTTATGCAAAGCTGCTCACGGTCTCAGGACGAGCTTCTGCCTCGGCTTCCCCTCTGCTCTCAGGCCCCCCCCCATCACATGTTCTTTTTCTTTTTGAACTGAAGTATAATCAGTTTACGATACATCCATTTCTGGTGCACAGCGCAATGCTTCAGTCATCCACACACACACATACATGCCTTTTCATATTCTTTCTCGTGATAGATGACTACAAGGCATTGAAGACAGTCCCCTGTGCTGCGAAGTAGGACCTTGTGTTTATCTATTTTATATACAGCAGTTAGTATCTGCACATCTTAAACTCCCAATTTATCCCTTCCCACCCTTTTTCTTCCCTGGTAACCATAAGTTTTTTTCCTATGTCTGGAAGTCTGTTTCTCTTTTGTAAATAAGTTCATTTATGTTTTTTTTTTAGATCCCAGATATAAGTAATATCATATGGTATTTTTCTTTCTCTTTCTAGCTTACTTCACTTAGAATGACAATCTCCAGGTCCATCCATGTTTCTATAAATGGCATTACTTTATTCTTTTTTATGGCTGAGTAGTATTCCATTATATAAATATACCACATCTTCTACATCCAGTCAGCTGTTGATGGACATTTAGGCTGTTTCCATGTCTTGGCTATTGAAAACAGTGCTGCTGTGAACATTGGGGTGCAGGTGTCTTTTTGAATTAGAGTTCCTTCTGGATACATGTCCAGCCACCTCCCTGGGATCAAGATTCAGGCATCACCCGCTCTTCCCAGACTGCTCCTTCCACTGGGCATTTCCAGTCTGGTCCCCAACGCTGTTTCCTCTCCGAGATTTCTGTCAGGGAGAGAAAGGCTAAGATGCTGAGTGGTATCTAACCCCGCAACGCCGCCTCTTTCCCGGTGCTGCTCATTCTCCTGGGCTCAAAGGATGGGCTCACTCCAGAGAAGGGAGCCAGGTGGCCAGGGTCAGGGGGTTGGGGGGCAGACCAGCTGTGGACTTGAGAGAAGGAACTAGCTTTCCCCTCCCAGCTGACAGGGTGCTGGACAGACAGTCCTGCTGTGGAGCCTGGGAGTGTGGGTGCATCTGCCCGGGGATGGGGGGCCCTTGCTGAAGCCAAGCTGCCTGGGAACCCCATGGTGTTTCCCAGGAAAATGCAACCATTGTTCCTATACAAGGCCCGCCTCTGTCCCTGGCCAGGCCTGTCTGTGGAAAGTTATTTCCACAAAACCCTGAAGGAAAAGGCTGCAAAAATGTGCTCCGGCTTAGTCTCCCGGTGCAAAGCTCTCAGCCGAGCAGTGAGGCACGCTTAGCATGGCGGCTAAAGGGCCTCAGGGGGACCACCGGACAGGCCGGCACAAGCTGCCCGCGGCATTCTGGCCCTCGGCTCTCCAGCCATGCCTTGCCCCAGACCCACCCGCAGCCTTGGCCGCCACTGTCCCCTGACCTTACTTTTCCCCAAGAGCCGGACGATCATCATCCAACCTTTGGGTCCCGGGCGTGCCCTCCCCAACCGCAGGCTTCTCCAAATATTTCCAAGGCCCTTGAGTCTCCACTCAGCCCCTTGTCCCCAGCCCTCCCTCCCGCCGACTGGACAGACCACAGCCTCCACCAAGCCTCCGGAGAGGCCGGAACCGTGCCTGCCTCCGGCTGGCCAGCCAGGCGTGGGTGAGAGGCTTGGGGCAACGCTTCTCGGCCGCGGCCAGGCCTGCAGGCTCCCTCCGCTCCCCCTCCCCATCCCCGCGGGCCCCCAGCCAAGCGGAGCCCTGGGAGACCCAACGCTGAACCTCGCCTGCTGCCACGAGGAGTCAAAGAAATCAAACTGTTATGGAGTCCCACGAATAATGTTTACTTAAAATGCTAAATCTTACATTAGGAAAGTTTGCACTTCAGCTTGGAGTGAGACATTCTAACAGCATTTGGGCAAGGGCCTTGGTGTTCGGCGGTCACTCCCTCCCCTCACAGCCACCAAGGCCGCTGTTCACTGTGTAGGTCATGCCCCGAACAGGTCTTCCACCGTGACTGTGAACGCCACTCCCCAATACATGGGTGCAGCAGCAAGCTGGGGGGCCCACAGGCCCCCAGACGCCCAGGCACAGAATGACCCTGGAGCCATGTGGCCTGGGGGCCTCGGGACGTGTGACATCACCCAGGTGGTACCAGTTTGCAGGCAATCAAGGGTGGCCCACTTATCCTGCCCCATCCCATGGTCAGCTGGGAGGGGCACTCGTGCCATCCCGCCGGGACAGCGCCAGCAGCCTGTTCTGGGCCTACGTGGGGGTCAGGCGTCCGGGAGGCCCACACTGTGGCTGGCAGGTCTCCTCGTCGCCTGGCGAGCAGCGGGCCCCCGGGTCTGGGCTCAGTAGGGCCCTTGGGTGTTGGCATGGGGCCTCTTGATTCTCTGCTTGTGAGAGCAGCTTGTAAGGATGGTCCTCAAACCTCATAAGCCTGGAAGCGCGGATGGGCGTATTTGTCCTCGAACAGGCCGCGCCGCTCTCATGAACGAATGCCTGGGTGGGAACCCGCACAGCAGGAACCTCAGCGGCCGGCTGTTTGCTTTTCTAACGGCTCCAGAGTTTGGGCAATCGGATCCTCTGATGCCAAGACCCAGCTCCGCGCTCCGTCCGCGGGACGCGGCTGCCGCAGCCGATGACCGAGGCTCTCACCCAGCCCAGGGCGTCCGTTCCCTGAGACAGCGGCGCCAGCAAAACTTGCGAGTGTTTTGTTTTGTCCGGTGGTTTTAATGCATTAACCTCGTGGAGGCTGGGAGGGGTATTTTCCTCTCGGCATCCTCTCCACCAACTTTCTCTCTAAGTTGCTTCTCCTCACTACGCGTGCGTCACTCCCCCAGAAGGAGCTGAGAAGTCGGCTGGGCAGCTGCACATCCAGGGCCCCACTGGTGATGAGCACCCGTCCCTTCCTCCGCCTGCCCGTTTGGAGCTGCCTACACTGGGGACAGGGCGGGTCTGCTGGTCTGTTGGGGCTGCCATGACAATGTCGCAGGCTGGGTGACTTAAACAGCACCCACCTATTTGGTCACAGTCCTGGAGGCTGGAGGTCCAACATCAAGGTGTGGGTTAGCAGGGCTGGTTCCTTCTGAGGCCTCCCTCCCCGGCTTGTAGATGGCCATCTCCTCCCTCTGTCCTTGTGCGGTCTTGCCCCAAGCCTGTCTGTGCCCTAATCCCTTCTTCTCACAAGGACACCAGTCACACTGGATTTGGGTCCGTCCCAGTGGCCTCATTTTACTTTAATCACTACTTTAAGGGCCCTGTCTCCCAGTATGATCACATGCTGAGGTGCTGGGGCTCAGGACGTCAACGTATGAATCCAGGGGGACGCATCCCAGCCCATAACAGAGGGTGTCTTCCAGAGCACACCCTGCTGGCCTGACCCCTCCCGCGAGGGGACGAGGTGACAAGGGCTGGGGCGGGATGCTCTAAAATCAGCTCAAAAATGGGTACATCTTGCAAAGGCATTAAGGGAAAAGGAACTTGGCAGAACTTGACCCTAGAGAGTCTTTTTCTTTCTTTTGAAAAGTAACAATAAACTTTAATAAGTAAAAATGACAGAATATTAAAAAGTAGACATAGATAATTAGAAAGTACACAAAGGATGATAAAATACACCAAGATATATCTGTGTTCAAAATACTGATTATTGGCCTAAATTGTCACCTAAATTAGAGGTTAATTTGATGAAAATGTTAATATATGTTATAAAGAAATACTCTTAAAAACATAAGAGTACAGGAAGTTTAAATAAGAGAAAATGAGAATGGATATATCTGGAAAATACCACAAAAATAAATCTGGTCTTTCTCTCTGAATAATTTATATTTTATGTAATAATAAACACCAAATTTAGGATGGTGATCAGGTCAAGTGGCAAAGAAGAGTAACGTAATCACGAGGTTTTTGCAGGGCTCTCCAGCTGATTGCCAATGTTTTAATTTCAACTTTGAGCAAAGATCTCACTTTATAATACAAGGAATACAAACTATGAAGGGTCACTACCAATCTTTTACCTGATTGGCAAAGAACAACATGTTAATGGCTTACTGCTTTGCTCTCCCATACATTACTGGTTACAGTAAAATCTGGCATCATTCTTATTAATGATGCAAAATCTACAAAAGTTAAAAACACACATGCATTTATGTCAGATATCTGATGCCATCATAGCTGTGTAACAAATAGCCCCAAAC
This sequence comes from Vicugna pacos, assembly GCF_048564905.1. Lineage (NCBI taxonomy): Eukaryota > Metazoa > Chordata > Mammalia > Artiodactyla > Camelidae > Vicugna > Vicugna pacos. The sequence continues at coordinate 25,064,173 of NC_133017.1, forward strand.
TCAACGGTTGAACACATTGGCTTTGAACTCTCCCAAAACCATGAATCAGTGACTTAGGTAGGTTAGTTGACTCCAGTGAGTCTTTTGTCATCTCATCCACTAGAGCAGAGATCAACAGACTTCTACCCGGGCCGCATCCCAGGGACCAGCTGGCCACCTGATTTTGTGGAAGAATCTGTCCTGGGGTGTGGCCACCCTGCTGCATGAGAATGCCTTTGTAGGACTGAGTAGCTAAAACAGAGACCACACGGCCCCAAAGCCTGAAATGTTTATGGAACACATGTGCCAGCCCCACACCAGAGGTCAGCTCCCTCCAGCAGGGATTCTTGTCTTCTGCTCAGAGCTGTGTCCCCAGCACGGACAACTCTGCCTGGCACCCAGGAGGGCTCAAACAATACTTGATGGATGAGTGAGTGAGCCTGTGCTCAAGGATCTGCAGGTGGTGAAGTCAAGCCCTTGAAATGCCCTTGAATGATCCAATGAAACGCAGGAGGCTAATGTTCATCCCTTGTGCCCAGCCAGACCACAGCAAGGATGTCGGGAAGGGCCTGGCCATTTCCTCCTTTTCCCAGGTGCCCTGCCGGGACTTTGTCCACAGGCTCTGTTGCTGAAACTCTCTGTCCCATTCGGTACAGAGGACCCACCACCTCCACGATCATCAGCACTGTCCACTGCCTTTCCGGCCTCTGAAACCCAGTGATGTTGGCTGAGCTCTATATGTTCTAAGACTCCATTTAGAACCCAAATCAAAGTGTGAAAGGTGTTGGCCAAGTCATCGACTTGATCAAGCACTTGCAGCAAGGGGCCTGATCGGCCATCTTCCCACTGAGGAGTAAGACCCACCCCCTGCTTTGTCCCAGTCTCACAGTGTCCCTAGGACTTGTCATCACCCCGAAGAAAACCAGGGTCTGGGAGACACAGTGCTCTTCCCTCCCTGACCCACAGCTGTCATCAGTTTTGAGTGGTCCTGACCCTCCCTGACCCCAAGTGGGCTCAGAGTTCCTAACGATGCCCATCCACTTCTAGGGAGCATCAGACACCCCACTGCAACCCCGGCAGCCTCCCCACATGCCCATCCCCTGGCACAGATGTGCACTGCACGTGCATTCCCAGGGAGAGTCCCGGTCACCCCGTAATTCCCCAGGGTGCAACTGCAAAATAGCCTCTGATGTGCTGTGGTTCCAGGAGCCTTCAAGTACACTCGCAAGAGACACGAAGAGGAGGGAGTGGGCAGAAGGAGTGGTTCTCCTGGCTGGTGTCCACAGTCAGCCTCCTGGAAGTGGGACATGGCGGTGGTCCAGACGGGCTTCCCATCACTTCACTACAAGTTCCTGCAGAAGTGAGGCTGCAAGCAGGCCTGCCAACGTCAGAGACCTGAATGGGAACACCGGTTCTCATTCTTCCCAGGCAAGGAACCACCGGAAAGCCTCACTGCCCACGTTTGTAAGAAGAACTCAATAATACCGCCTTCATAGGCCTTCTGAGAGAATTAGAGCAATAAACCATGTAAGCACTTAGCACGGGTGCCTGGCACGTAGGATCAATCGATACCAAGCATACGTGAAACCTGGAGAACAGGACGAGAGGGGCAGACAGGCAAAAGCACTGGACAGTAAAGGGACGGGAAAGCAGTGTGTTTTCTAAGTGTCCTGGGAGTATTTTTTTTTAAATTCTTGCAAGACAAAGTAGAAGCAAAGAGTTGAGTTTTGTTCCCCAGGCTGACGCTCACACACACAGAAATATGCATACACCTCCGGGGGTGGACGATCATTCCCATGGTAACAGGATGCAGACAACATTCTTGTGGAGATGCGTTCTACCTCTGCCATAACGTCCGTCCGCCACACACATCCAAGAGATCAACCTAAGAAATGTGTTCTGTCTCAACTGCTCCGAGTGACCCCGTCTTAGCTTAGAGAACCACGCAGCAAGCTTATTTTAAGCCACTTGATGATGAGAGGGACCAAATGTTCCTGCCAAGAGTGCCAGGAGTGTGCTGGGGCATATCTAACGCATTCCTCAGATACCTGTGTTTCTGCCCAGCTCCCTCCCAGGTAAAACACCTCGTCTTCGGAGACTAAGCCATGACCGCATAGTTAAGTTTAGCCCGAATGTGTGAATGCAAAGTGCTTCTATTATTAAGCTATCGCAAGAGAGAGAAATATTTCTCCGGTGACATCTAGCAGCTCCTGGCATCCAGGGACTCCTTTCCCAAAATCCTCTCCAAATAGGGAACTAGCAGCCCTCTAACCCTGAACCAAGGGGACCCCGAAGAATTTGTGGATTTGAAAATATTCAGCGCATACTCGAAATGCCTTCTGCCTTCGGTATTCAGGAGGAGCCGTGCACTCTGAAATGTGATGCTCTCATGACCGCGGAAAGCAGAAGTGCCAGCTGCACTGAGCTCCCTCTCAGGCTCCCGGCCGCCTGTGCTTTTGGAAACAGCAGGAACATTTCCCATCAACTCGTGGATTCTCAGGACACTTACATTTTCAGTTTTGGCTTTTAAAATAAACATGATTCCATCTCAGAAACTCTCACTCATTGGGGAACACGGGATATATTTCTTTCCCAGGAAGTCATATTTTATTTTATTTTTTTAACAAAAGAAACTTTATTATAAAGATTTCAAAACTAGTCAAAACACAGACAATTTTATAATTATGTACCAGGTCTCATCACCCATGCTTAACAAAAATGGGTGTTTTGTCATAGTTGCTACAGATACATTATTTATTTTAAAAGAAATAGCTAAACCTCATGAACATTCTTTCACTCTCTCACCTTCCAGGAAGTCTTATTTTAACATTTGAAAAGTAATGAATGGCTTGAAAATGTAGAGAAAGTTAAACAGTATAAACCCTGGCATTTACCGAGTGCTAACTATGTTCTGGGCATCAGGCTTGGATTTTTTTATTTGATCTCACCACAGCTCAGTGACAGAAGGACGATTATCATTCATTTTTCACTTATTCCTTCAAAAACAACAAACATTTCTTGAGCATCTACTGTGTCCCGGGCATCGTTCGCTGCTAGGCAGACGGCAGGGACCCAGGCAATGTCTCTGCCCAGATGGAGCTGATGATCTAACGACAGAGACAGAACCACAGCAAAAATCACAGCGCTATAAAATCACATCGGGCCATGCTGAGTATCTTAAAGAAAAGTGAGGCAGGCTTAATGGTCCAGATGAAGAGAGCGGGATCAGGAGTGACGTCTAAGAGGAGCTGACATCTGGGCACCAGTCTGAGTGGAGGGAGCGGGTGGCCAGTGGAAACTGGAGGAAAAGCCCTTCATGCATAGGAAACAGAGCAAGAGGGTCCCCGGGGGTGGAGGGCAGGGAGCAAGGGGGCAGGGCTATTGGCATCAGAGAGGCGGGCAGGGCCTGAGCATAGCACCTCGTGGGGATGCGTGACACCCTGGGTTCAAAGTTGGATGGGAAACGAAGGCTTTAGTGTCTTCTAATATCTCCTGTCCTGCCATATTTCACATTTTTCAAAAATGCTAACCACACTTCTCTAAATCGATTTCACAGCCCATTGGTGCAGGCAGAAGCACACAATTTGAAAGCCACACTCTGGTGGGGACCCCCTGGTTCTGAATTATCCTTACCAAAATACAGACATTGAAAAAGACACCTAGTCTCACAAGGGAAAAAAAAATTTAACCACATATGGTGGTGGCTGTTACTAGTTTTATTGTGATGATCATTTCACACTGTATACATATACCGAATCATTGTTATATGCCTGAAACTAATACCATATTATATGTCATGTATTTCTCAATGTAAAAAGCAACCCCCCCCAAAAAAAGGGAAAAAAAGAGATTTGGCAATTTTGATTGTACCACTTACAGGATCAGAAGAATGAACTGCAAAGAGGTTTTGTAAATGGAATCAAATAACAACTTGTCTGCGTGTTACCTTTCACGTGTGTGACCTTATAACTAAGGGAGCAGAAATGTCCATGAAGGGTGAAGTAGGGCTGCCCGGTTCCCCAGGAAGCCGGGAGCTGCCAGGTCGCCAGCCCTGACCCCGCAGGCAGCTGACGGCGGGACCGCCGCCACCCGGGCTCCAGCCCACGTGCAGGGCCGGGCACGCGCTGGCACTGGCAGCAGGCCGGAGGAATTCGGAGCCGCCCTCCCCGATGGCGAAGCGGCCCCCTGGAGCCCTGCATCTCCAATTCTGGTTGGGTTCGTGGCAGTCTCCTTATCTCCAGCTGGCATTCCTGTCTGTGCCTTCTAATCGCAGAATTCCTGCATATGAGCAGCGCGTGAGAAGTCACGTCCTGGGTCCCCACACCGCTGTGAGGGCAGTGCCTCAGCCCCCAGAGCCGCCAGACAGACGGCGTCTCCAGGCGGGTCACAGCACCCATCGAGACCCAGGTCCGGTGTCTTGCCACCCTCTTGTCAAATCTTTTCTAGAAACAGTAGCTGGTTCTGCCATTTCCCCACAAGTGCATTCCTCCTTCTGAGAGCAGGCGGTCACAGCCCCCACCCTCCCTCTTCCGAAACAACAGGGTCCTCACTCCGCCTCACCGTAACATGCAGGGCTCGGGTTTAGGCCCCAAAGACCTGCAGGTTCCAGCGCCCAGGCTCACCTGGACCCGTAGAGCCCCCAGCAGGCCCTCAAGGGGCCTGGGACCTGAGGTGTCGGCTTCTGGCTGTCATCGAGCATCCCTCCTTGTCCGGGCAGGGGCGGTGGCGGTGGGGGGAGCAGTGCTGGGGAGAGCCAGGAGCTCTGCTGCTGCTGGCAGGACAGTCTCTTCTCCAGATTCCTCAGCCGTTACTGCATCCGGCTGCGGCCAGGCAGCCCTGGGAACACACTGTCCACTCCAGTGCTCCCAGACGCCACTTCCACCCTCAGCCTTTATCCACCCTCGCTGTTACACCTCCTGCGGGTGTAGACCCGCTTCCTCAGTCAGCCGGTGCCTGGAACACAGCGGGGTTCCGGGCTGCTGCCCCGCTCGGCCCCCCGTGAGAGTCTGTGTCTTGCTAATTCACGAGGAACCGGATGTCCTGGCTGTGTCTTGGCCCCTCCAGACCCCCCGCCTCTGCACCCGGCTGCCAGGAGGAGTCGGGGCGCTGTTCCCACCGCGGCTGTGGCCCCGCTCTGTCACACTGTCCCTGCAGCCCCACCGCAGCCTCTCTGTGTGTGAGGACGCAGAGACAACAAAATAAAGTGCAACACGCCATCAGCGAAGATCCCGAGTGAAGGGGCAGGAGCTCACGCTGCCCACCCGTCCCCGGGGCGGGAGGAGCCCGCCCGCAGCGCACGGGGCCGTGGGGGAGGCTGTCCTCTTCGTCCACAGGGCTTTGCACCTGCTTTCTGTGGGTGGCGGGTTCCGGGCCTCCAGGGTGATTTTTAAGAAATTTGGGGGGATCTTTCTCTGCTTAGGAAGTTGACCCATTGTAGTTACTCAGCCATGAGGAGCTTCTCAGCGGGAGACCAAGGTGTCCATGTGACACAGGTGGTTGAACCGAATCTCCAAGGGTCTGTGTGCATATATATTACAAATGGGGGGTGCACAGCCGCGGGGCCAATGGTGTCCCTTGGTGTGCTTTTTTAACACCTACACGCACGTATGCACATGAAATGCAGGGCAGAGTCTACGAGATGCCCTATCTCCTCTCGTGTTCGAATGAAACCTCCCTGTGAGCCTGTGCGGAGGTGTGTGTGCGCGTGTTTGTGTTGGTGAAAACATTACGAAGCCTCTTTTCTGAACACACTGCATCAGGCAGGCGGTCCTTGGGTTAGAAAAAGCAAATTCAAGAGCTGGAGCTACAGAAGTGCTTCCTTTTCCATCCTCAGAAGAGTCTCCGTTATCCGTCCGAGACAGAACCTTCTGGCAGGCACAGACCGGGCCCCCTACCTTGCGTCCCTGTCACTCTTGTGACAGCTGCCCTCACCGACCTCTTCGGTCCCTCCCTTCAAACCCTCGGCTTTATCTCCTCATGGTCAAGAATGTGGAATGTTGATCAAAACTTCAAAAAACGTTCTACTGGAAGACAGATTACTACCTCTCTCCAGATGGTACCTTGGTCTCATACTTGAAACTCTCTCTTCTGCCCCCGCCACAGCACCGGCATAAACTGTCCACATAAATTGTAGTGTGTCTGTGTGCGGATGACTGAAACGTTGTGCTGAACCCCGGTAACTGGCACGTTGTAACTGACTATACTTCAATTAAAAAATAAATAAACTATATACACAGACGCATGGTTACATGTGTACAAGCCCCCCCTACACACACACACACCACAAGCCCATCTCAGGGTACAAACGCCTGCAATGTGTCCAGTGCCTGAATGCCTGAGCAATCTGGACCCTTCCCAGACAAACCGGTTTCTGAACACGTCTCTGACTGCCCACGTCCTTATGAAAAAAAGGGGGAGATTTGGTCCCAGAGACAGACGTGCCCAGAGGGAAGACGGTGAGAAGACGTAGTTCGGAGGTGGCCCCGTGACGGGGGTGATGTGCCCACAGGCCAAGGAGCACCGAGCTTGGCCGGCAGCCCCAGAAGCTGGGAGAGGCCAGGAAGGATTTTCCCGCAGAAGCATCAGAGGGAGCGCGGCCCTGCTGACACCTTGATTCATGGTGTCGGGCCTCCTGAACGGGGCAAGGACCCGCATCTGCTGCTTTGGGCCGCTCTGTTTGTGGAGCGTGTTACACCAGCCCGAGGCCAGCCCACGTGCGTGGGCCCTTCTGCCTTCTCTCCGGCTCTGCTCTGCGCCACAACGGCGGTTCTGGAAGGTGGACCAGCCCCATCAACACCGCCTGGGACTCTCTGTTCGCAAAACGACATGCAGGTCTCACCCAAACCGGCTAAACTGGAAATCGGGTGGCTGGGACCAGGATGTGTCTTTTAATCTTTTAAGCAAGTTTCTGGGGATTCTGACGCCTGCCCCCTCTGGCGCATCCCTGGGGGAGGACGAATGTCAAAGTACAGGGCACCTGCGGGCCAGAGGATGGGCCACGAGGGGGCCAGCATCCCCAGGCAGCCTTGGTGGGCTGTTGGCAAACACGTGGTGGGAGGTCTCAAGGTGGGTGTGTGCACGCCCCCACGGCGTGTCTTTGGACCCCGAAAGCTGGGGGACCCCAGGATTGCAGAACTCCTGTGCTCCGCCTTGTGAGCACTGGAGAATGATCACTGCCCACGGCTGCTTTGCAGGGAAGACGAAGCGGCTTTGCAGCCAAGGATCGTCCTCGCTCTTCCCGGATGGTCCCCAAAGTTGCGACAGCCCCAGGAGCACACCGGGGCAGGCATTGCATCAGCTGGCTCCCAGGCCCCGTGCCTCTGCACCCGCTGTCCCTCCACTGGGCTACTGACTCACCCTGTACAACCGCGCTCCCATGCCGCCCCCCAGCCCTCTCCACTGTCTACGCCCACTGCCCTGGGTCCTCACTCGGACAGCCTCCAACACGTGGCCCTTAACTGGCCATTGACACCCCGGCCTCCTGCCCAGACCGTGACCCTCCCGCCTTCCCCCAGCTGTGTTCCTCTCAGAGCCCCGGTCCCCTCCCGAATCGCAGCTTCTGCTCCATGGACGGTTGACTCACTGGACACTCAGGGCAGCTGTCGGTCCGAATGCGCAGCCGAAAGGGAAAATAGTTCTCCTTCTTGGACTCCGGGGCCGGCCTTTCCACAGTGGTTAACTCTCCAAACACTTCCTCAGGCCCTGGGTCCGCATCTGCTGCAGGGGCACGAGCGCGGGGATGCTGTTCCCTTCCGGTCCGTCCTTCCGACAGCCACCACTTAGCTTCTTTTCCCTCCTTCGGTTCTCTGGGGCGTGACACACACCCGCCCCCGTGGGACGCAGGACACAGTCTGTAGTGACCTCAGGATGCAAAGAGGCCGAGAGTCCTGCTCCACACAGCGACGGCGGGGCCGCAGCCGCCCAGGCAGCGCGGTGCTGTGTCTCCGTGTCCCGCGCAAGGGCGCCTGAAACCTGCCGGGCGGAGCTGCGAAGCAACCCTGATGCTCACACCGCCTCATGGGTCCCCTCCCTGTGCAAACCGATTCCCCGGCTGCAGACACTGCGGGCGTGTGGGGCACTTGGCAGAGGTCACGTGCTAGAACTCCAGAGCAGGAGACAAGGGGCTGCAGGCCTCAGCTCAGTGTTTCCAGGTGTGGCCCTAGTGAAGGTCTTTGAAGTCTGGGGAACACAGGGTTAAGTAAAGTGAACACCTTTCTTCACTGCAGGATGGCTGGGAACACTGATGCAGGAAGGGGCGGCCCGGGCTGGCTGCCCAGAGCTGTTTGAGCAGGTACCCACCTTCGCAGAGAGCCCTGCCTGGGTTAACGTCCCCAGACCGCCCCCCTCCCCAGACAACTGCGGACCCAGTCTCACCCCTCCGCTCTCTTCACATAACCGCTTTCTCAAGACGTAATTCACATACCATTCAACTCACCTTCACAAAGTGTGCCATGCTGTGGTTTCCAGTACATTCACAGGGACGCGAAGCCCCCTTTTAGAACATTTTAGAATTTTCTTAGAAGTTTTCATTGCCCGTACCTCTTAGCCATCATTCTTAATGCCCCCAGCCACCCCCCACCCACCTCCCAGCCCCAGGCAACCATGACTCTGCCTCCTGCTTTTGTGGGATTCCCTACCCTGCACATTCCCGTAAGCAGAATTGCGTGATGGGCATCCCTGTGTGCCTGGCTTCTGGCGCTCGGCACGGTGCTTTCAGGTTCCTTCCGTGTGGCAGCCTGCGTCAGCGCTTCGCGGCTAAATGCCTCTGCCCTTTCTACTGTGTGCATAAACCACACCTGTCCACCCGTTGGTCTGTAAGCGGACATTAAAGGTGTTCCCGCTTTCAGGCTGTCGTGCACAGCACTCCTGTGGGCAAGGCCGTGCACGGCTGTCACGAAGAGTCAGACCCCTGTTTACTTTTAATTTTTGTTGTTGAGATGTGGTTGATTTACGACAGTGTGTTAATTTCTGGCGTACACATAGAGATCCATTTATGCACACACACACATATATATTCCTTTTCATATCCTTTCCCTTCTAGACCATTGCAAGATACTGAATATAGTTCTCTGTGCTCTGCAGTCCACCTACTTTGTATATAATAGTATCTTCAAATCCCAACATCCAGTTTACCCCTCCCCACCCCCCTCCTCCCAGTAACCGTAAGTTTGTTTCCTGTCTGTGAGTCTGTGTCTGTTTTATAAGTAAGTTCATCTGTGTCCTTTGTTTTTAGGTTCCACCTTTATATGGACTATAATTTACATGGACATGTGGGACCTCACGCGGCATTTTTCTTTCTCTTTCTGGCTCACTTCACTTAGTATGACAATCTGATGTTTGCTCGCTGTCAGCTTTTAAGCCCACCCCAAATCCCTGCTCCTGAGTAGTAAGCACCCGGTTTTTGAACCCATTCTGTGTTCAAAACTGCATCCAGCCCCTCACCATCCATGTAGCTGTCTTCTCTGTCATAACTGACATTTCATCGCATGTGCCATTTTCTCCTCTCTCTGTTACTTGCTGGAAGAAAAGGCACTTGTGAGAAAGGCTCTCCAAAAACAGAGACGACCCCACCAACCGGCCGGGTTCAAGGCTGTGAAAGGCCATCGCCCCTGGGAGTCCAGGGTGGGCACGTTCCCCACAGCTCCCCGGCGACCATCGCTCGGGGCGCAGGCGGCGGGCACGAGGCCTCCAGCCCGTGCACCGGGCTGCGGGGAGGAGGGTGTGGGTGACGAAAGTCACACCAGGTGCCCTCTGGTTTCCTTCCCACTTTGGACTGAAGAGTCTGAAAAGACTACACGGAGTCTGAGTTTTTACCAAAAATAATCTTTTCATTGTGAAGACCTCCCTCTGTGTGAAGAGACACACCCAGGAGGGCCATCCCAGGGGACAGTAAAGCCCCTGGGTGAGCGATGGGGGAAGAAGGTGGCGGCAAATGGCCCGCAAGTCCTCCTGTAGGAGCCTGGAGGGGTCGCACCCCCGCCGTGGGCACCGCCATCAACAGTTGGGGGCAGAGCCGAGTCTATGGGCCCTGGGGCCCGCTGGACCCTGTCAGGACCAAGCCATCAATTCACCAAATGCTGATGGCATCCCGGGAGCTAGCTACCATGTGTGCCTCCATTTTAAAGGTGGGGAAACTGAGGCAGAAAAGTCCGACCCAGCTAGAGACGGGAGCTGATAGTCCCCCTTAGAGGTGACTGCAGCCGGGCAGGGAGGGGCCCTCCTGACAAGGGGACTTCAGCCCCCAGCCAATCACGCGTGCTCCCCCGGAGGGCATGGCCCAGACCCTGGATCCAAGAGGGAGAAGGAGAGCTTGCTCCCGGGGCTTGCCTTTCCTTTGGAGGAAACTTGTGGTTTTCTCTTTGTTTTTTAACTTACGGTTTTTATTTTATTTTATTTTATTTCATTTTATTTTATTTTTCAATCTTTTATCTCATTACTGCTTCCCTCCGGTTACTGTTGTGTTCATACTTAGGGGCCCAGCTGGCTCTCTGGTCGGTTGGTCAGAGAGCCTTTGTTCCTCACTGGTCCCAGTTAGGGCTGCTGGGCTGTGTCCGGGACCACGGTTCTGCTGTCCCTCCAAACCCATCGGAGCAGCCTGGATGCACAGCAGCCCAGGCCTGAACCTTCAAGAACTCACTTCTCTACCCTAACACGCCCCCTGCTCCTGTCCAAAGCAAAGGAGGTGTCCCTCTCCTTGAGGTGACCCCTGCTGCCAAGTTGGGTGAACCCCCCCACAAACAGAGGCCACAAAGCATTAGGATGGGAGGCCCCCAGCCTCCCTTCACAGAAGCAGCGACTATGAGACTGCTCCGGGGGACCCTGGGCTGGATTTCCTTGTTCGCCATCAGCATGGACACGGCACACGGAGAGTCCAGCTGGTTGAGGTTCTTAACGAAAATCTTCGGTCTCCCGAAGGTAGGAGGACTTTGCAAGCAGCCTGACCCTCAGGGATGCTGACTGCTTCTCAGTGGGAAAAGATAAAAGAAACAAAAGGACTGGGGCCCAGAAAAAGATCTGTGGCGAAGCCACTGGGCAGTATTTCTCGATGTTTGCAGAACACAGGAGAGGAACGAGTTTCTATTAGAAGCGGGATTTCAGGCACAGGGAAAAACTCCTTGGTTGCCATGGATACACTCCCTGGGCAGACAGCGGGTGGGAGCTGGGCGCAGCGGCCAGGACCGGCTGCCGGGATGCCCGGGGCTGGGAGCTGGCCCGCCCACTTCCCTCTAGACACGAGTGGCTCCCGGAGGCCCCTGCTGGCAATGCTCCCGGGACTCCAACCACAAAGTGAACCCAAACAAGCCAGGGGTTGAGAGAGGTCGCATCCAGCCCTAACAGAAACTTGGCAGTCAGAAGTCAGGAGGCCGAGTCCTGGGAACTCAGACCCCAGGATTTACACAACAAACGGGACCTGCCCAGACCTGGCCTCCCGGTGTGTCCTTTCTGGTGTCGAACTCAGACCTCAGCCCGGAGGGCTGCAAACCCCCGTCTCTGGGCTGGCTCACTCCGGGAAGGAGGCACCCTTCCCTCCCAGCTTCCTCTCTCCCCACGCGGACGCCGGGAGCCTGCAGTGTTCTGCCCCGTGTTTTCACTAGGTCTGCCCGGAGGTGGATGCCCCCGGGTACAGCTTTCCCGTCCCGCCTTGCTGCTCGGATTCCTCTGCCAGCGGCTTCCCGGCGGGGAGGGCAGGAGAGGGTTCCGGGAAAGCCCTCCACAGGAGGCAGGGCTGGGTAGGAGGTGTGCACCTTGCCCACGTGCGGCCTCTGTCCCTCGTGCACCTGGTGAATTACAGCCGTTCACGGAGTGGACGCTGTCAGGGGCTGCAGGGGACGCACCAGGCGGGAGATGCAGTCCCAGGCCCTCCCGCTGTTTACACAGGAAGGGGAGAAGGTGGGACCCAGTGCCGGGCCGGAAATGCCTAGTTCCAGAGAACGGGGGTGTGAGCACCGCAGGGAGGCCCGAGGAGGCCAGGAAAACCTAAGCCACCCAGTGCCAAGGCAAACACAAGTAGTTCTTCTGAACTGGCACCTCCAAGTCAGCGTTCAGGCCATTGAATTCTGCAGAACTCATTCCCAGAGGGCTGGAGAGCTCTCAGCAGGACTGCAGTGTCCCGGGTTCACCTGGCTTGGCAGAGCCGTGACGAGGCATCAGCACATGGGGTCTTGTGAGCCCTCACGGGGGTGGTGCCGTGAGAACCCACCCAGCCCACCCGGTTTTCACTCACTTACCACCTCATGGAGCCTCTGCGCAGCGCTATGAGCACCAAGGAGAGATAGTTTCCCATTTCACAGACAGAAACTCAGGCTCAGAGTGGTCCAGGCAGAGCTCAAGGGTCCACAGCCAAAGGGCTCGCAGCCAGTGCCCATGACGGCTGTGCCCCACAGGCCACTCTCAGCTGACACTGGGGTCCAGGTGGGACTCCCAGGAACACCCTGGGGGGTCCTCGGGTCCCCACGTGGCCACACCCTTCAGAGGTAAGAAATGTTAACCCATTTTACAGATTGGAAAACAGCGGTTTAGTGGAATCAAGTGACCTACTGTGATGACACCCAGAAAAGGTGGAGACTGGAGCCCAGGCACCTCGGGGACACATTCTGCCCTCTCAGAAGACACAGATGTGACCCTCAGCTGCCGGGAGATCTGGCATTTCCCCAGGGACTCTGACGCCCTGCGGCACAGGCCAGAGCCTGGCCTCCAGACCTGCCGCATCAGGTGAGACACATAAATCCCAGCCTCTGCCCCAAATCTCCTCCGTCTGAGACTCCAGTGGGGTGGGGGGCAGGGGTCTGTGTGGTGGTCACAGCCCTCCCGGGGCTGTAACACGCCTCCAGGTGAGAAGGGCCGGAGATCCGGAGGGGCAGCCGCTCGGCGGGCGGGTGCAGAGCCTTCCTGAAAGGGGCCGCGCGCAGACCCCTCCATCAGCCTCGCCCTGGGCTGCAGAGAGGACGGGGCGGGGTCCGCGTGGGCCTCGGGGACGCGTGCCCTACAGGCCAGCGCTGGCGGGCGGTGAAAGGGGCCGCTGAGAGCTGGCCTGCGGGCCGAGCCCCGCCGCCACCTCGCCTGAACCCTAGAAGAGACCGGTGTCAGCACGGGCCCCGCTGGGGATATCTGATCGCCCCTGCTCTGCACAGTCCGCAGGGTGGAGTGTAAGACAGACCATTCCAGGGAGCTGACCTTTCCAATTAGGCGGTGAAGTCAGTGTGAACTTCAAATGGGTTAAAAATAGGCCTCTAAAAATAGCCCTGCAGAACCGGAGGTGTGGCGGGGAAAGTTCCTGGCCGGGCCGGGCAGGGTGGGTCCCACACAGCCTCTGCCGCAAAGCGGGGAGCTGCCTCTGGCCCCAGCAGGCCCGCAGCCAGAGAGGCGGGGGCGGGGGTGGGGGCGCGCTGTGCCGGGAAGGCGCTCAGGGCTTCGGGCTGCGAGCCTGCCCCATTTACACTTCCCGGGCTCCTCACACTGACGGTGCTTTAAATTCTCCGTGGAGGTTTGGGCATGCGCCTGCACGCATAGCTGGCTGACGTGTGCCTGAGCACACGTGTTCCTCGTTTTTTAGCGGGCGTTATCTCCCTCCATAGCTTCCAGACCAGAGCATCCGCACCACTGCCCCCAGACCCCCCGAGTCAGAATCCGCACTTTCCCAGGGCCCTGGGCACCGCAGTGTCCAGGGAAGTCTGAGAAGCTCTGCCCCAGGCTCCCAGAGACCCGCCCCAAATGCCAGGCTGCGGCTAAGGGTTCTGCGGGAGTCCTCCTGGGGTCAAGGTCCCGGCGCCCAGGGCTGCAGCAGGGGAGGCGGCTTCCTGCAGCCACAGGGGACTGAGCGTGGTGGCTGTTGGCTGAGTGAGGCCCAGAAGTGGCTGCCCCTGAATGGAGGACACTGAGAATCTGGTCCAGATTCCTCCTTGGGGTGCCTGTCCACATGTGGGCAGGGGCCAAGCAGGGCTGTGGACACCTGCCATGGCTGGCTGGGACACCTGAGGTGACTGTGACCCCGAGGTCTCTCTGCATCCCTGCCTGTACACCCAAGGAGAGTCCAGCTCCATGGGTCCCTCCACCACCCTTCATAAAGCTTCTCCTCTCTCCAGACCAGGTCCCCACAGGGAGTGAGACCCGGTCCTGCCCTCGAGGACCCCCAGACCCGCTGGGGACAGATGCACCAAGCAAGAAATGACACAGTAACGTGGAAGCAGAGGGGCCGAGCTGGACGCAGGTGTTGCTGCCTACGGAGAAGGACCAGCCAGGTGACCAGTCCCGTGAGGACATCTGGCCAGCCTGGGGTGGGTGACCCCATATACGATGGTTAATGTTTCTGTTTCTCTGAGTCGATCCTTCTCCTTTCTGGGAATTATTATTTTTATTGAAGGACATTTACAACCAGAACAGATCGCTAATCTTAAGGATGCAGTTCAGCCTTGACAACTGTGCACACCCATGTCACCCGCATCAATGTATGGATCATCGCGGCCCCCCAGTAATTCCCTCCAGGGAAGACCGCCATGCTGACCTGCACCGCCACTGGCTGGTCCTGCGTGTTCTTGACCTTCACGTGAATGGACTCACAGGGTGTGAACATGCCGTGTCCCAACGCAAGGTGTGTGATTTTTATATCCATTGTCCTCGCTGTGTAGAATGCCAGCAGGTGGATAACATATGTACTTTATTCTGAGACTGGAGAACATTTGGGTCATTTCTGGTTTGGGGCTCCTATTAATAAAGCTGATATGGGCATGGGTTTTTTTCCTTAAAATTTTTTGTTTATTTTATTAAGGTGGAATTCACATAACATAAAAGCCATCATTTTAAATCGAACAGTTCAGTGGCCTTTAGTACATTCGCGGTGCTTTGCAATCACCAGTCTCTACCTAGTTCCAAAACGTTTCCATCAATCCAAAAGAAAACCCAGGCCAGTGGAGGCTGGCGCCTGCCTGGTCACATAAGGGGACACTGAGACCCTCACTGTGCAGGTTCCTGATAGCAAGGGCGCCCCTCCTATTGTGCACGTTTGAGGATGTATACATTCTTCCATTTCCTCGTATCCCCTGAGGGTCCAGTTCTTGGATTCCTTTTTCAATAGGATGTATATTTCAGGGAAACGTGAGGCAGGAAGTGCCATAAAAAGACAGGCAGGGCCACTACTCTCCTCCTAGCACCATCCAGTTCCCCGGCCCAGCGGCTCTATCTCACTTTTTGCCTCTGAAACGGCTTACTTACCCCTAAAATTCTATTGGTTCCCTGAGCTCACTTCCGATTGGTTATTTCTCTCACTCCTGATTGGTCCATTTCTACAAAGCTTGTTCTTAATTAGTCAACTTTCCTTATACCTCATTTACATACGATGTTGCAAAGTGTAAACTGGCAGCCTATAAAAGCCGGTGTAAACCTACGGACGGGGTTCAGAGCTTGGAGTGTTAACTTTTCTGGGCCAACTGGTGCAATAAACCTGAGTTCTTCAACCCTCCGAGTGCTGCTTGGTCTCTTGATGGGATCCGGGTTGCTGTCACAACTGAGCTGTAACATTGAGCCGTGACACTAAGCTGTCACACATTTTTCCACAACGAGCAGACACCCTAAGCACAAAAGACCTCCTCCAGTGCAAGGTGTTTTCTGCACGATTTCTCTGGTAGTCCTTAAGGAAGTAAATTAGCAGCCTCTGGGGTACTTTCCAGGCGGGGAGAAGATGGCTGAGTAAATACAGCGCCTGCAACAGGACAGGAGTAAGGTGTCTTCACGCAGTCTTCTGCCAAGTCACAGTCGTTTGTCCCTGACACCCAAGAAGGCCCCAGTTCTGAACAACCCAAGGGGCTGTGTCTTGTGGGTAAAATCAACAGGACTTGGGTTGGTTTTTAAGGCCACGAGAGAGCTGTTTTCTCCTTTCCCTTGGTGTGTTCACACACAGAGGACCGTGCTTACACACCCAGAAGACAGACCCAAACGCAGCAGGGTGTTAGGGGGCTAATTTTTCACCTAAAAAACGGCAAAGGGTTGGAAGGAGATGGACAAAGGATTGTATCCCAGGCTGACACCACCGGGCTTCCTGAGAAGCAGCTGGGGTCTGTGTAGAGAAAGTGTGTTCAACCAGCGTTTCCTGAGCATCTGAATGACACACAGCCGGGAAATTGATGTTCAGGGTACCACGGCCACAATCCCTGCCTTCCAAAATGAACCAAAGCCTAAGGGAAAAAAATCAGTTTAGTCATTACTTTGTCATTGTCTGAAAGATCACACAAGGTTTCTTTCAAAACCAGGAAGACGCCCTCCCTCAGCACCACCTCACGTGTGTTAAATACCTTCAGCCACAGACACTTTCACACCAGTCACCTCCCTACCAGGCAAGGGGCATGTCTCTGCAGGTTGCGTGTGTAACACGGAAGTCTGAACCGAATGCCACTGAGAGGACCGACAGGAAGGAGGGTTAAACTGCTGATACAGAAAGTTATTCTAAAATGCAATTATCAAGGGAAACATAAAGTGTTTAAAAAAAAATAGCTGAAGTTCATCGACTGTTTTCTACGTGAGAGTCTTTACGTGCCTTACCAGCATCACATTTGAAATAGCTTCTGGAAGGACGCTGTGCATCCCAGCATCTCCTCAATGTCTGTGACTGACTCTGGGAGCTACAGTTATCTCTGTAGAAGCGACATTATGTTCTTGTGCTACTTCTCTTTGCCTGTGACCACCACGTGAGCAGGTGCTCAGTGGCCATGTTGCAAGGGACTTGAATGACCACACCCACCGTGGGTCCTCAGGGAGCACGCAGCTCATCCAGGAGCCTGTGCACGTCTGCTGAGAGGAGGGACATAAGAGGGAGAAGACCCCGCAGCAGAGACCCAAGTTGCCAGGGGAGTCCTGAGGGGCCTTCGTGGGTGGGAGAAGCAAGGGGACAACGGGCTTCTCTTTGAAGGGCATCTGGTGTCAGTGCCCTTCACACCGTCACACACATTTAACTCGAGGGGTTAAACTGGAACCATGCGCCTTCCCGCTGACATTTACCAGCTTCCTCATTGGCCCATTCCTAAGTCCCCGCAAGTCTTCTCAACATCCTATTGGCCATTACATGCCAAGGATCCGTCCCGAGGAAGCAGGAGCTGTCTGTGCAGAGCTGGCTTGTTCCTGAACATTCTCTCTCTCTCTCCACACTCTCCACTGGGGGCTTCAAGCAGAAACGTTCTTATCAAAGTGGCACTTGGTGGATGCAGTAGGGCCAGGAAGCCACGTTAATGGGGACCGTGAGGACCAGCTCCTGCTTTGCTAGTTTGTAGTCAGAAAATCCATGCACTAATGTGGGGCAAGGGGCAGAGGGTGGCCACCAGGGAAAAAGGAATATGGAGACCACCTGCCATGGTAAAGGACTGCTGCTGAGCTGGACTACTTGCACGTGCGTTGATCTCCATCACCCAGTCACTCCTGCACTACTGCTTGGCGCCGCTTTCCTCGGAACCTGGCCACCCCAGAAGAGGAGGGAGGCATGTCTGGCCCAGACCCTGGGCTTCACGACCCCTAGCATGCTTCACATTCACTCTGGGATGAAGCCAGCTTGGGGGGTATTAAAGATGATTGCCTTGCTTTGACGTCCCCCCCCCCCGCGGAGGGATGGAGGGCTGCGTCCCCTCCCCCTTGAATGCAGGTGGCTCTGGGTCTACTTGACCAGTGAGATATGGCAGACATGACAGGACGTGATGCTGGGTTCTGGGCCCACTTGTTATGAAATGGCGGGATTCCCTCCCCACCACATGGGACCCTCCTGGGGACCCCTGAAGCAGCACTGGAAAGCCTGCCACCATCAGGTGCTGGTCTGAGACTCTCTGAGCCATAGTCCTAGTGGAATCTAGCCTGCAGTCACCCCGCCAACCTGCCAGATATGGGAACAAAGAGCTCAGGCCCCCAGACACCCAATGGCCAGCTGAGTCCCACCAAGCTAGCTCAGCCCGTGCTACTCGGAGCTGAAAAATCACCCAGCTATGCCCTGCCAGAACCCGACCCACAGCAATCATGAGATCTAACACACTGCGCAGACCTGGATGCCTGACTTGGGGATAGTATTTAAGGAGGAATTTTGTTGACTGTTCCATCCCAGATATGGTGCCGTGGCTTTCGACATACGGGTCCCCCCTAAGCAGAGATATGCAAACTCGTGACATCTCACCCTCTGCTTCCACCTGAAGGTCAGTGACCGCTCCACAAGTAAACACACAGAGCCAATTCCAAAATCCAAAATTTACTTCCAAAGTGAAACTTAAAATGATCCAACAGCAACAGTGAAATCTCAAATTAAAATGGTGCCTTGATCAGTAACCTAAAATTAGCAAAAGAACTTTTCACAGCCTTGTCTACAACATGGAGCATATTCCCCTGAGACAAAGGCATGTCCCGTGCATTCAGGATTTTAATTGAGAGCAATTCCAAGGCAGACATTTACTGCAATCGTCTTTCCACGTGTATTTCAATATTGACACGTTTGGGCTTTGAAACGCCATCCCCAGCTCTTCCATGTCTTTGCTTTTCAAAAATACAAAACTGAGACTCGAATGTGTACATTTTTAGACTCCAAGTATATATTTGAGCAGCTTCACTTCTCAGGAAGATAGCAGACTGAGTTGGCCATGTTCAAAAAGCTCAAATTTTTCTCTCTGTGCCTGTCTAGGGGTGACTGGGAAACTGGCCTGAATGGTTTTTTGGCAGGGGGCTTACAGGTAACTTTGGCAAGTGGGCAGAGTCACCTAGAAAGTACTTAAATTTAGTTCAGCTTAAATAATGATCTGTAGGAATTTGGTTCAATGCCAAACATAATTAAATATTCATTTAATAATTTAATAAATTGACAAGGAAGTTTACTTGCCAAACCAGGACCATTCAGCGTGAAGTTTGTTTTAAAAATACCTGCAAGATCGTCCTAAGATTTTACCTCCGTTGCAAAGATACACTGTTGGTTTATGTGAGAAGATTTTGTGCCCCATTCAAACGTGCTGAGGGCGCACCTCATTCCTAAAAGGTAATGTAAAATGTTCGACTCTGAATCTGATCACAGTCATGGCTGTAGCCTGTGTGCTTAAATTCACAGAGACAGGTTAATGCACTTGCCAAACCCCTGTTGCCTAAAAGTAATCACAAATTTTCTGGATTGACTGCCAATATGATATAGGCCCCAGAGAAATCACCCCTCTTTACTGAGACAGATCCATAAATTGGAAAAAAAATCCCCAAGCACTTTATCCCACTGTCCACGGCCTTGCACGGCCCCCGTGCACACACAGCCCGCTGTGCGGTGGAGACAGAGGGGCAGAGGGCACGCCGCTCCCTCGTCCCCAAGCAAACTCCACCCTCTGTCATGGCAGCAGCCCTTGCAGGGCCCCGGGCTCCACCCTCCCTCTGCTGGAGAGGGCCTTGCCCTTAGCACCACCCTTAACCCAGGCAGGTCTGTCCGGAGGTGGGACCGTGCATGACGCCCTGCACGGAGACACCTGGCTGTCTTGAGCCGCCCACCCGTCACAGCGCCTGGGGCCACGCGCCGCCCGGGCACCTCCTTTTCCATGTGGAGACTTGCATGTTTAGAGACAGGATCCAGAATTTGGGACACCTTTGTCCTCTCTCCGCAGCTGTGTCGTCCGTCGCCCACCTCCCCAGCAGCAGCGCAGTTTCCGCGGGGAGGCGGCGCCGGGAGGGCCGCGTTTCACCACCTTTGACACGGTGCCTCCCGGGAAGGCCTGTTCTTTCCCAGCGGTGACAGCAGTGCCCGCGCCCCCTCTCTGAGCCAGCTTTCCCGGGGCTAAAAGTTATTTGCTTCTCGCCAAGAAGTCTGAGTATGCTTTTCCTGGTGCCATCAGGGACTGGCAGCCTGCCCCAGGGGGCAAAGCCGCTCTCCCCCGCTCCTGACCCCTGAGCTCACTCCGTAATCATCCAGCGTGAAGCGGGTCTCGGGTTCTCCAAACAGAGAACAGGTGACTGTTCCCCGCGCTGAGCTCCTCACAGGCATGGATGCACCTTTCCGCCCTGCAAAGAGCTCAGGGAGCCTGGGGGAAGACCGGCGAGCTCCCCAGGCCGAGGTGTCACAATGATGATGATAATCGACGTTTCTTGAGCGCCTACTATGTGCCAGGCACGGGTGCTCTCCTGTGATGACGCATCACTCCCTAGAGGGGAGACGCTGTTCAGAGGAGGAGAGCTGTGCCACCCGGAGGCTCCCGGGAGCTGGGGCCCTCTCACCTGCTGCCTTGCCCCGAGCCCATGGGCTCGGCCGCCACCCTGCCGCCTTGCGGAGCCCACACCCAGGGGAGGACCACAGGGAGACAGAGCAGAGAGGCACTCTGCACCGCTCTCTGGATGCTCACAGGTCCATGATCAGTTACTGATGAGATGGCCTCGTTTGAGGAGACGGATTGTGGCCGCAAGCTCCCCAGTGCTGAGGACCAGAGGGAGCTCGTGAGCCAGAAGCCACGGCCCGCCTCGCAACTTGATAGATGCCCAGAAAAGGGACTGGTCTTTCTTGGACACCAGATCCAAGGCGAAACAAGACTAGCCCTAAGTCCACAGCTCCAGTATCTTGTCCAGAGCACGCTCTGAGGGTGGAAGTTCCCAGAATGTGGTCTGCTATCTTCCCGGCCACCGTGGAGGTCATCAGTATCAGCATTCTTCCCAGGTGGGAAAGAAGGGAGCCACAGCTGCCTGCATCTCCTGGAAACCCTGCCAAGGGCCAGATGTCTCGGTGGACTTCCCAGCACAGGCAGTCCTCCCCGGGGCGCAAATCCCGGCTTCCGGCTTGGAGAATTATTAACTCCGTGTTTTTCAGAGCAGCCGCTTGCATTCAGCCCTAACAGGCATCAAAGCATGGAACCATAGTTGTGCAGACCACGTTCTTAACAGGTCACGTGACAGACGAGAACACGCTCATCGAGGTCAGAACTCGTATCGCAGAGCCCATAAAAGTGGGTAATAAAGTACAAGGAAGCCTTTCTCAGAGGGGCAGGTGGTTTCAGCTTTGCTGCCCCCGGGACGGGCGGGGAGGGACCGTCCAGGAAACGGACCGTTTGGGGTTGTTTATGCAGCGATGCTGTGCTTGTGAGTGGCAGTAAATCCACATCAGGTGGCTTCTTGTAAGCCTTGCGGCGCAAGGGTAAACAGACCGGCCCAGGTGTCCAGACCCCACGATGGACACAGACATCACCCTGCCGGCCACAGGCTGGCTGCTCGCTCTGCTTCCAGCACCTCTTGACAGCCCTGGCCTTCTCCCCGGAAGAGTGGTGCTCACAGCAGGGTCCTGGACCAGCCACATCAGCATCACCCGTGAGCTTGTTAGAAGTGCATGTTCTCAGATTCTCCCCGGGCCCACCGGATGTGTGTAGGGGGGGCAGCCCACGCCCCTGAATAAGCTCTCCAGTCATTCTGATGCCCCTGAACCTTTGGGAACCACAGGTCTCTCGGCTAACTCCTAACTGGCTCCCTGCCAGAGAGTCCTTGCCACACACAGCGAGTCACCACTGCCAAACCCCAGTGGCCAAGTTACTCCCTCACGTGGGTGATGGAGGTCTTTCCATTGCCAACTTGATAGACTCCCTCATCCGCATGACTCTCCATCTCTTTTTTTTAATTGTGCTGAAATATACGTAACACAATTTACCCTCCTAACCATTTTTCAGCATGAGGTTCGGCAGCATCAGGTCCGTTCACCTTGTTGTGCAGGCAAAGCCGCCATCCATCTCCAGAACTCCTTGCATCTTGTGAAACTGGAGCTCTGCATCCATTGAACAGTTCCCTGTGCCCCTCTCCCCCATCCCCAGCCTCTGGCGACCACCGCGCTACTTCCTGTCTCTGGGAATTTGACCCCTCTAGGTCCCACGCCCGATGCGTGCCTCATGCTTTGGGACTGGCTTGTCTCACTTAGCAGAACGCTTTCAGGTTCGTCCAAGGCGTAGCGTGTATCACGTTTCCTTTCTTTCTGGGGCTGTGTGATATTCCGTTGCACGCAGCTACCATGCTTTGTCAGTCCATTCAGCCCATGGTGGACGCACTGGGCTGCTTCCTCCTTTCGACTGTGGTGAATAGTGCTGCTTCGAACCCACGTGGACAAATCCCACTTTGAGACTCTGCTTTCGATGTTTTAGTTCTGTCCCCAAAAGTGGAATGGCTGGATCACAGGATAGCCCTATTGTTAATGTTTCAGGAACTGCCATACTGTTCTCCATTGGCACTGTACCACTTTGCCTTCCCCCCCAGCAGTGCACAAGGGTTCCAGTTTCCCACGTTCTCTGGGTCCATCCATGTTGCTTGCAGATGGCATTATTTTGCGCCCAAACACACAGCCTTCCTACAGAATGTTCCGTGTGCATTTGAGAAAAATATATAAACTCTGCTGCTGCTGGTGCAGTACGTGCTCTGTATGCGTCTGTGAGGTCAGGCTGTTTTGTCCTGTTGGCAGGTCCTCTCTTCCTCATCGATCTGCCGCCTGGTTCTTCTACCCACTGTTGAAAGTGGGATAGTGACGTCTCTTGCTGTGACTGTGGAGCTGCCCATCTGTCCATTCCACCCCGTCAGTGCATTTAGGAAGGCTGGTGTGTGGTGCACGTATGTTTATAATCGCTGTATCTGCTTAGTGATTTGACCCTTTCATCCTTATACGATATCCTTCTCTGTCTCCTGTAACGGTTTTCAAATTAAAGGCCATTTTGCCTGGTGTTACTACAGCCACCCCTGCTCTCCTTTGAGGACTATTGATGTGGAACATCTTTTTCCAGCCTTTCACTTCCAAACTATGCACCTCTTTAAATCCAAAGTGAGACTTGACTACCTTTGGCGTTTTCTGTAGAGGAGGTCTTGGTAACGAGATCTCTAGAAGGGTCTGCTTCATCTCAGACTCTTAGATGCTCTTTTGATGGTCTGTATTTCTTTGCCCCTAATCTCTCGCCCCGAGTGTTCCTGGGTCTGAAGCCTCCCTGCAGCTCTGACCTGCCCTGGCACCGGGCACTGCTTTCAGTGAGCTCCGACTTGATACCCACACCATGCCATCATTTACATCAGTGCTCCAAGTGCGATGAGGCAGAGCCAGCCAAGCCCCTGGACAAGCCAGAACCTCGTGAACAAGTCTTTCCCTTCTTTCCAAGGGAGAAACTGGGCATTGGGCAGCTCTTCCTGACCGTGGTGCTTCACCAGGAGGCGGACGGTGCAACGATAAGCAAAAACAGCACAACATCTCCTACTGTGGTCCTGGCCCCACCTGCCCTGCCCCTCACCCCTGGCCTCGCTCCAGATCTCCAGGATAGCTGTTCTTCATTCTCCAAAGCCCTGCTCAAATGCCCCCTCCTCTAGAGACAGCTACATGGCCCCTACATCAGAGGTGTGAAGCGGGGACAACGGGACCACTTTGCAGAGCACTGGGATGTTATGGAAAAAAACATGGCTGCACGTTCCCATCGTGATGCTCCAGAAGACGTGTGTGCTCCTCTCTCTGCTCCACCTGTACCCGTGCTCCACGTTCACAGCCCTGGCCCGCACGACAAGGGTCTGCGTGTTGACCCTCCCAAGATGCTGGAATTCTCAAAGTCGAGGATTTAGCCTCTCATCTTCTTCTCTCTAGAGCCCCACACAGTGCTGCTCGCACAGGGGAAGCTCAATAAGTATGCATCCGAGGATTAAACGCAGAGGATAGAACGAGAAAGACAGAAGAAATTCTAGGCCAGTGGTTCTCAAACTTCGGCATGCCCCAAAATCCCCTGGAGAGCTTGTTTAAAAGCAGAGTTCTGCTCCCACAGGTCCCGCGGGGCTGTCAGCCGCTGGTCCCACCATCTCCCTTTGACAGTCGCACTCTGAGGACGGTCTGTTCCAAGCCACCCACATGACAGACGCAGACGTGGAGGGTATTAGATGCTAAGAAATCTTCCGAAGTCACTTCCTGCCACCCACTTCCAACTCCAGCTGCAGCTGCTGCGGCCAGTTCCAGAAAGCGCCGAGTCTGTGCGGGACACCTGCCACCCAGACGCACACCTTCCAGCTCCCTAAGAACCTCCGGCAACAGCCAGTGGCCCTTCAACCGCCCAGGGAGGCCGCCCGCCGCCCACGCGGACAGCTGCGTCTTGGGAGAACAGAAGCCCAGAGCAGAAGCACTCTGGGGAAGAACGAGGATGCTGAAGTGGTTGGGGCGTGACACCGACACTTGCTGGGTGCCGACTGTATCCGAGCACCGAAGTAAGGAGTAAGGCAGCACGGAGGACTGAGATGTTCTGAGGACCGCCCCCCCATCCACTCTACAAGGGAGGGAGAACATAAGTAAACGTGTTCGGGAAGCAGCGAGCAAGACACAGGAGTGGAGAATTACCATTTGTTTGCACAAAGAGGTGAACTAAAAGAGACGTTCTAGGCAAAGTGACTTCCAGCCTGGACCAGAGACATGAAGATTCTGGTAATGCTGCTCACAGAGATGCCTGGATCAGCCCCAGCCCCAGCTCAGTCCCACCCATCGGGCAGTCTGGCCCCAGGCGTAGACCACAGCGTCTGCCCGTTTGCTTTGCCGTCTTCCCAGAAATACACTTCATTCCGGGGTCCCCCCTAGACCTGGGGATTTAATTTTTTAAAAAAATGTTTTTCTCAAAGCTCGGAAGGTGAATTTCCTATTTCCTGTCTGTTTTTAAATTTCTCCGACTGTGTTTGCCCTTTCTTAGTCCTTGGTCAAAACACATGCTGTGGAGAGAACGAGGTCTCTGTTTTATTTCCAAGGGGGTGGTTAGCTCCAAGGGGACGTCCAGCGTCCTTCTGAGGAGGTGGCCTCCTGGTGACATTCATGTCTCCACGAGTGTAGTGAGATGGGCTCATCCAACCGATCATGGGCGCGGGTGGCCCTGCTCCTCTCACCTGCGTCCCAGCCTGCCTGCACCGTCCAACCACCACTTTAAGCTTCCAATGCCCAGACCTCCCCCAGATGAGCTGTCTGTGTCTGCAGGTTTAGCGTCCAGACCTCAGCGTTCTGTAAACTCCCCGGACGAAGGACAGCCGTGTGGAGCCAGGGTGGGAGGTACAGCCTTTCCCATTGATGACCACCATCTCACAAATGTGTGCAGTGGGTCCCCACAGGGGCAGGACAGGGGACATCCCTCACTTAGCAGAATGCCACCCTTCCACGCACAGCGACCAGCAGGGCCATCTTTGTGTGCCCAGCACGGACTCACGCAGCCTTTCTCAGCAGGTCAGCAGCGCCGTGTTACCAAGCCTGAACGACACCACGTTCCCTTTAAAAGAAGCAGTTCATCACGGGTCTGCTGCCTTGACTTAATCAGTCTCCTTGTAACGCGACGTAAATACGTAACAACGTGAAACTGGGTAAGAATTTCATGCACTTTATAGCTTTTCTATAACTATAAACCAAAATAATTTTCCAATCAAGCACTGTAAAGCTACAGACCCCATACAATACAAATCGGCTGCATTAATTTAACGTGACAGGTGGTGTCGCTTTGCAGAAACTAATTTGCCAGCGTTGGGTTTAGAACAGGAAGCTGTCGCCTGGGGGCCCGTTTTATGGATGATGTTTCTGGATTTTAACTTCAATAAAACAAATACAGAGGATGTCTGTCCCGTAACCACGCTCTGCCAAGGATATTAATAATCCCGAGGCTTCACTCGCTGGCTCAGGACGCCCCACGCCTCCGAGCCTGGGCCTAGCCTCTCTGGAGACCCTTCAGTCTTAGGTCCTCAGTCAGCGATCCAGGCGGCACCCTGGATTCTTCTCTGCCCTCGTTTAATGCTGGGCAAGTCCCGTCAGCTCTTTTTCCAAAACATACCCCAATTCTCCACGTCTACCCTGTGCCGTCCCCTGGCTGGACCACAGCCCTGGCTGCTCCCCGGCCTCCCGCCTCCCGCAGCGGCTGCCCACCTGCACACCTAAGCGACCCTTCACGTGTGCGAACAGAACGCTGCCCCGCGGCACCCTGTGGGGTGCCCATTGCTCCTGGAATAAAATCCACTCTCCTCTCGGTTCTATCCAGCCCCCGTGCTCCGACCACAGCCCTCTTCTCCATCTCCGGATGCTGCTCCTCGCACCTCGGCCAATACAGCACAGCCCTGGTCTCTCTGCTTCTCAACCACTGCGGGCGCCTTGAACCTCGGGCCCTCGTGCCAGCCCGTGTCCCTGCCTGGAAGCGTCTTCTCAGGCCAGTGTCAGCGTCAGGACGGCTCCTGGGATGGATGACAGCAACGCCCACGCAGCCAGCCGGTCACTCGGCCCCGCTCCCCGAGGTCTACCTCGCACTTGGCTATTTCGCACCTTCATTTCTTTGTGTTGTGGGGGAAGCGTTCGTTCGGGTAACGCAAGCTGCTGTATCAGATAAACCCCCAAACAGCATGAGGCTTAGCCAGATGTAATCAAAGCTTACTTTGTATTCACGTCAAATCAAAAACGGTTGTTCCGATGGGCAGGGGGACCTCCTCCAGCAGTGGCACAGGGACCCAGCCCCACCCGTCTCAAGCTTCCTCTGCCTTGGCCACGTGCCGGAGAAGGGGGACTGGGTGGGCGCCCAGATCTGCGCCAGGATCTGCCCATGCCCACGTCAGTGGTGCCTTGAGGGGAGCCCATGCCCCCTCACCCTCGTCACTAAGTCCTTGCCAACTCCTCGCTTCCCCGGCCTTTTGGCCTTCATTTGGTGGGAGCAGCGCCCTAAGTCAGCATGCAAGCCCAGATGCAGACACGGCGTGTGTCTGTGTGACGGACACCGGGTCCTTCTCCACCTTTGAAAGTGATTTTCAAAATCAAAGCCCAAAATGAGTGTGTGTGGGGGGGGTGAGAGTGACCTAAATGACGCCCACCCCCTTGAGGAGGGCTACCTGCTGCTTACTGGAAGCTGCAGTAAGGAGGCCCCTCGGACAGCAGTTAGAGTTCCAGAAGGTGCTCACCGACTCTGGGAACATAGCTGAACGTGTACTCGATGGTTTATCCACGTTCATTTCAAATTAAAATAATGTTACCATTATTTCCAGACTTTATGCCCACTCTACAAGATCCAAGTAACAAGGTACTTTTAGATGCTAATTTCACGCCCATTCCAAACAACGGCAGTCAGCTGAGCGCCTCCTCTTGTGTTAGGGAAAGGACATAAATACCAATCGTCTGACCAAGCGTCAGAATCAGCCCAGATGAGCTACGAGCAGGAATACGGGATGACGCCGAGCGGTGAACTACGAGAACACGCGGTTAGATGTCCATCCCGTGCGATTCGATCATTGCAGAATTGATGCTCCAGGCCTCTGAGTTTCCTCTCGCTGCTGTAACAAACTACCGTAAGCTGTGTGGCCTAGAACAACGTGAATTCATCATCTCATAGGAGGTCGGAAGCCCTAAGTGCATTTCCCTGGGCTGAACCCGAGATGCCAGCGAGCCCGTCTTTCTTTCGAAGGTTTCCAGGGAATTTCTGCTTCCTTGCCTGTTCCAGCTTCTGGAGGCGCTCGCATTCCTTGGCTCGCGTGGCCCCTTCCTCCATCATCAAAGCACAGTGCTCCAACCTCTGCCTCCCTCCTGACGTCTTTTCTCTGCAACTCCAGCTCTGACTCCACCGCCCCTCTTGGACAAGAAACCCGATGATGACCCTGGGCCACCCGGATAGCCCAGGGTAATCTCTCCATCGCAGCATTTTTAAGTCAATTCCATCTTCAAAGGAACTTTTGCTACGTCATGTAACATTGCAGGCTCTGGGTATTGGGATGTGGGCGTCTTGAAGGGAGTGCGTTATTCAGCCAGCCGTACCAAAGAAATCCCAAATAAAATGGCCGTTTGGATTAATCTGCACATTTATTGAAGAATCATGCTTTTCCTTAAAGCCCTTCAGGGACTCCTGCTAGAGGTAAAAACGAGCACTTTAATCTCCTGGCAATTTGGAGTCCCACGTGTGGCGTGAAGAGCAGGGAGGGACTGGAAAAAGGCCCGAGGAGGTCCGCAGAGCGCCGGTCTCCCAGACGACAGCAGAGCCGGCTGGCGGGCAGCGTGGAAACACTCCCGCTCCGCAGCTGCTTGGAAGGCACCTGCTCGGCGGATTAAGGAGTGACTAGATTTCCTTGGACTTGGAAGCCTCTCAAGCTTTTCTTAAAATAGATATTTCCAGAAAAGTAAAATGGAAAAAGAAAGTATGCGTCTATTAATATTTTATAAAGGCCCTAAGACGTGGATCACTGCCTTGGCCCATGCAGAGCAACAAGAGGAAACGCAGGAAGATGAAGCAGTAATGTGGGGCACCGTTTTGACCTTCAACTTGACCTTCTTCCTGCATCTTCCCACGAGCCCTCGTTTCAGTGAATTTTAAAATCCCTAGGTTTGAGGGTCTCTGAAGCTCAAAGGAAGCCCACAGTCATCACTTGTCACTTTCCTGCACATCCGCTGCCGTCTCTGAGACGCTCTGGCCGCCACCCAGAGCCAAATGCGCGCAGCTCCAGTGCAGAGCCTTCCCTGGTGCTTACCTGTTCCTCTTCCATATGCGAAGTCCAACGGCGACGCCTGCGAACTCCACCTCCACACCATGTCTCAAATTTGCTCCCAGCTCTCCATCCCCATTGCCCACGGGCCAGTGCAACTGCCCGGCCCTTGCCTGGACCACGTGACGGCACCCTGAGGGCCTCCCCCGGCTTCCTCCCTTTCAGCGTCTTCGCCTTGGGGCTGACCCAGCCCCACCTCACCAGCCTCCCCTCCATCTTTCCTCTTGTCCACCATGCTGTGATCTCAGCTTTCTTTCTGTTTCCCAAAACACATGCCACCCTCCTTCACACTTCCAGACCCCGCATGCGCTGTTCCCTGCCTCTGAACGCTTTTCCCCGCACTTTCAGCAATGATGGCTCCTGACACAGCAACCTACATGTCTCCTCACTACCCTGGGGGAAGCACGGGCTCGCCAACAACTCGCCTCCTCCCTGCGCGCTGTCTGTTTGCTTCACACCATTTATCACAGTCTGTAATTGTCTTTATTAATTTGCTGCTTCATTTATTTCCCTTCTGTGCCCCTAACTAGGCTGTACAGGGAAGAGGAAGCACTGATTCTGTTTCCTGAATCTTCCTTCCATGGGAAGAGAGCTGCACCAGGGGTGATTCTCTGTCTCTCCTGACCACTCCTTCAAAGGGAAGATGGGGACTTTTACCAGGAGAGGGACCAGGAAAGCTTCGTGTCAGGACCCCGCCCCCTCCGCAGAGGACCCGTGATCTGCTCTGCACCCTTTTCACGAGCATCACGTGGACAGCCTGTGCATGGTGAGGCCACGTCACAGGGAGGGGGTCCAGCTCCTGGCCCGGGACCAGCTTCTCTTGCCCCAGATGTGACTTAGCCCTTCTCTTATGCTGCCAGTATTCTGACTGCCATATGTGATACCCTTTGTCCTATTGGTCAGATAGTTGAGATATGATCCCCTAAAATCATTTTTTGGTTACCCACTCCCCAGGCCAAGCCAACGCCCAACCAAGCTCTCACTGAGGGCTCAGTATGTCCCCATCACAGGTCTTCGCTCCTGGTGGCAACCGACAAGTCAGCACAGAGCAAATGCATCGATGCTGAGGATGGATTCTGAGTGACTGAGTGGGTGGGGCGTGATGGGAAGAAATGCTTTTTGAGTACAAAAGCCTTGAAGGCAGAGAGAACACTGGGAGCTGTAACACAGAAGCATGCAGTGGGGCAGGGGGCCTCCTGCACTCGGGAGCAGGTTGTCTTAATTCTTCATCCATTGTGACCCCAGGGGGGAATCAAGCACCAGCTCGAGGGGACGGCAGCCCCACGGGGTCCTGGGTGGGAGCACGTGGCCGTGGGTGGGTCTGCCTCCTGTGGACGTGGAGCCTGGCGCTGGCAGGCAGTGGGGGCTGATGAATGTCCACGTTGTCCCTCACCCCTCCACTGTCTTGGTCCTGCGATGATATTTGATTCCACGTGTCTTAGTCGACTCACGCTGCCATGACCAATTACCACAGATTAGGAAACCCTCCCACACTGTTGGTGGAAATGTAGTTTGGTGCAGCCATTATGGAAAATGGTAAGGAGATTCCTCAAAAAAACAGAAATAGACTTATCCTATGATCTGGCAATCCCACTCCTGGGCATATATCCAGAGGGAACTCTAATTTGAAAAGACACCTGCACCCCAGTGTTCACAGCAGCACTATTTACAACAGCCAAGACATGGAAGCAACTTAAATGTCCATTGACAGATGACTGGATAAAGAAGCTGTGGTATATTTATACAACGGAATACTACTCAGCCGTGAAAAATGATAAAATAATGCCATTTGCAGCAACATGGATGGACCTGGAGATCATCATTCTAAGTGAAGTAAGCCAGAAAGAGAAAGAAAAATACCATATGATGTCACTTATATGTGGGATCTGAAAAAGAAAAAGACAAACCAACACATTTACAAAACAGAAACAGACTCACAGACATAGAAAACAAACTTATGGTTACCAGGGGGAAAAGGGGGTGGAAAGGGATAAACTGGGAGTTCGAGATTTGCAGACACTCACTACTATACATAAAATGGATAAACAACAAGTTTCTTCTGTACAACACAGGGAACTATATTCAATATCTTACAGTGACCTATAATGACAAAGAATACGAAAAGGAATGTATGTATGTGTATGTATATGAAACATTGTGCTGTACACCAGAAATTGATACAACATTGTAAACTGACTATACTTCAATTTTTTTAAAAACACAGATTAAGGTGGCTTAAATGACAGATATTTACTTCTCGCAATTCTGGAGGCTGGAAGTCCAAGATCAAGGCGCCAGCAGACCCAGTGAGAGCCCCCTTCCTTCCCGCTGTCTTCACACAACCTTGCCTCTTGCCGAGGCACAGAGGGAGCACGGGGGGGCTGATGTCTCCTCCCACAGGGCCACCCGTCCTGTGGGATTAGGACCCCGCCCTGATGGCCTCATTGGGCCCCCGTTACCTCCTTAGAGGCCCTCTCTCTATTTAGAGACTGCATTGACAGTCACAGGGCGGATCAGGGCTTCACCAGATGGGTCTGGGGGAGACACAGCTCAGTTCATAGCACCACATGGGAGGCCCTCCCCTCCCCTCCTCAGCCCAGATCAAGTGAAGGGCGGCTTACCCGCAGCTCCATCACTCAGGAATGTGATGACAAAGGAAGGGCAGCTCTGTCCACGGAAACCAATCAGGGCATCCTCCGAAGATGGCATTTTAGGTCCTTTTCAGTTGTCCCTGCGCATTTCCTTGAGACCCACTTGAACTTAAATTGGAGAGCGCGCCCATCTGCTCCCCTCTCCACTGCTTTGTCTGGTCTGATTTCGCCAGGAGGCTCCAGGGAGCTTCCAGAGGGAAAAATTACCCGGACGATGCCTTCTTCTTCAAGACTGCAGCCTCCAAGACAAATCCAATTTAAAACGGAGAGCAGCAGCGCTGTCCTCGGGAACTGGGGCCTGAACTCTAGCCGTCGTGTCTTTCTCAGATTACTCTCTTGCTCTGAAACCTCGCATACCTCCCGAGGGCCCAGCGCGCAGCTAAGGAAGCGGGACCCGGAGCCAGGGCGCACGCGACGCGGGCCAGCAGTCCCGGCGTCTGGACAGGAGCCCCGCCGGGCAGGCGCTCACAGGACACGCTGCTTCCATCATGAGGTTCCCACGCGCGTGCCAGGGTTACAGCCGAGCTCACCAAGCTGACTTCCTTAAGCAAACCCATTCCAGGAAGTCAGAGAAGGAAAACCATTTCAGCGGACAGCCCGACCCGAGCACAGCAGGAACCGGCAGACCCGGAGGCTCTAAGAAGATGGAAAAGCACACGTGAATCTCCAAACTCGCGTAAATACTCGAGGACGTGAGCTAGACTCCGCGACTTCTCAGCACCTACAGGGCGGTGAGGCTCTCCCTCCACTTTCGCCCAGTGTCCTGTTGGTGTCCGTGTTGCAGATGTGTTTGAAGACCGGCTGAGTGCTTTTCCATCAGAGTGCAAGCGGCAGCCGGCCTCCTAGGGCGCCGGGGCAGGATGCTCACCGCCTGGCACAAGTCGGCCCTGGGAGGGCGTCCACGGTGCCACATTCACAGGCTGGGCTAGTCCACATAGGGGCCCCCAGACTCTTCCTGCCTCCCTGCACCCAACTGACCACACTCCAGAATCCCTGAGAACCTCTTCTGTTCCTCCGATGTTCCAAGTGAGCCCCTACCTCACACGCCCTTGTCCCTGCCCGGAACACTATTTCCCCAGAAACTCGCGTGGCTGTCTCACTCGCTTTACTGATGGCCTCGGCCCAGACATCTCCTTGCACACGTGGAAGCCAGGACAGATGTTGAGAACAAGCAGCGAGTGAGATGGGAGATGCGGAGAGTCCTACCCGCAGAGACGCTGAGGATCCTGTTTCAAAGGGGAGGGAGGGGCCCACGTGCCAAACGCTCTTCTGCAGTGTGACCTAAGGGTCACCCCTCATCAGAGGCAAAGTTCATTGCTCACCCTCCTTGAATCCAGGTGGACCCTGCGACACTTTGACCAGCGGGAGCCCGCGCATGTTCTAGGTGGAACCCATAAGTGACCTGGCAGTTTCTGCTGCTTCTTTTTGTTTTGTCTTGTTTTGTTTAATTTTATTTTTGCTTTATTATTATTTATTTTAATGGAGGTACTGGAGATTGAACCCAGAACCTCGTGCACACTGAGCATGTGCTCTACCACTGAGCTGTACCCTCCCCCCAGTTTCTGTTTCTTGTCCCTGGAACGCTCACCTTTGGAAGCCTCTCTCCTGGACACCAGCATCACAGGATGAGAAGTCCAAGCCACAGGGAGAGGCCATATGCAGGTTCTGTGGTCAAGGCTCATGCTGAGCTCCCAGCCCACAGGCAACACCGACTGCTAACTGTGTGCGTGCGCCATCTTGGAGGCACTGCCCCATCTCGCCTTCCGGTGACCCCAGCCCCAGCTGCCATCTGACCTCAACCACACGAAAAACCCATCTAGAACCACGCAGCTGGGCCCAGTCCACCAACAAAATCCTGATTCATAGCCATGTGTTGTTGTTTAAAGTTGGGGGCACCTTGTCATGCAGCAACAGATAGAGCTGGAGCCAGGACTGAAGACTGACCGCTGGGTTTAGCTATGTTGAGGTCAACAGTGACCTTGGAGGGAAAAAAAAATAAAACTGACTGGCATGGACTCAAGGGAGAACGGGAAAAGAAGTGAAAACAGAATCATTCAAGGAGTCTGGCCGTAAAGGGGAGCAGAGAGATAAAGCAGCAGCTGGAGGGAGTGAATAGGAGATTTATTACGGCGCGTTTATACTGAGTGGGAACGATTCAGTCGACGGGAGGACGGATGGGGAGGGGGAGGGGGCCGGCAGCTTTGGTTTCAGGTGCCTACAGTGGGCAAGGCACCCTGAGCGGGACTGCCTCTTCGAGAAAGCCAAGAAGTTACAAGGAAGTTACGATACATATTGGCGTTGAAGACGATGAACTCACGCCGGGAAGCGTGTTAACTGGGCTTGCAATTCAGATCACCCTTTACTGACACAGCAACGGCAGGACGAACCTTCCTGTGCCCCGTCTGCTGGATGCCAGCGTGACCCTGGTGATTTCTGGGGAACCAGCAGAGGAGAGAGATCTTAAACAGACGCGGCAGCCCCACGCCCACACCGGGAAGGGCACGGCTCCAGGGAGGGCAGAAGGCACAGAGTCCTTGCATTTGCTGGCGGTTAAACCCCAGCCTGCAACAGTTCCCTTCTTAGGAAAAGCAGTGCTGCCGGGGTGACAGGAAGGAGGAGAGTCTGAGTTCCCTGCAGCACACCCCCAGAGGCAGGGTGCCCCCCACAACCCCTGCACACCCCCAGAGGCAGGGTGCCCCCCACAACCCCTGCACACCCCCAGACGCAGGGTGCCCCCCCAACCCCTGCACACCCCCAGACGCAGGGTGCCCCCCAACCCCTGCACACCCCCAGACGCAGGGTGCCCCCCCACCCCTGCACACCCCCAGAAGCAGGGTGCCCCCACAACCCCTGCACACCCCCAGACGCAGGGTGCCCCCCACAACCCCTGCACACCCCCAGAAGCAGGGTGCCCCCACAACCCCTGCACACCCCCAGACGCAGGGTGCCCCCCACAACCCCTGCACACCCCCAGAAGCAGGGTGCCCCCCACAACCCCTGCACACCCCCAGACGCAGGGTGCCCCCCCAACCCCTGCACACCCCCAGAAGCAGGGTGCCCCCCACAACCCCTGCACACCCCCAGACGCAGGGTGCCCCCAACCCCTGCACACCCCCAGACGCAGGGTGCCCCCCCACCCCTGCACACCCCCAGAAGCAGGGTGCCCCCACAACCCCTGCACACCCCCAGACGCAGGGTGCCCCCCAACCCCTGCACACCCCCAGACGCAGGGTGCCCCCCACAACCCCTGCACACCCCCAGACGCAGGGTGCCCCCCCAACCCCTGCACACCCCCAGACGCAGGGTGCCCCCCAACCCCTGCACACCCCCAGACGCAGGGTGCCCCCCCACCCCTGCACACCCCCAGAAGCAGGGTGCCCCCACAACCCCTGCACACCCCCAGACGCAGGGTGCCCCCCCAACCCCTGCACACCCCCAGACGCAGGGTGCCCCCCACAACGCCTGCACACCCCCAGAGGCAGGGTGCCCCCACAACCCCTGCACACCCCCAGAAGCAGGGTGCCCCCCGCAACCCCTCACGCCCCCAGACGCAGGGTGCCCCCCGCAACCCCTGCACACCCCCAGAAGCAGGGTGCCCCCCGCAACCCCTCACGCCCCCAGACGCAGGGTGCCCCATGGTGACCTCTGAGACAGCCAGCGCTCCTGGTTAATTCCTGGTAAAAGCAAATTGAAATGCATTTAGAAGAAGGAAGGAGAAAAAGATTCAAGCAATTAACCAGCATCTCTGCGCCTCTGCTGCCATAATTACACGCCACCTGCATACACTCTGAGGCCTGTGACAGTCAGCCTCTGGGATAACGTGCTGCTCTGCTGCGTTGGTCGGTTTCACTGTTTCTGGATTTGAAGGTAAAAATCTCTTGACAGTTTTCACGAATGGTCCTTGATTTGGGAAGTGGGAGTCTCCTGGTCAGACACAATAAATGCATGAAGTCTTCCCGAGTGTAAAGCTTGCAGCCCGAGCACTGGGAGCTGAATAAAGTTCTTCCAGTGCCCCGGGCCCTGCTCTGCGGAGGAAAAGCTGTAAGACGGCCCAAGCTGACTGTTCCACAGGCAACGGCATTTCGAGGAAGCCGGATGGCCGCGGGGAAGCAAAGCCAGCTGGTGTCAGCCCAGTGGAGTGGAGGGAGCGGGGAGGAAGGGCCGAGCGACACTCCCCAGGCCCTGCCGTTTCCGTGGACTCAGCCAGCGGCCTGTCAGGGACAGACTCCCGCTCCAACTTGCAGATGAAGGCGGCGCGGGGACGCAAGGGCCCGTGTGGGCTGGGCAAGCACCACTTTGTCACTGCGTCACTTTCAAATCCAACGATCTTTCCGCCGTGATCCACAAACAAGCTTCTGGCAAAATAAACCCGTCTGTGTCCATCTCTTTCCAGAGGGTCCCCCGACCCCTGTTCCTGCAGGAGCCCTGGAGTGTCGTTAGAAGGTTCGAGCTCTGGCACCGGGAGAGCTGGGACCTGTCTTTTGTGTCTCCACTTCCAGCACCAGGAAAAGGGTCCCCCAAATAGTCCGTGGTCGGCAGAGGGTATCCCTCACCTCCAAACTTCAGTGTTGAAGCAGGAGCCAAATATCGCTGGCCCCTGAGGAGCGGACCGCTGCCGAGTGAAAACCGGAGGTGTGGACGCCGAGGAAGGGCTTGCTGCGCACAGGGAGGCCGGCTTTGCTTGCCTGCATTGATCGACACTGCAAGGCAGCGACTCTTACAGTGAACGTAAAGGGACAAAGTCAGCTTGGTCATGGTCGCATTTTGGCATCAGACCTTCTGCTTGCCCGTGAAGGAGCCTTTATTGAGAACCTAGCAGGTGCCACGTAGGACGCCGGGCAGTGGGGAAACGGAGTCTGAAAGAGCTCGGCGTGAAAGAGCTGGTTCTGCCGGGAACCGGAGAACACGCCACGTCCGTGGCCATCCCGGGAAGTCTCGCCTGCTGTCAGGGTCATCGCCGGCCTCAGGCGCTTGCGCACTGAGCATATGTCCATCTCTCCCCCCGGTGTTGTCCTTTGATCCTCAGTGAGACCCCGCGAAGTAGGCGTCCCTGGATCCTGAGCCGGAGGCAAGGCGGTGATAAGTTCAAACAAATTTGCCGGGATCGATCGCCGCCCAAGGGGAGGAGCGGGACGCTCCCCTGCACCTTCCATATCCAGGCCTAGTGTTCGCTCCGTCTCACCAACGCCCTTCCCCGAATCCTACATCAGGAAACCTCTCGTGTCTTTCTTGCAAGCGCACCATTCACACAGACCCGCGCTGAGCACGCATTGCCTGCTGGCTCCTTCAGGACCGTGCACCGTGTGTGGTGACAGGAAACGTCACCATCTCCTGTAGCTACGCAGAGCCCGTCACCGCCTGCCACCCCCCCTTGGAGGGGTCCTTTGTACCATTAAAACCAGAGGGACGTGTGATCTGCCGAAGCCCCTCTCAAGCGGGACTCACCCCGGGGGGAGCACGAAGCCTGGTGTGAGGCTCTGAGCCAGTCTGCTGTGGCCTCCGCCTCCTGAAGTTTGGGGAAAGCGGAAGTGAGAGGTGGGCCGTCTACAGACGACAGCTTTGTAATGACGAGCACAGGGACCGGCCGCCCTTAATCAGTAAGACAACGAGTCAGAGCAAGCAGCTCACCTGGAAAGGAGAGCACACTGGCCTGTGTGCTCACGGCTGGGAGGAGTCCCAGCGAGCATCATTGCTGCTCCCGCCCCGGGCCCACCGGCAGGCCGAGGGTCACCCAGACGCGCCAGGGCACGCTTGGCGCTGGTGTCTCTGAAGACGCGTCTGCGCTTCCTTCAGAGGAAAACAGTTTATTGGTAAGGAAGCATGCAGTATTTAGTGATGATGTTCCTAAAAATGTCTGTTTTGGAGGAGGCTGTAGCTCAGCGGTACAGCGCATCTTAGCACGCACAAGGTCCTGGGTTCACTCCTCAGCGCCTCCATTAGGAATAAACAAACGAACAAACCTAATTACCTCCCCCCCCAAATTTTTTTTTTGATAAAAAAATAAAAATTTTTAACGTCTTTTCCCAAAAAAATGACCTGGTAAAGAATGAGAAGATGGCAAAGGAGACGCCGTCCTTCCGGGGGGCAGCCCTGCGCTCCAGGAGCCCGCATCCCTCTGAGTCCGGTGTCTGGGGACACGTGGAGCCCACCCAGCCTTCTGGAGGCAGGACGAAGGCCACGCCGGTCACCGCATCTGATGTGTTAAATGTCACGGAAATCAAAGCCTCCAGCTGCGGGCGTCTTCCCTGCGCACAGGGAGCCTGGCAGGGAGCCAGCAGCCCGGGAGAGAGAGACCCGTGCCCCGCTCCCCACTCTGATGGAGAAAATGCGGCCCCATCAGAGGCGGAAAGAAGTTAGGGAACATAGAACATTATGGTTCTTTGGTTAAGAAGAAGGCAGAAGAGGGAATAGATTTTAAAATGCTGAATATGACTGTCTTAAAAACATCTCGCCCAGCTCAGAAGAGAGGAGGGTCGGTCCTTAGTTACCAGAAATGCAGCAGAGAGACTCAGACAGAAGCAAGACTACGCTCCCAGTGCCCCAGCACCTGGAAGCAGGCCCAGGGACATTCTGGGTGGGAGAGGGGAATGTGGACCCACCCAGGCAACCGAGATCCCAGCATCTCGCTGTGAGAACGGAAGGGGCTATCCATAAACGTGCAGCCCGCCCTGTGAAAAGAGGAGGTTAGAGGAATTCCAGCTGCCAGTCCTGGGATGTGTCAAGCAGGATTGCCATCTGCCTGGGGCTCCAAATGGGAAGAGGAAGCTTTCCCACGAGAAATCAAAACCTCAAGCCCTACCACATGCGAGTGAAGATTCCAGATCTGCGCTGTGAATGTGGTCCAGGGAATCGTAGGCCAAGAAATGAATGTAAAAACTTGTCCTGGATGGGTGCAACCTCGGGGCCCCCCAGCAGAAGAAAAACAAAGCCATTCTGTGGGAATATTTTGACAATCCAGAATGCACGGGACTCCCACACGTGATTCGGGTCCCCGGTCTGCACAGGCTTGGTCTCCACATGTCATTTGCATTTTCTTGTTAAAACTCTGCTAAGTGTGCAGATTGCAATCTCTGCATTTCCCACTAAAAGGGACCAAGGCTCCTTGAGGAATGGTTAACGCCACCCCTGGGGCAGGAGGTGTACAAGATGCAACAGGAGCAGTCGCTCTTCTCTGAAAGCAAGGATGCTAATAAAGGTATGAGGGCTGTGTGGAAAGGAGTCGGGAGCCACTGAGAATGCAAACTCAGCAGTCATAGAGGGGGTGCCAAGAGCAACAACAAAGATCATAAGGGCACTGGATTAAAATATAACAAGATGTTTAAATCCTGGAATACAAAATGGTACTTTTTAAAAAAAGTTACTACAGGAATTAACTCATGATTCTGAAAACTGGGAAATAAAAGGAAAGACTCAAATATTTATCCTGCCTTCTCTAGACAAACTCTTTCCTTGGGTATCAAATAACTAATGAGAGAGTTGCCTCTGTATAGAACTATCCCAGCCAATGAATGATGAAATAGAAATCAAAATCTGTACCATTAATAAGATTATATATTGGAGAAGCAAACACGAGTGGCTTCTGACATCACAAAGAGAGACGAGGAGATATTATGTACTGTTTGATGGAAGTACACGCCAACTGTGAAGTAGTGTTGCCCCCAAACAAATCAGTCAATTCAACTTAAATGTAAACTAAGCCTCTGAATCCAACTGCTGACATAGGAACAAGTTAAATTAAAATATTGAGGCGGGAAGCCCCATAAAAAGACCAGCAGGGCCCCCAGGCAGGGCCACTGCTCTCCTGCCGGCGCCATCCGCTTCCCTGGCCCAGAGGCTCTATCTCGCTTTCTGCCTCTGAAAGGGCTTACTTACCCCTAAAATTCTATTGGTTCCCTGAGCTCACTTCTGATTGGTTATTTCCTTCACTCCTGATTGGTTATTACTCTCACTTCTGATTGGTCCACTTCCCTAACTTCTGATTGGTCCATTTGTAGTACTTAATTTGCATGGAACTCACTCCTAATTGGTTATTTCTCTCACTCCTGATTGGTCTATTTCTACAAAGCTTGTTCCTGGATGGTCAACTTCTTTTATACTTTATTTGCATATGATGTTGCAAAGTGTAAAACTGACAGCCTATAAAGGCCTGTGTAAACCTTAAGACAGGGTTTAGAGCTTGGAGTGTTAACGCCTCTTGGTTGCTGGCGTAATAAACCTGAGTTCTTCAGGTTTCTCACCTGGATCCAGGTTGCTGTCACAACTGACCTGTAACACATTTTTCCGTAACAATATGAAAAGGAAATCAACCAAATTCAAACTGCTGGGAATTCTATAATGCAAATGACTGAATTTGAGAAAACAAGAGGGAAACTGTAGATTAAAAGAGAGTTATAAGGCATCAAAATATTTTCCAATGTAAAAATCTTATTTGAATAGTCATACAAACAATTGATAATTTTTTTTAATTATGCATCATGACCAAGTGGGATTGTGAGGTATGCAAGATTGATTCAATGTTTGAAAATGAATTAATATAATTGACCATATCAACAGGAAAAGAGCAAAAATTATATGATCATCTCAATTGATACAAAAAAGCATTTTAAAAAATACATACATCCATGATTAAAAAAAAATCTCAGCACAGTAGGAATAGAGTAGAACTTCTTGACTTTGATAAAAAAAAAAAAAGAACATATACCAAAACAAAACACAGACACATTCACACACACCACACACAAAACTCTACAGCTAGTATCATACTTAATGGTGATAGACTATAAGCTCTGCCCTTAAGATGTGAGAAAAGGCAAAGGTGTCCCCTCTTACCAGTCTTACTCTATATTGTATTGGAAATCCTAGCCAGTGCAATAGGATAAGAAAAGGAAATGAAGGATATAAAAAATAAAACTGACTTTGTTCACAGATAACACAATTGCCTATACAGAAAATACCAAAGAATGAATGACAAAAGAAATGATACGTCTTGGAATGAATAAGCAAGCACAGCAAGGTTAATATAAAAAGCCAATCACTTTCCTATACACCAGCAGGGAGGAAGTAGAATTTGAAATTAAAAACACAATGCCATTCATAGTAGCACCAAAAATGGATTTCTCTATAAACCTAACAAAAAGTAGGTAGGAGCTATATGCAGAAAACTGCAGACTATTAGGGACAAAGAAATCAAAGATCATGGTTAGAAGACTTAATATTGTTAAGAAATCAGTTCTTCCCAACTTGATCTATAGATTCAATGAAATCTCAATGAAATGTCACCAAACTGTATTTTCTGAGTTTAAGGTTTACACAGAAAAGCAAAAGATCTAAAATAGCCAAGACAGCATTGAAGAAGAAGGAGGAAGAGGAGGGGGAGAGCACTGAAGAGCTGATACCACTTGGTTTAAAGACTTAACTACAGACCTACAGTAATCAAAACAGCATGGCACTGATGAAGGAACAGACCAAATCAACGGAACAGAGCAGACAGGCTAGAAATAGCTGACAAAAATATACTCAACTGGTTTTTAATTAATGAGCAAGAGCAACTTAGTGCAGAAGTGACAGTCTTTCTTTTTTTTTTAAACAAATGATGCTGGAAAAACTGGATGTTCATTAATGATGAAATGAAGATGATGAAACTAACAGATACCTTACACCTTTCACCAAAGTTAACACAGAGCTCAAACACCTACAATGTGAGGCTGTGAAATTCCTAGGAGAAAAGATAAGAAAAATTCTAGGTGATTTGGGGGTTTGGTGATGAGTTTTCAGATAGACCAAAAGCATGATCTATGAGAGAAAAACTGAGACTCTGGTAAAATTAAAAACTTCTGCTCTGCAAAAGGCACTGTTAAGACAGTAACAGATGAATCTTCAGCTGGAATAAAAATTAGTGAAACACATGTCTGGTAAAGGACTCACATTGGAAATATTACAAATTCAGTTCCAGACATTCCCAGTAAAGTGAATATAATGATAAAGTGAGTCACGTAAATTTTGGGGTTTCCCAGCGCACAAAAACGTTATGTTTACACTACACTGTAGTCTATTAGGTGAGTAATAGCTTTATTTCTAAAGAACGTACATATCTTAATTTAAAAATACTTTCTTGCCAAAATATGCTATCATTTGAGCCTTAGTGGGTCAGTCTTTTCGCAATAGTAACAGCAAAGATCTCTGATCACAGATGGCCACAACAAATATAATAATGATGGAAAAGTATGAAATGCTGCAAGAATTTCCAAAATGTGACACAGAGATATGAAGTGTGCAAATACTGTTGGAAAAACGGTGCTGATAGATTTGTCCAACGCAGGGTCATCACAAACCTTCCATCTGTAAAAAATGTAATATCTGAAAAGCTCGATAAAATAAAGCATAGTAACATGAGGTGTGCCCGTATGCCGAAAAATACTCTTAAAATTCAGCATTACAAAAGCAAATGATCAACACCTTGAAATAAACTATAATGGAAAAGAATCTGGAAACGGATACAAATGTGTACAACTGAATCACTTTGCTGTCCACCAGAAACAACACAACATTGTAAACCAACTGTACTTCAATAAAAAAGAAAAGAAAAAACCCGCTTGTTTAAAAATTATTACGAAATCTGGATAGTCATCTTACCAAGGAAGGTATACAGATGGCAAATAAGCATATGCAAAGATGATCAACATGGTTCATCATTAGAGTTACAAATTAAAATAACAATGAGATACCACGACACACCTATTAAAACAGCTAACATATTGGGGGAAAAAAAATGATCGTCCCAAATGCTAGTGAGGATGTGGAGCAACAGGAACCCTCCCTCAGTGCTGGTAGGAACGCCGTATGGTGCAGCCACCTTGAAGACAGTTTGGCAGTTTCTTAGAAAGCCCGTCATGGTTCTACGAGCCTGCGTGGGCTCCCGTGACAGAGCGCCGCACGCCGGGCATGACTTTCGCACACTTGCGGGCTCCAGAGGACCAGGGTGCCATCAGGGTGGGTGACATCTCTCTTCCTGGCTTGTAGATGCATATGTCCTCACATGACCTTTCCTCTGTGTGTGCATGGAGAGAGAGAGAGAAAAAGATAGATCTGAGTGTCTCACTTTGTTTTCTTCAGGACACCAGTCCTGTTGGATCAAGGCCCCACCCTTATGACTACATTTAACCTTAATTACCTCCTTTAAGATTCTATCTCCAAATACAGTAATATTGGGAGTTAAGGCTTCAACAAATACTTTGAGGGGGAAGACACAATTAAGTACGTAATAATAATCTTATGATATAATCACACTTCTAAGTGTTTACTTATATTCACACGATAATATGCATGTAAATGCTTACAAGGGTTTTATTCCATGATGGCCAAAACTGGAAGCCACCAAGATGTCCTTCAATAGCTGAGCGGATAGACAAACTGCAACACATTGATACAACGGAACATTACCCCGTGATGAAAAGAAATGAACTATCAGGTCAAAGAAAGACATAGATGAATCTTACGTGCGTGTTGCAAAGTGAAAGAAGCTGGTCTGAAAAAGTACACGCCGTGTCTCTCCAACTACAGGGCATCCTTCAAAAGGCAAAACAGTAACAGCAATTTAAAAACTCGTGGTCTGGTGGGGTTCTGAGGGAGGAGAGGAAGACTGAATGGGTGAACTCGGGACCGTTTAAGTGTGCTGAAACCGTTCTGTATGACACTGTGATAATTGTGGATAAGTGACACTATGCATTCATGAAAAAAACAGAAGTTTTATGACACAAAGAGTGAGCATTAATGCAAGTAATTTTTTTAAAAATCAATTAGAAATTTAGGGACTCCAGGGTGGGATGCAGAAAGCGACAGACAATCTTACTGTGTCATAAACTTACAAAACAGCCTCTCGGTGGTGGGTGAGGGGAAAGATGCTGACCTCGTAGCTTTGTGAATGAGCGGAGCGTGTAGAACGAAAGGCAGAGGACACTGTGCATAAGCACTGTGCCCTCTGTTTTTTTTTTTCTATCGTGGCAGCATGGGCTAATAATTCTGATACTGCTCTTCAGTTATCCTGAAAATGAGCAATGAAACAGACGGGGGGTGGTGGGAGCCAGTGTCGCGGTGTTGGAGGAGGCATTTACGTATAAGCAAGAGTGGACAGCAAGGCCGAAGATGCCTGTGTAGCAGAGACGGATGCGTCGGTTTGATAACTTCAGGAATAGGCAGGGTCCTAGTTGCAAGAATCCAATTAGGG
This sequence comes from Vicugna pacos, assembly GCF_048564905.1. Classification (NCBI taxonomy): domain Eukaryota; kingdom Metazoa; phylum Chordata; class Mammalia; order Artiodactyla; family Camelidae; genus Vicugna; species Vicugna pacos. Next base: position 25,107,460 of record NC_133017.1, read on the forward strand.
CTGATCCAGACCAACACTCCCCACTCCCCTTCCCCCAGATTCACAGAAACAGTGGAAGCCACTGTCAGAAGGAATTCCCGAGAACTGCCCTGCTGAGAACACGGCGATGGCCGAAGCTCAGTTAAAGGGGCCACTGCTGCCTCTGCCTCTGGACCTTGTCCCCACGGCTGTCAGGATGGGCCCTCCACTCTCCCTTCTTCCCAGCATCACCAGCTCCCAGTTCAGAGCCCCTGGGGGACAGCTTCTCTATGGTCAAAACTGGATGTCGTGACCTGCAAGAGAAGCCAGAAGACTGATTGTGCTTGTCAGTATCCACACCGGGGGTGGGGGGTGGCCTCCCCTCCCACTGAGGTTCACGGGGGGGGGGTGGTCCTCAGACAAACAAAAAGGAGAAAGACGCTGACAGCCCCAACACACGAGTGTGCACCACACGATCAACACGCCCCAAACCCAAGCTAGTAAAGGAATTTTACCATCATCCAAAATAAAATAACAGGGCGGAAGAGAAAGTCTCAACTTAATGATGAAAAGAACAACTTCCCAAGGATTTATGGCTCCGCCATCCTTGGGCATCGCTAACAGCATGGCCTCAAAAGAATGCAAGAAAACGGGTATAATTCCAAGGAGAAAGTGAGAAAAAGACCATCCTGTTAAGAGCCTGCTTCACTCGCTCAGGTAGGGTAGGACGAACCAGGTCTGGAAATCAGTCAGGGCTTCGTTCTGAATACCTTTGGACGTGCTGGCCCAGCAGACACACGCAGCACAAGGGATGGAAGACGCACATGCGTTTCAAGGAGCTGCGGAATGTTTTCCAAAGAGGCCAGCCACTGCGCCGCAGAAGGGCCCTCACCCCAGACCCCACGATCAGCAGCGCAGAGACCATACCCTCTGCCTGCCAGACGACAAAGTGAGAGTCAGCAACAATGAAGTAACTGAAAAGGTGCCTTACAGCTGGACACGTCAAAGCATGTTGCAAAAAAAGAAGCACGGCTATCACCAGGGCATCTTGCCGTGTCAGCCCACCACAGGCCTGCTGCCTTTCGGCTCTAACCTCCTCTCCGCTCCCAACGAGAGGAATGAGAGCCTTCTCCAGTTCACTTACGACACTGGGACCAAGGGCGCAGTGGGCAGGACAGAGCGGGGTGGGGTGCAGTGCAGCCCACGCTGTCTCTCGAGGTGTAAACGTGCCACGGACATGTCCCCTCCGCGGCTCTCCCCGCTTTGTGCAAGGCCCTCCGTGGGCAGTATCCTCCAAGAGACCCAGGAGGAATCGGGATCCACTCTTCCGAGAGTCCCCAAGCGGCACCTTTTTGTCTGGAGAGAACAGAGCAAGAACACACACAGCTAGCCAGCAGCTCTTTCTTTTCCTTTGGTTCGTTTTCCTGGAATCAGTTCTATCTGATTCTTCTTTCTGGCAGCGGGAAGCTTCCCTATGGCATGCCCTCTCTTGAAGCAATTCTCTCTTTTCTCAGTGAATGAGGGTTACAGCTTAATCTTAATGTGTAAGGGCTACGAGAGAGCATGATTAATTTGTTGCCGTCAGCGATGATAATTCAAAATGTAGACACTTCTACATTATTTAAAGATCACCAAAATAAGAGAGAAGTATTCTGCAATACCAAAATAAACAAAAAGACAAAGACTGCACAGCAAAAGACAGAAAGCAAAGGAACATTTTAAAATAAACAGGAGATAACAAGGTTAAGTTAAGACCAAATTGATCTGACAGGTCTATAAATGTGAGCTAGCCTCATTTGCTGAACATAGAAAGAAGTTCAGAAGGGGCTAAGGAACAAAACCCAACAATAGGTTACAAAAAGTAACATACAAAATAATACGCAGAGAAAAATTCATTATCATTCATATTTACATTGCTAAGCAAGACACAATCATTTTTAAGGGCTGCATCCATCAGTCCACTCTGGAAGAGAATATTATTTAGGTAAACATGTATTTGTCAAATTGACACCAAAAGAAACAGGAAATTTAATAAATTAATAACCATGGAAGACATTATGGAAGCTTTCTAAAAGCTGCCTTGACCCCAAAATGCCTTACTTAGATAGTTCTATGTGGAAAATCTTGATAATTTTCAAGGAATAAATATTTCCACTGGCACAAGCTTTTCTAGACTACAACAAAGAAAGAAATCCTAGGGTACATTTGTCACAATCAATGAGCAAGTATTGATACATTTTTAACATGTTTTATTGATTTATAATCATTTTACAATGTTGTGTCAAATTCCAGTGTAGAGCACAATTTTTCAGTTATACATAAACATATACTCTGAAGTATTGTCCCAATTTTTTTGTAAATCTAAAGCTGTTTTAAAATAAAACCTTTATTTAAAAAATTTTTTTAAAAAAAAGAAAGAAATTCTCTAGATACAGTTTCTCAAGGCCAGCAAAACACTAATAATTAAACTTAAAAAACGTGGAACAGAAATAGATCAGCTTTGTATAGGGGAGCAATGTCAACATCTTGGCAAAGGATTTGCAAAGAGAGTTCAGTAGTATTTTAGAAGGAGAAACACTCTAACCAAGTTGAGATCATTCCAGGAACGCACAAACGGTTCAGTATTAAGAAATCCGCTGATGTAATTCACTTTATCGGTCAGGGTTCAGTTACAAACGCCAGGATCCTCTCTAACTGGTTTAGAGCAGAGAGAGATTCTCTGTGGGTTGTGAAGTGGCTCACGGAACCACAGGCAGGACTGGAGAGGCTGACACGGGGATGAGCTTTGGGGAGCAGCTCCCAAACAGCACGGCGGACTCAGCCAGTGAGGGGCTGCTGTCCCCTCTCAGTCAGAAAGCCACTGGGTCCAGCACCACCCTGCCACCGCCCAGACTCAGGACGCCACAACCCCGAAGCCACCTCCGTCAAAAAGCCACTAGGATCAGGATGCGATCCGACCGAAAGATACTCTCCTGCCAGCTCCAGGGTCACAGTCCCCTGCTGTGGTCAGTCAGATGGGAGCCCAGCAACCTGTCCTTCGCCGGCAAGCAGCGTCCCCAGCACCGTGGCGTCGGCAGAAGCAACAGGCACAGCAGGAGCGCCGCCTTCACGGCGCGCTGATTTGCACTTCCCGGGACACGGTGTCTGGCGTGGAAACTTAAACTGAACACAGAGGCCTGACCCAAAAGGGGCCTCCTGGGGCACAGTTGAGCATTTCTGTCCCTGCTGGGCAGGGAGGTGGTCTGGGAGGGGGCGGTGGAGCCATCGAATCCACGCAGCCAGCCTGCTGCTTCTCAGCACCCTTCTTTGCCATTCTCACAGCGGTCATGCTCCAGTCAGCACAGCCCCATTGTCCCCGTGTTGTCCCGGCTCTCCGACACGTGCCCCATCCTCCAGAACGGCCAGCACCCCTACCACCCAGTCTCAGCCCACAGCCCCCTTTCGCCCCAGTGCTGGCTTGGTGCAGGCTGCTCCTGCCATCTGTTTTGCACTCTTTTCCACTTTACTGTCCCCCTCTTGCAAACTTTCCTTGGCCCTCAAGGCCCAGCCTGGATATCCGGCTGTGGCCTTCCGACCTCTGGAGCCCTGATCCAGTCTCACTCTGCAGCACGTGATTTGGAGCCAATGTTCCTTTAGTGCCAACACGCTCCATGCCTTCGAAATAAGATTTCGCTTATGTTTCACGATGGCCAAGAGAGGGGGACATGTTTATTACTCTCTCTTACAGAAGAGGAGACTGAGGGTCAGAGTGGTTCCGTGAGACACACAAGGGGCAAGCTCAGAAGCAGTGGGTTAGGGATCCAGACTTCAGCCTCTGAGCTTGCAAGCCCAGCGCTTCGCAGTAGCCCAGGGTTGGCGCCTGCAGCTCCCTGGGGGCAAGGTGAGAACCGCAGGGGTCTGAGGGGTGCTGTCGGCCTTTCACCGCACTGGCTGCTTTCCTGCCTTGGGTGATGGGATGGGGACACTTTTGAGAGGTCTCCAACAGAAGGGAAGCTGGCGAGGTGCCTGCCATCAAACCGGCCACATCTCTCTGAAGCAGAGTCCACCTTCAAGTTGTAAATGAGAGACTAAGAAAAGTCACGGATGTATGCACAGTCAGGAAACAGGAGCCCCCAGTCTGCCTGGCTTGCTGTGCGGGGCCAGACGAACTCTGGCCGCTGAGAGGCAGCCCTGCCGCCCTTTCAGCTGGTGAGCTTGTTGGTGAGAACCAATGCAGTTACCTTATAAACTGAGCACAGATCGCAGTAAATCCTATCCAGGAAGTGAGGAGCGCGGTGAGGATCGCAGCAGAGAGGAGCCAGCAGGGCCGGGACCAGCCAGGCCCGCTCAGGAAAGGGGCCGTGTGTGGGGCGGGGGGCCCCGCCGGTGAAGGGAGCGTCTCATCCCAAATCCTGTCACCACACCAGTGCTCCTCGCTCCTGCCTTGTGCCAGACTCCCAGTCGGCCCAGAGGTTCCCTCTCAGCAGGTGGGTGGGCCCCAGAACGACCACTTTGAGACCCAGTTTGCCACGCTGCGTCTAAGTCCCCTCTCTCCGCTCCCCTCTCAAGTTCAGGATTCCCTTCGTAAGTGTCAGAAAGTGAAAAGCAGGGAATCTGGGCTGGAGAGAAGTCAACCTTCTCCCAATAGAAGGCACCTTCCCAGCCGAGCTGTGCCTCGCGGCGGCTGGGCAGCGGCTTCCGTCTCGCAGGAGGACGGGCGTGAGGACCGGCCCCGGGGCGGCAGCTTCCTGGAGAGACTGTTTCGTCCGCCTGGCATTATGGCTGCCCCGGCTTTCCAGGAACCGGCCTTTTCTGCTCACATAAAAATAGCCATTTCTCATGAACCAGTTAATGAGGCTCAGCCTCCATCAGGAACCATCAGCCACACGAAATGGGAGCTTTGCTGCTGGCGAGAGGAAGCGGTCAGAACCGCACGACCAAGGCCAAAGTCACGTTTCCCTCTCGATGTATTTCAGGGAAAGAGACATTTTAGCTCTGGGTCAGCGAGATGGAACGAAGCGCCCTGCGGGAGGGCAGGAGGCTGCTCTCAGGGTGGGGATGGCCTCTGCTCTGAGCAGCGGAGGCAAAGCCACAGGCCTGGGCACGGAAATGCCCAGAGCTTCCCATCCTGACCTGGCTGGAGATGGGGCCAGTCCTCGGTCTTCCTTCGACTTCTGCATCCATGCTGGCAGTTCCCAGGCTCACTTTCCTCTGATGGCCTGCTGTCGCCAGAACCCCATATGTGTCCCGTCTCTCACCCTGTCATCAAAGTGCTCCCATAGAAGGGCCTGGTACCCAAAGATGGGTTTTCCATGGAGATCGTCACGAGATCCAGGACTCGCGTCACCACGTGCCTGCAAACATCAAATGCTTTTAGAAATGCACTATCAGCAGTAAGTGTGGATGGGCTGTGTGTGTGCGCATGGCATATGCCTCTGAGTGTTTGTGTGTGTGTGTGTGGACCTCTTACACGGCTCCCTGTGAAAGCATTTCCAAGCACTCTTCCTAAATGTGAAGGCTGCTCGCCCTGCCACCTCCACACCCCAACTTTCAGGTTTAAATACAATTTTTACAATTGCCTTTGCATTTAGATGTATCTTGTCTCACACTCACGTGGTGCATTAGAACCTTTTCTAAAATAAAAACTTTTGTCAACCCCAACCTTTCCCTTCCTGTGCCCCCGGCACCTAGGAGGTGTGTCTGACGTCATCTGAGCCTCCAACTGTGCAGGAGGGGAAGGACTCTCCATCCGAAATGCATCTCAACGCCTCTATTCTGTGATCGTGTTGTAGGCTTCGCCCAAGAAGTCTGAGTTAACTTCAGGTCATCGGTTAGTGTAAATGTCTTTGCTAGGATGTAAAAGGCTCTGTAAGTCCTTAGACATGTAGGGGCATTCTCTAATGTTGCTCCCACCATGACTGGGCCTGCAGTGGCCGCCCACATAAAGCTGATGCCTTGTTATGGGGTGACTGGGCCTGTCCACTGTCCCATCCTAATGCCTGACCATGGAGGACAGCTTTGCAGCTTTGTCCCAAGTCCCAGCAGGGAGCAGGCACGAGGGCCATGATGGATTTCAGTGATGGAGGATACTGACTGTGTCAGCCAGGGGTCTCCAGAGAAACAGAGCCAGTAGAGCATAGGGACACATACAGAATCCGCTTCACTGTAAGGAATTGGCTCATACGATCACAGAGGCTGACAAGATCCCAGATCTGCAGACAGCCAGCTGGAGGCCCAGGAGGGCACACGCCAATTCTGGTGGTTCTAGTCTGAGTCCCAGGAAAAGTGATGGACGGTCCAGTCTGAAGGCTGACAGGCACAAGGCCCACAAAGAGCCAACTTTTCAGTCTGAGTCCAAAGGCAAGAAAAGACAATGTCCCAGCCCTATCATCAGGCTAGAGAAGTTCCCTCTTACTTTGCCTTTTTTGGTTCTGTTCAGGCCTTCAGCTGATTGGATGAGGCCCACCTATACTAGGGAGGGCAATCTGCTTTATTCCATACAGGTTCAAATGCCAATCTCAACCAGAAATACCTTCCCAGATACACCCAGAATCATGTCTGACCAAGTACTGGGCAGCCCCTGACGCAGTTAAATCAGCTCACAAAACCTGATGCATGTGAGCAGCCACAAGAGGCTCCCAGACGCAATGCCCTGGGCAGGGCTGTGTGGGCTGCAGGACGTCCGAGGGCAGCTGGGGCTCTCAGCGCTGCAGACTCCGGTAAGGGAGCAAAAGGCCGAAAGTGCATGGCCCCACACAACCACAGCCACCTCACCCAGGCCAGCTATATTTACACGGATTTCCCAACCGGTCCTCTGGAGACAGGCCAGGAGTGTGTGCGTTAGTTATCAGGTGCTGCTCTGAGCTTCCAGCCAATGTGACCACAGCCGTCCCACAGGAGGACGTGCATGAGGACTGGCACTGGGGACGGGGGCAGCGGGCTTACGTCAGCATTGGAATCCCAGGGCTCAGCTCAGTTCAGAGGCTGGAACTCAGCTCCATCAGACCCTGACCACGCCACCCACCTGCTCCCCTCTGTGCAGCCCTCATGGCCTCGGAAATATCCATAAACTGAGCAGGGCTTGGGGGTGCTTCCTGCCGCTCTGCATCAACATGTCAACCTCTTAGAGGTTTCGGGGGTTTCAGGTCTGGTCCCTTGCTTCCAGGCCTCTCCCGGCACAGACCTCTCAGGGCCCGCGTTTCATGTGGATGGATGAAGGTGTCAACACCCAGATGTCTTTGAGGCTCCCACCCCCCACCCAGCTAAGGAGTGAAATTTACCCTGCCAGGGGGGCATTCATAATCCAAGAGGAAGCATAGCTTTCCCCAAGTTGGAAAGTTTCATCCCAAACAGGGATGAACTCATTGAGAAAGACCCCCAGGATTCGCTTCCCTCCCGGAGGCCAAGCTGCTTCCAATCAGAGCCGAAGGGGCACCTTCGCACCCGGCTTGTGCAGAGGAGCCCGGAGGCCTGTTCTCCAGCTGGACGCGAGGTCAGAGCAGCACCACAGAACTGGACCACCACCACCTGCAGCCCTTGGGCTGTGAAGAGACCACCAGCCTCGGCAGCCAGACCGCTGGGTGTCAGGGCGGCCCACAGACCGCGCGCCTGAGACCTGCTGAGTCCGGGCCCCATGGGGATGTGGGCCCGGGTGCATGGCTTCCTGGACAGAAGGGACCCAACTATGAGCCTCTACCTCGTGGGTCCACAGCCTCACCAACGCCTCCACGGTCAGTGAACGTGCCAAGTTTCCGTCTGCGCTGTGCTGAGCTCTGCATCTGCTTTCCCGGTTGGGGTTTATGTCACAGAACATTGGGATGGGAAGGAAACGGAGATTGGCAGGCCTGTCCCAGGCAGGGCTGTCTTGCTGGGACTAGAAATGTCCCCACCCCGCCCTCCTTCTTCACCCCTCCCCCTCCCCACCACCACCCCCTCCCCCACCCCATCTCCGCCCGGAATCCCCCTTCCATCCACTTCCCCCTCCCCTCCCCCATTCTCCACCTCTTCTGCCCCCTCCCCCCCGTTCTATCTGTCACCCGCCCTCACCCCACACTCCTGGGCTCCCCAGTCCCAGGGGCAGGAATGCTGGAGGAGAAAGGCCCCTCTGTGCCCGCATCTCAGGTCCCTGACTGTCCCCACAGCCAGCCCGGCTCACTTCTCCGCAGCCGCCAGCATCTGTGTGCCCTCTATGCTCACGGAACCTGGTGAGAGGGCCCCTCGATCTCTGCGGTGGCCGCCAGTGGCTGCCGTCGGAGGCAAAGCCTGCATCCCCCTGCTGTCACTCCCATCCCCCCAAGTCCGGAAGTGGCCCTCCCCGTGTGTGTTCCTCCAGTCTTCACACCCCAAGTCAACCTGCGCGGCCAGCTCCTGCGCAGCTCCTGACCGCCCTCCTGGAGTAAGCCCGCGTCCCCGCAGAGCCCTCCTCCCCGGGGGCCGGGCCCACGGGCTGCCTTCCAGCTCAGCCCTGCAGCCCCTGGAGAGGGGGCCCTCCCAGGGCACACCCCAGGCCCTCCCTGGAGGACAGTTGCTGCCTGGGGTTTTCGGGTGGCAGTCCCTCCTGCAGGAAACACAGCGTTCCAGCCTTCGCGGAGCATCTCCAGAGAAGGAGGCCCGGAGCCAGAGGGGGGCGGCCAGGGGCACAGGGAGCGGGGGCGGCTCCAGCCCGAGTTCAGGCCCCTCTGCCACTCCCCAACAAAGCAGCAGGTCTCCTACCGGGATTCAAACACGTGTCTCCAATTCCAGGCAGCAGGAGCCCCTCCCTTGACTGGAGACGCTAAATGTGTCTGGACGGACCCCGCCTCCCAGATCGCCCGAGCCAGCACCACACGTGGTGTGATTTGGCTTCCGGATGCCGGCCACCCTGTCCCCAGGCATGGCCGGTGATCTGAACTCCTTGTTAGAAAGCTGAAATAAAATCAAGACAGGTCTCCCAGCACAGTTCAGAGTGGGTAACTCCATCCACCATCCAGACGCCAGGCGTCCTTCCCCAGCAGCTGGGTGGGAAGAAAGCTTAACCTCCTTGAGCCTGCAGAAGATCTGTGCCCTGTGACTACATGGAGGTGCAGATGTCAGGGAAACGGTCAGATTTAGGTAATGGGGTGCCAGGTGCCTTGCACGCTTTCTCACATTTCCAGGACACACTCCAAGGAACCCCCTGGTGTGAGGACACCACGTGCCGCACAGAGGACAAGGCAGCCGGCCCCTGCCTGGAAAGATGAAGTATTTTCAATCTTCATCCTGGGGGTGGAGGGGATGGATATATGCAATGCCTGGAAATGCGGCGATGGACGTAATGGGTAGGACACTTCTGGGGCCTAGAAAAGTCACTTGAGAGACGGGGGTTCTTAAGTTTCCCCGTGTTACTTGGAATTCCTGTGGAACTCGCAGATCTGCGTGTCCCCAGAAGCTTTCCTTCCTCCAGACGTTTGCTTTCTGTTTGATGTTTCCAGAGGTGGGCCTGACCGCTGGCCGCAAACAGTTTTGACAAATCACGGCGAAGCCAGAGCAAGCAGCGGGGAGATGAGCCCACGGAGAGGGGTCCCGCTGCCCGTGGTGTGGGCGGTGCCCCCCTGGTCCCTGAGTCCCCACCGCACACCAGGCTCGCATGTTTCCTCCTTTCAGGGCAGATGAGAAGGGGTCACGAGAGGGCCGGTGGCCGGTCATCTCCCACTACTTTAGATAAGACGTTTGAATGAGTCACTTAGGGATTTAAAATAACAATAATCCTTTATTACCTCTCCTGGTTCAAACAGGGAGCAGCAGGTGGCTGCCCTGTGCCCCGTGAGGTCTGGGGCTTCCTCTGGGGACCCAAAGTGGGGCAGGGACCCCCTGAAGGCCGTTCCCTCCCAGGTCTGGGGGTCCGTGCAGGCCTTCAGCTGGGCCACACAGGGCAGGAGCTGGCTCTGGGCTGAGCCATTCTGCCGGCCACCTGCCCGGCAGGCTTGGATGGTTGCCAAACGTCCTTGCTGGGGGTAGATCAGGACAGTGGGCTGGCAGGACCGAAGGATCCAGGTCCACCTCCTGTGATGCTCCGTGCATGTGGTCATGCCCAGCCCCCGGTGCCGAGACTTTTCGGTCCACCCACTAACTGCTCTTGTCGCTTAGCTTCTCTGGTCACGATTCCATGCTGACAGCTGCACCCTGACGCCCAGCTCCGACGCCGGGGTCACTCTGTACGGCTTGTCGGTTCACAGGATGGAGGACACAGGCAGACAGTCTTCATTAAAGTCGCCGAGGGACAGAGGCATGACTCTGGTTGCACAGGCACTCAGACTATGACCCTCCCTGCTCTACAGAAGCAAGCCTGCAGGACCCCAGGCTGCGGGCCCAGCACCAGGGAGGATTTATCATTCTTTTTCCCTGGCAGATTCTTGCCTGCCTTGAAGAAGTCGACACGGGGCAGCTGCCTGAAGAGGCCACGTGCTGCCAGGCATTAATGGGCTCTACAGAAAACCCACCAAGGACACACTCTGTGGAAGGGGACAGCTTTGAACCCCAGCTGCCACAGCAAGGGGAAGATCCGATAGTGGAAAAACAATTAACAGCAAGAGAAGGGGGGTCATCTGGCTGAGGACATTCCTGAACGTTCCCCAGGAGGCGTGGCAGAAAAAAACCACTTCTATGTAATCGTCTCTCTTCCTGAATCATCAGCTTCTGCGAGACGAGGATGAGGAGCCAAAACGAAGAGGACAGGAATGGGGAGTCAAAGACGAGGCTGACACCCACCGCTTTTTTTTTTTTTAGTTGCGGTACAGTTGATGTGCAATATTGTATCATTTTCAGGCGTACAACGTGGTGATTCACAATTTTTAAAGCTTACACTCCATGTATAGTTATTATAAAATATTGGCTTTATCCCCTGGGTCGTACAGTACACCCTTGTAGCTTGTTTACTTTATACACAGTAGTTTGTACCCCTTAATCTCCCACCACATCTTACCCCTTCCCCCCTAAACCGTCCATTCTTTAAAGGGCTTTGAACAACGACCCAGAGCCGCAAAGAACTCTGCGATGCCTCCATCAGGAAGCGACCTGAGCAAGCACCGCAGGTCACAGAGAAAAGTCATCCAAGGGCAGAAGACCCAGCCCAGACTTCACCTGCCCCAAGTCCCTTGAGCTCCCAGGCGAGGGGCACTGAGATGCTCGTGGGCCCCTCAGCACAGGCCGGCGGTGGTAAAGCTGCGTGATGCTGTGTCTGCAAAGTGGCATTTCTTTCTTCTTTCTGAGCAAACCCCATTGTTAGCAGGATCCCGCAGATCCTCGCCCTCCTGCCTGCGAGCTGCTCGCCACATGTTACGAGGTGGCTAAAGCAAACAGGACCTGCCCTCCACCCTCTGCTGGAGCCGGCCAGCGAGGAGGAGAGTGTGCACCTGCGACTGGGGTTCTGACACAGGAATAAGCCAGAGGGGAGGGAGCTCTGGGGAGAGACGGTAAAATCCCACGGGGGCGCTCAGGTCCGCGTGCCCAGTGCCCTGCAGCCGTGACCGTAGAGTGTGAGGCTCGTCGACAGCTTAGAGGTCGCTGTCAGCACGTGTCTCCTCTTGGTGTCAGCATTTATTCTCTCGAGCAGTGTATCCTATGGATTCAATACAACCTGACGAAGGCCACTGCAAGGGGCAGGCTTGGCCACCGCTGCCTGACCCCAGAGGCCCCAGCACAAGGGCGTGTCCCCTCGCTCAGGCTCCCCCTCCTGCTCCATCTGACTTGATGCTGAGCCCGGAGTCAGGGTGACAGGACGAAACACCAAAGCATCTGCAGCGCAGCCATGACACACTCGCTAGTCCGGACGCTGTCAGACTTCACCACCCGAAGCACCGTCCTCCATGCGGCTGGCCCACCTCCAGTAAGAAAGACGCTCCTGTCACTGTGGAATTCCAAGGACTTGCAGGTCACCCCCCAGGATCCCAGGACAAAGGCCAGCCAAATCTGCTGAACCAAAAAGGTTCCGGGTTCAGACTCAGTGGCTCTAAAGTCAAACTTCTCTCTTGCCCTCCTCTCTCCCAGGACCACAGAGAGCTGGACCCAGATTTTTCCTGTCTCTTCCTTGAGGCTGTTCCGGTGATCCTGACACCCCTGTCTGTAGTGTCACCTGTGTCTCCCAGTCCCTTCCTGTCCCCTCCTCCAGCCATCCTCTAGCCCATCTGTCACCCTCCGGAGTCAGGCCTGCTGCTTCCTGAATGCTGGCTCGGGACTCATGCCTCTGCCTTGGTCACCTCGGGGTCCCGCGATCAGCCGCGACCCCAGCCACTCACATAGTTGTCCCTCGACCTCACCCTCAGCCCTCCTTCCTGAAAGGGCGTCTCTGGCCCTCCGTGCCCCACCCACTCTGCACGCCTTTCTCTCCTCTGCTGGGTGAATGTCCGGACCTCTCAGCGGCCGCTGAAGCAGCGGCCTTCCTCACTCGCTTGGCAGCCTCCAGGCCAAACGTGGAACCACCATGGGAACCCTGAGCCCCGCGTGCAGCTGCTGCTTGGACTTCTATCTCGGGCGCCTCCTGCAAGGGCAGAAGTGGGCTTTCTGGTGCGCGGCCTCCCTGGTCCGAGGGAGGTGCCTCCCGCCCTGACAGGGCCCGCGAGCAGCGCCCCACAGAGCGCAGCGGGTTTTACACTGTCGGCAACCTCACCTTTTATTCTGACAAAACTCCTGGTCTTTTTGGAACCCTGTTAATATCTCTACCTTAAAATAAATGTGAAGACATCAAATTTATGGTCCCCTCAAAAAAAAAAAAAGCAGAAAATAAAAGCTTGACCGCGGCTCTAGGACTCGACCTAAGTTTCAGTTCTGAGCCACTTTCCTGTCTTCATCTGTGCAGGGGTTGGTCCGTCTGTCCTCAGCTGGCTGTGGTCCTGCCCCAGACCATGGCGAGACATCCCGTCAGACACGGGGGCAGAACCCCACGATGTTAACGAAACGATCAGGGGACCTGACGACGCGAAACTGGGGGCGGAACTGTAACCTCCCTCGGCGCTTTCTCGTAACAGCGTCGAGCAGCCTCCGGGTGAGCCCCACGCCTCGTCACCCAGGCAGGGGCGAGAGGACGGTGAAGGGACGCCTGCGTTCTCACAACGTTCAGCTGCTCGAGGTTGAAGCTGCCTTTCTTTTCTTGCCACTGAAACTGTCCTCTCGGAACATCTTTTTAGCTCATTTCATACCGTGCATCTCTGACACGAAATGAAAGACGCGCCCACATCTCAGATTTGTTGCCATCAACCGGAAATGGGTTGTCACTTTATAAATTCACCACCAAACCTCGGCCTCACAGCCAGCTCTGCTTCGCGGCACCCATCGCAGGTGGGTATCGGAGATGCCCAGCCAGCCTGGGAAAACCTCCGCGTGCCCGGCGGGGCCGAACACGGGGGACCCCAGTCAAGGCCTGTGGGGAGATGGCTCAGGGGAACGTAACAGCCACGATGTGTCCAGAAAACATGACACTTGAAATACGTGCGCTTCCTTCCAGGACTTCCCTCCGGAACGATGTTCTCCAGAAACGGACACTGAGCTGATTACAACTGCAACCATTGCAGACCCCGGCAGCACATCAACTGAAAATCATGCAGAAACCCCTCTGTTTCAACCCTTGTTGAAAGCAGCTTTAAAATATGCCAGGAGGGAACAGCTTGAGCCTAAACATATTTCCAGTGGCGATCACGGACCTTGCAGGAGCCCCGGGCCTCTCTGTTGAAATAAGAAATCCCCATTTGATAATCACGAGAACCCCGGAAGGCATCGAGTGGGTGACAAGGCTGAGACGTGCCTGGAAGTTCTCTTCTTTGCCCTTCGTGTCTTTCCAAAGAGAATGAGACTATCACAGGTCATCTCAACTCGCTGGATTCTTGGGGGTGACTTGCATCCCCTGTGTTGCTGTAGATTTAAGAATCAGACCGTGCACCGTGGTGTCACTCACTGATTAAAATACCAAATGCCTGGGAAGAGAGTCTGAGCTTTGCTTTCCGTTACAGGACTCATTTGAAAGGGCATTCAGCATCTGAGTCATATCTCATTCTGGCTCTCAGCCTGTGGTGTGCGTTGGAGTCTGAGGCCCACATCTCTGAGCCTCCGTTTCCCTATCAATTAAGTGGGTTTAATGCGAATCCCTTCTGCACGGAGGCAGCGGTGCAGACAAGGGAGATAAATACAAAAGGCATAACTCAAAGCAGAAATTAAGACACAGTAACTTTGGATGAAGACGGTATTGCTCCTTTCATGCTAGCTTCCCCCACAAAGTGACTGGCCGCCTCTGTTCAGTGTTTAGGAAGCTGACCCCAGACCCAGCCACGCAGACACTGAACTGGATGGGGGAGTGGAGCTTGGGCCAAATGGGCTCTGGGGTCAAAAATGCGGGTGTGGATGAGGCACGAGGGTGCCGGGCTCGGACTCAGGGTCCTCGGGTCTTGCTGCCCGAGGAGCCGCCTCTCTGTCAGAGGGGACCGCTCTCTCCATCAGCCCTGCCTCCGCCGGAGCCCAGATGTGGGGACGAGGCTGTCAGAATGTCGGCCTATGAGTGCCTTTTTCCCACCCCACACACGGCCAAGTGGCATTGCTCCGTGTGATGCTGCCATTATAATTAGAAACGTACTTCTGGTCTTTCTGCCTTCTCCTGGCTCCTGAAATCCTAGGAGTGTCCTGAGCTACTAAGACACAAGGGTGGAAAGAGAGGTCCTTGTGTCATCGAGGAGACTTTGGAGAAGCCCCCAGGTCACCCAAGGATGGCGGCGTTGTTGGGGGGGCCAACCAGGTGATTAGAGTTGAAACTTTCAGTCCCACCCCCGACCGGGCAGGCAGGGCGGCTGGAGGTGGAGTTCCAGCACCAACGGCCAGTGATTTAGTGAGTCCTGCCTGTGTGACGAGGTCTCCGTGAAAACCCGAGAGGGGAGGTCTGGGGAGTTTCCGGCTGCTGAACACAGGGTGGTTTGGGGAGAATGAGGCACTCTGAGATGGCATGGATATGCCACACTCCCTCCCCCATGCTCCTGGTCACATCCTTTTATAAATAATCAGTAATCTAGTGAGCCAGGCCTTCTAGCCAAGCAACCAAACCCTAAGAAGGGCCGTGGGAGTCTCCAGTCACAGCCAGGCAGTCAGAAGCCCAGGGGATAGCCTGGGCCCGACACTGGCATCTGGCGGGGGGGAGGAGGGCCTCGCAGGACTGGGCCTCATCCCGCGGGCTCTGGCGTGATGTCCAGGCAGAGAGCGTCGGGGTTGAGCTGAACCGTAGAGCCCTCGGCTGGTCTCAGAGGATCACTCGGTGGTGTGGGAACCTCTCCCCTCACGTTGGAACTGAGTGACCAGAGCCTTAACTCAGCGGTGACCCTGCCGTGTCAGAGCCTGGCATCCACCCACCCACCCATCCTTCCATCCACCCATCTATCCATCATCCCATCCACCCACCCACCCATCCATCCGTCCACCCATTCATCCTTCCATCCATCCACCCACCCACCCATCCCATCCTTCCATCCACCCACCCACCCATCCATCCATCCCCCATCCATCCTTCCATCCATCCACCTACCCATCCTTCCATCCCCCATCCATCCTTCCATCCATCCACCCACCCACCCAACCCATCCTTCCATCCACCCACCCACCCATCCATCCATCCCCCATCCATCCTTCCATCCATCCACCTACCCATCCTTCCATCCCCCATCCATCCTTCCATCCATCCACCCGTCCATCCATCATTCCATCCAGCCACCCACCCACCCATCCATCCACCCACCCACCCAACCCATCCTTCCATCCACCCACCCACCCATCCATCCATCCCCCATCCATCCCCCCACCCACCCAACCCATCCTTCCATCCACCCACCCACCCACCCATCCATCCCCCATCCATCCTTCCATCCACCCACCCATCCCCCCACTCATCCCCCCACCCATCCTTCCATCCTGTACTGAGATGGGTGCGTCTGCGCAGCCAGCTCCCTGGTCTCTCCTGGGCCCAGGTCCTGTCCTCTGACTCCCGACTGCCTTGTTTACTCGCCGACCTGGAAACACCCTGAGGCTTATCACTGGGGTCACCCTCCCTCGCCGTCGTGCCCAGAGACCCAGCAGTCTTCGTGACCGCCTTGGAGGTTGCGACCTTCTGGACAGGTCAATAACGTTCTGCAGTTTCATGGACCACCCCCTTAGGGCACGGCCTTTTTTCTGATGCAAACTGGGAAAGAGTTGAAAAGAATGTTGACGCAGAAGACACTCCCATGAACCCTTCCCAGGGACTTGGCCCCTTGTCGCTTCCCGGGCCTGCCCTGTGCCCTCAGCACATGATGTACCCCATGGGAAACCGCATCACGTACGGGTCAGGAGAAGCCCCCAGCGACTCAGCCAGCACGAAGGTCCCGGCACAGGTCAGCGTGGCCACAGGGCCTGGCTTCCCAAGGAGAGGCAGGCAGGCAGGGCAAGCAGTGGGCGTGAAAAGCAGGCAGAAGCTGGTCCCTGTGTCTCCACGCCGAGAAGGTGGAGCAGGCATGCAAGGGCACCAGGGTAAACAGGCCTGCAAGTCCTGCCCCTCCCCCAGGGCCCCGCGGAAGGACGTGAGGGCAGCAGCGGAGCGGGGGGACTTGAGCAAGGTCCCAGGCGCTCACACAGGCCTGTCCACCTGGCTTCTGCGGCTGTGACGCTGACCGCCCCAGGGCAGCAGATGCCAGACGGGGTGTCTGGCGGGGAAGCAGGAAGAAGGTGAGAGAAGATGTTACCTTAAAGAGGATAGTCCGGTCCAGGGCCTCCCGGCATCATTTTTTCCAAAACCCAAGAACCCCAGGGTTGCTAATATTTCAAGAGTCTGTATTTGATTTCCCCCATTTTTCAAAACCCGACATCAAAGTACTGACACTGACCTCAGCTCCTCCTAGAGCAGGGCGCACGCCACACGCACGCAGGCGCAGAGCCAGGCTGAGAGCTGAAAGCGGCGTCCTGCCATCTGCTCCAGCCTGGCCCCTGCACCCCCAGCTCAGGGAGGTGCTGTCCCCGAAGTGCGGTCTGGGGCTCTCCTCCGGTTTCACAGGCACAGCCGCTCTCGTAGTCACAGGCTCTTTGGAGTAGCATTGTGGACAAACTGAAGGCACCACATGAAATGGCTCCGTGCCTTTCAGAAAGGTGGGGGGGGTCTCTAGTGAGCCTTTGAAAGGAAGCGTGGCATTGCCCAGCGGAGCGATGCTAACCCCGGGAGCACCCAGGCTCCACACACTCGAGCCCGGGGGTTAATTTCTGATGCCACAGAGGGCCCAGCTGGCTCTGCGGGTCGCGCTGCCTCCCGATGCCCCGAAAGCCCTGGCGGGGTGAGCGCTCACAGGCGCCCAAGGCGGCACGGGGTTTCTGACTCTGGCCCCCTGCTCCCCTCCTCCCTCAAGTCCAGCGCCCCTGGCTGCACGACTGCAGCTCCCCTGAGCCGCACTCACCCGGGAAGCGCATTCTGAGCTCCGGCTCAGAGCACAGGGGAGCGAGGGGAGGGGAGGCTTGCCAAGCGCTCCGACGGCCTTGGACGTGAACGGCCTGTGCAGATGTGAGACGGGGCTGACAGTCTGACAGGAGAACGTGTTCTCACCAAGGCGCATACGGGAACTGCGTTAGTCAAAGGCCCAAACCACCTTCGGCAAAGCGCGCCTCTCTTTCCGTATTTGGCCAGAAACCTGGCTTGACGGAGCGCACGCTCCCATTTTGAAACCGTGGGCTGTTACTTTTCGTTTTGTGAGATAGTCTATCTTTGGCAGGCGAATACTGTTAAACGTCAAAGTCGGAAAACCTTCAAACTGGAATGAGGGTGGTGGTAGTTACCGGCCCCGATCACTTACAGGTGGAGGCAGGTGTGTGCTGTCAGCGTGGGAGCAGGGGGCACAGTGTGACCAGGGCTGATCCTGCCACTGGCCCTCCAGGCTCGTGCTGGAGGAGGAGGAGGGGGCCCAGCCTAGCGCAGAGGGTGTTCAGAGGGCTCTGTGCACGGCCGCCCTAGAAGCACCATCTTGTCTTCGGACGTCCCACGGGCAGCCTGGCTTGGGGGTGGAACTTTACAGTCGAAGATCATGGAGCTTTGTGCATCCTTAGGCACGTCTTCAGGCTGTCTGAGTCCATTAGACCTGCATTCTGGAAGTTCTTTTTTTTTTTTTAATGAAGCTTCTGAAGGAAGTTCACAAGCACAGCTTCCCCAAGGCCAGAACGCAGCCTGGCAGGAAGGGGCTGGGTGGCAGGAGGGCACCCTGGCAGATGACCCTGGGGTGTGGGGTGTGAGGTGAGGTCAAGGCCTAGCGTGTAAACACCAGGGCCAGCTAGCACGAGTGCCCACGTGGACAAGGCAGCTCTGGACTGTGGCCTGTTCCCGTGGCGTGACCCACCTCTGTGACATATTGTGACCCCGTGACTGTCATTTTTCAGCCCTTTTTCAACACACAAAGAGACCTGGCTGCAGACTGGACATAAGCTAACGGAGGCAGGCAGGGCAGGGCAGAGAGGCAGGCGCCTCTGGCCCCTCCGCTCGGAGGAGGTCCAGGGTCTGGGCTGTGACCCACCCTCCAACCCCTCGTGGACACAGGGGATGGTGTAGATCCTATGAAGCCACTGTCTAGGCACAGATCTCCACGCTTGGTGGAGGGGGTGAGTATTTCTGATAAACAGGCATCAAACAGATGGGAACCTTCTTAACTTTTGGGAAGAGACACATGACGGTCTCTCTCTCTCAAGTCAGCACCACACGCTGGACGCGGTAACACAGCCGGCCTGCCCAGAGTGAGATTCAGACTTGAAAGGGAAACCCACTGCATCCACCTGCCTAAGCAGGAGCGTGCGATCCCACTGCTGGCAGGAAAGGGTAACACTTCTTGGAAAAGCAGGGTGAGGGGGCGGGCAGAGCGCTGGTGCTGGAGCCAGGAGCTGCAGCCCGCCGCCCTTTGTGGGGCCTTCAACTCTCAACCCCCCCTTCCACCACAGATAAGCCCACTGGGGCAGCTGCACCCCCTTCCCCGACCTCCCATCCCAACGCAAGGGGATCTGCGGAAATCTCTTCCCTTTCCGACGTGACAGAGAATCTTCCCCTCACCCCGACAGCCTCCGCGCAGCCAGCCTCCACACGCAGGCTCCGCTCCAGCTAAAATGAACGTGCAGGGCGGCCTGGAAGAGTGAGAAGCCCGGGTGGGGGGTGGGCACTTGATAGTGGCACTGGCTTCGTGCCCCACCTCCTGCAGAGATGAGGAGGACCTGGGGCTCTCGGGGGCCCAGTCTGCTCCCAGAGCATTTGTTTTGCAAACTGAGTCTTTCCAGTTGCAAGCATGTGGTCTGCATGTGTCTGCAAGGAAGGGTGTCTGCATGGAACCTGCTGATCAAACACATTTTTTTTTAAACTGGAAACTGTCATGAATAATCTGATTTTTATCTTTATAAGGCTTTGGCCCTAAGGCATCAGGCTTCCATATTATCACATTTCAGTCAAGCTCCAGAGCGCACTTGCTCCCTGGACATGATGGTTAATCTTCGCACATCAAAGGGAAGGACTCGCTACATTTGTTGCTATTGTTGTCCGGACCCAGATCCATCTTCTGCTTTCCTGCTCCCAGACAGAGGAATTCCACCCCTTCCCACCTCAAGGCTCTAGGACACTTCAAAGCCCTTTGCTACATTTCTGAAGAGAAAAAAAGTCAACTGATTAAAAAGTAAGGGGGGAGGGGGCGACCAAGGGTAAGGTGTTTTGTTTTCTTTTCCAAAATGGTCCATGTGATTAAAATTGCAGAAGTCGGATTCAGTGTGCCTTGGGGTGTCTACCCATGAACGTGTCCACCCCATTTATTCCTTTTTTAAAATGTTATTAATAGACTTTATTCTCTTAGAGCGGTTTCAGGTTCACAACAGAATTGAGCAGAAAATACAGAGTTGGCCCATAGCCCTCCCCACCCACACATATACATTCCCCTCCCCTCAGCATCCCTCATCCCAGCGGCATATTTGGTACCATTGCTGAACCAGCGTAGGCACATTATTATCAGCCAAAGTCCATGGTTCACATTAGGGTTCCCTCCAAGGAGCTGCCTCACGGTGTGGGACGCAGACGCCCCCGAGTGAAGGCATGCTCCCCACACACGGGCCCTGAAGTCGCAGATCGTCACGTTCACTGGCTGCGAACAGCCACACCCCACAGAAACCTTCCGAGGATTTGCACAGTCTCATCACTGAGCGTTAAGCTTGTGTGAGGGGTGGAGAGGCTACAGCTCAGCGGTCGAGCGCGTGCCTAGCACGCACAGGGCCCGGGGCTCAACCCCCAGCGCCTCCACTGAAACAAACAGATAAATCAGCCCAGTGGCCTGCTCCCTGGTGGGCTTCGGTCACCAGGGGAGGGGTGGGAAGGGAGAAACTGGGAGTTTGAGATTCACAGGTACTGACTACTATGTCTAAAACAGATAAACAGCAAGTTTAGGGGAACCGTGTTCAACGTCTTGTCGTCACCTACA
Organism: Vicugna pacos; assembly: GCF_048564905.1. Taxonomy (NCBI): domain Eukaryota; kingdom Metazoa; phylum Chordata; class Mammalia; order Artiodactyla; family Camelidae; genus Vicugna; species Vicugna pacos. The sequence goes on from NC_133017.1 coordinate 25,127,832, forward strand.
ATGAAAAAGAATATGAAAGCAGCGCCTGTGTGTGTGTGTGCAAGACTGGGGCACGCGCTGCACACCAGAAACTGGCACAGCTTTGGAAACTGACTCTACTTCAGTTTAAAAATTCGCTTGCATCGCCATCAGCACGGGCTGCTTGAACAGAACAGAGGCTCTTTCCTGAAGCCTCCAGGTGTCGCCGCCGCTCCTCTAGCCCCTCGTGGGCCCAGCACCGGCTTCCCAGACCCAGGAAGCAGCCACGCCAAACGCCACCAAGGCCAGGCCAAGGGTGGGCTCGTTTCCCACCCGGAACCCACAGCGGCTGAGAGCTTTCCCGGCGGGATTTCCCACCCCCGAGGAACGGCCGCACGCCTCATGCCGCACCAGGCCCTTTCCCGCCCTCTCCCGAGTCGCAGCTGCAGCCGGCCACCGTCACCATCCCTCCTGGAGAGCGGCGCCGCCGAGCCCACGGGTGACACTGACGGTGACCTGTTGCAATTTTCCCTTGTAAACCAAAAGCCCTCGTCGCCCTTGTGTGGCTGAAGAACTCAGGCAGACACTGAGGGACAAGAGAAGGAGCATTTGTTTCCATCAACAGCCATCAATCCAGCTGATTTAGAAAGGGGGCCCCAAATCCAGTCTTGGCCCAGGTGTGTGTGTGTCTGTGTGTATCTGAGTGTAGACGTGTGTCTGTGTGTCTGTGCATGCATGTGTGTCTGCTCATCTGTGTATGCATCTGGGTGTATCTGAGTGTGCGTGGGTGGGTGGATCCTCATCTCTGTGCGTGCACGTGAGTCTGTGTGTGTTTGTTCGTGCGTGTGTCTGTGGCGTGCGTGTGGCGTGCTCGCACGGCCAGCAGGCTGGACGCGGACCGCGCCAGCTCAGGGCGCGCTGGCAGGCGAGTCAGGAGGCCTTCTTGGAAGCCAGCGCAGCCCCAGCTCTTGACGCTCCGCCCCGCCCTCGGCCGCTCTGCTGCTTGGGACGGGGCATCTGGACCTGCGGTTTTAATCCGCCGTGACTGGGAACCTTTCCCACAACAGTTTTCGAGGTTTTATTGCTCCGGGAATTGTGTTTTCTCCTCCTCCAACCCCTCCACTTATTTCTTTCCTGTATTTCTTTCCTAATTTCTCAGAAAGGCAGGCCTGGATGGGAAGGGACCATGTTTCAAAGTGACCGGGAGGCCCATCTGCCATCCCCCAGGGCTGCTCCCGGGGAGGAGGGGGGAGGACCACGTGTCGGCAGGAATGACATGGGATGGAAGCGAACGAGGGTTTGGTGTCAGCCAGTGCTTCCCAGACTCGGGAACGTGCGTCAGAACCCCCTAGTGGGCCCCGCCCGGTGTTCCTCACCAGTTAGGAGGAGGGGGGCGCAGGGTGTGGAGTTCTAGCACATTCTCCAGGACTGCACTCCTAGGACTGCACTCTGAGAACCACCGGCCAAGGCCAGCCAGAGCCCCTCTGCTTGGCCACCGTGGTGCTGGACTCCGGTCCCCCTACCAAGCATGAGAATTGGGTTAAATGAGGCTTTAGACAGAATTTGCTGCTCGCAGGTGCTCGGTAGACAGCAAGGTGGGAGTAGTTGGGGATGACACCCCCACAGCAGGAGAAAAGTGCCAGTGGGGGCCGGGGAGTGTCACCCTGGCCTAGAGGACACCGCCCCTCTCAAAGCCACCCCCGCCCCCGGAGATCAGCACATCCACCAAGCGTCACCCCAGAGCTGCTTGGCGGCAAATCAGGGCAAGTGTTACTTCCATAGCAGACATTCCAGCCTGCAGTTTGGACTAAGTGTTGGAAATGTGCCCACATTTGAAGACGAACAAAACTTAAAGAAAAGAGACAAGGCTTGTGCTCGTGGCTGGCCTCTTGGGACTCCGTCCCAGACACCACGCACTGCAATGTGTGTCTGCTTCGGTGGGAAGTCTGAGGCCTGGAGGAGGAGAGACACGTGTCCTTGCAGCCCCAGGCCTCCCCGCCGCCCACAGCCCTGCCAGCAGGCACTGGTGCGGGAGAGGCGGGCTGGGTGAGGGCTGCGGGGGGGCTGGCGTCTCTGCGCCACTCGGCTTACTGGTCGAATCCCAAGCCCTAAGGGGATGCTCAAACCCCAGCTGCCTCCAGACTGCCGAGGACTGACTAAGCACGCCCCACGGCGGGAGTTGCTACCCAGCAGACGACAGTGGAGCCCAAGGTCCCAAAGTCCCAAACAGTCCCCAGGGGCGCTGCAGCCAGTTCAGAGCCCATGCTTAGAGAAGCCTTGGCCTAACCTCCTGGCACCATCAGCTCCTCTCAGGAGTCTCGTGCCCCCAGAACACCAGAAGGGAAACCCCCATCTCCCCAGCACACACCCGAGCAAATGCCCCCTCTAGTGCCCGTGGCCCTGAGTTCAGACGCCCTGGGGCACTAAAGAGGAGTCCAGTGGCCTTTAGCTGCCCCCTCTGCCCCGGGTTTCCTCTCCCCAGCCACGGAAACTGGGGCCCTCCGGCTCGGACGTATCAAAGCAAACCTGCCCCCACCCAAGTGGCCCTGGTCAAAGTGGGCGTGTGTGCGACCTGGCACTGGTGCAGCAGCTCCGCTGGGAGCCCAGCCAGCCAGCGGGAGTCCCGTCACGTGGCCTCCGAGCCCGCCGTCCTGGGCCGGGCAAGCACTTCCTCCCGCGCCTGCCCTGGGCTGGCTCTGCAGGAGCCGGAGGCCCAGCCCCTTTGCAAGGTCTAAGGTGGCCATCCCACGCACACACATGCACACACGCACACAGGCACACACGTGCACACACACCTCAGGGGGAAGTTACCCAGTGACCGCACGAGGCAGAGAAACAGGGCTCAGACAGGCCCCGACACGCTGTCAGTCACACCTGTGCTGACTAAGACCGGGCCCTGGCTCCCCCAAGGGCCCCTTGAAGGGTCTACCTGGGCCTCCGTCTCCCTGTAAACGTGGTACAAACAGGAGGCTCAGGAATCATAAACAGACCGACTATTGGGCCTGCAAGAGCGGCTCTCAGGGGCTTTCACTGGAGAATGCCCCAGACACCCAAGCTCTACAGGACCAGAGCTGGGCGGGGGCGGGGGGGCCCAGCTGGCCCAGCCCCCCAGGGCCCTCCTGCCTGGAGGCCTTCGAGGACCTGGAAGGAGAGGAGCCTCAGTCTCTGGGAGATGCCTCTGAAAACCAGTTATTTTGATCCACACCCCGGATTTGGAAGTAAGAACCCACGGTCTGCCCCAGAAGCCACTGCAGGCTGGCCCAGGAAGAAAGGGAACCGGGGTTTCCCAGAGCTCAGCTGCCCAAGGCCCGCAGGGTAACCTTCTAGAGAGGGTGACAAGATGCGGAGAAAAGGGAAGCTTTGTGCGCTGTTGGTGGGAATGTAAATGGATGCACTCACCGTGGAAGACGGTACGAGTTTCTCAACAAAACTAAAAATAGAACTGACGTACGGCCCAGCAATTCCCCTCCTGGGAATGTATCCAAAAACACAACAACACTAATTCAAAAAGACACACGATCCCCCATGTTGATGGCAGCATTGTTTACAATAGCCAGGATGTGGACGCAGCCTAACTGCTGGTTGATAGATGAGTGGATAAGGAAGATGTGGTATATACACATACAATGGAATATAACTCAGCCAGAAAAAAGAGGAAACTCTTGCCATCTGTGACAACACGGATGGACCTGGAGGGTATTACGCTAAGTGAAGTAAGTCAGAGAGAGACAAATACTGTATGACTTTGCTTATATGTGGGATCTAAGAAACTAAACAAATAAACGTAAAATAGATCAGAGAATAGGTGCTTGCGGTTAGCGGGGCGGGAGGATTGTGGGAATGATAGAAATAGGTGGAAGAAATTGAGGTACAAACTTCCAGTTGCAAAATACATGAGTCATGGGTGTGAAACGTACAGTGTGGAGAACAGAGTCGATAATTATGTGATATCTGCATAAGATGACGGATGGTAACCAGCTTACGGTGACCATTTTGAAATGTACAGAAATACTGAATCACTATGTTGTACAACAGAGACTAGCATGATGTTACAGGTCCACTATGCTTCAAAAACAAACAAGTTCCTAGAAAGAGATCAGATCTGTGGTTGCCAGGGGCAGAGGTGGGTAACGGGGTAAAGGCCCTCAAAAGGCAGAAACATCCCGTTACCAGACAAATCAGTGCCAGGGAGGTAATGTGCAGCATGATAAATATCACAAACACTGCCCCATGTCGTCTGTGAAAGCTGTTAAGAAAGTCGATCCTAAGAATTCTCATAAGGAAAAAATGTTTCTGTTTCTTTAATTTTGCATCTGTGTGAAATGACGGATGTCCACTAAACTCACTGGGGCAATCGTTTCATGGTGTACGTAAGTCAGATCATTATGCTGTTCACTTTCAACCTGTGCACTGCTGTACGTCAATTCTATCTCAATAAAACCAGAAGAAAAAATAGAACTACTTTATCAACTAAACATTAATAAATCAGCTAATGAGCAATCTTAATTCCATCTGCTACTTTATTTCTTTTTTTATTGAGGTATAGTCAGTTTACAGTGTTGTGTCAGTTTCTGGTGCACAGCACAATTCTTCAGTCACACATGAACATACATATATTCGTTTTCATATTCTTTTTCACCATAAGCTACTGCAAGATATGGAATAGAGTTCCCTGGGTATAAACTTGTTTATCTGTTTTATATACACCAGTCAGTATCTGCAAACCTCAAACTCCCACTTTAGCCCTTCCCGCCTCCCCACTGGCAACCACAAGTCTGTATTGTATGTCTGTGAGTCTGTTTCTGTTTTATATATAAGTTCATTTGTCTTTTTTTCCCTAGATTCCACATATGAGTGATATCATATGGTATTTTTCTTTCTCTTTCTGGCTGACTTCACTTAGAATGACCTTCTCCAGGGCCATCCATGTTGCTGCAAATGGCATTATTTTATTCTTTTTGTGGCTGCATAATATTCCATCATATAAATATATCACAGCTTCTCCTTTTTTTTACATTTTTTATTGAGTTATAGCCATTTCATCATGTTGTGTCAAATTCCAGAGCACAATTTTTCAGTTATACATGAACATACGTATATTCATTGTCACATTTTTTTCCCTGTGAGCTACCACCAGATCTTGTATATACTTCCCTGTGCTATATAGTATCATCTCGTTTATCTATTCTACATTTTGAAATCCCATTCTGTCCCTTCCCACCCCCTGCTCCCTTGGCAACCACAAGTTTGTATTCTGTATCTATGAGTCTGTTTCTGTTTTGTAAATAAGTTTTTTTTTTCAGATTCCACATATGAGTGATCTCATATATTTTTCTTTCTCTTTCTGGCTTACTTCACTTAGAATGACATTCTACAGGGACATCCACGTTGCTGCAAATGAATTATGTTGTCAGTTTTTATGGCTGAATAGTATTCCATTGTATAAGTATACCACATCTTCTTTATCCAGTCACCTGTTGATGGACATTTAGGCTGTTTCCATGTCTTGGCGATTGTAAATACTGCTGCTATGAACAGTGGGGTGCAGTTGTCTTTTTGAATTAAGTTTCCCTCTGGATATATGCCCATCTGGTACTTTTGTTTTCCTTTGCCGTGTAACATAACATACTCACAAGCTCCATGTGTTCAGGTGTGGACATTGTTTGGAGGTCTTTATTCTGCCTACCACATCTCCTTTCTACTACAGGCATTTTCTGCTGTAAATCTCCTCTAAGCATCACTCCAGTTGCACCACAAATGTTGATATGTTATTTTTTCCATTCAATTCAAAATACTTTCTAATGTCCCTTGAAACTTCTTCTCTGACTCAAGAACTACCTAGAAGTGTGTTATTTAATTTCCAAGTGTTTGGGGATTTTTCTTGATATCTCTCTGGCACTGATTTCTAGTGTAATTCAATTGCAGCCAAAATGCATGCTTTGTAAGATTTCAATTTATTTAGTTTTGTTTTGCGACGCAGAATCTGGTCTCTCTTGATGACTGTTCCACATGACTTTGAAAAGAACATCATGCAGCTGCTGTTGGGTGAAGGGTTTGAATGAAAGTCAATTAGTTCAAGCTGATCGTACTGTTGTTCACTCCTCTCACACACCTGCCGGTTTTCTGTTGTCAAATTCCATCCATCACCAAGAGGAGTGCTGAAGGGGCCCCAGCTGTAAGTGGACTTTGCTCATTACTCCCTTCGGTTTTATCAGCTTTGCTTCACGTAAAGCGCTTTTGTTCGGGGTCTACACACTCAGGGCTGTCAGAGCTTCTTGACAAACCCATCTTTCTGTCATTACGTAATGCATCACTCTTTATCCCTGGTAATCACCTTTCTCTGACTTCCACTTCGTCTGATACAAATACAGGCCATTTCAGCTTTTTTTTTTCAATTAGTGTTGGCATGTTATATATTCTCCCATGTTTTTAATTTAACCCTATCTTTATATTTAAAGTGGATTTATTATAATTCACACTTAGCGGGGCTGCTGCTCATTGGCGTGTGTAGGCCACGCACATTCCAGGCACACATCAACGTGTTTGGGTTTACTTCTCCCGTTTTGTTCTCGGTTTCTGCTCGTCCCCTTTATTGTTCATTTTTCTGTCTCCCCTTTCTTACTATCTTTTGAAGTATCTGAATTTTTTTTAGATTTCAATCTTAATTTATCCATTGGACTTTGGACCATGACTTCACACGGTCTTTTAGGAGATCGCTGTAGGGACTACAACTAACATACTGGGAAATAATACTTTGCCACTTCAGGTGGAATGTGGAAACTTACCATCCACATGTCTCTTTGCTCTCCTCACTTTATCTTGTTGACTTCATACGTGTTATTTCTATAGACACTGAAAATTCCCATTCGAGCTTGTCAAAGCTTTTGCCTTCAGCCATCATGCATATTTCAAAGAACTTAAGAGGAGAAAGATTGTCTACTGTATGGATTCATCTATTCATTTTTCTATTGCTCTTCTTTTATTTCTGAATTTCCAAGTTTCCCTCATCTCCAGCTGAAAAAAAATTGCCTTTACTATTTATTTCAGAACAATGGTTCCCAGCTGGGTGCCATTTTACCTCCAAAGGGCAATACCTGGAGACGTATTTTATTGTCATCCCTGGAGGAAGGCGGGTACCACTGGCATCAACCGTACAGGGTCCAGGGATGCTGTGAAACATCCTGCAGTGCACAGAAGAGCTCCCATAACAAAGAATTTTCAAGCAAGAAATCTTTAAACCTGAAAATTCAAACGTTCCCTGCTTGTTTTAGAGCAAGTCTACTGGTGACAAATTCTCTTAGCTTTCCTTCATCTGAGAATGTCTTTCTCCTGCCTTTATTTCTGAAAGATACTTCTGCTGGATGTGACAATCTGAGTGGATAGCACTTTATTTTCAGAACTTTAAAAATGTTACTCCACTGTCTTCTGGCCCGATAAAAACGTTTCAGTCATTGTGTGATTTTTTCCCCCATATGTAACGTGTTATTTTTCTCTGGCTTCCCTCCAAATTTTTGTCTTTAGTTCTTCAGGTTTGATTTCCGTGTGTCGGGGAGTGGATTTCCTTAAATGTATCATGTCAGGGGTTTGCTAAATGTTTTGAATCTGTAAGTTTATGTCTTTCACCAAAATTTGGAAGTTTTTGCCATTATTTCATCAAATATTTTCCCACAGGACACTTTCTGTCCTCTCTATTTAAGACTCTTCTGACATGAATGGTGGAACTTTGATCTTGTTCCACAGGTATCTGAGGCTCTGTTAATTTTTCAACACTTTTCTGTGTTGTTTATGAAGTGTACTTCCTACTGACCTATCTTCCAGTCAGCTCCTCCATCTTCTCCATTCTTCTATTAAGCCCATCTTGTAAATTCTTTTAATTTCTGTTATTGTATTTTTTTCTGTCTAAAATTTCCATGTTGTACTTTTTTCAGTAACTTCTATTTCTCTCTTGAGACTTCTTGTCTTTCCATTTGTTTCAAGAGCATTTGCCCTTACTTCTTGGAGCATGTTACAAACGGCTGCTTTAAATTCTCTCTGATTCAAATGTCCGGTTACCTTGGAGTGAATAGGCATTTATCGTCTTCTCATTGAGAATTTGTCAGGCTTTTTTGGGTTTTCACACATTGAGTAATTTGGGGTTTGGACATTTTGAACATTGTTATAAGACTATGGGCCCTGTCTAAATCCTCTGGGGGCACTGAGGTTTCGTTTTTTGCTCTGCCAGGCAATCGATGAAGCTGTTTCAGAACGTGTGCCCCAACACGCCCTCTATGAGCTATGGTTCCGTTACCAGTTTAGCTTTCAAAGACTTCACAGCGCTTTTCAGATCTGTTCTGCGCGCACACTGCTCTGTTGGCAGGTTTGAATCCTGGGGGGTGTCTACTCTGCCGTTTTCAAAGCCTTCAGCGTGTTGTTTTGGGTTAATTCCATGCCTGCTTGGGTTGGGGGGTGAGGCCAAGAAGCATCACTTTCTGGAGCTCCCCTTTCTCATTCTCACTCACAGTCTCTGGCTTCCAGGGGTCTGCCCTGCTGGTCCTCTGGCCAGAAAGCCAGGGCTTCCCTTTTCCTGTCTGCCATGCACTTCCTTCGAGTGTTTGTCTACAGGAGGGCAGAAACGGGAAAAAACATAGTGAAGGTTTTGCCCACACTGTCCAGACGTAATCTCTGATGAGAGAAATCTGCCCTCTCCCAGAGGTTTAGATGCCCCCCAGGGCAGCCCCACCACCCCAACGGGGCTGCAGCAGGCGGAGCGGGACCTGCGGGCGGGGCGGAATTCCTTCTTTCCTCTCCCTGTTCCTTTGCACTTCTTAGACCAGGATCACGGTTGGTTGGTATTAATGGTAAAGAGTAACAAGCATTTTCATATTTTATTTATTCAGGACAATCGTATCTCATAGTCAATCAAAAATACCAGAAAGCAATCCTCAAAAGTCACTTGTGACCAAATGTCTCTGGATCAATTAGTCAAACTGTGTTGTTCACTTGAAAATGCAATAGCCATGGTTCCATGACTTAAATATACATTCGATTTCTAATATAAATAATTCTGCAAGGAAAACAGAAAAACTCTTCAATAGTTACTCCAACACTTACTGCAGCTAAATTGTTATGATTCAATAGGTAACCAGACAGGCTTTGCAAAGAACACCCATTCACAGTGTGACTATGTCACAGTGTGACTATGGTGCTGACAAGCAGAGTCCACAGTCTTTTGATGACAAGTTGATACGCCCTCGTTTGGTGCGATGACTTGATGACTTGGTCTTCACACGCCTGTTCTCCGTTCAAACTCCTGCAAACTTTCATGACCTCATTTTGATGTACTTGGCATGAAAGCTCTTCTCAACACAAAAGGGCGGTGGCACTGATTCTTGTAAGCGCGATCTGAGTCAAGCTCCTCCAAGCTAGCGCTCCAAATGGTCCACATCGTACCTGTGATATTTTATTCTTAAATAGCATCAGTAGTAAAGGCCAGACAAATGCTCACTGGTTTCTGAGAACAGGTCCACAGGCCTTCTGTATTCAGCAAAGCTCAGTTTGAGACACATGGGTTTACAGGATAAATGCTAGACCCTTGAGTGTCTTGCACACGGCCCAACTCAAATCAGGATGGATCATCCATTACTGTTCTCATCTCCCGCGTCTTCCTGAGAGCTCCACAGCTCCTAACCCGTGGCCTTTTCACTGGCCAGCAAGTGCCCAGTTCCCTGGCGGATGCTCTTTGTTTAAACAGGCATCACCTCCTCTGCCCAAACACACCCGCTGTCCCCGTGAAGTGCCAGAAGCCCAGGGGCACTCTCCTCTCCTAGCAGAACTGGTCGTTCCGCCCTGATGCCCACATTGCCACGGAGCCCCCAGCGCTGTGCCAGTCTCACCGTGGCCTCTCTTCTCCCCTGAACGCCAGCTATTCCAAAGGCGAGGCTG